>NC_134522.1:8680848-9349348 GCF_027942865.1 Odontesthes bonariensis
AGAAATTTTTATTGTCCATTTTTTTAAGTTGAAAAGTTGACGAGTCAGAGTAGCTTGCGAGAAGTTTTTGCCTGTTTTTGAAAGTGTTGCTGAGCACAACCAAGGACGGAAACAGCTTGTGCAAAACAGATGAAAAGTACATGTATTTTTACTGATCAGGATCATATTATTTCTTGTCAGAAGAAGATATTTTGAACATTATTCTTGGGTGTGGATGCCATATTTTCACTCATATGTGTGTATATTTGTCAAGCACCTGAAATAACTTTTCCCTATAAGTTTTATTTCTGGATGGCGACCACCCCTCTGTTTATTCGAGCCATATAATATGTCACCTGCCGATGATACTTCACGGAAAAATTTATTCCCTCCAAACCAGGTAATGGAAAAGTGCCTGATGCTCACTTTCTAATAAGTAAGAGTTCAAAAGTTCACAGGAAATGCCCCTGACAATTGAATGAAATCAAAGCAGCAGACAAAAACTCCAGGGAAATTATCTTTTCCACAAGCATGATGCTGTGCGTTTGGAATAAAGATGAAAAGCTGAATAGTTCAAACAAGCAGAAATAGCTGCAAACAAAGGAGCACACAGAAACAGAAGTCCATCAGCAGAAGATCCAGAGACAACAGGAGCGCCCACACTCTTTCATAGATCTCTTATCTATGTAAAGTGAAGCAGTGAGCACCAAGCATCAAAGACGGGCGCGATACCTCCAAAACTTCTAGAACATTTCAAATCTCTAAAAGAGTCTGATGGACCCTCTGAAGCTTGCCAGCCTCCACAACTCGCCTCCTGTGATCCTGACTCCCATTCCAGGGTGACAGATGGAGCTGTGAGCAGTTAACACCTGCAGCCTACCCCTCTGACAACGAAAGGCACCCTGGGGAGAGTAGAGACCAACCGAGGGGCAGCGATGACTCACAGCGGCTTCCACGCCAGGGAGCTTCCGGTGATACCGAACCGAGGACGACTCCCTTAAAGTAATGAGCCAGGAAGACTCGGAGATCAAAAACACACATAATTGCTCCGATGTGCTTTGTGTAGAACACTGATCAACATGACTATGAAGTGGTCACACATCTGGGTTGCTAAACAGCAGCTGCCGCCTCACGTGGGCTCCATTAAAACACGGTGATGTGGCAGTTTTTGTGCTTGTGACCCACAGCTCGCAGGGTCCAGGAATGCAAAGCTCAGGAGGCATTCGCTTACCTCAGACTTCCAGGAAGGAATCATGCAATCGCCTCTTGCGTGTCTCCTCTCAGTGGAAAAGAATGGGAATAATTTGCCCGTCCAGACCTACTGGGTCGCTGTAATGTCTGGTTTAGGCAGAAATGTCTACCTTTCGGACCTCCCAGAGCAGTAGAAACCGAGGCCACCCAGGTTCTGCTGGGGCTAAAAGGCACTGGATGTGCGCTCGTGTGTGTGTGTGTGTGTGCTCGCTTAAGTTTCATCCAACTGTCCACACAAAACAGCCCAGGCTGTGATCTCAGTGAGGGAAGCCTGCACTCAATTTAAGACAAAAAAGGCACAAATGGATGAAGGAGGAGGGATGGGGGAGACCCACAGTAGAGGATTTGTTTTCTTATTTTTCCAGATTCACGGCCCTGACTCAGACCATAATTACTCCTGCTGTGTACAGAATGTTATTCAGACAGTTGGAGAGGGAGGTGATGATGAAATAGTTACTGTCAAAAGAAAGCTGAATGTTTATGCACTCACATTAGCACCTAATTAAGCAGGCTGCATCAATCAATCAGACGCATTCCGTCTGTGATGAGTTGGAACAAAGTGGAGTGATGGTAAAAGCTGGGTTTGTGTTTGTCATGCCACCTGCGAGCTAAATTAGTGAGAAATCGCAGGTGAGTTGGCGTGTTGATGTTCACAGATTTCAATTTACATCCTAATGCAATCACCGCAAAAAGCGCGCCACCTTTCAGAAACATTTCTGCCGGGGAGAAAACGGCCGTTATCACACAAAAGCATCACAACCGAGAGGCCGGAGTTACCAGAACAAGCTCAGACGCAGTGCATGATAACAACCTGTTGTTTTTTTATTTTTATTCCCTCACCAGTAAAAAGCAGAGAGAGCTTTACTGGAAGAGGGATTACGATGTCCAAAACAGTTAAACACAACAGGATTTATGGGCCTATCAAAGAACAGACGATGTGTGTTGGAGGGGGGACATGCAGCAGGCCCGACCACAACTTTGTGCTGACTGGTGCAAGCCCAATGGGTGAGTCACGACAGGAGGAGGATAGGGGTGGAGGGCGAGTACTCCTGGGGGGGTTATGTGGGAAGAGTGAAGATGGTGAATGAGGGTAGTTATGTGTCTGGTTTTCGAAGGAGGGGAGGAGGTCACACACCGAACAAAAGTAAGCATTATGTCTCTGCAAAGGGACCTGAGAAAACAAGAAGATGACGCTGTTTAGTCCGGCTACAACACCAAACCCCTCCGTCTCTCCTCTGTTTCACACACTCAAAATACACTGCTTATTGCTTTATAGGGAGAGCGCCAGTGTAAAAACCGTATCAACTAAAAAAGTTTTGCTGTCTCACTTTGAGAAAACACACTGTGGTTGTAGCTGTAGCTCAGGCATATTTAAAAGAGGAAGCATCATTCCATGTTTAAACGGGTCACAGGAAACACTGTCTGAATGAATATTTCCGTATCTTTTCAGTTTTTTACACTATTGCATTATGATTTTCTCCCAAAATTTTCAGGTTAGTGTGATGATGTAAAATATTCAGAAAATTTATTTTTAAACATAATCATACCCATAAATAAATTGTACATCTAGAGAAAAAAAAACTCTAGATGTACAATTTAAAAATCAAAATGTTTTTGTCTTCTTCCACCAGAAATCCATTTTACTCCTTTTATATTTGAGCTACGAAGGGTCTCTTTAATTGGTCATGAAAACTGTTTGGTACAAAGTAAATCATTAGAAAATACATCTATGTCCAGCACAAGATTCTGCCACACAATCTTCAAGAATTTCTCCAGTAGAACTTATAGTTTGTGAACATCGAGTCTGTGTTTCCAGTCCGTGTTGTCCAGTTTCCTTCCCTTCCCACTACATCCCCATAAAGGCGGTAATCACCATAGCAACCACTGACGCATCAGGTTCTTCTTTCTCTGTGAAATTTTCAATCGTGGCTGCTCCTATTTGTCCTGAATAATAACAGATATTCAGCATGTTTACGTGACTCTAGAAAAATAAAATGATTGACTTATTTGGACCAAATCTGAAATTATATGAATCCTAAGCTCACAAAGCAAAACTAACACAACCAGATAATGCGGTTGGGGGTAGAATACGTCCCACATGCATTTTGGCAGACTGTCGCTCTGCCCGAGGCCTCAACTGAACAAAAATCAATCTAAATACAACCTAAAGACAACATCTGTGCAGTGAATTCAGCTATACATGCATCTACGATGCGCGATAAACGAATAACTCGATTCTTCTCCTGTGCATGTAAACTTAGACAAGGCGGTTAAACGGCCTGGTTGAACTCTTAGCTCGACTTAAATGCTCATGCAAATTGAGTGTGTCATCTCTGATCAGAGCTCATCAAACAGGTGAACTTAGTGAGAGGATCTGTAGATTTGTAGAAGTTGGATGTCTAACAAGATTAATTCTTGCAGGTCATTAAAATAATAATTTGAAACTTGTTTCACAGGCAAAACAAAAGCTAATGGATATTCAAATGAGATGAACGTGAACTCTTTTTTTAGAAACTGTCTATCAAGTTATGGATCTCGGCTGGCAGTAGCTGCATTGACACCCATCAAGATTTCTTAAGAAATTGAATCTGCTGTACATGTTCTCTCATAATCTCTGTTGTGGGTTTGATGTACAAACACCACATGATGGCTTCACTCCAGCTCTGAGAAATGATTGCACAATAAAAGTTTCTAAGGAAAGTTTTGTGCACATGAGCCATTACACAAACAATTAAACCTGTCCCAGTTTGATTGAAGTAAAGACGTGATCAACACTTCTGTGTGATGACGTGCTTGGCTGGTATAACACAAGCCCACAAAACCCTCTGTGGCAGGAAATGCAAACATCCAGCCCAGGCTCATGTGACGAAAACAGGCCACAGAGGCCGTTATGAAATGACTCAATGCACTCTTAGCCCTGTTTTAAAGATTAGAATCGTTTAGGGGAAGCAGGCGGGGGTCACAACCTTCATGCTGATCTCCAGGAGTAGCAGGAAAGTGTGAATCTGACTATTTCCTCTGTGAAAGAGAGTGAATTCCTGACAGATTTCAGATCTCCACAACAGGTGGGCACAATAATAATTTTCCATTTGATGTGGAAAGTTCTTTTTGTCAGCATACACATTTTACTGAGATCAAGAATATCTGCAGTTCAACTTACTGCTGACAGTATTTCCTTTAAAGCATCTGTTCCCAGAATAGAATAATATCAAATAAATCAAAGACAATAGAAGTCTCTTCTGAAGCCACCCAAAATTGTATATATTTGTCATAATAGATGAAGAACCCCAACTCTGATAAACTAATATTTAATTCACAACAGAACAAGTCTGACATCTTACTATGTCGTTAAAAATATTAGCTCATCTTGAATTTGAGGGCAGCAACACGTCTCATAAAAGTTGGGACAGGTCCTTGTTTACCATTGTGTAGAATCCCCTCTTATTTTAACAACATCTGTAAACATCTGGGAACTGAGGAGACCAGCTGCTGGACCTTTAGAAGAGGAATGTTGTCCCATTCTTATCTGATAGAGGATTTTAGCTGCTCAGCACTCCTTTTTTTCATAACTTGTGTTTCATGATGCTGTTTAATGATGTTTTCAGATGGTGAAAGGTCTGGACTGCAGGCCGGTCAGTCCAGCACCTGGACTCTACCACTACCACTGCTGGAATACATGCAGTGTGTGGTTAAACATGGTCTATATTTACACCTTTCAGCATTGATTGAGCCTTACCAGATGTACAAGTTTCCAGTTCCATAGGCACTAACGCCCCCCTACCATAACATGTTAGCTTCAGTCTGGAGGACGCAGCAACCAAGATTTCCAAAAACAATTTCAATTCTTCCGACCACACAACAATTCTACACTTTGCCTCAGTTCATTTTAAAGGAGCTTTGGTTCAGAGAAGATGGAAGTGTTTCTGGATCCTGTTCACATATGGCTTCTTCTCTGAATGATAGAGCTTTAAACCTGCATCTATGGATGCTACGATGAGCTGTGTTCATAGACAATGATTTCTGGAAGTGTTCCTGAGCCCATGCAATGATTTCCAGGACAGAATCAGGTCTGTTTTTAATGCAGAGCTGCCTGAGGACCTGAAGATCCACAATTTGTTGACACAGTTTTTAATGCAGATTGCTGGACCCCTGCCCATCTTAACTTCTGAGAGACTCTGCCTCTCTGAGGTGTTCTTTTTTTCCAATTACATTACTGACCTGTTGCCAATTAACCAAATTAGTTTCAACATGTTCCTCCGGCTGCTTCTTTCAGTGCCATTTTTCCCAGCATTTTGTTGTCCCTCCCAACTGTTTCGACACATTTCTAATTCCAGATGAGCTCATTTCTTTAATTAAATAGTAAAATGTCTCACTTTCAACTATGAATAAAATACTGGTTTCTGAGATTTGCAAATCACTGCGTTGTGGTGTAGCTGAAAAAAAATCAAATAAATAAAAATGTTTAGATTTCGTGTCTCTAGTTTGTGGCATTTCAAGTTTACTTTACTTAATAAGACATTTAGTTTTGGAATTTAGCCCTTTGAGTTATTTCTTAACCAGGGTGGAGATGAGTGATGACCATCTCTTATTTAATCAGTTCTTGATTAATTCTTAAAAATTAAATAGGTGAATTAGAAAATGTTTTGTTAAAACAAAAATTCATGTTGTAGAATAGCCTTAAATTCCCATATGTTTGAATACTGTCATACGCAAAAGAAAACCAGCATATTCTCAAAACTGAGAAACCATAAGAAGGGAGTGGATAATCAAAATAGCTGCAGCTTGATTTTCTTAGGTGAAAATGATCTCCTGAATGAATAACATTTAACTTTAATATTATCCTGAGCGCTGAAAACATCACATCGAGCTCAGAGAGAATATGACAGCCTGAAATATGTAATGACTGACATATAAAGACGTATGAGTGTTTGTGTCATTCTTACCGTCGTATCCACCGCTGTGACTGCGGTACCTGGAACGTGTGTTGAGGTTGACTCCGGTGCCTTAAGCACCACACAGCCTTGGGGTCCCAAAGTGATGATGACCGCGCCGCAGCCTCGCCTCAGCAGCTCCTGAGCGGCGCGATGTGCTTCATCCACATTATTCACCGGGCAGCCAGTGAGCAGCTCTGCCTGTACGCAGGACACATAAATAAATCAGCGTTTTCGGAGAGCCACTTTAACCAGAAGTTAGGAATTACAGTTAAAAACAGAGAAAAACCCAAACTGGTGTGGGATAAATAAAAACTGCATAATGGAAAGTCCCCAAGGCGAAAACCAGAGTACCACGTCCTGCATGTAACTCAAAGCTGCATCTTCTGCCTTTTTATTTAAAAAATGTTTTGTCACTTTAATGGACACAGTTAAATATATCGCAGCCATTTATGCCCACAGATCTCTAATTTGTAGTCTATTCTTTCCTTTCTGTAGCTAACTGTTTTGTGTTAACAGTTCTGGTATGAGTCAGCTCTTAATTACACACTGATAGCAGTCAGACAGACTCATAAAGCACACTCAGTCTGAGGGCTCTGCAGGATCCGTCAGTGGTCTGCAGGCCACACATTCTCAAAGAGAAGATCCTCTGACTTCATCTGGCTCCAGCATGACTAAACTGTGACAAAGCAGGGCTCAAACAGCTGATGTTTGAGAGTCTTCAAGGCCGCGGCAGTTCTCCTCCGAGTCATGGGAACCCTGACGAAGATTAGCCGCAGTATTGTTTTCTGCACAGCAGGAACCTCTAAGAGCCTCACTGTTACTGTTCTTTACTGTGGCGGAGTTTTTACAGCACGCTGTGTTTTCAGTCAGCAAAACTCTGTGTTAACCTGATTCAATCCTATTTTTAACACGGAGATGCTGCCCATACAAAACATGACATGACTGTGCTGAGCAATGGTCTTGAGCAATAGTTCTACAGGCTAGAGAAATAATTCTAAATCAAATTGACTCCTGATCTCTGCTTTGATCAGTTTTTATCACTACTGTAGCAAAACCATGGCATTCTCTCTATTTCACAAAGCGACAATGATTAATAGTCTGAGCAAACATGCAGTTTACAGAATACTGTGTGAGGTTTTAAACAATTAGCTAAAAACATGCTCTGCACATTAGAAATTATTGTGTCATTTACTATCCATTCGCTGTGGTTTATTTTTGTCTGTTGTGTCTCCACACTTCAACGTAACAGCGCACACACAGTTGGACAGACACACACACCTACACACTTATAACTAATAAAGTACCCTGTTATCTCCATCGTGCACGGAGATTTGGTTTGACTCTATGTTTAAGGATCAAAATCAAAGCTTTAAAGAAAGGATATTATTAAATAAATATTAACAATATATAAATATAACTGCATTTACTCAACTGGCCTTTTATTTGGAAAATAGATCTATTTATTTTCATGTTTACCTGACTAATTTCTAATAAATGTGATATAAAAACTGTGTTTTAATTAAAGAGGAGCAATAATTAAAAAACCAGACTGCATCAGATAAAAATGGTTCATTCCAGCTCCTAAATAGAAAATATTACAGCTTATCAACAAAATCTTTGAGCAGTTGGATTAAATAGTGTATTAGAGATTTATTTTGGTGCCGACTTTCCTCACATTTTTTGACAGGATTAAAATAACTTCACCGTAGTACTTACACTAAGCACCAACAGCATTTAACGCATCCATGACCTAAAACATCTCGCTGCCTTATCACACTCTTAATAAAGCGTGTGATCTGTGCACGACACATCCATTTGGGCGCCGGTGTTCTTCAGGTGGACATCAAAGATGTTTCCCTTCACTGTAAGGCACTTTAGCGTAGCATGTGGGCTGAGGATCAAAGAGCGCCTGCACTTTGTTATCCTGAAAGCTCCCTTTCACCCCTCCCACCCCGCACGTCGAGAGACCACACACAGAAAAACATTCACCTGTGCAGAATGTGTGCCAGCTAGTATAGTATCGCACGGGAGGGTCAAGATGCAGCCCCCCCCCCCCCCTCCTGTGATCTGTGAAAGTGAACAATGACCTGGGGAAGTTAAAAAAAAATAAATCGTGGCGCGTATCAGTGCTTTTAGAGCCTGCAGCCACCCCGCTGCAGTCAGATGCCAAAAGAGAAAAAGAGCCGTTTTGTTAGTCATCAGCTTCACACCAGGGCAGGGAATCAATCTACCTCCCTCTGTGTTCACGTAGAATTACCACTTTGTGTGTGTGTGTGTGTGTGTGTGTGTGTGTGTGTGTGTGTGTGTGTGTGTGTGTGAGTGTGTGTGTGCTTATCACACATGTATAAGAGCAGCAATTTCTTTTTCAACATATGCAGTATAAAATTATTAACAATGTGGGTGTATTTCAAAGAAAGTCCTTGTTTATGCATAAACAGGTGCGCTTGTTACAGTTTGTTTTATAATTGTATATTTCTTTCCTTCTCTGCTTCACACAGATCTGATATTCAACGACTTTATTTAGATGTAAATTCATGTTAAATAAATCGTTCAGTCAACAAGTCCTGAGCCACCCCTCACTTCTTTATATACTGTCGGGAAATGGGTGTAGAAACTTATTGAAACAAGTACAAACATAAATGGAAATACAGTATGTAAGGACAAAACAGAGTTTGTACAGTTATAATAAGTTTGAAAGTCAGTATTTGGTCTGAGCACTTTTATTCTCCAACACAGCCTGAACCCTCTCAGACGAGCTTTCTGTCCTTTCTTTAAGGAGTCTTCAGGAATAGTTCTCCAGGCTTCTTGAAGGACATCCCAAAGCTCTTCTTTGGATGGATGTGGGCTGTCTTTTGTTCCGTTCTCTGTCAGGATGATCCCACACTGCTTCAGTAATGTTGAGGTCCGGGCTCTGGGGAGGATTCATCCTTCCATCAGACCTGTTGCCACTGATTTTCAGCCCACTTCTTGTGTCCTTTGGCACAGCTCAGCCTTTTCTCCCTGTTTCCCTTCCTTAAGAACGGCTTCTTGACACTCAAATGTTTTAAGGACACACTGCACACCATGCTGAGATATGCCAAGTTTTAATCTAATAGCCCTTTGGGAATCACCATACTACTTGATGGCATTTGTCATAGCTTCAACTAAAGACATGGAAATTCACGTCATTGTGACAGGCTGCTGGTAACAAAGTGCCGAAAAACTCTATTTAAAATTGTTATGCATAGAGAAAACACTGGTTCATTCCTTGAGTCAGGTGCTTGAATGATTTATAGATCAGTGTTTAACAAGGACTGGACTGAGTATGTGTAGAAAGAAAAACTTTGAAAGACCTTGAGAAAGTCTGGAGAACAATTGCTCAAGAGCATTCAAAAGATGACAAGAAAGTCTGGCTGCCTGGAAGCTAAAAACAAATACATGATGGATGGCTCGAGACCTCTGCACAGTACCGGGAAGAAACATATGAGTGCACTGCAGCCCTGATATTTCCCAGACATCTTCTGGAGGGGCTGTATGTCAGAATCCAGCATTTTCTCTGGAATTCTTATGAAGATTATTCAACCGTCCCTGTTAATAACCGCAGAACATGGCCGAGCGATGTGTGAATAGAGTTGCAGCTTCCTTCTTTCTCTGCTGACCTGCATGTTGCTTTATCTGAGGTGGAAACATTAAAGTAAATGTGGAGTTATTATCAACTCAGAAACAGTCATCAGGGAGCCCCATCCATCTCTTCCACCTCCTCTGTGTACACAGAGTCGGCACTCTGAAGTATTTCTGGTTGTCTCACATCTCACGCTGTGAAGTGCACATGTGAAAGAGCAACTGCAGAGGAAATCCACACTTAATTTTCCGCACATTTTCCAGACATTCTCTGGTGTTCACGTGTGAAAAAGGTTTAAGCCAGTGCTGGCTGATACTGCCAAAATAAATGCTGACTCTGGTGACTTAATTTTAAAAAACACAGCTTTTCTGTGTGAAGGGGCACACAGCGTAAAAATGTAAACATAAGGTGAACTACATGCTGCTCTCACCTGTGGTGCAGGCATATTCCCTGCTTACAACAGAAGTGATACTAAGCATATGTTATGTGCTGTGTAACACTGCATGGTCGGAGCTCTGTTAGTATAGTTTTTTTAACTTTAAAATGATTTAAAAAAGGTAAAAATTTCAAAACAAAACAGAACAACTCATGCTTAAATCTGTTGAATAAACTTAAACTTTAAACTTATCAGTTAAAATGAGTTGATTTGATGAATCTGGTTTTGTTTTTAATAGTATAACCTTGACAATAAGATATTTTTCTACTTTTGTAAGACACTCCTGCTGATTTTTGTGGATGATTACCTCCACTTCTTTTGGCTTTTTCCACACCATTAAATGCAAAAATACTTTGTCTTTAACTTTAAACACACATCAGACGCTGTGAGTTCAGCAGATATTTACTGTTTCACCTCAACTTGAGTAAAGTGTCAGCAGAGTACTAATTCCTGTCCCTGGGTGGTATATTCTGTGCACTTTCAACCCCTGCATACGGCACAATAAATACCATGACAGCACTTCCATGACCTGACACCCGTGAAAAAGCAGAGAAGACGTGTAGCGCTTTCGTCAACTCTCCCTTTCATGTTCCCACACCTGGCGACGCCACCTCGGCATCCTGCATCACCACATCAAAAAAAGACTGCCTTGCAAACTCTCATCCACTTTATCCCCGAGGGGGTGACTGACTCAGCCAAAGAGCACATCTGCCATGTTGTTTTTACTACTATTCCCATCTATCCCTGCCCCCTGCCACTCATCCGTCATCATCTGACAGTCAACTCACTGGGTGCCTTGACACGGTTTTTACTGTAAAAGGGAGGAGACATATTTGTTGCCTTCTTCACAGCAGAGAGTTCACATGGATGGATGAGCGCTGCAGTGGGGTAACTGATGTGCCGGCAGGGTTCATGACCCAGGATGTGCAGATGGATCTGTGAAAAACTGTGAAGGTGTGGGAGCTCATAACATCTCAAACTTCCCATCGTTTCCTTCTAATGGTGCTGAGTGAACATTAACTTTGCGCTATTGGCTTTTCAAAGCACAATAACGCAAGAGTAAAAGTGGAATGAATGTAGTGTTTAAGCTGAAAAGCATATTACAGCCCATAGTCCAAGTCCAAACGCACAAATCACTAACTGACTGTGTTTGTGAGGTTACAGGTTATTAAATAAATCTTGTTCAAACTACTTTATTCTGTGCAGCAAATGTTCTGAAATTTGATTTAATCTTCTGAAATTATGAAGCTGCAAATCCACTTTGTGTAGTTTCCCCCATATTTTTGTCTGTTTCTAAAACATTATGAAAAAATAGAAATAAGAGAAAAACCGAAGGCGGTTGCAGAGAAATACACCACTGCACACTTCCAGCTGGTCATAAGATATAATTAGCAGGGACTACTTTTAGCTTGCTGTATCTTCTCAAATAGAGGATGAGGTCTAAAACTAGTAGCAAACTACGTATCGAATCCACTCAAGTAAAAACTTTATATCAGTACTTAGCCAACACAGGTATATGAATGATGACAAGCTGTGTAATTACACAAATCAAAATGTTTAAGACATTTTCTTTCAAAACTGACTATACAAAGGTAAAACCTGTAATATAAAAAAAATCGTTGTTTTAATGTAACCAATAAAGTCACAAACTCACGGATTCGCTTGTTATTCCCTTTATTGTTTGTCTTTTCTATACCTCCAACCCTTCTGTTTAAAGTCTGATTTCACTGCTTTCATTGCTATTTTCATTGCTTTCATGAGCAACTTAATTGAATTACTTCCTTTTTTTTTGATCCTTGGCTGTTTTGTGTTCATTTTGCTCTTGCTCTGTAAAGCACTTTGAGTTATACTTGTGTTTGAAACGTGCTATATAAATAAAGTTGAGTTGAACTGAGTTAACCAGCCATCGATGCTACATAGTGCTATCTGTAAAACACAACCTTTTTCCACCTTTCATACCTCTGCCTATTTTAGGGTCTTTTAATTGCTCTGTAAACCGCATGCAGTTTCTTCGACCGTTGTTTGTGTTCAGCTCGTTTAGTTTTCTCATGTGTGGAAGTCTGAGAAACACAAAGTTATTGTGTGAGGACAGATTTATGCTGCTGTGATGAATAGTGGGGACTCTTAAGTGTGTATGTGTTGGTGCTTGTGTGAATCATCACCTCAGACTCATTACAGCAGAACACATCAGACACTCTGTAGAAATTGTAATCCAAGTCAGGGACGGCTGGTGCTGGGTTGAATATTGTCTTGACTGCAACAAGAAAACAACAGCGTCAAACATCACAAGCTACAGATAACAGGATAACATGCAGTCATTAACAGGGCCTGAAAAATGGAATTGTTCCCACTGGTGCACCAAGTTACAGCTGTCAGCTTCTCTTTGAAAGGACGCAAATCTGAACAATGTCCCTCAGTGACACATTTTACAATTCTTTGAACAATCTTTTTTTTCATTTCTGAGCCACACTGCTAAGATCTGGCGACACCTAAATTGTACGTCATACGGGAACAAAGGCGAGCGGGCTATCACTGGGGGTTTGCTCTGGCAAGCAAAGCTCAAGTGGATAAGCTTCTATAAAAAAAAAAAAAAGACACCTTTTCAACAATCAAATTAGCATTCTGAGAGGAAAAAAAAAATGATGAAAAGATCTCACATCCTGCTGCTTTCTGCAGGGTTTACAATTCCAGGTTTGCATGAGGAGTGAGGGTTCAACATGAGGTGTACATATAACCGTATATATGTGTGTCAGTGTGTGGGTGTGATGAGTTGTGACCCTCTCTGTGCATTAAGGAGCGCGAGAGCGAGAGTGTGTGTCAGAAGTAATCCTCTGTATGTGTTGCAAATCACTGTCTGATGCATATTCATGAGCAGCGAGCATTAATGCATCTAATACCGTGATTTCTGTGTATGTGTGAGGATAAGCCCAGCTTGACGAGGCGATTAATTCTGATATCTCTGTGTACAAAATAAAGCCTTGTGAGAGTGTGAGCGTCTGAGGGAAATGTACGTATCAGTGCCGGTGACATCAAAGTCTGTTGTGCAGAATTGTGTTTCTTGTTGCCGTGTGTGTGTGTGTGTGTGTGTGTGTCTTTGCGTGGGCACATAAGAGAGCAGCTGCGTGGGTTTGCGCAGGGCTTTGGCCACCTGGCGCTTTGAGGTGGATGTTGGCCTGCTCGCGAGTAAAAGTGGAAATGATGTCTGTTTTTCAGCACACACGCAGAACTTGTGCTGCATTTATGTATTCCCACGAGCGAGGGACATTGGGCAGGGAGGTGACACCGGGCTCTTTCCGACTCTCTCTCGTTGTTGACTGAATTGCGCCACAGTTTCCATTACTTCATTTTCCAAGACAAGCGTGAGATCTCTGAAATGTGTCAGCCTTCTCATAGCCAGCTGTCTTGCAGAAGATGCTTTTCTTGATAAGAATTAAAGATCCAGTACATGCTCTGTTTAGTTTGCCAAATTTGATAATGAAATTTGTGTCTAGATTCACCAGTCAACTGCATTATATTCTTATGTTCATAAAATCCAAGTTCAACCTATTATGTCACAATAAAAGGATGTTAGCCAGCTTACAGCTCCTGGTTACTTAAAAGTCATGTCAATTTTTCAGCTGTTGAGACTGTGGTGGCCATGTATGGATCGCTTGTTTTCTTTGGGGTGAATTAAAGGAAACTTCGAACACTTCTTCAACATCAGTTCTTCTATTGGACTTTTATGAAATTCAGCACCATGCAGTGCTTAGATGAAAGGTAAAAGAAGGCACCTGACACTCCCGGTCTGAGAGTAATAAAGAAAGTGTACGGTGCATCAGATTTGAATGGGTTTAAGAGACAAACAGTGCTGTGCAAATACACTGCAGCATTAATCAGTGCAGCTGCCAGTGCTGAGATTCAAATATAAAATGTTCTAAATCCTAGTTTTTGATGCCAAACTCATTCCTCTTCAGCGTGGAGGGTTCTTCCAGTTTTCAGAGACAGATAGCTGCTCTCGGCTCGAAGTCCTCCCATTGATACGTCCTCATCGATCATTTGTTCATACACTTTAGTTGAGTTTACTCAATAACATTAATTGGTTAGGGATAGAAAACTGTCACGTTTAGGGCTGAAATCTATACTTGTTACAATTTCACCGTCATGTTAGCAGACACCATTTCCTCGTTTGATTTGTTGATACATCAACACCACAGTTAGTACTTTTTACTTCTTTAAAAGCTCTTGTGTGATTTCGGAAAGATGTTTCAGATGATATTCATGGTGGAATATTCCCCTTTTCCCCTTAGAGAGTGGGAGTCATCTTCACTTTCTTATTTCACAAGAATTCATGGTTCAATCTGTAAATGTCCTCTATGTGGCATCTTTTGCTCTCACCGGTAGTCCTGGCGAGCTACGCCTCAGACATACTGGACCCTGTCTGAACAAAACTATTTATCTTTGTCTCATTTGGTTGGAGAATGTGTTATAAACATCAACCGGCTTTCTTGTATTGTTCAATGTTTATTCAAAGTTTATTTTTGCATCTGTGCGCCAAAGAGCACCATTTCTTTCTTGGTTGCCATTTATAGAAGTTGAGATTGTGCAGAGTCCTTCATACGGTCTGATGTCACAGAAACTCCACAGATAACACCTGTACCAAGTCTGGAACACTTGCCCATCTGCTTTTCACAGCTATTATGTGGCATTATCTGAGGAGGATGGCCACTGCAGCTCTGATTAGAAGTGCCATGGTTCCTTCAATAGCTCCTGATTACTTCTGAGATTTAGTTAGTCATCTATTTTCCTGGATCCTGTTCCAGCTTTGTGATAATCCACTGTTCCTCTGGTAATTATTTTCCATGTCGAAGCATGATGCAGGCACAGTTCATAGACAAAATGCTGAGAAAGTCCTACTCTCCATGGGTCAAACTGACCTTTTTATGCAATCATGCTGCTGCAGACAAATTCAGTTTTACTTTAATAATTGCGGCTTTTCTAACTTCTTTTTGATGGTTTATAAAGAGAAAATACTTGAAGTAATGGAATTGCGCAATAATAATCATGTTATTATTTGTAGCCATGGACAGACCAGCTGATGTCAAATACAAAGGTCAGTTGCTCATTACATTTCCATGTAATGAGCAAGTAGAAGACAGCTGAGGATGGAATCTCACCAATATTCTCACAGGAGTAGCTTGAGTGAAATCCCTGATACACTAATGCATGAAGGACTCTGCCTCACTGATGATTCGAGCAGCTCCTCCGCGCGTCTTACAAACCGTCGCGTCTGCCTCAGGTTGCTTTGTTTTGCTCTCCAGGTGTTGGTGAAACCGCCCAAACCAGCGCTGACACATCCACTCACAGCTGCTTGGGACAGATGTGGCAATTCTGGGATGTGTGGATACTGAGTCACGTCTGGCAGCGGAGCACGTGTGCGTTTGTGTGTCATGACTCTGGGCTTTTATGCTCCGAGGTTCAAAGTCTGGTCGCACATGAGCTGGAGGTGCACAAAAATACAGCTGTTTGCTGATGTGGTTGCTTTTGGAGGAAAGGTGGATGGGAAACACGGCCAGAGTGAAAACATTAAGACACACACATGCACACACACACACACACACACACACACACACACACACACACACACACACACACACACACACACACACACACAAAAGAAATGAGTCATCAGTGAGTATGTGAAAGGGCTTTAAGAGGCTCTAATTGCATCTGGTGAGAAATATAATAGCAGCTTCTTGCTTAGACAAGGAAGAGGAGGAGGAAGAAGGGATGAAAGCGGAAAGGGATAGAAAGAGTGAAACTGCACATCTCCTTCCATTTCCACAGTTCTCACAGCTATTTCAATTCCATTAACTTCTCAATATTAAATGTTAAATGGCAATAAATAATGCATACAAAAGTTTTTCCCTCACATAACTGCATACGCGAGGGGTAAACTTTTCTGCATAGGTTATCAAGGCTTTCTAAGATCTGGCATCCACAGTATGTGTTTCTCGATGGTGACATTTGCGTAATTTGAGTGTCGCTTCACCCCCGCGTCATTAAATCTCTGTCGACAAATCCATTAACACCCAGTCCCTCGAGAGAGCTCCATTTACGCAATGCTCTGGTGTGGCAACGTGGAGGTGGCATCTTTGCCAAACGTCCCCGCTCGCCTTGCATCTCTTCTGGTGCCTCATGCCGAGCTGAATGCCGCGGTACGGTTGACACGGTGAGGAGGGGGGCTGGAAGAAGGAGGGAGGCGCTCAGAGAGGCCATCTGGGTATCCCATCTGCAACACGGTTATGGCTGCGACTCCATCGTTCTGGCAGCCTGCAGCGGGCGATTATGGACGACAGGCCCCGATGACAGAGGCGAGAGGCTCCCCAGACGTCTCGGATGACGTGGAGGGCTGCTAATAATAGGACGATTAGCTCAGTAACTTGGTTATGAAACTAAGGTGGAGGCAGAGATGGGACCGAGCGAGGGTGGTGGTCCAAAATGAGCCCTTCTTGGTGCATGAATCCTTGTTTTTGGAAAATACTTGTGAGAATATGACTATGGTCCACTTCTTGAGCCTCGCTTGATTAGGTCATACAAGTCAGTGGCATGTGGGGGCTTCACAAAACCACCTTTAAAGTAATACTATGTATATCCTGCTGTGTGGCAACTACCCGATACGCTGAGGTCAGTTGGTTTAAAATCCTCATGATGATAACAGTATCCTTGAAACCGATGTTTGTATGAGGGCCTGCCTGACCGCATGTGAGGTAAAGGTGCGCTGTCCTGTTCAGAGAGCCACTCTTTCACAGTGAGTGCTGCAAACGTGCAGAAAGTGAACGTCAGCATCCACAGATCTGATATTGTAAAGATGTAGAGTTTTTGCCTTTTGTTTTGCTTTATCTGCCCTGTAAATGGATAGATGTATAGATGGATGTTGTCAGTGGGTGTCAAAAGTAAAGCCAGTGTGCATGTGTCTTGTAAAATAGCACTAATGGCTGATTCCACAATGTCTCAGACTCCCACAGAGGGTATGCACCTATGTCACTGATCTATTTAAACACAGTGGGCTTGAATTGAAGCCTCCTTATTGGCAATACATACAACATGGCTGCCGCTACTAGAGGTAGGATTGGGAGTATTATCATCTTAAATCAAAGAGTGTTGGTCTTGACTGAGATCTTTGCGATCTGCCAAAGAATCTGTGGACCACAGGCCAAAACATCTGTCCAGAAATCGGGGTTTCAAATGTTTATGCGTGTCTTTTTCTAGAGCATCAAATCTCACAAACGTCTGGGTTCCTGGTCGTACTTCAAAGAGAGAGTAAGGTCAACATCCTGGTCATATACAGACAGCTTTGCACTAACATCTTTTATTCTATTCATATTTTTATAACGAAACCTGTGAGCATGGATGAAACTATAGTGTTAGAAACCACCGGATTCCAGAATCCAGCCCATGTTACATCTGAGCAGAGTAAAAAAGATTTATGGGCACAATTTTTACCGCGTTATCATGGTCTCTAATAAGATTTTTCTAGTTATCCTCTCAACATCTAACAATGGGAAAACATTTGATTTAACTGCCCATCAAAACTTATATTAAAATGACATTGAACATATTTGGTTTCCTTTACAGAACAGAGCTGCTGTTGTATTTTGTGTCGTCTCATCTGGCTAACATCTAACCCTCATCCACAACACAGTCCAATATGAGCAAAAATGTTGACGCAGTTACATGGACTGTAAATGGGCGATTCTAAATAGCTCATCATGTCTTTGGTTTGTTATAATATTGCACAATAATGATTTTTACTCAGAAATTGAATACACCGGATACGGATGAGCGTTAAGTGTTTACTGCAAATCTACGTTTCTGAGCCTGGATTCCAGTCGTCTTTGTGAACGGCAGAAATTAATTTGGCTCCCTTCTGTTTACTTTTCAGAATTTTGTAAAAATAAAAATACGACTTCTTTCTGAATCTGTAGGTACCGTTGATGGCACGATAGCTTTTCACCATATTTCTGGGAGTTTTCTGTGTTTTCCAGCCAGCCAAACATTCTGTGACGTTTGAGCCAGCTGTCTTTTTGCCACTTGGTTGCTAAAAGTGGACGTAACCAGAGTGCAGTCACATGTCTGATTACATAATCTGCATTCCCTTTTAGACTCATATTTAGAGTCCGGCAATAAACTAAATGCCATCCATCCATCCATCCATTATCTTCCGCTGGTCCGGGGATCGGGTCGCGGGGGCAGCAGCTTAAGCAAAGAGACCCAGACGTCCCTGTCCCCGGCCACTTCCTCCAGCTCTTCTTGGGGGACCCCGAGGCGTTCCCAGGCCAGCCGAGAAACATAGTCTCTCCAACGTGTCCTGGGTCTTCCCCGGGGCCTCCTCCCAGTGGGACGGGCCCGGAACACCTCACCGGGGAGGCGTCCAGGAGGCATTCTCACCAGATGCCCGAGCCACCTCATCTGACTCCTCTCGATGCGGAGGAGCAGCGGTTCTAATCCGAGCCTCCCGGATGACCGAGCTTCTCACCCTATTTCTAAGGGAGAGCCCAGACAACCTGCGGAGGAAACTCATTTCGGCCGCTTGTATTCGCGATCTCGTTCTTTCGGTCACTACCCACAGCTCGTGACCATAGGTGAGGGTAGGAACATAGATTGACCGGTAAATCGAGAGCTTCGCCTTCTGGCTCAGCTCCTTCTTCACCAGGACGGGCCGGTGCAGAGCCCGCATCACTGCAGACGCCGCACCGATCCGTCTGTCAATCTCCTGTTCCATTCGTCCCTCACTCGTGAACAAGACCCCGAGATACTTGAACTCCTCCACTTGGGGAAGGATCTCATTCCCGACCCGGAGAGAGCATTCCACCCTTTTCCGGCCGAAGACCATGGTCTCAGACTTGGAGGTGCTGATGGTCATCCCAGCCGCTTCACACTCGGCTGCGAACCGCTCCAGTGAGAGCTGGAGGTCACGGCCTGACGACGCCAACAGAACCAAATCGTCCGCAAAATGCAGAGACCCGATTCTGAGGTCGCCAAACCGGACCCCCTCAACGCCCTGGCTGCGCCTAGAAATTCTGTCCATAAAAATTATGAACAGAATCGGTGACAAAGGGCAGCCCTGACGGAGTCCAACCCTCACAGGAAACATGTCCGACTTACTGCCGGCAATGCGGACCAAACTCTGACACCGGTCATACAGAGACCGGACAGCCCATATCAAGGAGTCCGGCACTCCATACTCCCGGAGCACCCCCCACAAGAGTCCCCGAGGGACACGGTCGAACGCCTTCTCCAAGTCCACAAAACACATGTAGACCGGTTGGGTGAACTCCCATGCTCCCTCCAGGATCCTGCGGAGGGTATAGAGCTGGTCCACTGTTCCACGGCCAGGACGAAAACCACACTGCACCTCCTGAATCTGATATTCGACTTCCCCCTTGAGCTGTCACCTTACCGTGGTGGGGGGGTTAGTGTGCCCCAATGAGTCTGGGAGCTATGTTGTCTGGGGCTTTAAGCCCCTGGTAGGGTCACCCATGGCAAACAGATCTTAGATGAGGGACCAGACAAAGAACAGCTCACAAAAACCCCTATGATGATCAAAGAAAATGGACACCGTGTTCCCTTGCCCGGACGTGGGTCACCGGGGCCTCCCCCTGGAGCCAGGCCCAGGGGTGGGGCCCGCCGGCGAGCGCCTGGTGGCCGAGTCTGTGCCCGTGGGGCTCGGTCGGGCACAGCCCGAAGGAACGACACGGGTCCCCCTTCCGACAGGCTCACCACCTGTGGGAGGGGCCATGGGGGTCGGGTGCAGTGTGAGCTGGGCGGCAGCCGAAGGCAGGGACCTTGGCGGTCTGATCCTCGGCTACTGAAGCTGGCTCTTGGGACGTGGAACGTCACCTCTCTGCTGGGGAAGGAGCCTGAGCTGATGCGCGAGGCTGAGCGGTTCCGGCTAGATATAGTCGGACTCACCTCGACGCATGGCTTGGGCTCCGGAACCAGCCTCCTCGAGAGGGGTTGGACTCTCTTCCACTCTGGAGTTGCCCGCGGTGAGAGGCGTAGAGCAGGTGTGGGCATACTTATCGCCCCCTGGCTGTGCGCCTGTACATTGGGGTTCACCCCGGTAGACGAGAGGGTAGCCTCCCTCCGCCTTAGGGTGGGGGGATGGGTCCTGACTGTTGTTTGTGCTTATGCACCGAACGGCAGTTCAGAGTACCCACCCTTTTTGGAGTCCCTGGAGGAGGCACTGGAGAGTGCTCCTCCGGGAGACTCCCTCGTCCTGCTGGGGGACTTCAATGCTCACGTGGGCAATGACAGTGAGACCTGGAGGGGCGTGATTGGGAGGAACGGCCCCCCCGATCTGAATCAGAGTGGTGTTTTGTTGTTGGACTTCTGTGCTCGTCACGGACTGTCCATAACGAACACCATGTTCAGGCATTAGGGTGTCCATATGTGCACTTGGCACCAGGACACCCTAGGCCGCAGCTCGATGATCGACTTTGTAGTCGTATCGTCGGACTTGCGGCCATATGTCCTGGACACTCGGGTGAAGAGAGGGGCGGAGCTGTCAACTGATCACCACCTGGTGGTGAGTTGGCTCCGCTGGTGGGGGAGGAAGCCGGTCAGACCTGGCAGGCCCAAACGTATTGTGAGGGTCTGTTGGGAACGGCTGGCGGAATCCCCTGTAAGGAGGAGTTTCAACTCCCACCTCCGGCAGAGCTTCAACCATGTCCCGGGGGAGGTGGGGGACATTGAGCCCGAATGGGCCATGTTCCGTGCCTCCATTGTTGAGGCGGCCGACCGGAGCTGTGGCCGTAAGGTGATCGGTGCCTGTCGTGGCGGCAATCCCCGAACCCGCTGGTGGACCCCAGTGGTGAGGGAGGCCGTCAAGCTGAAGAAAGAGTCCTATCGGGCCTTTTTGGCCAGTGGGACTCTGGAAGCAGCTGATGGGTACCGACAGGCCAAGCGGAACGCAGCCTCGGCGGTTGCTGAGGCAAAAACTCGGGCTTGGGAGGAGTTCGGGGAGGCCATGGAGAACGACTTCCGGACGGCCTCGAGGAGATTCTGGTCCACCATCCGGCGGCTCAGAGGGGGGAAGCGATGCACCGTCAACACCGTGTATGGTGAGGGCGGGGCTCTGCTGACTTAGACTAGGGACGTCGTGAGTCGGTGGGGGGAATACTTCGAGGGCCTCCTCAATCCTACCGACACGCCTTCCGATGAGGAAGCAGAGTTGGGGAGCTCGGACGTGGGGCCTCCCATTTCTGGGGCTGAGGTTGCCGAGGTGGTCAAAAAACTCCTCGGTGGCAAGGCCCCGGGGGTGGATGAGGTCCGTCCTGAGTTCCTCAAAGCTCTGGATGTTGTAGGGCTGTCTTGGTTGACACGCCTCTGCAGCATCGCGTGGACATCGGGGGCAGTGCCTCTGGACTGGCAGATCGGGGTGGTGGTCCCCCTCTTTAAAAAGGGGGACCGGAGGGTGTGTTCCAACTATAGGGGGATCACACTCCTCAGCCTCCCTGGTAAGGTCTTTTCGGGGGTACTGGAGAGGAGGATCCGCCGGATAGTCGAATCGAATAAACTAAATGGTTCCACTGATTTTGGGCATTCTCCCATCTTCTTCAGTTTAATGTATGAAACATGTCTGCGACAGAAAAAACGTTCCAGGTGTGAGATTGACTTACCTTCATGTTTGCACCGTGGAGTCCCGCTTTACCGTTCCTCTTAGCTTTATGTTGATTCCATCGCTGTGCTTTAAGCTAGCTAGGGACTGGAGCCGGTGTCACGCTGGAACCCACATTTTATTTTTTTGACGGCCCACTGCTGCCTCGGCTATGTTAAGACAGAGGTGTATGTTGGGTCTCGTGGGACCCAAAGGAACCCATCCCAGTTCAGTCCTCTGCTCCAGTTGAACAAACGCCAACATGTCTCATGTCAATAAATTGTTCCCACAACTCATTATAGTGTCATTACCAAGAGTTTCTCAGTCTGTTGGTGGATATTTGGTACACAATCCCAAATTGAAATAGACATTAGGTTTTAAAATACATACTTTTGTCCAGGGAGTTTTCAAGGATCACTCTCCAGCTCCACCCTCTTGTTCAAATATGGTCACTTCTGTGTCCAAAAAAGGTCCATGCAACAGTCTACGTATCTGACAAATGCAGCTTTTGTCTGTATTTCAGACATTCTTTCTTTGCAGATCTAATGAATACGTACACTTGTGTAAAACCTCCACTCAGCCATGTATGGTCCTGCGGCCAGAGGAGGAGGATTGCCTGTGTTGTGAATGAGGATTAACACCGAAGCGCTGCATACACTCAAAACTGTGAGGCTTTGAAACATACTGAGAACACAGATGGCCAGCAGAGAACTGGATTATACTGCTCGAGTGGTTTTATAACTTCTTTTGGACCTTTTTGGTACTTTTTTTTGGCATAAGTGTCCTTAACTGTCCAACCATGAATCCATAACCTTTGTTTTATACCAACACTTTTCCATTCAACATGTGAACAATGTTGTAAAATGGTGTAGAAAAATGACTACACTGAAAATAAAACCAAAAACAGCAACAAACGATGAGAATCTACCTGACTGAGCCTTTAAAGACCAAATTAAGAGATTTTATTTAGGAAATTCAAATGTAGCCACTGGCTCTGCATCATAAAACAGTGGCTTTATGATTCTTTTTAAACTTATTATCAGTGTAACTAAAAATTCACACATATTGGACACAGAGTGCATGGACACTGGCTGACCTTTGTTGTCGCGAGCCATTTGCAGAGCCTGGAGGGACGTCTGTGCGTTTATCTCCAGCTGACACACCAATACTTTTGTTTTTCTGATGGCAGGAAGTACTTCTTGTAGCTCGTCTTTGCCCAGCAGCATGTTGGCACCGGCCACAATCACGATGGCATTTTCACCTGCCCGTGAGCATCAAAAGAAATCTTTCAGCACACAAAAGCAGCTTTATGACAAGTGTGAAACTCAACTGTAACTTTCACCACCATAAATGTGTGATAAGCGGTGTGAGAGGCGGTGGTGTCTCATATCATGGTGCATTTCAGATTAAATCAGTTTTCCTCATGCTACCCAAAGCTTTTTAAAAACTCTTCTTACAAAAGTTGTTGTTTCAGGCGATATGAGATGTTTGCATTGCATGTTTTACAGTAAACACTCAGGTTTTAGGAAACAGTTGTCAAACAATGCTCTGGTTTAGGAGAACGTTTTCTCAGGCATCTTTGATCCAAATGGGTTAAACAGCTTAACGATCTTTTAGTTTATAATTTCTTTTTAAAGATACATTTTCAGCTCAAACCTTTTTTTTTTTTGGAGTGAGTTTTGAACTCACAAACTGGGGTTGATGTGTGTCCCCTTTATGAGTTCAGAAAAAAACACTCTGACCTGCTCTTACTTGCACATTCTGTTGTATTTACTTTGTTATAAAAGTATCATAAGCTGATTTGGATAAAAAGTGTCAGCTAAATGACTGAAAGTAAATGCTGACAGAACTAACTCCAGCTCCATTTAATATTAAATGGCAGAAAAGAAGTTTCAGATTCAAGACTTGGACCCATCCTGTGGATTTTCTGCATGGTTTGGTGAATGTGTATCTGAATATGATTACAGTCTCTTGAAGAGTGGTTACTCAAAGGTAGTATTGTGTGCGTGTGTGTAGTAAAAAAGAGTGTGCTGATAGCCCACCAGTACTCTTGGCGGTGCATGCATGAAATCATTTCCACCACTCAAAGAGCTTTTTGGATCTCAGCAGGGCAACATAGGTTAGTGGCACAAGCATTTACCTGCATCGTTGACAGTGATGGAAGCAGCTCCTGTGGCTGCCTCAGAGGTTTGCCTGACAAAGCCTGAGACAGAGAGGAAAAGAGGTATTTGGACGTTTTGGAAGCATCTATTATTTATTTTTTTCTGCTCAAATATGTAATTCTAACCTCTCAAATCATTCATCACACACCTGTAGAAGTCCTTCTAATTCCCTCCAGTGCATTTGGTTTACAAATGGATGTAAAATCACTTGGCAAAACGTTTGAAAAACCGCTTTTCAACAAATGGTTTCACAACAATTGGCCATAAAAACAGACTTGCAAACTTTCCAGTGTATCCAAAAACCTCAAGTAACTAACACAGGCTATAAAAAGCATTGCCCTGATTGTGACCTTTTTTCCATGCACTATGTGAATGTTAAGAAGAAAACAAGCAAAACAAACATCCTACCTGTGTGCACATCATTGTCCTTGAAGTTCTGGATGTAATTGTCTCCAAAGAAGTCTTTACCAACCTAGAAAACATTGAAGGCAAAACGATTCCAACAAAGAGAGTGTCAAGCGGGGTCAGACTTGGTTAGCGGCAACTTTTGAAAAGTGGTATACTCAAATCTCAGTTGGGTTGGATTTTCGTGGGCCCTGCCAGCATACTGGCATGGTGCCGCCGCCGAAAATGTGCAAAAACGAACACACATAGCCAACAGATGCACACACGCGCAAACACACGACCAGCTGCGCCAAGCCTTGAAGACACGATAACCCCGCCTTCACGCCTCTTCATGCCCACCTCGCAATCGTTTTGTTTCCCTCCTTCCCCTCTTCCCCTAATCCGCTCTGGGATGTCCACATCTGTAGCTACTTTGGGTTGTGGAAGGGGTCCCCACCTTGCTCCAAGGCGTCTACTTCGAACCCACGCTTTACAAAAAAACGTGCCAAAATGCGGGCACTTCTAGCTGCCTGTGATAGTGGGTTGGGATGGTATGGGCGGCTTGGCCCCATTCTCTTTGATGAGCGGCCTTTCGCATTGGATGTTTTCGACAAGCCCGGGTGTCTATTTTTGGGTTCTCCCCATGCCCGGAGAGCTCTTCCCGCACTAGGTTTTTATCGATCGGGCCTCTTTGTTCTGACAGAGGTGGAGCTTTGGTGCTTTAGTGTTCAGGTTGAAAGGCCACGCTGAGCTTACTGATTTGAGACTTGGGGTTGTATAGCATGGGAATAGGCTTGTTTGAAGGCGCGCAAGCGTGGGTGGGCGTATGCATGCGCTATGGTATTGATCAAGAGAAAATGAGGCATGGAGAGTTGATGTTGTAGAACGAAGCTAAAAGGTTTCTTGGCGTTTGTAAACTCGTTGGTGCGCTATGGTAGATGATAGCCTATTATTTCTAGTGAGTGGAAATGGACAAGCCAAATGTTGGATAAGTCAAAGTACCTCTTTTTTAGATATATAAATACAAGAATCCGAACTTCAATCCAAACTCATACAGCAGCAGTGTTTGAATACAAACCAAATGACGATTTCATACCTTGCAGATCATAGCGGTTTTGACTCCCAGTCTAGCAGCTTGTATGCACTGGTTGGCCCCTTTTCCTCCAAAGCCGATGAAGAACTTGTGACCATGGATGGTTTCTCCTGCTTTGGGTAGCCTGGGTGCCTGGCTGAGGAAAAAACAGTGGACACAATTTTAAGGAGTGCATATTCACAGAAACGTTCTCAGCTAAGGAATGAAAATCAAAGCACTCGGAGGAATGTTGTGATTGGATGTTGACAGAAATAGAGGCTGAGAAATGTTACATTAAAGTTTAAAAAACATTATATTCTGCACTGTGAGAACCAAAATATGAAGATAAACTTTCGGGGTCAAATCCTTCCCATGTTATCATATTTTTAATTATCACTGAAAATGTTTTGGAAGGACAGAGAGAGTAGTTTTCTGTGGAGTCCACTGATGATTACATCTTTCGATTTTGTGAAGGCCTGAGAGGTCAAAAGAATGTAAACATTGCTGAAATGAATGGCGTAATGAAGGACACTTTTTCCCTAATTTCTGCTTGGACACAACTGCAGTGATTAAAACAGACACTACGTGAGTAAAAACTGTCTAAATCACTCAAAAAAGTAGTGTTTTACCAAACCATTCAATAGACATTCGATAGACTGATGCAAGCATCTCTAAATTTGCAAATGATGCAACCAGCAAATCTCATAGATGCCTCAACTTGACAATGGCCAGAGCAGTAAGGCCTGACTCATCAGGGTTGGTCAAGTCATACCCTCCCTCAAGGCTGACATGCTACAGGTGGTTATCCTCGGGAGGAGCAGTCTGTTCCCTGAATTCACCAATCGCGAGGCTGAAGTGGGTGGTGAGTAACATGGGGGTGAGACAACAGAAAGCCTCATGCTGGATGTCAGGACTATGTGGTTTGGCCATGGGCAATACTGGCCTGAGGCCAGAGGGTTTGCGGGTGGCAAATGTTGTCATAAACTTGTTTTTCACCCTGTTGTTTCCCTTCTCTATGCTTGTGTGTGAGTAGTGTCTGTGGCAGGTGTGCTGTTACAGTAAGTTCACTCAATCCCAGGATATCCAGTAACTGAGCAGGTTGTTGTTGAAAATGCTGCTGTTTTTGCACCACTGTGTGAAAACACTAAAATACCCAAAGTTATAACAGGATGTTGGGTCTGCCAGGCTGAAATGTGGCTAAAAGGAAAGAGAACAAAGGTTCTTCTTGTAAAAACACACACAGACACACTCATCCACTACACACATTCATGACCGATCCTATAACCTTTGTTACCTTGTTAATGACTCTTGGATACTTTGAACACTGCATCAAACTTATAAATGTATATAAATACAATGAATATATGTTTTGTCAGAACAAACCTTTTGTAATGTTTGAAATACTACACAGAAAGCATCACAGGACAACAATACAGAACCAAACAAATCATTTGGCAAAATATTAGAAAAATGCATTCCTACATGGCTTAATAAATTCCACACTCAAGAAATAAAGAGAGGCTTTTGTGTCTATGTGGAAAATATGGCAACTGTCCGCTATCAGTTAGCTTAGCTTTAGCACAAAGATTGAATTAAGTGAAACAGCTAAACTGGCTCTATTCAAAAGTCATAAGGTCATCTTACCAGTCCCTTAAACAATCACAAATTAACACATTTATCGATAGATTTGAATTTTGCATTAAAAAAGTCAGTCTGTCAGTTCTTGTGCAATGCTATGCTAAGCTAAGCTACCAAGCTAACAACGCTAATCAGGGAAAGCAGATGAACACATTTCCTAAAATGTCAAAGCAGCCTATTAATTTACATTTAACTATGGTAATTCATAACATTTCTGTCTTGTGTTTTTTCTTTCCTTTTTTTTTTGTAGAAGGGTTTAAACAAATTTTAATGAAATATGCAAAATATCCATTGCTTTCCAGGCAATAGTTATTTGAACAAATAAATACAAATCTGTTGGTCCATCTTACTGTTTGATAGAAAATATCAATTAAAGTGGTAGTTTTTATGCATTTTCCAAATTCCAAAATGTCATTAGTAATAAAAATCAGTTTTTCTTTTCTTTGTTAGGCCAGTTATGGCATGTTACACTGCCCAAGATGGACAATAAGAAAACACTTTGAATTCATGGGTACTTTAATCTGCAGACTACTGTCCCCAACTATCAAAAATAGTTAATCATTTCTATAGTTAATGCTTTGCTCTTTAATGAAAAAACAAAAACAATTTATACTGTATTTATACATATTACATTAATAGGGACTAAACGTGCTTAACAGGCCTAAAATTGGTGTTTATAATATATTTAATCTATAGCCCCTTTCACACTGAGGAATAACCCGCGTTTAATCCGCGAATTTAGCGTGTCCGCTGTTGCGTTCACACTGCCGACCCGGGCTGCCGCGTCAAATCGACTCGCCTTTCGACCCGCGTCGGACCCTAGTCTTTTTGCCGAGCCGAGTTTGGTGTGAACGCAATTGACACGGGTCGGACGTGGGCGTGGCCGTCGGGGACTATAGTGCTCTTGTATTCTCCGCATATGTTCTTCGGCGGCATCCCACGTTGTAACCATCCACACCCCGTAAAATAACATCTCCATGAACTGCATATACAATTGCATCGAGTCCTCAAGGTGTATTTAACCCTACCTCCGACGCATGGCTTGTGCCTACGTCATTGTACACGCCCAGCATTTTATGTGTTTCGTGTGACGCTCTGTCACTAGGCAACGCCCCCTGAACTCGGCTTCAGGCGACACGGGTCACCTAACATGCCAAGCGTTCACATTGCTCGACGCGGGTCGAAGGTGCAATTTGGACCCGCTAAGGTAGCGGGTCTCAGTGTGAAAGGGGCTTATGTTAGTTCCATAGCCTGTAAGTTATTAGTAATATCTCAAGACCTAAAAAAAAGCCTCTTGGAGCAAACCTTAAACCCAACAGGATTTTAGCCATTTTGAATTTTGAAGAATTTTGAAATAGTCACTGAATTTTTGAAGAGAAGCAACAGCAGCATGCCAAATTTAGATGTTTTCAAACAGAGTACATCAGAAAACAAGTTCAGGGCCACCAAAATCTAACAGTTTGCACAGTGAGAGGAATGAATGTGGGTGTGTTCTCTGTTTGTTCAAACTACGGACCTGACAATGATCCAAGTTAGATCGAAACATGTTCAAAAAGGTATCTATGCTGCATCGAGTAAATTTGGATGTTTTCTCGTGAAACAGAAAGTTGTGTAGCTCACAGCGTTCAATCTTCTCTGAACTGCTCTAAAGGATCCAGAGGCAAATATTCAATAACAGCAGTAACACCACTTACTGGCAACAGGAAAATGACATATCTTATTATTTGATAATAATAGACCACATCTATCCACCTTCATTATGTTAGAAAATGAATGACACTTTGATGATGCTTATGTTACAGATGTGAAAAATTGTGCGTTTTTAGCATTTTTTGTGGTGAAGATGGTAAGTGATTTAAACAATATACAGTAAAATGACGGTAAAGAAAGGCTGCCGTATATATCCCAAAAACAGTTCAATAATACACGTGCAGTGTCGACCTTTAGAAAAGTCATGACTATCATATGGAGGGGTGTTGCTCCACTGGTGAAGTGGTCGCTTTCCATCCAGAAGTTTTGCAGTACGATCCCCAGTGCATTCTTGGGCAAGACACTGAACCCCTCATTGCCCTCAATAAGTTCATCAATGTGGGATTGTTGGGAAAAATTGATGCATACTGTATAAGGAGTGCGTACATATAATTGGAAGCACTGTATTAGTGTCTGTGTGAACATGCAATGCGCTTTTTAGAAGCTTGAAAAAGTTAAGAATGTGACATTTTAGGGTGAAACATTAATACCAACAGCCTCTTATGAATTGGCATTTCATGAATACAACGATTAAATGGTCGTAAACTGGCTTACAATGGGAATGGAATTAATGTAATTTTGATTGGAGTGAAATGGATTGTTAATGGATTCAAACATACTTTCTTGGACTTAAACTCAACTTGTTTAGTCTCTCTGTAAAGTGTCCTGAGATGACTTTTGTGTGAACTGCTGCTATATGAATAAATTAAGTAAACTGAATTTTTCGGATCAGCAGTAATAGAAATTTTGACCATCTTTTTCTCTAAATTTGAAAAGAAAATGGCCTTTTCTAAGTTAATGGGGTGTACTTTAATATAAGTTAACTGTCTATAGATAAGAAGTTGGAGGCTTTAAATCTACACTTACATGCCACTGATCAGACATTAAAAGGGCATCAACTATCAGTTGGGTAACTATCAAATAGTGGTAATTTCTGTTAGTTTCATCTTAATCCAGTTGAGGGTCGCAGGGGGCTGGAGTCTATCCCAGCTGCCGATTAGTTCCCTTTGGCTGTTTTTTTGTTCTGTTTGGTCTGTTTAATCCTCAAACACAACAAAAACCACAGGTAGCTAAGCTTGGGTCTTGTTTAATGCTCAAGAAATGCACATTACATTACATTTATAGAGCAGAAACTTACAATCGAGGATCGCAATGGGGAGCAAGGTGGGGTTCTTTATATTGCTCAGTTCTAACGTGCAGACTGGGAAAGTTGGGGATCCTAGCAGCAACCTTCCAGTTCAAGGATGACCACTCAACCTCCTCAGCTGCAGCCACTACACAGCAAACAACACACCATGTTCTTTACTGTAAACTATTTTCAGTTTTTCAGTTTGCTTTCATATTGGAAAGATTCAATGCGATAATTACAACACCCTACGTCTGAATAGTTCAAGCCTCAATATTCTGATCTGAAGCCAAAAGCCTTCTCCATTAGGCCACATGGTCCCATGTGTAGATCTGTATTAATCTGTGAAAGACCAAAAACATGCACATTTCTTATGGATGACACTGTTATTTTACAGTGGTATCAACAATTTCTGTGTGGGGAGAACCTTTGTCTCTTTGGTTTAGTATGTGATGGTGATAAATTGGCTGTTATGAACGCTTCTTGTTAGCTGTTGTTGTAATGATTATTGTTGTACTTTAAAGAAACACTGTCATGGCAAAGTTTTCAACATAATGACTAAACCTTTGGCTGACAGCCACCTGTGGCCGGATCACTGTCAGGTAAGAAAAACAGATTTCCAAATTCTTAGATAAACCCACCCACGCCTCATCAAGCCCTGAGAGACACTTGGCTATTGTTGTCTGTGGTGAGTGCACCAAGCAAACAGGGCAGTTATGTGCTAAAGTGCAACCTCAGTGCGTTTTCTCCCACGGAACCAAAAGGTCAAAGCAGGTGTTCAGTGACGTGAAGTGTTTGTTTTGAGGCTGGCTCTCATTTCCCTCTTCTCCGTCGCTGTTAAAGCCATGCCTCAGTTGTTGGTGAGCAACACAGGGAAGTAGATATGCACAAAAAACAAATGAAATGTTGTTTTTCCACAATCTGAAATAGATATCGTCTTTCCAGGTCCACCTACAAAGAGGACTTAAAAAGTTAAGAAACTCGGAGTGATTTCAAGCCTTTACATGTGTGAACGTTTGGTAAAACTAGTGAGTGGTATGGATGCATACTGCATGGTTGTAGTGCAAAAAATAAATGATAATTTAGTTACGGTGCAATGACCTTCTCTTTGTATTGTGAGTCAAGTTTTTTTTCTAAATCCATGGACCACTGAGATGAGATTGTTTGGATCTATCTTGTATAATTGCCCTTGTCCACAAAGGTTCTTATTGCTGAGATTCCAGGAAATCGGAACAAGGTGAAGGGACTTTACAAAAAAAAGACTGAGAGAGCAGAAAATACCTTGCATGAACATTATTATATGACTGCTTTGTCAGCAAGAGGTGTATAAGTGGGTGTTTTTGTGTATTTTTGTGTGTTTGCACCATTTGTCACAACAATGTGAGATTTGCTATTATACACTTAGTGGCTAAAAATGGACTATACCATGAGTTATAACAAGCCACTTATCAAGCTACTCAATATCTGAATTGGTTTATGCTTATTGAAACATCAGTGCTCTGTTTATTTCATGTATCCTTTCATAGATTTGCACAAAATGTTGCCATGTAGACCTTCAGTTTATTGAAAAGACAACAGGAGAGTTACAGAACTGTACGATTTGAGTCTTGAGTCAACCCTAATTTCTTTAGATTTTGCTACCAAGCAGACTGATTTTCTTATAATCTTTTAAAATGGTCTTGAGCAAAAGTTCGGTGGCATCTATGAAAAACACCAAAGATTACAGTTTGACGAACAGAAAATAGGATTTCTGCAGCAACAAGGTGATTCCCAAAGAGCTGTTAGCTGAAAACTTGGCATATCTCAGCATGGTGTGCAGTGTGTCCTTAAAACATTTGAGGAAACTGGACAAGTGGAGGACAAAAGAAGAAGTGTCAGGCCTAAAGAACGATCTACAGCAGATGAACAGGATCTGAAAGTGATGTCCTTAAGAAAGAGGAAAAAATCCAGCAAAGACCTGACACAGGAGCTGAGAGATGCATCTGGACCTTCAGCTGATCCATCTGCTGTTGGCCCAAGCCTCATCAGAAATGGGCTCCATGGAAGGGTGGCTGTCAGGAAGCCGTTCTTAAGGAAGGGAAACAGGGAGAAAAGGCTGAGCTGTGCCAAAGGACACAAGAAGTGGACTGAAAATCAGTGGCAGCAGGTCTGATGGAGGGATGGATCCTCCCCAGAGCCCGGACCTCAACATAACTGAAGCAGTGTGGGATCATCCTGACAGAGAATGGAACAAAAGGCAGCCGACATCCAAAGAAGAGCTTTGGGATGTCCTTCAAGAAGCCTGGAGAACTATTCCTGAAGACTCCTTAAAGAAAGGACAGAAATCTCGTTGAAGAGGGTTCAGGCTGTGCTGGAGGATAAAGGTGCTCAGACCAAATATTCACTTTGAAGTTTGTTAGAATTACAAAAATGTTGTTGTTGCCTTTTATATTGTATTTACTTTTATGTTTGCACATGTTTCAATAAATCATTGCACCCACTTCCTGCTTTCCTGACAATATAATAAAGACATAAGGGCTGAAGTCTTTTGCACATTACTGTCTAAAGAATATTTTAGGATAAATATATGTAGGATAAAAACACAACTTTATAGCACTTGCAAACAATTTGTAACTGCACAGTTTAGGTTGTGATTAGTGAAAAACTCACACTAGACAGTGTTTTCTCTACTGAAACTACTAAAAAAAACTTTCAACTAAACTATGTTAACTGATGTTAACTTTTTACTGTCAGTAAGCCAGATTAGGGAAAAACTACGTGGCCAAATGTCAAACCTCGGGGAAAAAGTTCTGTCCTCAGTTAAGAATTTTTAGTCATCAACATGTGTGATATGAGTTTAGCTTCAAAACTGCATACCCCCAACAGTGAATAAAACAAATCATGGGTCCTTCCTCTCATGTGGTCCAGGACTGTAAGTAATCCTGTCATTGCTGTCATATTTTCTTTTAAAATCAAATTTTACAGCAATATGAATGAGGTCATTTGTGAGTCTGCTTGAGATCATTTCTAGTAAAAACATCCCTGTATTTTGATAGCTTCAGTTCTTTTTTTGTTTCACAACATCCTTTGCTTTCAGAGAGCAGCGACATTGAGAAGCGTCTCCACTCAGTGAGCTGCAGCAGTAGGGGGCAGTGTATTGCTTTGACAACAGGGTTAAAAGCCTGAAAAGATCTTCACCTCCTCTTTTGTGAGCTGCAGATGGTAGAAATAACCTCTCCCTACCTAACAATGCACCTTTCAGCCTGACTGATTGCTACAGCTAAACACTACAGACTGTTTTACTTTCGGGTGTTTGAAGCTTGAAGGACTGTGAGTGTGTGCCTCTGCTGTCAGACAGTCAATTGTACTGCCAACCAAACACTGACTGGATCTCTCACTTCAAAGCCACGCATGTCACTTTGAAGGGCTGCAAATGTATTCCCCTTTCCGCATTCTGACCTCCACCCGAAAAGCCCCCACCCCACCCTTAAAAAAAACAGACCATTTTCGGTAAGCTTATTAGAGTCTTAATTGACAACTCCTGCCCTTCAAAGCAGAAAGTCACTGGTTGAATGTCTAATGAGCAACAAAATAAATGCTTCCTCTTGATAAACCCAGTAGGAGAGGGCATGTGTTTCTGATGAGTGCCACAGAAACTCCTCCGCAGCCCAGCAGCACAGATTGTTTATTCAGATCTCCATTTGCTGGAACACAAGTGAACATGCAGATGCCGAACTGCTGCGCACACATTTAGCTGGCTGGAGCTCGCGAGGAGTTCTGACTTTAAAGCTGATTTAAGTGTCTTTTGAGATTGCGTCACTGCTCACAAAGGAGGGTGATAGATTGTTTTCAACCAACACATTGTGCTGCAGTTGATGACTAATGATTTGTGGGAATGGATCCTTCTTGGCTCAACACATCTTACCACGTACGAGGATGATGCAACGCTGACATTTTCGTAAGCAGCAGTTATACCAGATTATCTGCACACTTTGAATCTTTGAAGCCTGAGTTGGTTATAACACGAGATGTTCCCATCATCTCAGATCAGGGACTTTGGTTTACAGCCTGCAGTAACTTAGAGGAGCAGCTCCTGAGATACGTGTGCTACTGTTTTAAACTTCACATGTAGGGATTTAGCAAAATGATATAAAATAAAACCTGGAGTCAACTTGCTTTTTACTGTCTAATGGCCTTGACATTGTTGAACCAAACACTTCCACCACAGTCCCCTGTAGCATTTTGAGGAAAAATACTTTACAGGCAGCAGCAGCATTGTCTAACTTTAAACCACTTCCTCTATTCTTGTGTTGGCAGAACTCTGCACTCCATTTCGAGCCACGATGGAAAACTCCCTTCAGTCCTCATGCTGAATTTTCCACAGACGGGCATTTCAAAAATATAGTCCATGCAGGACAGTTGTTGTGGTGGTGGTTAATAATAACAAAGGGGAATACGTTTTAAGCTGATGTGCATCCTCTGAATGACTTAATCTGTTGAGATGTCTGTTTCTGTGCCGGGTGTTGATAAAAGGTGGCAGATTCACGGCTCCACATTCCTCCTTGATTTCCCAAAATCTGCAGTACAGCAGGGCTCTAATTAGTTTACAAAATGGAACATTTTTAAATCCAAAATCACAACTGATTCTCTCAGCTGTGGCTACCTGTAGCTTTCAAACAAGGCTCACATTAGTTGCACTGGGTGAAAATGTCTCTGTCTAAGTATTTTGTCTTAAACAAAACTAAATTTTCTGGCAAATTGTGAGTTTAGTGAGTTTAGTCTAAACTGAGTCCAGTTTAGACCTGTTTGTATTTTATTAGAACAAACTCAATTTCTTAAGTACAGACCAATGTTGCTGGAATATTCTGTTCAAACTTGGATAATCTTTGTTGGTTGGTAGATTGTAAATTTTCCAAAACACAGTAAAGAGCAAGAAAAGGACAGGTCTGCATGTCCGATATTTGACTGAAGCTATCTGTGGTGTTTGTTACATCAGCTCAAGGTTTGCTTACTGTTGGGAGAATATTGCAATAAACCGCAGGAATAAATCAGCTCCCACATTAGAGGGTAAGTTTGATTTATTAGATGGTTATATCAAGAATACTTTCACAGTCTCAGATTATTGTTTCTGACAGGGACCGTATGCTCTATATGCACAATCCCAGGTAAAAAAAATATGTTGCATATGTTGCTCTAAGACCTGTGTATATTTCAGCATTGATGGAGCCTTTCCAGATGTGCATGTTGCCAGTTCCATAGACACTAATGCGCCCACATACCATCAGAGGGGAAGGCTTTTAACTGAGTGCTGATAACAAGCTGGATGGTCCCTCTCCTCTTTAGTCCAGAGGACAGGATGTCCGTGATTTAATTAATTAACCACAGAATAGTTTTCCACTTTGCGTCAGTTGAACTATGCTCACTGACAATGCTTTCTGGAAGTGTTCCTGAGCCCATGCAGTGTTTTCCAGGACAGAATCATGTTTGTTTTTAATGCTGCCTGAATATCACAGACATCCAGTATTGATTTTCAGCTGAGTCTCTTGCTCACAGAGACGTCCAGAATCTCTCAGTATCTGAATCGCCTCTGAAGAGACTCTGCTTCTTTAAGGTTCTCATTTGAAACACAGACATGTTACTGAGCAGCCTTTTGTTGCCCCTGTCCCAAATCTTTTGAGAGGTGCTGCTGCCGCTCTATTGTGAATGAAAATCATTGCATTTTGTTTTTATTCACATTTTGCACCAGTCTTTTTTTTGGAATTGGAGGTTGTTGTTGTGGCTTCAAAACTTTGGTGACAAAACCAGTAATTTAACTCTCAGAGGGCAGAATGTCAATGCCTCCTAAGGGTTCACTTCTTCTTTACAGTAACACACATCTTTCAGTCGTCTCACAAGGAGGCAACAACTCACGGACAAAGAGAGAAAAGATTGATAGCTTTCACCTGACTGCAGGTAAAATCAAGGTGGCTGGATCTTAAAGCATTGCCCCATGGGTGGTAGTTTCTGGATGTAACTCGCAGCTCTGAGAGCACTGAGACTAAACACGTTACTACTGGCGGTGTGAGAGGAAATGATTGGCTGAAAAAGAAACTGATTTAATACTTTGTTTTTGGTGTAAAAGCGGTATAAGTCGGTCAAAGCCAGAGCCACTGAAAAAAACGAGGTAAATTGAAACAGATCCTTTTATAAAACATTTATATTCTATGTATTTAGTTACTGATATCTATTAATGTCATAGGTATATATTTATATTAGGGCTGGGCAACGATTAAAATGTTTAATCTAATTAATCACGATTTCCCTGATTAATCACGATTAATTTGTACGCAAAATCCCAAAATGAATTCAAAAGTAGTGTATAGCTTTTAGCATTTAGTTTTATTTTAAATGTGCTGCCATAAAAATGAAAGTGCCATAACATTTGTTGTGCAAACACACTTTTAACATCAGCATTTTTATGTAGAAGCCTCGCTCCACTGTCTGTTTCCTTGAATGACTTGCTGCTATCAGTTGTGTGTTTTGCCTTTAAGTGATATTTTAGACTGGAACTACTACGCTGAGAAGACAATTCAACTTGGCAGTGTTTACAGATGACTTTGGTTCTGTCGACTCCGCCGTCTGGAAGAACTTTAAAATGAAAATGGCCGAGTAAAAGTTCCGTACCCTTCGCCATGTTTGGTGGATCCGCCGATTACTTTCTTTTCCGGTTCCGCAGCAGACAGCAACAGACTTTTACAAAATAAAAGCCTGAAAAAAATGTTTAAAAAATACAAAAATAAAAAATAAAAAATAAAAAAACCTGCGTTAATGCACGATAAAATATTTATTGGCGTTAAATAATTAACGAGTTAACGCGATAATAATGAGTTAACTCGCCCAGCCGTAATTTATATATTTAGTAATGACTAATATCTGTACCATATCTCACAATGTGCGACTAATAAATCATCTCTGGACCTCCTGGTTTGCCAAACGTTTGTGACGGAACCGCTGGGTTAAATAGGAAGTTAATCAGTCCAAATATACACAGATTGTTCGACATTTCAGTCCATTTACTGTTTTTTTTTAACACACAAACAAACCCATCAGATCCATTCACATATCGAGCATCATACAAGATTCTGACCCAAATGTTGATAAACTGCTTTGGAGTTTTTGGAATACATTTCCTAATAAGGCAGTGAAAATTTGCCCGACATGCTGCTTCCTGTTGGTTCCACCTGAGGAAGCAGAGGAGTTTCCTGAGCCCAGAATCAGCAGGAGAATTTCTACTGAGACTCCTTCTCAAATATCAGGTTGATTTATGGTCACTGCAGCCAGCACACAGAGTTTGTGTTATCAGGGACTTCGTAGTAAAGTTGAGTTAAATACTCACCTCACCAAGTCGGTCATACAGGAGCCGACCACCACGACATCAAAGGCGTCCTCAGTCATGATCTGGTGATCAAGACGTATGTTTGTGTTATTTCCTTTCTTATCTTTGAGAGCCGTCATTTAAATGACACGTTGATGATTTAGGAGATTGCCTCAACATTTTCAGTACTGTGCGCCACATTCAGAAATGAGGCCATTATCTAAAGCACAGCAGGGACATTTCAGGAAAAATATGTAAACTACTTTCTCAACAGCCTCCGAACAACAAAGACTTGATTTCATTTATCCCCCACATTCACAAGAGCTTGACTGAAACAAGAAGGAAGAAGGTAAAAATAGAGCAAAATGGCAGGCTGAGCTGGACATATTCCAATCTTTTTGGGGAGGATGGGGGGGCATTTCAATGCTACACCACGTGAAACACAACAACCCTGCGAACTCTTTAATTAATTCAATCCTCTGCTTGTATCAGAGCTAATGCTAGCATGTTAATCTCCTCAAATCTCTTCCTAGGCAGCAGAAGACTTGGAAAGCTTGGCCGCTGGCTGTAGGACGGCTCAGTTCTTTCTCCCACATCTCGCAGAATATTGCCTTCCTCTGCAGGCAGACAAAGTCAACCGAGAACCCCCTTCACTTCAGCTGCAGAAGAATATTACGACACCTGCCCTCCTGAAGGAGCAAGGAACACCTCTACAGTTCTCCTGCACTTGTTGACATTGAGCTGAATGATCACACAGTGGCTGATCAGCTTCGGTTACAAAGCGTCTGCGTGTGCGGTTTAGTGCAAAAGGTGTTATGTGTCCCAAATGAATGCTATCACAGACATCTCTGCACTCCAACATGACAAAGTGATGAATTCAAACTATTTCATCTAAATGCAAATCAAGGTTGCTCACAGAGGGTTAAACCATGAAGAGGAAATCCACGAGAAAATGCTTCTGAACCCATTTTAAATTCCCTGAAAGATATTTTGCCCACGTCTAGTCAAGGAGTCGAGACTTAACGGCATAATGACCCTTATTCCAGTAATATGACCATTTATGTATAAAATGTGTTTCAGAAGTTTAGATAACGACTGTAATCACTAGAGTACTTCTTAAAATCAACTCTTTCAGCCCAATAAGCACACTGTTTGTGAAATGCTCTTCTTTTGGTCACAAAGTGTAGCTTAGTGTGGAAAGCTCCTCATATCCCGAAAGGAATCCCACCAGTAGTGTTTGGATGATAACCAGCTGAACATATTCTACTGCGGTTGCTTTTGTTGGCGGCGTTCAGATTGATTCTGAGTCACCCCCATGAAGACGGACTTTCCCAGTCGTGAATCAGTCAAACTGCCCTCATGTAGGAGCAAAACTGATAATGCTGCACGCACAGACCTTTGTACTCTTATTTGATTAAGATCACAAAGTTAGCTTTGCCTTTTATTTGTTTTGAACAAGGTCAACACATTTCAGACGTTCATTCCTTGAAATGTTTTCCCTATATCGGATATAAAAAGGAATCAAAACAAAATTCGGAGTAAGGTCTTGGGCCCCCCTGCAAGTCCTTATATATTGTCAGAAAATCAAGAAATATGTGCAGTGATTTATTAAGATGTGAGCAAAGTTTGCACAGTTCTAACAAGCTTTAGAGTGAATATTTGGTCTGAGCTCCTTTATCCATCAACACAGCCTGAACCCTCTTCAACAAGCTTTCTGTCATTTCTTTAAGGAGTCTTCAGGAATAGTTCTCCAGGCTTCTTGAAGGACATCCCAAAGCTCTTCTTTGGATGTGGGCTGCCTTTTGTTCCGTTCTCTGCCAACATGATCCCACACTGCTTCAGATGTTCAGGTCTGGGCTCTGGGGAGGATTCATCCCTCCATCAGACCTGTTGCCACTGATTTTCAGTCCACTTCTTGTGTCCTTTGGCACAGCTCAGCCTTTTCTCCCTGTTTCCCTTCCTTAAAGTGATACTCCGGAGTAGATTCAACCTGGGGTCATTTGAACCGTGACATCCAGCCAAGTAGCCCACCCGCAGTTTTTTCGATATTGGCTGAACATCAGCTGAGTTACAGAGTTATCCCAAATAGCTTCGTACAAGGGTTAATGGATCCTGGTCCGTATCTCCAAAATTACCACACTAAAATCACATGCCATGACACCAAACTTCTACAGTAGTACAAATATGGTCTGTACTCACCAAACGATGCATTTGGAAGTTTGAAAATAGTCCAGGAGTTTATTATTATCAACACAAGCCTGATAGCTTCTCTGCAGCTAAAGCTGCGTCGACGTCACTTCAGAGAGCTGGGAGCTTCAAAATAAGATGAGGGTTGATCTACTACTGTAGACAACAAAGTATATGCTATATTCTACATGTTTTTTTTATGAATTTTTATGTTGTAGAGTTGTGAAGTTATTTTATCAATGGAGAAACTGAGCAGCCTTGCTTTGTTGTCTACAGTAGTAGACCAACCCTCATCTTATTTTGAAGCTCCCAGCTCCCTGAAGTGACGTCGACGCAGCTTTAGCTGCAGAGAAGCTATCAGGCTTGTGTTGATAATAATTAACTCCTGGACTATTTTCAAACTTCCAAATGCATCGTTTGGTGAGTACAGACCATATTTGTACTACTGTAGAAGTTTGGTGTCATGGCATGTGATTTTAGTGTGGTAATTTTGGAGATACGGACCAGGATCCATTAACCCTTGTACGAAGCTATTCGGGATAACTCAGTAACTCAGCTGATGTTCAGCCAATATCGAAAAAACTGCGGGTGGGCTACTTGGCTGAATATCACGGTTCAAATGACCCCTAGTTGAATCTACTCCGGAGTATCACTTTAAGAACGGCTTCTTGACAGCCACCCTTCCATGGAGCCCATTTCTGATGAGGCTTGGGCCAACAGCAGATGGATCAGCTGAAGGTCCAGATGCATCTCTCAGATCCTGTGTCAGGTCTTTGCTGGATTCTTTCCTCCTTGGGAATCACCTTGTTGGGGATTTTTGATCATTTTTCATATATGTAACTAAAGAAATGGGAACAAATGATGTTTCTCTGTGCCAGGATGCTAGTAACAAAGTGCCTAAAGACACAATTTAAAATGGTCTCTCTGCTAAGTTGTCTGTTGTGTGAACACAACACGGGTTCATCCGTTGAGTTAGGTTCCTTTTTAAACATTTTAAAAACACTGGTCCAAGGAATGGATTGAAAATCAGTGAAACAACAGCCAGTGTCCAAAGAGAAGACCTTCAGAAAGCCTGGAAAACTATTGCTCAAGAGCACTTTAAAATATAACAGGGAAGTGTGACTGCTTGGAAGAAAATATAAATAAATGAGGGCTGAATCAACACTTTTGCACAGTGTAGTTCATGCACGTTGATTATTTAAATGGACTCTTCAAAATCAAACCAGTTAGCGAGTATATTTCACCCACATCTGCAGTATTCGTGTAGCCCACCTGTGGCCTCATATAATTCTCAGGCCGGGCTGCTTACCCATTTAGACTCTAAATAAAATGTCGCCATTTTAATCTAAAATATCGATCATAAAACAATGTCAATTCAATCTTTTAAATGAATAATTTGTGTAAGACTTTTGTGCAGCATTTCTCTCTTGTTTTACCTGCAGCCACATTGTTGCTTCCTGTCAAAATGACTGTTATTCTTCCCATATCTCAGTTTAATTCAATCTGCTCTTCTACAGATGACGCCTGAAATTATCCACGTTATGAGCATGCTCAGACGCATATGCCAGAGGTGGCCCAGATTTTTCAATGTGTGCTAGGAAGTGAGAGTTTGTATGTAACAGGATGCAAGATTATATATGTATACTTATTTATCATGTGCATTTTTTCATATTGTGCACATATTTTTACCAGTAGCACATACAGTAACGCCAATATAACTTCACTGTTCTGTACTTGTGCAAATTTCAAATAAATCTAATCACTGAAGTTAAAACAACAGGCTTGTGTTACAGTTTAATAAGTTAACATATGCCCAAATGACTGAGGACAGACATGTAAAAATGTATATTCAATTTTTTAAAGTCTATTTTTATTTTGTCATAGCCTGATATATATATATATATATAAACAAAACAAAAAAACTGAAGCCAGCAGTAGATATAAACACGTTGCTGCACTGACATGTAAAAAGCGATGTTGCGAGCAATAAATCTTGCAGTTACTGCTCAGTAACAAAGTAAATGTACAGTAACTCCATTCTTTCTGATATGAACATTTTGGAATGAAGAGCCAAAAATGCAAAGGGAACATAACTCAGCTTAATGAAATTAACACTAACTATACATCAAGTACACTGGGACAAAATGTTTCAGCGAAATGTGTCACAAAATTTACCTTGAACTCAAATTTGCTCTTGCAGAGTGGACAACTGAACAACCACTGCTAAGTTACGGTCAAAGTGCAGGAGGACAGCAGCCTAACGTTGTAACTACTGCCAGAGCAATTGTTATCTCTAAATCTCAGCTTTTATTTTTAATTTGACTTTATATAGTTTAGGTATGTTTATGTCAAATCAAAAATACTTTATAAATTATATATCATGACATATTAACTGTTGAATTATTTTTTTTAAATCCCTTGACAACAGGCATTAAAAAAAACGGCTATCTCAAGGACCCAAACAATTTATACCGGAAGCTTTAAGATAATGAAGTAAACATTGGAGTTCAAGCTCACATAAATTGACTTTCCAGCTCGTTCAGGTACTTTTTACCCTCGCCGTGTTGTGTATTTGAATGGGTAGTAATTACCAAGCTATGTCTTTAGTGCGTTATGTGTTCATATTTTTTGCAAACGTTTCACCAACCAGTGCTAAGCTAACATCGGCTAACGATTCAAAGTTTGAGAGCGTTAAAATCTACGGCATCTTTAAGAACTGCATCTCCTTTTTTCTACGGTTTGTGTTTCCACCACAATGAGCCCTTCGTGTGCATTTAATAATGTAATAGGAGGCTTGTTTATAAATGTGTTACGATGTTAAACTACCAGGCATTTTATTAATCCAGATGTTGTTATCGTAAAGCAATGTTTTCACCAAACAACTTGGTCAGAAACCTAAAATCAAAGAGCAGGAAATTGATTCTTAGGCGTCTAGGAACATTTCCATGACCATTTTAAGCAGGTCACGTACTTTCAGTCTTCAGATTTAATGAAAGTGTATGCATTTGCTGTGTAAAAACCCAGTTGTAATTATATTTTAACATTGTTTGACTGTCGTGTCCTCACAGATTCCTTGGGGCGGATACAATGAACAACATGTCACCTGAGGTTGCGCTGCACCGGATCTCACCTGAGCTACGTCCCTTGCTGTGTAGCGTGGTGAGGAATGGCAGGGTGGGTCTCGACTCCACAAACTGTCTCCGGGTGACAGACCTTAAAACCGGGTGAGACCAGGTTTTGAACCACAAGATCCACTCAGTCATTTTTACATTTCCAGGATGCTGCACTGATGGGTTTCACATGACACAAACTCCCTGAGCATGACATAAGTACACAGTTTGAAATGTGAGAGCCTGGAGATGTGAGGTGGGAGTAGTGGCTGGTTTCAGAGCTAATTTTCAACACTGCAGAATCAGAAATTTTATAGAGGTCACAAGGATAACACTCGGTCATAAAATCATCAGGAAAAATCATTTATTTAGTTGTTTTCTGCAGTGAATCATGAACAAAACACGATGGTTATACCCTTGTAGCAACTCCCTTTGTCTTTTCTGACAACTTGAATTCTTTGAGGATGTCCTGAATGGGGAAAAACAATGTTATTCATTAATCAGGTTCTAACTTTATTGTGCAGCTGTTGACAGATCGGCTCTGCAGGACAGAGCTCTTTTATATAATAAATGAATACTTGAGATGCAGACTGTTTGCTGACCACATCTTTGCTGTGTGGCGAGATGCATCGTCATCCTGAAAAATTACCTCTGTCATTTCCAATCCTCCTGACTGAGGGTTGAGAAAAGTGTTAAAGATGTCGGTGTTCACCTGAACATTTACTGTAGAGGTAATGGCGGCCATCTCTTCCGGTCCTTTACCCAACATCAACCCCTTATCATCAATGATTGTGCTTGTTTTCGTTGGGCAGTCATCTTTATAGGTTTCTTTTGACCTGTAATACCCAAATGTTCCAGCTTGGTCTCAGATTGGGGGTTCATCACTGAATACCACTCTCATCCAATCATCCACAGACCACGACTTCTTGTCTTTAGCCCACTGTGACCTTTTTTACTTCCTTTAGGGGTTGGTGATGGTTTATATTTGGCTTTCTGGATGGGAATCTCATTTCCTTTAGCTGGTTTCATATAGTTAATTTACAAACACTGACTTCTGTTTCTGTTCATTAGTTGTTTTTTGTATATATCTTTTGTTGTCCATTTTTCTTTTCAGACACTGCGTTGAGTTTTCTGTCCTGACTCTTTGATGTCTTCCTTGGTCGACCTTAATGTTTATCTTTTACATCCCATTTTGTTTGTACTTGTCCCACAACCAACATATTTTCCCCCACCCCGTGTTGAATTACCTCCTTAAAGGAGTTTTCTAATCATTTCCATAGTTTGTCACTGGCGGCTCTATTCTTGGGGCCATGTTTCCTGTCGATCAGGTGGCTGCAACGGCTCGTTTAAAGCTTTACCTGCAGACTCATTTGCACATTTAAACTTTTTAAGGTATTTGTTTAAGAAACTAAGGTGATTCCATAATCTTTTTCTCCCTCTACTTGATCTAAAAAGAAAAAAAAAAAAGAAATTGCCAAAAGGTTTAGGTATTTTATTATTATTATTTTTTAAGATGTTACAGAGAGCTAGAATGTTCAGCTGTGAAAGTTGTCATATCTGTGATATTCATTTTTTTTTTTTTTTTTTTAACTAAATAAAACAATTGAACACCTTCCAAGATTAGTGACTCCATAATTTTTGCCAGGGGTTGTAGATTCATATTTAGATTTATAGTGTTCATGTTAAGCGGGTCCACTCTAATGTTGTGCTTTCTGCCTCCTACATTACGGTAAGGGGCTGTTCAAGCTCGGTAATGTTTAGTATAAAAACATGTACATTTCACTTTAAACTAACACATAGGCAATGGGTTCTGTACGTTTATGCTCTTCAGGATTTAAGCTTCATGCATTGAAAATATCGGCTAAAGTCGCATTAACCCAATAGAAAATTAATTTGCCACGCTCAACAGTCCTCTCACTGCCCAACCCGGCAGCCACATGACTAAAAAGCCTTGATGGGTTCTGACGTTGTGCCACAGCCTCTGACAAAGGTTTCAGTTGCCGTTATTGAAGTTTAATGCTTCTGAACAACTATTTCACAATTTAAGATGTGGAATCCCGACATTATCATCTCATAATAAACAGAAAACCTGGTCCTTTAGTGTATTCAGGAAGTCAGCTGACCTCGTTTTGTTTCTTTTTGGGGCACATAATGTTACTGAACCTGGACTTAACCAACTGAGGCAACCACAGATCATAAAGCCCCCCCCCCCACACACACACACACACAGACACACACACAGGCTGGTACAGTGGAAACTTGGCACGATGCGTGCAGCACTTCCTGTACCACTCTTCTTACCCTGACGCACCATCGCTCTGCAACAGAGTTCATCTTCCAGCAAATCTAAGCTCTTTAAAAAAAAAAAAGTATTTATTTATTAACTTCACTGATGAGGCTGCACATTAGTTTGGTCCAAATTCATTGAGTGTTCTTTATAATCTGCATGTGGAAATGCTCTTACTTTCTCTATTGAAAGAAACGATCAAGTTTGGTTGCTGTTCATTATATATTTTTGGTAAAATGGAGGAGAAATGAGTTTTTGTACACTTTTAGGATAGTTGTGTTATAACCCTAACAAATCACATCTCTTATAGTTTCTTGGTTCTAAATGTGTGGTGATTTATAAAGAAACTGATGATGCTTAATATATGTATTTTATTTTTGATGGTTAAAATGTAATTACATTTTTTATCACATTTTTTAATCTGGCATTATTATGCTGCTTTTAACCCTCAGTCACATTTCACTGAGCCATGTAGATTAAGTTAAGACAAAAAATAGATGATTATTAAAATAGTTAAGCTATTAAGTTATGTTCCTCTTTCTAGCAGAGTAAGGAGGAAGACGAAGGAAAGGATGACATGGTAGCCAGGTTAATGTTGCGTTCTTAGCTTTTAGGTAACCATAACTGGTCCAAGAGTCTGCAAAATCGTGCTAATGACTCTCATTAATGTACATAATCTTCATTCTGGTGATGGTAAGGCTCTCTAGATATGTGTGTTTGCTCAAACTTGCTTTTCCCTTCACATGCTAATTGTTTGTTTTCATGCAGTTTTTGTGTATCTCTAATGAAAAATGATTCCGGGTGAATTATTCTGTTTAATTCCTGATCGCAGCTGCTGATTCTCTCTTCATTTTCTGTCCAGATGCACTTCTCTGACTCCGGGTCCTTGCTGCGATCGCTTCAAACTTCACATCCCGTATGCTGGAGAAACCCTGAAATGTAAGTAATGGAGTCGGCCCTGTTTGTTCACACAAGTCCAACAAGCTTAACATACTTCAGACGTTTTTGAGCGATAACGCTCGGCAAACATTTCTTTTCCATATTAAGCCACAAAGTGGTAATGGCTGCAGTTAAGGTACGAGGGGTCAGCAAAGGCTCTTATGAGTTCAAATGAGTCATTTCTGTTCATTTTTATGCAGCGAAGTGTTTTTAAATTGATTTGCAGCAAGCGCAAATTAAGGTGGAACACTTTGAAGTCTAATCATGCTGATTGCACAGTGTGATGTGTTTTGATTCCAGCTTTTACATCCATCTGTCAGGTCTTTGTACTCTGAAATGTGAGCTCTGGCTGGATTTCAATTTGCAGTTTAATGTGATTATTGTTTAAAGAAATGGGCCTCGAGTGTGAAAATGACTGAAATGAATTTATTACAGATGTGTCAGTCCGAGCTTGATTAATTTCCATCTCACTGTTTGCCAGTTTAAAGTGGTTTAAGGTCAGCCTGTGAATTTGTGAAATCTAATCAGGGATTTATTCTAAGCACATATTCGGCACACAGGGATCAGAGGCTAAATGGAGAAAAAAAAAGGATTATTGATATAAATTGGCACATTAACTCTCTGTGTCTCACCTTAATAAACAGCATGATTTTGATGTTTTTGAAGCGGCTGTTACAAAGTAAGCAGTGAGAGAGAAAGCACCCACAGGAATCTGTTTACTATCAAAACAAAATGACTATTTCTTTTATGGTGGTGATGCTGAATCTGTGAAATCCACAAATACCACTCCACTTCCTGTTGCTTGTCCCACTAAACTTTTCCTGGAAGGGTCTCTCACTTCATCATCAAGTCCCCACATCAGAAACCTTTCTCTCTGAGCATTCCACCTTAAATGTGCAGTGGAGAAAATCACTCGGTGTAATGATGATCATCAATTAGATCATTCATTTAGTTGTTCACATTCATCTGAGTCTTTCAACAGACGCTGCAGACCCGATCTTCACTTATTTCACAGAATCAGTACGTGACACAAGAAAGGCCAACCAGGGGGGGTGACGCAAGTTTCTGTGGCTGATGACTCGATATCAGATGCCTACACACTTAAGTCGGCTTTTAAAATCAAAGCATTAATCTTCAGCCCTCAGATCTTCAAAGCAGAAAAAACATGGCCATGGTAGAAATGTGGCCTCACTTTGGGAAGAACCCTATGGACACATAGAGGAAGTCGGCTTTGCTTACTTTGCAGAATTTGCACAAAATCTGGCCCCGGCAAAAATGGTTGTGACCCATGTCAGGAAGTTGTGGCTAGACTCAAGGAATGTATGAAGCCCCTGAAAACTTGGTTTTGAAATTTTGCACATACACACACACACACACACACACACACACACACACACACACACACACACACACACACACACAAAAAAAAACATCAACTGTGATGAAATTTTCTGCGACGTTAAATCAGTAAAGGCACAGAGTGTACGCCAGTCTGCTTTTCTGTACTAACTGTTGATGTGAGGTCTCAGATATACACAAAAACACATTTACTTAAGCTAAACAAACACCAGACATAAAGATTGTTATGGCTTCTTTGAAGTAAGTCGACTATTGGCTTTATTTCTGGTTGAACCTTTACTGGGAGCATCAACAAACAGAAATTTCCCATCATCCAAATCCGAAGCGCTCTTTTGAAAAGACTCATAAAATGAATGAATGTTGTTTGTTGGCTCGGATCAGAAGCTGAGAGCTGTTCAAACACAATTCACAGGGTTGTTTCCGTACCCCCCAATGTGCATCGGGTCTTAGCCAAGTTATGAGCAACCATTTTAATCATTAATGGAAGTTGTTTTATTTTTTTTATCACATCTCCCCGTGTGTGAATCAGAGGCAGCAGAGGAAGCTCAGCTTCTGCTGGGTAAAGGTTGGGGCTCTGACCTGTTATGAGGATGTGTAGCATCATTGTCTGCATCTTCAGCATCTAATGGGCTTTAGAGGCACCACCACTCTGAGATTATTCTATAAGATGTTTAGATGAACACCTCACTTCCTCTTTAGGACAATGCCTCATTTAAGTATGAACCTTTCAGACAAAACTTAAAGCCTGCAGCGATCCTCCATGGTGTCCTGACATGGAATCGTGCACTATGATTTCTGCTCGGGCTGTCGCCGTTGTTAGATTTTAGTTGAATTAAAATATTTGATTTCGCTGATTTGTTTTAATTCTTTTCATTTGCATGACCTATGTATTGTCTACGTCTGCCATTTCATCTGGTGTTTCACATGAAATCAAACGTACCTCGTCCAAAGCAGAATATACGGGTGCTACAAGACTTTGATCGAAAGCGCATCACCTGGATCAAATGGTGGACATTTTACGGATCTGTTAATTTCACCCAAATGTTTTTGTACGGTTGAATGAAGATGACTATGATGGCCACTGAGACTGAGATCTATCATGCAGACATGATCACAATTACCCCAAATAATCGCAGTTATAGAATTATGTAATGGTCACTGTACTGCCTTTGACATTCTCACATGGGTGGCCACTGCTACGGAGATTGGACGACACGAACTCAGAACTAAACTCCTTAAGATTACTTTGTAATCCTTTTCAGGATCATACAAGCTAACAATTCACGGTCACAAGCTGTATCAGAATCATTTAAATTGACTCGAAGTCTGAGGCTGGTCACTGGAATATGCTTTGTTGAACTGAGCTGACCCAGAGTCTATCATCAAAGTAATGCAAAAGTCAACATATTCATTCATTTTGTGAAGACCAATGGCTTTTAATTGCAGGTTTGTCGACTCCTGACGCCATCACTCTGTTGTTGACGTCATTAGCTTAAGTTGTACGTATTGTTTCTTATCTGCTGTACACTGTGGATGTTTGCTGTGCTCAGCAAAGACGATAAAGAGATCTGTGTGGTGTGTGGAAGATGGATCTCATGAGACAAATATTTACTTACATTTAAAATAATAATTTCCTTATTTTTCCTCGCCTTGGATTTAAAAGAATTTTTTTGAATGTCTTTAAGAATAAGCTACACACACACAGGCAGAAAGCTGTAGAAACAGTTATTACCATCCGTGGCAACACTTGAACTTATTTTGATGTTTTCGCACAATGAAAGAAAAAAAATTGTCTGTATTTCAAAGCTAGAATGTGCAGAAGAGTCAGTGTTACTTGAAAGGAGGCCATTAGAGGCAGTTATCTCCGCGTGCCCTGGTATTTAATGAATTTTCACATTACACATTGGGATATATGGTACTGTGCAAATGTCTGGATCCACCCCTCAGGTTTTTTTTTTTTCAGATATTTTGCTTCCAAACAGCCAGACATTTTTAAAGTGTTCCTGAGCAACAGTTCTCCAAACTTTCTGAAGGTCTTTTCTTTGGACATTGGCTGCTTTTTTAATTTATTTTCAGTCCAGTTCTTGTACCTGACCATTTTCAGAGGAAAAGTGTTTGTTAAACCACTTAACACTGGCCTATGAATCATACAAGCATAAAAAGGCACCTGACTCAAAGGATGAACCAGTGTTGTGTCTGTACATAACAGACAACTTAAAAATATGTAATTGTGTCTTTAGGCACTTTGTTGCTAGCAGCCAGTCACAATGACACATACTTTGTTCCCATTTTTTTTTAGTTGCATCTATGAAAAATGATCAAAGATCATCAACAAGGTGATTCCCAAAGAGCTGTTAGCTGAAAACTTGGCATATCTCAGCATGGTGTGCAGTGTGTCCTTAAAACATTGGAGGAAACTGGACAAGTGGAGGACAAAAGAAGAAGTGTCAGGCCTAAAGAACTATCTCCAGCAGATGAACAGGATCTGAAAGTGATGTCCTTAAGAAAGAGGAAAAAATCCAGCAAAGACCTGACACAGGAGCTGAGAGATGCATCTGGACCTTCAGCTGATCCATCTGCTGTTGGCCCAAGCCTCATCAGAAATGGGCTCCATGGAAGGGTGGCTGTCAAGAAGCCGTTCTTAAGGAAGGGAAACAGGGAGAAAAAGCTGAGCTGTGCCAAAGGACACAAGAAGTGGACTGAAAATCAGTGGCAGCAGGTCTGATGGAGGGATGAATCCTCCCCAGAGCCCAGAGCTCAACATTACTGAAGCAGTGTGGGATCATCTTGGCAAAGAACGGAACAAAAGGCAGCCCACATCCAAAGAAGAGCTTTGGGATGTCCTTCAAGAAGCCTGGAGAACTATTCCTGAAGACTCCTTAAAGAAATGACAGAAAGCTTTTCTAAGAGGGTTCAGGCTGTGGTGAAGAATAAAGGAGCTCAGACCAAATATTCACTCTAAAGCTTGCTAGAAATGTACAAACTGTTTTTGCTTTCTGATGTATTTACATTTATGTTAGCATGTTTTGATAAATTGCTACACCAGTTACCTGTTTTCCTAGTACTGTATATAAAAATGAAGGGTAGAACAAGACTTTTGCCTACTGTTTTTTAAGAGAAGCTGTCGTACTTTTTGTTATTGTTTTGTGTGTTTTTTTTGTTATAAGCGAGTGAGGCAGGAAAAAACAACCAGACAAAAACATAACAAAAATGTAGCGCCGGCATTCTGGTATGGCACACACCGTCTCTGCAGCTGTTGTGTTAGTTGCTGTTTTCCTGTGCTTTGGCCTGAGGAAACAGGTTTGTTAAATGAAGGAAGCAGAGCTGCAGGTTGGTCTCTGGACTTGCCTGGTGATGGCGTGCAAAAGCATGGTGCGCTCTGCACAGAGCCAAGCACCATTAATGCAGTCCCTGGCCCCCCCCTCTCCCCTTCCCTTCAGCACCGTGGCTGCAAACAACAATTTTGGCCTTTGTTGTTGTGCCCATTATGCCCTCATGACTTCAGTAAAATGTCTGGTTGAAAAAGAAGGGGGAGTTTGAGAAGACGCGTTATGCAGCGACTAGACTGCGCTCTTGACTGAGGCTTCTTCACGGCCGTCTCAGGATGTTTGAACAAAGCAGGGTATAAAAGCCTCCGTTATAACCTGTAAAGTTTGCACTTGGAAGGCCTCCATTTCCCTCTGGAGCCATGCCAGGAGTTTTCTGACTGGCTTCCAGTGGTTTGTAACAGATTTACAACACATCTTCTCGTTTCCTTGTTTGACTCTTTCTCCACTGGAAAAATACAACCATATGTGTACGTTTGGCAGGCTGTTGCTGGAACAACGAAAAAGCAGAACAGAACAGTCTTGCAGCACACAAATAGAATTGTGTAACATAATATCAGAACACTGTGAACCAGCCCAAACAGCATGTTGTTATCATATCCTCGGCTGAGCGAGAACCTTCCCGATCTTCTCCTTTCTTATTTCTTCAGTTCTAATGTAGAATAAACAAAAAGTTGATGAGGTTTTTTTGTACTATAAAGCATCAATGCAGGGACTGTGAATTGATTGATACTAAAATCTTTTTTCTTTGAACTATGTGTGATATTTTACGGTTAAAGCTGAAAGAAGTGAACTCTTGTATAACATGCAAGCAGAGACTTATTTAGCAGCAACACCCTGCATCTTTCCGGTAGCTGCTTACGAGAGTTGCACAACAATACAGAGGAATTTTGGACACATCCCTCCTACGGAACTGTTTGTTCATCAATATTTTCGGGACGTCATGAGTAAATGACCCTCGTCACGAAACTGCATTAAGAGAACTCTGCAACATGAGTTTTCTTTTTCTTTTTTTTTTAAATGTTGCATCGCACATTCTCACCCTTAAATTCGCCTGTTAATTTTCCTAAAAACATTTTTCGATGAATCTTTTGCTCAGTGATTGCGTCGCATCAAGGTTCTGAGGTAGCCCCAAACCCTAATACTCCCTTTGTAATGCTTCTCAGTTGACAAGAGGTTGTGGTCTTGGGACTTGGTGCCTTTATTCTCCTGAATAAATGTTAATCTTTGTCATAAAGTTGAATTTGTCTTTTGTCTTCAATAGAAAAGGCTGCATTTATCATTCAGTCCTGCATCAATACAGGTTTTCATCTCCTTCAGCTACAATTCGCAGTGACGTAAGCATAACACGTGGGTGGACATGCTAATTTTTTACTAAATGTGTCAGGCCTGAACCTACTGGAACAAGGAAGCCCATGAAACAAGTTTAGTCGGAATGTGCCTCTTCCGCAGGTCGATGCAGATGAGGCACATTTTGATCAGGCAGTTATGTTGTTGAGGCTGAGGATCTCCCCACAGGACAACATTCTTATTCTCCAGTTTCTCTGCGATGCAGATATAAAAGTGAGAGGAAACTACCCTTCAGTAGTTATTTCTGGTTCCCGTGGGCTGAAAATGCCTATTAACTGAGGCGCGATTGATCCATTGTATCAGTCTTCACATTGGCTGGCAGTTCATTCTTTGTTACTCAGATTCCTGCTGTCAGATCAAAGAGGATAAAGGATTTTTTTTTTTTTTTTTGTCAGAAAGCAGTTGTCATCAGAAATAATGGTCCACCACGGCCTTTAGTGTAGTCGGATGCTGCTCCTTCCTGTCACAGCAGTCCACTGGTCATAATGGTAATGCTGGTAAAGCTTTATCGCCTTTAAGAAATCTGCATGTATACACTCGTTTTAGTCTCCCAACAGCATTACACCTGGATCATTTTAGTTACCCAGAAGCTCGTTTTCAGGGTTGTACGGTGTTTTGTTTGCAGGACACCTTCTCTTCTTAGCCGCTTTCAGACAGAAGTTCTAAGAACTGTCCACCTCAAATTTCTTTCTAGGAATTGCCCTTCCCCAGTAGCCTGGCTGACGTGTCCACATCTCGATGAGATGGTGGTCTGGGAACTAGGTGTGCATTTTCTCGTATTTGAGGCGTGGTTTACGAATGCCTAGAGCCGTTTATTGGGCGCTACGAATGTCTATCAAATGGCGTCTGGTTCTTCCCATGCTGCTTTGCGCGCGATTCATAGCCAATTGTATCACTTATACCAGATGATGTATGTAGAGCGACAGAAATTCGACGAGGAAATACATCCTTCTTGGCAATGAAATCTTTCAACGCCAAACGTTGCTCTTTTTTAAAAGTAAACTTGCGTTCTAAGCTACTTAAAACACTTTCTAAGGCTGCATCGAACGGTAACGTTGTGTCCGCTGCCATGTTGGATTAACACTCTACAAGCTTCGGTGTCGCGCATAGACGTCGTCATCGTCTTGCTGCCCTCCCCCGTTCTGTGATTGGTTCCCTAACTCAGGCAAAAATAAGGGCGGAGGTTTCCAGGCTGCCTTTGCAGTGTGAATGAAATCGCGCGCAAAGCAGCATGGGAATTCCCAGGCTACTTCCCCAGGGGAACTGTTTTATTTTGCATTTGCACGAGTCAGGGACCTTGATAGGGATTGATTAGTCAGGACTAAACAAGGTGAGGCTGCGTTTCAGTTTTATGCTCCTAAAATCTGGAACAGCCTTCCAGAAGATGTGAGACAGGCTTCAACTCTGACGATGTTTAAATCCAGGCTGAAAACAGTTCTATTCAGCTGTGCATATGACACCTGAAAGTATTTTATCTGCACTCTTCACTTTTAAATGAATGAATTAATGATTATTTTTAGTTTTTTTTTTTTTTTTTTTTTGGAATGATTTTATTGCCTTCTTGTGATTTTAGGTAGCTGTAAAGCACTTTGAATTGCCTTGTGTACGAATTGTGCTCTACAAATAAAATTGCTTTGCCTTGATGTGACGCAACCGTCTGCGACAGTGACGTGTTACTTTAGCGCCACACTCAACAACAAAACAAAACAAAACCTGTGAACAGTAAGGAGAGAAAAAAACTTCGTAGCTGTCTTCATAGCTGCAACAGTAGTTTTTAAAAATGGCGGGGCCGCAAGAAGCGGATATCTGACAAGGGGCGTAGCTACCAACCACCAAACACCTACGTCATGTGTGTTCCTATGGACCCCAGAAAAGACCCGGCTTTGGAGAAGGAGCTAAAATGGTTACAGGAACTGAGGGCTGTGGTCCTTAGTTCCTGTATGTCCGAATGCGCGAAAAAACGTCCCTATTCCTGAAAAGGTTATAGGAACTGCAAAAGGTTCCTACAGTGGGAGTGCGCCTACTGAGAGTAGCAGGAGCCATCGATTCCCTCCACATGTAGATTGTTGAACGCTCAGGCCTCCAGAATCAATTTTCCAGCTTTATGTATCGCCATAATTCTTCTACAAATGCCCTGTCAAAGTTGTTGAGATAGAGACGTAGTTCACACCAACCAGCCTTTCTTTGAAGATTTGAGACTTTGTCAACAGACTTTGCATGGCTTTTATTTATGTAGGGAGCGGCATTTTTACAACTCCCACCACCAGTCACATCTCCTCAGCTGGATTACCTTACTCTGTTAGCTCAGAGTGAACTGAACTGTGACCGATTACTCCCTGTGTGTTCAATAAAGTCACGAAGAGTGCAACCATGTGTGTCTTAGTTTTGTCAGGCTGTGAATGTGACTTAAGAGGAATATCGGATCATTTTGTAAGTAATAATTGATGAAATCCTGGTAATTCTGGACTCAAACATGTAATAATATTAAAAATGCTGAACCAAAGCAATTATCGTTACAGGACAAACCTGTTTGCCAAGATTTGAGTGCTGAATGTGAAGTTTTCTTATTACTTAAGATGTTTTTAATAATGGAGCTCAAGTGCTTACATGCATTTAATGCAGCCGCTGAAGGACACATCGGTGCCTTGACAAGTCGGCACACATCTGATTCAACCCTCTGATGAGGTTAAGATGAAGTCAGATTGTTCCAACCACTTGTTTGTGCTGTATTCAAAGCAGATTTGTGAACTAATGCCAAGAAATATACTGAAAGTTTTTTATTTTTTCATTTGTCAAAAACAGATTTCTATGAGACGACTAAACCTTTTAACCTTTTACAAAAATGCATCATTCATCCATCAGATACTGATCATTCTTCTGTTTTCTTAGGGGATATCATCTTCAATGCACAGTTCCCAGAACTGCCTCCAGATTTTATTTTTGGCGAAGATGCAGAGTTTCTCCCCGAACCCTCAGAGCTACCTGTGAGTATTCAGAAAGAATATGAAATCCTGAGTCTTTTACGGTGAATGCACACAAAAAGCATAACAATGCAGGCAGTGTGGGTGTGCAGGTATCCGCCATTGTTGCCGTAATTCTGTGTTTTTTTTTTTTTTTAATCCCTTACTTTGTTTAGACCTGTTTTATCTGTAAGTTCCATCATTTTTGCGAAACTGTGATTCACTAGAGAGCTAGTCTAAATAGAAAAAGAAAAAAAACAGGCAGTAATGTGTCTTGTAAGAAAAGCGGTAGATAATTATCATTATTATTTGCACTTAGCTGCACATTTGATTGAATTGCATTGAGTTTGAGGGTTCTGTTAATGGACTGCCTCAGAGAAGTTTAACTTGAAATTCATGACAATTTTTGTTTGACCTTCACTTTGTCATAATTTATTCTTTTATTATGAACATTATCACCTTTCTGTTAAAGGCAGTTTCCAAGTAACCATTTCCAATTTTGTGTGTTTTAATTTCATACAGAAAATGGCTATTTTTCTCCACATTAACCAGAGGAGCATGTAAAAAAACAATGTCTCCACTGCACAAACTGAGCTTCACGTGGACTTTACCCAGTATGCGTACATGTCTTTTTAAAGATTTACTGTCTCTGCAGTATCACATCTTTGCTGCCTTGTTTTGATGAATTTTAAGAAAGCCTGTTAAGGTAAAGTGTTTGTGGAGACTTACAAACAGCACAGCGTTGGATAATAAAAAGGAGCTGCCGTTTACTTGCGTTGCTTTCGGTCATGAAGTTTGAACCTGGAAGTCCGGTTTTAATAAAAGACCTTTGTGCAGTGTTGTGGTGCCTGATATGTCTGCAAACTCAGAGGTTAATGATACTCTGAGACAGATGTTGGCAGTTTTGGAGGAGTTACAATAGCAGCAATAACTGCATTCTTTTTCATGGTAATGATCACAAGGTAAAGAGTAGAAGTAAAGTTCAAATTCATGTTCATATCAGGAATATGTGTACTGGTTGCGCCCAGCAGGTTCACGCAGAGTTATAGTTTGGACCTGTTTATATTTGGTAATATCCAGCTCCGAGTATGTTTACACCTGGCAATAAAATGTGTCCCAACAAGCTACCTGCTTAAACACGTAGGCACAGCTACGTCAGCTGAGCGACAGACATGACATCAGCAGGTCTCTTGATGTTTCTATAAAATCACAGATTCTCCTGAGTCACACTTAAAGCTGAATTACTTAAGAGGATTTCAATGAGCTTAGTTATTTTTATCAGACACAACAAGAGAAGTAAAACACCTCTAAAAAACACTATTTTCCACTGATTTGATATTATCCCGACAGTTTTTTTTCCATTGACGGGGTCTCAATGATCAGTTCAGTGAAACTTTTAGCCTGAAACACAGTTTGCTATATATATATCTCCACAGCTTGCTGTTGATTCATTTCACATCAGCATGAAGCTGGATGTTAACATTCGTGATACATGGATTTCATAATAATGTGAACAAACACATACCTACATATTTGCAGTGAAGATCAGTGATGCGAGTGGCCCCTGACTAAACAAATGTTTCGATAAATGAGCCAAGACCACCTCCAAATATGGCCCGAGTGATTGATCTGAATGCGTTTCTTATATTGACACATCGTGTTGCCATAATGATTAATATAAGTTTGTCAAGCACACTGTGGGGTGGATGAGAGCAGCTGCAAAAATAACTTTAATATATGTTTATTGATTAGATGGATGTTACAAAGAGCTCTGATTAGCTCTTGTGAGTTTTGAATTGCATTGAGGAGACGTTCATGTGAAAGTGTGGATGGAAACTGGCCAAAAAATATCAATAATACTTACCACTAATGTGCAGGAATTTTTTTCTCTCACTTGAGGTGGTTTTTTGCCTTCTTCAAAGTAGACTGGTTACGCAATAGGGGTAATGAAAATAACACTACGAATCCAGTTTGATCTGACAATGATTAGAGTGACGTGACTCACCAGCTGTTTCTGGTCTGAGCCAACAATCAATAAACTCACTTACTGAGCAGTAGCTTCCCTGATGTAATATAACATCCCAGCTATTCCCAGAAATTAAAGTAATTCCTGAAGAAAAAACCTGTATGTTTGTTTCCAGTTAGGACAACTACTTCTTCTACTGAATTACAACATCGTATGTGCTGCCGGCCTGTTTTTGACACTTATTCACCTCAAACAGGGTTAATAGAAACATATCTGACTGAAATTTCTTTTTGTGTCTTTTCCAAAAGTTCCTTCATGTTTTCTTTACCAATGAATGAAAAACCCAGCTATTGACTTCTTACTCTTGAGGTTTTTATAGCCCTTAAAGTGATGAGTGTTGTTTTGAGCTTCATCTTCACCTGGGGACTCCATCTTCCCTGATCAGTCAGCTGTTATAACTGCAGCATAAACTTTCAGCTGTTTTTTATGTTCATTTGGCTCAGATATTGTGAAAAAACACAAATTGTGACAAAGAAGGCGTGGAGTTGGAACATTTTTCACCGTCGCAGTTCAGATTTGTGCTGAAAGCGTAAATGTAAAGCTTGTAAAAGTAATTTTTGCTAAAACTGCCGCCGCAGCAGAAGGACAACAAGGGTGCTCATTCAGACTGGACTCAGGCATGTTCAGTTGTCGTCACATTGATGGAAATTAGACGTTTTCGCCTGGTAGGGCTAAAACGGGCCATGCAAGACGAGTGGAAAATCCTCATTACTTCCACTGAAGCCACTGCAACTGTAGTATGTGTGATGGTAAAAAAAAAAATAAAAAAATCCCCTTTTTTGTTTTTTTAATTGAAATCTTCCACTGGCTTCTAATCAAATCAAATCAAATTTATTTATATAGCACATTTCATGTACAAACAATTCAAAGTGCTTTACATAAAATAAAAGCATTGCAGCAGGGAGTGTAAGAAGCATTAAAAATTCTACAAACGTGGTTTGTTTTTCCATCTGAGGAAGACACACAACGGTCGGAGTGTGACTTGAAACTGCATCATCGCATTAATCACTGACCTTGTACGGTGTTGATAATGAAATTAACGTCTATTAGCGGGACCGTTTTAGGTGTATAAATATAGGTTGAAATTTGCAGACTGCTCAGTGCTTCATAGCCGTCGTCGTTCAGCCTCTACACAGTTGTCCGGAGCTATTTCTGAAGCAGACTAGCACGGTGGAGCTAAATTCCCCTGCTTGTGTCAGAGTCTGGGAGAAGAGAGGGGGGAGAATTGCTCACCGTCTCATAAATCCAGCTGTGCACATAAGGGGAAGTACCTCTGCTGAGCCAGTGCTCGGCAGCCCATCGCTTGTTTATTTTCTCACTTATTTTCTCGCTGTGTTTTGCACTCCGCGCTTTCATAATCTCTCTGTTTGCCTCTCTGCCTGAGATCCTTCTCTCCCACTCGTCCCTCCTTTTTCCTGTAGATTTTCAGGAAGGACGTTCCCCTCTCACTATTAAAAACCTCTGAATTCCAAGCAGTTTCTTAAATTTCCTCCCATATCTCCGGGGAATGTTCACAAACGACGCTGGCTGCGAGACTCTAGAATAGTCTCAAAACAAGTGGACCGCTTGTCTGCACAAGTGCAACGAAGCATTGAATTATTTGGGAGACATGATAAGAATCTGCCACTTAATGATGAGTAAAACTTTTTAGTGTGCCACTGACTCTGGATGACCCCTAATCCAGAAGACGTGGAGCTCACAAAACGTATGCTTCTTTCCTTTGTTATCCAGTGGGGGTAAACATAAGGCTAATTTTAGGTCCTCTGTCAGTGACTGGTGGGATTCTTGATGTCTCAGCAACATATTGCTCTTGTTTACAGGCAGCCAAGGGTATCATTAGCTTCTCTGTTTAGGCTTGTGTTTTTCCCTGCTGTCACCAGGCCTTTACAAGGTTTGTTATCCATGTTTCTGTTTAGACAGAGAAATGTATCGTTGTCACAAAGAAAAAGACGAGATGAAACGCGGTGCACGTGACCCACGATGGATGGTCAGGACAGTTGGGTTTGATATGGTATCAGGGTTCGAAATTGTTTGTTTCTGCAGGTTTTGAGCATGAGGATCCCTGTTGAGTCCATGATTTTCTAACTCCGTCCAGAAACATGCGTATTTTCCAATCACATCCACACAGCATCATTTACCAAAAGAAAAAAGAGGAAAATCTCCCTTCAAATGGAAACTGAAAACTCAACCAGAGCAGCACAAGTTCCACAGTGACGGATAACTCCATGTACACAGTGTATAAGTGGGATGTACTCGCCTTATTATGTTTCCCAAAGCGCTGGTATTGACAACCCAAAGCCTTTGATCTTCCCTCATCTGCTTAAATAGTTCAATGTGCAGCAATTTGTCAGCACTGACAGACGATCACATTACAGTAGTCTCCTCCTCCTGTGCTGGCAAAGCAGCTCAAAGACAACAAAGAAGATTCACATGTATTTGGCAACTTGATTTTAAGAGTCGTTCTGTTAACCAGCAGGTCGATCGGGTCTTGTCCAAAAATGGCGACAGTGGTTCTGTCTGGTTCTGTGTCGCAGTTTGTTTCGGGGACCTTCGTAGCACGTGCTGACGCGCTGTTAGCAAAGTCTCCTGATATCATGTAAACATAAGAGATGAGAGAGTATATCGTGATGTCACAATGCACAGATGGAGGGGCGCAGTCTGTGAAACAAAAAAGAAAATGCTTCCTTGACTTGGTTTTTGTCCTTTTGAAAAAAAGAGGTAATTATAGTTTATCCTACTTGAAGATGGCGATGGAAACGGATTTTAGAAAAATAAATTCTGATCTAAGATACTTTTTTTTCTTATATAACAGATTAACAGATTAAAATCTTTACACTGGCTTCCAGTCAGTCATAGAATAGATTTTAAAAGCCTGCTGATGGTTTACAAATCCCAGAATGGTTTAGGCCCAAAATACATCTGTGATATGTTCAGAGAATATAAACCCAGCAGAGCTCTTAGATCCAAGGACTCAGGTCAGCTGGTCCAGTCCAGAGTCCAGACTAAACATGGAGAAGCAGCATTTAGCTGTTATGCTGCAAATAAGTGGAACAAACTGCCAGTGGAGATTAAACTTTCACCAAATGTAGACATTTTTAAATCCAGGTTAAAAACATTTCTTTTCTCATGTGTCTATGCATGAAATATCTTTTAACTTATCTAGACTGTTGCCTGATTTTAAATTCATTTAAATGATTTTATTTGTTTCTCTTTATATTATTTTATGTATTTTTAATGCTTCTTGCACTCCCTGCTGCAATGCTTTTATTTTATGTAAAGCACTTTGAACTGTTTGTACATGAAATGTGCTATACAAATAAATTTGATTTGATTTGATTTGATTACAAAAAATGATCGTCTTGTTTCTACTTCCAGAGAGTAAACTAATTCAATATGTGCTGACCTGGAAGAAAAATAACAATTGCTGAAACAAATCCCGAAGCTCTCGCTCCGTTTTTTTATCTCCTATATGACCACTGGTTTGGATTTTCTTTGTGACTTTTGTCTTCAAGTTTTTTCTTTCAGCGTTTATTACGGCCCATGCCGCCACTTTTTGACCACACACGGGGCAGCTAGTTCACTCTAATCATCTAATTTACCAACAGGTGGTAAGACTTGCTTGATAGCTGAATAGAGAAACGGACAAACTGTTGTATAATAAGAGCAGTCCAACAATGAACTGTGGCTGCTCGAGTCTTACTGAAATCCTTAAAGTCCCATTTCCTCTTATTAAGATATACTGCTCACTGTGCAAAGTGGAACCTCAGAGCTGTCATCATGCTCAGTTTGGATGATAAAAGGGCTTTATGGTGTGAATTTCCTGCAGTTAGCCATGATTATAAGTAGAAAACTATATTGGCGTAGACCCATTTCAACATCATTTGAATACTGAACACACTTGAATAATGAAACTGTAATTGTAGATATGTCAGTGATGTAATTATAACTACGGTAACTGTGAGCAGTTTCCACATAATTATTTTTCTCCCACTTTGAAGAAAAAAAGAAGCACTAAGGGACCTCCCAAAACCTCTGTGTCGCTGTCGCAGTGTAGTAACTCAAACTCCTGAGGCAGCAACAACAAATAACTCCTCGAACCTCTGTGATTATTGAGAGAAGTCCTTTCAACATTCAAACCACACTGCAAGAGGGATAAAGGAGACTTGAATACACCAGCAGGATGATGAGAGGCCACATGTCCCACAAATAAACCCTTTACTGTAGATTATTTCCATGAGCCATGGAATATGAGCAGAGTCTGGCTCAGATTTATTGAGGGTTCATTGTTGCAGGGGTGCAGGGGTTGAGTGGAACCAGCCAACGAAGGCTAAACAGGATCCAGACTGTGGCTAATTGGCCACCAGGGCTGCTCCCCACCTCAGAGTGCTTTGTAACTCATTGTGTGAAGCTTGTTTATAGCAGGTCACTCATGTCAGCCTTCATGCCAACATTAGGACCATAATAACACAAGGTCTTCTTCCAGTCTATTGGGTTTATTATTGACAAAGAAGAGGTCTTTAAGCAGCACCTAACCATTCTGACACATTGGTGGATTCAGATCTGATCCAACATATCTCACTATTGAGTTTGGTCTTATAATACACACCTTCCATTAAGACTTGTTTACTGGAAGTACTCAATAGACAATCAAGATATGGCTTATATACACTGAAACTGTACAATGCTCATTACTGAAGAACGTGCCGTCATTTTAGTCTTTTTTTCTTTTCTTTTTAAAAGAAACATCAGTTCTGAATGGCTTAATTGATGCTTCTCAGAAGTGGAAACCTGATGGGTCAGAGCCAGTTAAAAACAGCAAAGCATGCAGGTCACATTGGTTCGCTGAAAAAAAAAAAAAGACAGAGACAGTTAAATTGTTTATCAGTTGCTGGTGTTACAAGTTACAAAACCTACTGGTGGCCAGTGGGGGGAAAGATGTTGGGTGTTAAAACAAACAAAAAAAAAAGCACTGGGGTTGATGAAGGCTATAATGCTCACCTGTTGTTGAAACAGAACTGCAGGTTTAAATTGCTGACACTTTGTGGTGCCGGTTGCGCTTTTGAACTGGATGTTCCTAATATACTGTCCACTTTGATTATGCCAGCGAAGCCAAACTAAACCAACCGAGTTCGAGTTTTCATGTGCTCACATGTGTCGGCAGGATTTGTTTTGTTGGAAACTTGGGAGAGCAAATGTGCTCTGGCACACGTAGCACTGCTTTATGCTTGTTGTAACACAGGCTTCTGATCTAGTTCGGTTGTAAGTTTTTCTACATCATGCTGTTACCAAGAAAATCCGTGATAAATTGAGACTCGTCACCAATTTCACATCAAGATTTAGTTAGAAGTGGTCCCAGCCTGCCGGTTATCAGTGACAACACACCCGACTTTAGCCAGTAAACCAGAGCCTGGGGGAAGAGGAGTTAGTTTGGAAAGACATGTGTTCACCAAACTTAGTGACAGGAATACAAAAGAGCAAATCTGCCCACGGCTTGCTGGGAAAAATGACCCGAGGGGAGGAAATGACAAACACAGAGGCAGGAAGGGAGGGAAGGTGGAGAGTAATACTACTTCCAATGCATTACGCAGATGATGTTGCATCACACGGCCACTTTCAGTGAGTGATGACAGTTAAAGTAGTATTCTTAGGAGATGGCACGAAATGCCTTTAAATAAGCAAATAAATCTGATTGTGTAAGCGTTTGATGTAGAATTTCTGTATCAGGTGCACATGATGCAGCAGGTCTCGATGTGATAATGCTGATGCTTTTTGCTTTTTTTTTTTGCTCTTCTTAGAAAAATGTTGCGGTCACTTTATGATTACGGTGCACTGTTCTGTAATCTTGAAATCTCTGCTATCTACAACCTAGCATAATGTGTTGTACATGCTCACCAAACACACCCACGTGTGCGATGAGTTCTAGGTATTTCAGTACCAACCCATGTGAAGCCATAAAAGGCCCATGCAGGTTTTCTGTGTTCTTACCCAGTCACTTTAAATCATGTGGATTGTGGCTCACTGACAGTTGTTCATATAAACAGCTCTCCAGCTCCAGCTCACTCACAGTGACGGCAGGGACATCAGATGAAGCCAGACAACCCACTGTGGGACAGAATGTCCCACTCATGTTTCCAGACATAACAACACTGTCAAGATCTGTAACTGCTGCCTATATTCAGGTGCATCATTTCCTAGTTATCGGCTGTCCGGCCTGGATTTGATGCATAGATGACATTCAAAGTGGGAAAAGACGGTGTTTTATTAACACAAACTGCAGCCTTTATCTTCTTTAACCCCCCCCCCCCCCCCCAGGAGATGGGAGTAAGTGTGCAGGACATAAGGACAGTTATCTGTAATTGCACCTCTGTTTTTTTTTTACTCCAGCAATACTACCATTTGTCTGCCCCTTTGTCCCCTCTCTTTGTGTGTAATGTATCATTTCTCTGGTCTAGACTTGCCCGGTGGTGTGTGCAGGCACTTAACATTTTGGGAGTTCCCCAGCATTTTGCATGTTTTTCAGACTGTATGTGCTTGCGCCCGAGACCAGGTTTAACCTCTATGGGCCTTTTATGCACATGACCTCAACATGTTCTCACATGTCCAGCCTGCAGTGCTCCGCCGGAGAGACGAGAGGCGGCACGCTGCAAATTCAAGGCATTGTGTATGCTGCTGTGTGGGTCTGATCTCTCTACTACACAGCTTTCAGTTGTCACAGTAATTTGACACGGTGCATTTGTGTCAAATTAGCTGTGGAAGTTGAAGGGTGAACTTGCAGTGCAAACTGACTGCAGAATTACAATACTGGACGTAACCTTGATTTGAGATTTGGCTTAAAACGGTGTGAGTGACAATCTTTCTTTTGCCCCAGTAACCCACTTAAATTTATTAGTTTCCACTCACCTTTATATACAGAAATGAGCCATGATTTGCTTCAAATAAATGTATTTTGATGATTTTTTTTTTTTTACCACCGTTTGAAGTTTGAGTGGTGCAGTTTAAATGCTGTCATTTTGTTGTGCCCCGTCTGCAGCTGCACCACCAACTGTTTATCTCCAGTTGCGTTCTAATGGCTCTCTGTTGACATTAACGTCCTGGATTGGGTTCTCAAACCAAACACCACAGCCACATTGTGGCCTCATTTCAGATTTACAGTACTTTGTAAGAGACTTGAACCATCCCTAATCTCTTTATATGTTGCCAGAAAAACAAAAAATGGGGGCAGCGATATATTGAAAAGTGTGCAAATATAAAAGAGGAAGTATCACTATAGCATACAAGGCAAAAATGGAGATGCTGCAAAAATGCTATTTTCTGTCAAACTGTTAATTTTTGATCATTTTCATAGATTTAATATTGGTTCTTTGCTAAGTGGTCTGTTATGTGCAGACACTAACACTGGTTCATCCCATGAGTTGTCTTTTTTATGCTTCAAGGATTCATAAGTCAGTGTTTAGTGGCTTAACAAAGATAAAATGAATTCTCTGAAAATGGTCGGGTACAAGTACTGGACTGAAAATGAGTGAAAAAGCACCAAATTTCTAAAGAAAAACTTTAAAAGACCTTCAGAAAACCTGGAGAACTATTGCTCAACACCACTCTGAAGTAGTATTACAAAATCAAATACTAAAGCTTTTGAGGATGCATTGAGAAGCCACGTCAGCAGACTGAATATTTCATCATGATAAATCTCTGTAGATTACATCTGGAAAAAAAGTTTAATTAATTATTATTATCCATGATATTCTTCATGAATTAAGAAACTACACTTGTGCAAAAAAAACTTTATAAGTTTCCTTCACATTTTTATAGATTTTTTAGGAATCAGTGGGACAGTGTGACATTTAATTTATCTTTTTTGGATGAATTGAAGATTTTTTTTAAGTGTCTTTTTAAAAAATAAAATAAAGTCATGACTTATTAAAGAAGTTTTTGTCTTGCAGACTTTGTAGCCATCAGTAAAAGTCCCACTGTGAACAAGTAGTGCGAAGCCATTCTAATAATTCTCGGAAAAGCAAACGTTCCCAGCTTCAGGTTTACCCCCTGGTAATCCTGAATGCCAAGCATTGGTGAGCGCTTCCTATCTGCAGCTCCAGCTCGTCCCCTGTTACTGCTCTAACAAAGGCCCTCAGATGGCCTATAAAGCAAGATTATGTCAATGTGAGCATAGTGTACCAACTGTTGCTCCTGCTTCCTTCCTGCTTGAGGGAATAATGCGTTCCAGCTTTTATTGGAGTTTATTATTGGCAGGGCTCACTGACAGGTCTGGGAATACTTTTAATGGGAAGGTTATTGTTAGCCACCAGAGATGGCTGATGGAAAAGGAGTCTGGTCATTTCTAAACACCAGCTGATGGATGGGAGAAATTGAGTGCCAAGATGGGCTCCACTCTTTCACCCCTCACAGTGGGTTGATTCTGGGCTGAAGAGGTGTCAGAACCCCAGGAAAAGTAGTCGCAAAAGTGCTATTTCTGTCAACAAGTTGTGCTGTGTTGGACACGAGCCGCACAGATCCCAGTGAAAAACACTGGGCTGAGAATGCCAAGTGTCTTAAACACATGACAAGAGCAATTTAGCATGATCTTACACTTGGCACTCTCCGGGGGCGAAACAGGGTGTGAGCCCACACTTGAATTAGAGACTAACAGAGATTAATTTAATACTTGGGAGTTTTTAATGCCTCACACTTTCAAGTCTACAGCGATTCATTGGATCAGGTTGCCAGCATCTATAAAAATCACATTTAAGACGTAAAAACAAATATCTTCTCTTGGCCTATATAATTATCTTGCAGTTTCAGATGCCAGTCTTTCTCTCATTGGACTAAGATAAATATTGGATGGAAGATGATACAGACGGATGGCACAGGAAGACATAATTCTGTCAACTTGGGTCTATTCAGTGTGAAGATGCCCAATTTAGGTGTACATTTTGTTCTTAAAGGGAAAACGCTGGTTTTCTTTGGGTCTTTCCTCAATGCATATGCATTATATATCCTTACTGAAGCTTAAAGGAACCAAAGACATGTTGACATATTCTCTCATTTTGAGTAGCACCTCACTAATTTGAAATTCATGGTTCTGAGTTTGGTTAAAGAACAGTTCATATCAGTAACTTTACTGGCAGCCATTCTCTGTAAGAGTATATCGCAGGTTTTCTCTTCTCAATGCTGCTTTTTTTTAAAATTCCACTTTGGATATTTGATGGCTAGTGGCTGCACACTTTCAAAGTTTCAGATATTAGATTGTAACATCCTCTGAAAAAGATCTCCACACCCATTAGATAAAGTCGGTGTCTGTGCTGGCTGTATTTACATGTTACTAATTTCTTAGCTCCCTTGTGGGTGCGGCTGCTCGCTGATTTAGCTGATTGCACAGAGTAGAAGAGCAGGGAGATGGGATAGGATACCTACTGCGAGGAAGAAATATCTTTCCGTCTCAATTTAGCACTGTAGTCTGCTCATCCAAAAAGTTGCTTTATTTGTCAAAAAGGGCTACCAAATTTGTAGATTAAGTCTAAACTGACCGTCTCGAGCATCCGTGGACCTTTTGCCTGTCTTTTTCGGCTCTCTTAGACGCAGTAAACGCCTTTTTGTGCTCGTTCAACATGTTGAATGTTGGCTCTGTTGGAGAGAAAGATCACTCTTTAGCACATTGAATGAATTCTGTAGTGCTTCAAAGTGATCTTAACCATTAACTGGATGTACAAAGAAATTAATGATTTCAAAAGCAGATTTTTGATTCTAAACGATAAAATACAGGTTGTGTTCTCTTGTGCCGGCGTAGACTGAACATCGTAGTTGGCACTTGGAAGCCGTCTGCGTTTTCAAGTGTGGTTTCTTGACTCAAGGAGACGCAGCTGGGGGTCCCCCACTGGATCTTGACATTTCTTTGGATTACAAGTGTCATTTGATGCATGTAATTATTTAGTTTGTGTTGTTGCAGGAGTCTCATCACTCGTATAACAAAGAACCGTCCTCCAATCCAAAACGTGCCCAGTGTGTTTTGTACATAAAGGCAAGTACGTACAAATGATTATGCCGTTATTTATAACTTCGTCTACTTCAGCCGCGACATAGCTCATACATTTGCCTTTAACTTTTGGATTATACATTTCTTTTAGTTTTTGTTACACTTAAGCCCTGTGATTTGCAGCTGGGCCCTATTTCGCTTTATTTCCTGATCTTTGGTGAATCAAACTGCTAAGCAACATGAACGCCATCAAAGTGAAGAAATGAATTGGCTCAAATGCCATCGTGATCTCAGAACGTGATGATTTGGAAAGTGTAGTTCTTGTCGTGGATTTAGGATATTTTGTAGTCGGATGGATCATAAACTTTAAACGGGGATCTGCCCCCTCCGTGAGCTAATGCCTTGAAAAAAGATGGTTTAAAATGCCAAAGTTAATTCAGAAAACATTAAATTTGGTATTTGAAGTCTGTTTGTCTAACTATTGAATTTCTCTTTCACCGTTTTTCTTAATTTCCCCTAAAATAAATTTCAGTCTTTGTAATCTGAAGAGGTGCAATTTGAGCAATTTAATCAATAAGCAGAGAGAAGGAGCATTTTCTTTTTAAAAGGCGTGGTGTTTTATAATATTTCTGCTTGTGTTGGCACAGTGACTGTGTTTTCATGACTTCGACTCAACCGCTCAATGTATACCCCAAATGCTAAATCCTAATGCTAATCCACTATATTTTGGATGTGCAGTTTTTAACATTGATAATGAATCAAATCCTAATATCTTAAGGTAATACGATTATAAATTGCCCTTACTGATATGCACTCTTTTCAAAAAATAGAAGGTATCGGTGGTTTATTTGTTGGAGTGACAGGTTTTATCATCAGCCAAGGTAAGGCTTAAATCATCTGACACAGGTTTAGCCCATGTGTTGTGACAAAATAATTGGATTAGAAGGTCTAGATTGAACCGAGGACTATTGTTGAGGCCTGTGATACTTACCCCCTGTGGTTAAAGCCCTAAGAAAGATGTTCCTTCCAAACAGACTGATCTAGAGGGCACGTGGATGGCTTTTTCTTTTCACGTCATTTCCATCAAATGTTAAATATCAGCTTTCAAACTGCTCGGTTTGTGACTATAGCGTCTTTTATGGTTTCACATGTATCAAATCTGTACATTTTCCGCAGGGCTTAACCTATTCATGAAAAAAAAGAAATACATAAAAATGTAAAAAAAAAAAAAAACAACACATAGATTTGTTTTGGCACACACAGCCTTCAGCGGAGCGTGTAAAATCAATTCAGTGAAGAGTCTGTACAGACTCACATGTCTGCACACAGCCGCGCCACACACTGCAGCACATGAACAGAGCTTTTTGGCTCAGTGCTTCTCATTCTCTTTGCCTCTATGTTCGACCAATGTTCTCTTCAGCGTTCAAGCGCTACCTTGTTAACTCGGAGTCGGAACATTCGGTTCAACATGAGAGAAACTAGTGATGTGTCCTGTTATTGGCCTTAATGGGGAATTTTTAGCCATTTTAGCTGTTCAGGGCAGTGTTTAGGGCAGTCCAAAGTTCAAGATATCTCAACTTCTAAAGGAAGGCCATAACATTTTACTGTTTCAGGATCCTCAGATGGTGGGTCAAACAGATTATTGCTGCTGCTTTGACTTCCCCTCCAGTGCGACAATGAGAGAGAGATGTCTTGACAACCACTGGATGGTTTAAAATAAAAAATGTTTGCTTAAATGCAGTAAAATATTTAAGTTTCTACTGACCACATTTTGAACAGGCACCCATGAATTTACTCAAAACCTTGCTAGCATAAAACCTGTTTTCAAGGTTCATGAACTGCACTGATGACGGAGCATCGTTTTGCTGGGATTTGTGCAGATAAAGTGTCTTTGGAAAACCAAAGCAGTTTTGTTAGCTTATAGAATAAAAAACTAGAACTGGTCTTGGAACCATCTCTGAACCACTTTAATGGAAAAATGGTAAAACAATCATTTTTGACGATTCTCAGATGTTTCTGTTGCCATGACGTCAGGTTCACAGAGGACGGTGGAATATCGTAATATCTGAGTTTCAACCACTGACTTCAAGGACACCTCGGCTGTAATTACAGGAGTGTTCATCCTGCATTACAGTCCTCACACCCACACATCTTATTACCTCGATTTTTCTCAGCTTTCTGTCTTCAAGAAACACATATTTCAGTGCGTGCATATAGCAATAAAGATGTGCTCATACTCACTGGAGTCATTTTCATTTAGAAGTTCAGTTGCACTTTCTTTATTACCCATCAGCAGAAGCAAATATGCAGGGTGTTGGTCCAGTTTTCATATTGACTTGGCCTGCTTGCCTGAACTGTGCAGCGTTGTTTCTCCCCCCTCTTCCACCTCTGAGCCCACCCCTCGCCTGCTCTTGTCCTCCTCAGCTGAGTTTCACTGATATTTTCTGTCACAGTCCTGACACAGCACTTGCTCAGTCTCTCCTCAGTTTCAGCTCGATCATGCCCCGGGGCTCTGACTGCCTTTTTTGGACAATGCCCATCCTTGTTTGCGTCTCCCCCTCATTTCGGGAATCCCGGCATTGCTGGTAACCACTGGTGGATCAGGACGATGAGGTCACTGTCTCTGTTTAGCCTTCCTTTGCCACTGCCACCTCTTTTCCACCCCACCCCCTCCTGAAACAATGGAGGCTTTCTCCTTATGCTCTGGCTTCCAGACAGACAGTCAGGGTGACAAGCGACTGCTTCTGCCACATAAATCTAAAGAGTGTTGATTTTTAATTCCAGCACTTATCAATCTTTCCAATGCTGGCTGCACTTTCATTGTCTGTTTAGTTTTGAATGGACTGACTTGCTTTTGCCTGACTGCCACAGCAAAGCAGATAAGTTACACATGTACTTTATCAGTTATGTCATCAGGTTTCATGGTTCATTGGGTCTGTCGGCAGTTTTTCCCTTTCGAAATGAGTTGGGGAAAGGTATCACTTTTTCTCTGACGACTGAAGGGAGACCTGAACCACCATTCCCGCCTTTAGGATCCACTTCACATAAAAAAAAAATTAGCAAATTCATTCTCTTCCAAAATGATGTTAATAAAATTCCATTTCTGGGAAAATTGCTTAGTCACAGCTTATCAAAGAGCCATTTTCTTCTTCATTTATCTCTTTAAACAGAGAGTTATCGACAAAGAGAGCGGTAAATTCATTAAAGAGTTTTCTTTTTTATGATTTGGTCTTTATTTGCATGTGGTGCATTATAACCACGCACAGCATTACCTGTAAAGATCTCAACCATTCATTTGTCTTAATTAGACCAGAAAATAATTTTGCTATTTATTTTTACACCGTATTATTCTTTAGATACATTATTTTAGGGCTGGGCAACGATTAAAATTTGTTAATCTAATTAATCAAATGATTTCCCTGATTAATCACGATTAATCGCATTTGTACGCAAAATCCAAAAATGAATTCAAAAGTAGTGTAAAGCTTTTAGCATTTAGTTTAATTTTAAATGTGCTGCCATATGAATGAAAGTGCCATAACATTTGTTGTGCAAACACACTTTTAACATCAGCATCTTTCTGTAGTTTTTATGTAGAAGCCTCGCTCCACTGTCTGTTTCCTTGAATGACTTGCTGCTATCAGTTGTGTGTTTTGTCTAAGTGATATTTTAGACGGGAACTACTTCGGTGAGAAGACAATTCAACTTTGCAGTGTTTACAGATGACTTTGGTTCTGTCAACTTTAAAATGAAAATGGCCGAGTAAAAGTTCCATACCCTTCTCCATGTTTGGTGGATCTACAAATTACTTTCTTTTCCGGTTCCGCAGCAGACTTTTACAAACTAAAAGCCTGTGAGCAACAGACTTTTACAATAATAAAATAAATAATAAAACAGGAGTGGTCCTTGGTGTAGTGGGTTGAGCAGGCGCCCCATGTACAAGAGGCTATAGTCCTCGCTGCAGCTGGCCCCGATTCGAGTCCCGCATCGGACGGTCCTGTGCTGCATATCATTCCCCCTCTCTCTGCCACCTGCTTCCTGTCTCTCTGAACTTTCCTATCCATTAAAGGCACAAAAGCCCCAAAAAATAATATATTTTTTTCAATTAATTAAAAAAAAGTGCGTTAATGCGCAATAAAATATTTATCGCATTAAATAATTAACGAGTTAACGCGATAATAACGCGTGAACTCACCCAGCCCTAATTGTTTTCACTGTGCATCAATGAGCTGGTTCGCTTTAAGAGAAGAAAACCTTCTCTTTGGTCAAACTAAACCAGTTTGTCGTGTTTAGCTGCTTCTGCTCACTCGTAGGAGACAGATGGTTGTAGTTTAATCCTGTAATGCACGTTGGCTTTTGTCTTCAGTGAAAGGAGTCAAGTGCTGTTCGTGTCGACTGAAACTGAGACAGTTTGAACTGGGGATCATATGTGCATGCCAGGCTCTCAGAATGAAAAGCTGAAATGCCTAACATGACAGAGATATGATTAACTAGAGAAGGAAATACACAAACGTGCCTCAGCTTTCCAAACTCCAGTTGCATAATAAATCCCGGGTCAGCTGCTGCACTGTAATTAGTACACTCATGTAAAATTAAATTACACCCTCTTTCAACTCTAAGATTTTATGTATTAGGACATAATGAAAAAAAATGACCAGTTCTTAAAATGAGGTGAAAACAACCTCAGAGGAACAACAACACATGATACATTACACCCTGTCATTATTTATTGGGCAAAAACTAAGACAAAATTTAGAACGGGGTGTGAAAAACTAAGTCCACCTCATGATCCAACAGCTTGTAGAAGCAGCTTTAGCAGCAGTAAGTTGAAGTAATGGTTTTCTGTGTGACATCATCAGTCTCTCACATGGTTGTGGAGGAATCTTGGCCCACTCTTCTTTCTAACGTTGCTTCAGCTCATTGAGGTTTCCAGCGTTGGTTTATGCGCAGCTCTCTGAAGGTCCCACCACAGCATCTCAGTCAGGCTGAGGTCTGGACTCTGACTGGACCATTGCAACACCTTGATTCTTTTCTTTTTCACACATTCTGCTGTAGATCTGCTGCTGTGTCTGGGATCATTGTCCTGTTGATGAGCCAGTTTCAGCCCAGCTTCAGCTGTCAGACACATGGCCTCACATCTGACTCTAGAAAACTTTGGTATCCAGAGGAGTTGATGGTCCATTGGCTGCAGAACAAGCCCAGATCATCAGCCCTCCACCACCGTGCTTGACAGTTGATATTTGGTGTTTGTGCTGATATGCTGTGTTTGGTTTCCTCCAAACGTGCTGCTGTGCATTATGAGCAAACATCTCCACTTTGGTCTGGTCTGTCCAAAGAACAATGGGCCTCATGCAAGAACCGTTCGTACGCACAGATTTGTTCTTAAATCGTCCGTACGAGTGATTTAAGAGAATTTGCGCATTCACCAATCTTTTCATATTTTACGTTTTCTTTCAGGTACGAACAGAATTTACGAGTGATCCAGACCTGTCGTAGGAGTTTCGTAAAATAGTCCGCTGTTATTCCAATCAAGTTTGCTTGACTAATGGATTGTATATTTAATTACTTTGAAGAAAACATAAATAAATATACATTATACTCCATAATTATGCTGACATTATTCTGTTTGACTTAAATTGTGCACTAATTGAAGGTTCATTTGAATCTGTAACGGGAAGCGCAGCGGCTGTCTTGCTACTTTTGGATGCCTTAGTGCGTCAGGCTCTTGGAAGAGACCGTGTGGAGACAGACGAATGGCTGACATCACGATTAAGATTCCCAAGGACTGTGCTGCTACAAATATGCAGCTTGCTAGAGCCACGACTCCAGAGAAAAACACGCCGATCAAACCCAATTCCACCACACGTCCAGGTCCTCACCACCCTTGGGTTTTTGGCCACGGGAACCTTTCAGAGAGAGACTGGAGACAGATCGGGGGTGTCCCTTGTGAGTCGTGCGCTCCCCTTGGTCATCAAAACTCTCATCAGTTTATCACCCACGGTACATCAAATTCCCATACACCGCTGTCCCACAAGTACAAATTAAGAGGGACTTTCATCCCGTGGCTGGACTGCCAATCATAATTGGAGCACGAGACACATATACGCATCAGAGCACCCGTGCTGTCGTGGAGCGCACTGAGCTGAAGGCCAGGTGGGTGTGTCTCGATTCCTCGTTCATGGCGCAATATTGCCATGAACGAGGGTCTCCACCTGAATCAGCCCAGGCAGACCAGAAGGTGTGGTGCCAGAAGACCCCCCTCATGGACCACCCCATCAGAGTGCCATCATGATGAGGCAACAACTGATTGCACGGCTTTAGTTGCAGTCTCATCGATCGCCTCCCCAGGGCGAGACGTTTTTTTTTAAGCCATTTTCATATCAAACCATTTATTTTTTTATTTCGGTGACACGGAATAAACAGCACTCGTAATTGCTTCCCATTTCTTGGCTTTAGCAGGTCCCGTAACTCCACTGCTGACACTGCTAAAAATGACAGATTTTCCTTTTTGGATCTCTGAAAGCAGAACTTCAGTCTCAGAGCCCGTAAAGTTGTTCTTTTTGCTTCTTGATGTCATTCTCATGACTCAACACTCAACACTTCCTGGCACAGGAGAGAGGAAGCACAGCTCCTTATATGGTATTATTTTGGGCATGGAGTATGTATGCAAATCTACTATCCTCGTGCACGTGAACTTAGATACGCACAGGTGTGATTCATCATTTACGCAGGTCGTTTACACACTTTTTCCGAAGTTAAGAGCGTTTGTTGAATCTGACGTGTCGTGTTCGTACGAGTCCTTCATACGAAAAAAGTGAAAAGAAAAAAAGAAATTTTGAATAAAAATACGAAAATGTTCTTGCATGAGGCCCAATGTTCCAGAAGTCTTGTGGTTTGTTCAGATGCAGCTTTACAAACCTAAGCTGTGCTGCCATGTTCTTTTTAGAGAGAAGAGGCTTTCTCCTGCAACCCTTCAAAACAAGCCATACTTGTTCAGTCTTTTTCTAATTGTACTGTCATGAACTTTATAAATGACTTTATACCCCCTCCCAGATTGATGAGCAGCAACAATTTTCGCTCTAAGATCGTTGCTGATGTCTTTGCTTCTTGGCATTGTGTTAACACACACCTGAATGCTCCAGACCAGCAAACTGACTAAAATTCTGCTTTTTATAGAGATGCTCACACTTACTGATCATCAGTTAATCAATTGCATTTGATTAGTAGCTCTTGGCTGCTATTTACCCTCTTAATTCCTGTGGAATCAGTAAGAGTAGTTTTCTGCATCTTGAATTAGTCAAATAAATAATGACTCAGTGTCTGATATGGACCAGATAATTTCCCAGATATGTAAAACATTCGAGCTGAAAGAATAAACAATCTCCAAATGACCGTATCTATAAATGTCAATCATTGCAGCACCGGGAGTTAGAAAAGTAAGATGGCAGATTGCGGAGGTCAGTCTTGGTACTTTTCCATATCAGATGAAATCACTGTGTGGTCACAGGACATCCTTCAGCACTACCCTTTCCGTCTGATCTTTTAATGGAAATTAGTTGGTCAGTATCAGGTTTTTTTAAAACTTTTTTTTTGTCTTCCTTGTTCCATTAGTGTTCTTCCTAAACCCTACTACTATTCTCAGCCCTTGATGCAAATGCTTTGAAGTAGTTTTCAGCATTTTCTTGTATTTATTATGTTTAGATGGGTTATTTGAACTCATAAACTCTTCAGTTGTCACCAAACTCCATTTTTCCTTTCAATTCCAGCTGCATGTTTGATGACTGTACTTCTTGTTATGCTGGAAATGTTGGTTTGCTGGTCAAAATTTACAGTTGGTCATCAATAACATTTGAATATTCCTTCCTTATCAGCCCTATCCGCTCTGCTTGTTCTAAAAGGCAAAGTGAGAGATTTGTTTCAGTGCTGTTTGTCTGCTTGTTTAAACATGATGGAAAGGCAAAGACAGAACACTTTATATACTGTATGAATTAGGATATTATTCCTTACAATTGCAAGATTTGGTGTGGTTCATTGGAGGTGGACTGTGCTCCATCCTTACCCTTTAAGTTTGTCCATAAAGTCATTTTGGAGGAAATCTTTTCAGATCTGCCCAAACTGATACCCCGAAAAAGGCAGCTGCTGATCTGTTAGTTTATTTTACTCTACAGTAATCTACTAATTTTGCTGATTTTGTCTGACTCCTCTTGCTGTTTGGTGTGTGTTTCAGCACTTGGTCCACTGGGATGCAGGGAACCCAGAGTGTTTACTTCAGCTGGTGAAGGAGCTCATCCAGCAGTACCATCAATACCAGTGCCAGCGTCTGCGTGAGAGCTCCAGGCTTCTGTTTGAGTACGACAGCCTGCTGGAAGATCCAAGCTTTGGCCGCAACTTGGAGATTTACGCCGGACGGAAGAACAGCTGGGTAAGAGCCTGATCACTGACTTTCTGTGGTGTCTGAGATTTTACCGAAGCAATGTAGTTTTATTGTTGGAAAAACAAGAAAAAGGTTGGTTACACCCCTTATTTATTCATTCATATCATTGGTTTAATAAAGCATCTGATGTAATCAAATTACTGTAGTAAGAGCCACTCTCTTTTGTGGAAAACTTTCCACAGGAAACAGCATTTGATAAGACTTCCTGTTCTTTGAACAAAAGCTTTGCAGTTTGAACATGTTTTTTTTTATTTAAAACTGGACTGCTGGTCACTCACAACATGCTCGCACATGTCTCTCTATAGTATGTGTAACTATGTGTAAAAACACATAGTTAAGAACTAACTGACAATAACTGATGAACAGCACAAGATGTTCAGTTTTTACCTTTTTATGCTTCACACGATCAGGCTGCATGTACATATTACATATAAATCTTTGATATGCAGTTTTAGTATTAGTACAGTTAATTAACTGTGAAACTATAGGAGGCTTTAATAGTTTAATATGTCCCCATATTGAATTATTAAATTCAATTAGAATATTTCTGGGGTTTTTTTCTTGCTCATGGAAAATAAAAATGGAAAAGAGTAGTTTCTCAGAGTAATATCGCATATATAATGCTCCACATAATGGTAACATTTCTGTAGGAAATGTCAGAACAGACGTGGCATTTTGAAATTTTTGAGTTTATTTTAATATTTCATAAACAAAAGCAGTAAACCTGCAGCAAAATCGAACCACGATGCTTGAATTTATCCATTGTTTGAATGTAGCATCGTCTCTCATACGCCTGCTGTGTTTTAAGAATACACCTAAAAGTTCATTATATTTTCTCTTCGGTAAATATGTCCACGAAGCGGGCACTGCTGCTCTGTGCAAACATTTCAGCATAACACTGAGGGAAAGTCGTGCTAATAGAGTCGACACTTGAGGGGAGTGTTGTCAGAATCTGAAAAACGTGTCCATTTTTAAAGCTTAAACTCAGCTGTGTTTGTGCTCTCATAAGGTGTTAAATGATCGTCTCAGTCATGGTTTTTTTGTCCTTGAAAATTGGTAAAGAAAAAACTGTGGCGAAATTCTAATGATAAGAAGAAAGAAAGAAAGAAATGGTGAGAGGAGGTTTACAGACTGTGTTTTACCTGTGAGCTTCCCAGTGGATGTAAAGTTTTGTGTTTGGGCAGAAAAACAACAAACTGGGAAATAAAACCTGTAACAGAGGCTCACATTTCCCGTTAGACGTGGCAGCAAAAGATGATTCTGCATGTATGTATTATGGTATGTTGCTGGGTCAAACAATTAAGCTCCGGTCTGAATTGTGTTCTGGAAGGTAGGATGGTGTATAAAACCCTCGATGCTTTACCAATCTTATTTGTCACTATCCTTTTTTTTCTTTTTCTCCAGGCAACACATTTATGCCTGCAACTCTATTAAAACAGGCTTTAAAAACCATCCAGATATCATTAATAATCTATTATTTCTGAAGCAACAAGAAGCATGAAATAAAAAGCATTTGAGAGTTTAAATTTGTTTGTAAATCACTGACTTTGTCTTTATGTTTATCACTTGAAAATGTTGATAAAATGCCACATGAAATATGTTTTAACCTGTTTTATGTGCACTTTCTAAAGCCCTTCACCTCTGTTTCTCCTTTCTCCAGACGGGAGAGTTTTCAGCCCGCTTCCTTCTCAAACTCCCCGTGGACTTCAGCAACATCCCTGTTTATCTCCTTAAGGTAGTTACCCACCGTCCCTACTCGCATATCGTACGTCGGCCATTATCACGGCCCTCTCACTCTTCACATTGTGCAGACCTGCGTTAGTCGTTACGCATACTTTCCTCAGTTCTTATCAGATGACGACTGCTGATCAGGTTGCATCTTTGTGTGTGTTTAGAACATTTGCGCTGATCACAGTGGGATTTATTTAGATTAACTTCTGTGTTTGTGCGTGTGCGCAGACTCGGGTCTTTTGAGGGGGGGGGGGGGCTGTGGCTGTGAGTTGACTAATCAGCAAGCCGTCACTGTCGATCAGCTCTGAGCCGCGTGGTGTCTGGAGGCAGCTTAGCCTCAACACAAACGCACACTCTGTGTATATGTATTTCTCTCTCTCTCTCTCTCTCTCTCTCTCTCTCTCTCTCTCTCTCTCTCTCTCTCTCTCTCTCTCTCTCTCTCTCTCTCTCTCTCTCTCTCTCTCTCTCTCTCTCTCTCTCTCTCTCTGCTTTCTGTTTCTGTCCTTTATCTCCTCTCATTCTCCTCCTTCACCCCCGATCATCAGCGGCATGCGAGCTGGAGGCCTTGGCTCTCCATCCTTTTCCAGCCTGGTTGCTGTTTGTGAAGGGAACTGATAGTAAACATAAGGGAAACAGCAACCATCATCAGCTGTGTCTCTTTCTGTCAGACCTGCAGCTCTGTGAAAGGACTCATCAAGTCACAGTCACATTCCACTCATGCTGGAACATTTATTTTTATTTATTTTTTCCCCGTGTATGTCTTGAGCCGGGAACGGTTCTAGACTGAGCCCTGAAGGAAGCGCTATAGTTGACTTATTTCTTTTTTTTCCATTCTTTTTTTTTTTTTTTTTTTCTTTTTGACATGCTTGCTGTCACTTGCAGAAACGAGCCACACACTGACTGACCTTTAACCAGTGGGTGGTGGCGGCTGTACAACCAGTGAAACAATAGTATCAAAGAATCTGAATATTTAACGGCCCTTTTTTTATTAAAAAGCTCAAACCTTTGATGTAGATTATCACCCCCGGCACCTTTCCCCGCATCATTTTCTTTGCTTCACACACAGTATTGTGCTGTATTTGGCAGCTAGGGTATACATAGTATCAGCAAGGGAGTGTCTGAACGCTGAGGAAGAGTATTGACTCGCAGAGAGGAAAGTAATGAACATCATCAGCCCACACCTTGTCCACCTACGCATTACAGAGAAGCATGGCTGTGCAGCATATAGGCTGGACTGGACTCTGTACCAAACTCAATGACCTGAATTTTCACTTTGACAGTTGTCATGCAATTGCTTCTGTCAGTGTGTGTGTGTGTGTGTGTGTGCAGTGTGAAGTCGATTGTTGTCATGCAGTGCACATGTCTGCTCTGGAAGTAATTCCATACTGTTACAGAGCAGCTGAAGTGTAATTAATGCATCTAATCCTGCAGTCGTTCCTGACTGAGCAGATGAATCTCCCATATATATTCCCCATATAAAGAAGCACTGGGACTACAAGTTTAAAATGAAAAATCATTCATACTCCATGGATTGCACTTCATATACATCATTTGTTGAATGGAGATTGAGTTAAGATGGAGGGTTTTTTGACAACTTGTCTTCTGTGGCTACAAACTACTAAAAAAAGAAGGCTTTTAGTCTATTTTTGCCGAGCTGACCCAGTGTTTGTGCTCTCTGCTCTAAGTCTGCATCCTTTTCTTTTGCTTTTAATGATGAACACATCTGATGAGCATGTCAGGGTCACATATTCAGGTGTATTTTTATTTTTTTCACTGTTATTATGTGCCTGTCCAGAAGTTTAAAATATGAAGCGGAGTGACCCTGAAATGTACTTGAAAACCCGAATCGCTCTCTAAAAGTAAATGCCAAATATAAAAGACAATTATAGATTTTTAAAGATTTGTCTTTGTCTTGACTTCTTAATTGATTTTACACCCAAAATCAGTTTAAACTTGTAGAACTGCGTCACCAAACATCAGACAGTTTGGGTGTGTTTGGTAAAAGATTCTTCATGTTTCAGCCAGCAAAGCTTTCAGTTCATCCACACCGGAGCATTGAAGAGTAGAAATGTTCTTTTCTGTGGTAGTTTTTGTCTTTTATATACAGTCTGTGCTCTTGAAGGGCCATTTTAGAGACATTGTAATGCTTTTTCTGCTGGGTAAAGTATTCTTTTGACAGGCAGGTAGAAGAATGTCTTATTCATCCAGTCGTATGTAATCCATTGGCTGTATATAAGAGGCAGATGTAGCCTCCATAGTTTCACCTGCTGATTCATTAAGCATCATGTTTAATGCTGTATGCTTTCCGTTGTCTCTCACAAGTCCTCCTTTTTTAACACTTTACCTTAATGGATTTTTCATTTTTGTCAATCAGACAAATAACAATGCTTCTTTTTGCGAACCGTCGCTGCTTGTCTTTTTCCCTGAGCTCGCTTCCCGTGGCATTTAAGATCCAAGGTCATTTATGGTGGATGCCTAATTGCTTTCAAGTGCTCAGTACATGTTCCACCATGTTTGGCTGAACTGCTAAATGGCTTTAATTAATAATGAAGGACCCCAGCTCAGTTTTTGGCACACTGTTGCTTGATTATTTTCTAAAACGCTTCATATTTTTAACGGCGTTTCTTCTCACTTTGCTCTGGCTCATAGTATCGTTAAGCACTCTGAATCGTTTGGCTGTCTAATAAGCATTCAGAGCTGCAGATCTCCTGCTGAATCTGGGCTCCCCGCATAGAAACTGTATATTGTTTTACTGCTACCTGAACCAACCTGCCCTCACCAGCCTTTTTAATGCTGGGCTGTTTTTGGCTGAACGCCCACTGAGCCTTCGAGATGAGTTCCAACCTATTTAACGGATGGTCTTTACAAAAAAAAAAGTCCCAACTCCAGAAGTCAAGATGTACAGTAGATGCTTTTCAGACAGAATATCAGCCATCAGCCAGGTGCTGTAGGTAGAGGTCGGACTGTTGACCCTGATTTAAATCAACGCTCCCATCAAATCCACGGATGTCCTTGCTTGAGGAGGGAGGGCTTGGCAGTGAAGCGGAAATCTGTTCAGACACAGGCTAGTGTGCAGTGCTAGTGAATGCTGAGATGTTGCTGGTGGGCACAGAGCTGTGGAGGACGACTGTTACCTGAAGCAAAGCATCCGCGTGGTCTGAGCTCACGACAGTGGACATGTTTACCTTCCTGCATGGACCATTCCACCTCGGGCAGGGAGGGAGGAATGCTAGTTTATTTATTTGATTATTTTTTTACAGGGGAGGGGGGCAGACTGTCATAGTCGAAGTGAAAGAGTAGGAAGGATGCTGAGAGCGGAGATGAAGGGAGGTGAAATGCACACAGATGGATCTTGGCAGTTTTCTTCCCCTTTAAAGGCCATGTAGTCCTCTTGGGCACAGTTTTAGTGTCTCATTCTTTGATCGTACCTTGACCTCTTGCTTGTCACCCATTTGAGATTCCTTTACCCTCTGTCAGCGCTGCCATTTGACCTCTCTGCACAGTGCATAGCATGTTTGTGCATATTGCTTAGATTTTGTAGCGTGGCCGGTAGTCGCGGTGCACGTAAACGCATCTTTCCATTAATTGCAGCCTTCATTTTTGTTGTCCGTCCTTGTTTCTGGAGTACCCGCAGTATGAATGCAGCCGCAGTTTGTTTCCAGAATTCCACGTTTCTGATCGTATGAGTGATGTCATGTTCGTGACTGAGCCCCTCTGCTCTTGCTTCACTTGAGCTTTGTTTCCCCCACAAGCGCTCACCCATGTCACCAGCTCTGAAGTGACTGCAGTGTATGGGAAATAAGTATGCGATTCGGGTCCTCAAGCAGCCGCTGTGCGTTTGCTGTGTTTATATTATCTGCTCTGAAATATGAAAGCAGAAGAAATGACTTTGTTTACTCAGCTGGAGGAAACTTTCCACACAGACTTGGGACTTTTGGAGTTTCCTAACCCTGTCTCCTTTCTTATCCATTCAAGGAACCAGGGACAAAATGAAGTAGTGGATGGATATCTCACATTCAAACATGGCCCTGGTTTGGGGGTAGAACTTTTGAGAGTACCCGGTACTTTAATAGAGTTTTTTTCTTATTGATTGAGCACTGCCAGGGTCCTGCCTTTCTGTTTCAGTCAACTCGGGCTGTCAAATAACCCAGTTTTGCTTCTAATTTAAAGCCAGCTTTGCTTCGGTTCAGTTTGGACCCCGTTTTGTCCCCAGCCTCCCAACTAGCAAGCGTTCCACTCCTCCACTGTGTCTCCTGCAGAGATGACCTGAGGGATGGTAGCACTACGCCCTGGGCATCCCTGCATCCTTGTTTTGTCTGTACAAGCTGTGCATGCTTGAGTAAGAGCACTTAATTATTTTTACTCTAATTATTTTTGGTCCTGCACCCCACCCCCCCTGCCCCCTTCACATGCACTCGCTTTAACCTTCGAAGCTCCACAGGCAGCAGCTGACAGGGGAGGGTCAGGGTGAAGCAGAGCTGCGGGCTGTTATTCTGTCTTCTCATTCATACCAGAATCACTGACTTGATTTTTTTTTTAATTTATTTTCTCCCTCCTGTTAACCTTTTTTTTTTTTTTTTTTTTTTTTTTTTTTTTTTATATAAATATTGTCATTCAAATATTAACATTTGAATCAGCCTTGAGCAAAAGTTGTATCCCCAAACATCAAGACTAAATTCACTTAATTAGGCAGTGTTTGATGTTAAATCCGGATTTTAACTGCCCTTTATTTGAATCAAAGTGTGGACCATATGGGTCTTCATTCTAATATCTCCTCGGTAAACACTTGACTTGAGGAGTGGGGTTGGGGCCATGAAAATTCCCTCCTAATGAACCTCCCAGAACATGCTCCCTGGGGCTGTGTTTAACAATGTCTTCCACCTCAGGAGCAGGAGGGCGAAAACACAGCATCTCCCCCTGCCCCCCACCCAGGGGCTCAGCAGAGATGATGACAAGCTGATGGCCTTGTGTGGCACGCTGTAATCCATCTCTGCAGAGAGCTCTTTGCATTACAGTCCTCATCATTGTCGTGTTACAAAAACAAGCAGATTGTTTCCATGTGTCTAATAATTAATTGCTGCTTACCTGGGACTTTTTTTCCAGTGTGTCATTTAGCAAAGCTTAAAAATGTGGCTGATTCGAGTGAAAGGCTTCAGGGATGTTCACAATTCAGCTGAAAAGTTTTAGAAAAACTCTGATTGCCTTGAGTTTGGCAGTTTGCTGTTTTTGGAGGCAGAGGTGATCCTGTAGGGACTGTTGAAACCAACCTACAAAAACACACAATAAGTCTAATATCTAATTGTGTATTATTTTGAAATTGCCCTCCAGCTCTGCAACAGAGTTGTATTTGATAAGAGAAGTTGACCCTTTTTGAACTTGTGATATTTCACTTGAAGGCTCATTTGCTTTTGTTTCACTTTATCTGAATGTGACGATGTCTATCTTTTAAATGCAGTGATAGGAGTTCATCTCCAGGGGTCAATGAGAAAACTGTGTGAGTGAAAAATGCCCTTTTGAGCCAGAAAGTCTGAACATTGTTGGCATTTAGCATTCTGATGTATCAGTTTGTTTGGTTTCAAATGAATAGATAAAAATAAAGCAAAAAAAAAAAAAACATGTTTGAAAGCCAAAAAATGATTAGTCTTGAGTTTGAGAGATGGGTCCTGAATCTCGGCTAAACAGACGTGTTGTTCACACGTTATTTAAACTGCGTAACTGCTCGAGATTCTGCACTGATACCAAGTTCAAAATGCCACTGACTGCATGATCAACCTCTATTTAAAGCTTCCGCCTCTTTGTTCTGCATAATTTAGGGTTAGAAGGAAATAAAATGATCCCTGTAGCCCAGGGGTGTCAAACTGACCCATGAAAGGACCGTGTGGCTGCAGGTTTTTGTTCCAACCCTGCGACAGCACAGCTGACTTGTTTCCTTCAATCAACTGAACTGGTAAGACCTTCAGTGCAGACAGTTCAGTTGATTGAATGAAACAAGTCAGCTGTGCTGTCGCAGGGTTGGAACAAAAACCTGCAGCCACACGGCCCTTTCATGGACCAGTTTGACACCCCTGCTGTAGCCTTTAGCCTTTATTACCATTTTAGTGTTAAATGGATTACAAGAAGGATCAAACTGTAATGGCCTCAGGTTGGTGTTTGATCGATTCAGAAGGCTTATATACGTGTTTTTTTTATTCCAACGATTGATTTTACCAGCCCACTGATGGACTAATCAAGGTTTCAAATGATATTGCATCTATTCAAAGTCATAACCTAGTTATCAGCAAATGTGGAGCTGTTATTTGAGCAGTAAACTAAAGCGTTCACAGGGTAACGGCGATGCGTCATCCAGTTGTCATTCAGTTTGAAAAAGTTACCAAAAGCTGAACGATTGCTGAGAGAAAACGACAAAAAAGAGGTATATTCCACCTTTTTAAAGCATGGATTTAACTGTGGTTTTAGTTGTTTAATGGTCATAACTCATCGGTCAGAGTTAATGCATTGAAATGAGTTAAAGTAGAGAAATGTTGTTAAAGTTAATGTGTCATAAAGTGGTCTGAGACTACAACAGGATTGATATCCATCTTTTATTGACCTCGGGAGGCTCACAGTCGCAGCTCAAGGTTCTCTGACCACAGCAGCACCAGAGAGGTGGCCCTTAACAAAACTACATAAAGTGTTTAGGATTATTTTTTCTTGTCAGTGAGTATTAGTCATGTGTATTTTCTGGAAGCAGAAACAACTGGTTGCTCATGTGATTATTCATGCCCATGTCAGAAATAACTCCACTAACACACATTGGCTCTTATACAATGAATGAAAAAGCACCTCAAAGAGTGTAAAGACTTTTAGCGAAACTGAGGAAGTTACTTTTCTATTTCCATCAACCTGTTAACCTCATAAACAACTTCAAAATGTGCATTAAAGATATACCGACTGAAACTAAACAAATGTTTGTTTTTGTGTTGATCGTTGTAGGCCAAAGGTAACATCTTAAAAGCTTGAAATGTGAATAAAGATGGCTGAAATCCTTATTTCTTTGACAGACGAATCATTCATTTAGTTCTGAAAACGTAAGAAAAACTCTTGAGTTTTTCAAAGCTTATTTTTTACACTGAAAATAGTTTTTCCTTGATGTGTGTGTGCATCTGTTCCCACTAATTAATCATTTTAAATGATTAGCTGTGCCTAATCCTTCATATATTCTCTATTACTAGTCCAATTAGCATGTAAACATTTTTTATATGATTATTTTAAAACATTTCCAGCTTCCTGAGCCTTTGACTGAAGCCTCAATTGAGTCTACATGAGTTTCCATGTTGTGTCCATGGCTGCAGCCGCCAGTATGAGTCCTTGTTTTATCAAAGCACACGGCCCTCTTCTGTTGTTTATATGTCCAATGAGGAAAGCTCTGCATAAAGCAACATGGCCGCAAAGAGTCTTGCATTAGAAGCTTAAACTTTTGTTCTGGGACTTTCTGAGATTAAATTGTGACGAAACGGATGGGAAAGCTAAATCTACACTTAAAGCTGTAGTGGAAACATGCATACATAGTGAAAGTGGGGAATATAGGGAACAAATGGACAAAGAGACACGCTACTCTGAAATTAGGCATTTACTCCATATGTAAAAATGATGTGATGCGTTGTCTTCCCAAGTTTTCATCACCTGAAAGTTGAGATTTCACACAAAAAATGCTTAATTTTGCTCCATTATATCAATCTGGAGTTGCTATTAGTAGATGTTAAAGCCGTCAAGTAAAATTGAGCCTATTAGATAACTAAAAACTGTTTAAATCCTTCAGAGTTGCATTCCTGGTATCATGTTTTATCACTTTTTTTCTTTTTTTTTTGGTAAAGAACACCTCAACACCTCCTCCTCAGAGATCCAAATTAAGTTAGCTGGAGAGTGACACAGAGCCACTTATGTGACGGCCTACACCGCTGAATCACCGCATGGGAATGCCAGGATGCCACTGGTGCTTATTTTGTTTGTCCAAATTCTCACTTTATCTCATCACTTTTCTGCGAGGACTCGGTGGCTACCTTTAGCGTCGCAGGACACGAGCCAGAAGCCTCATCAGCCTGCAGTGGCCACAGTCACCTCAGCTCTCCAGTTGCCACATAATTGCTGCTACTTTCTCAACCTCCCACGAGGCTGTTGTCGTTGCGGTTTCTGTCCCTCTCTGCATGGCAGTTGAGCTTTTGGAGAAGTCGTGGCTGAAGATGGCCCCCTGCGTCACATGATGGCTCTTTCACAATTGCATGCACAAACCAAACCTGGAAAACGAGGCTGGTGGACGCTGCACGTGCATGAACACCCGGCAGCGTATTACTGTTACCCATGAGCAGGTGAATGTGACGGAGAGTACGGCTGCAACATCATAAAGGGCGACTACAACGGCTTAAAAAGTATGGGGATGCAAATTCTGGTTATCACATGACAAACAAAAATTACCTGAAAGCCACCTCACCTCCATTACCCTTTACTCTTTTAATTTAGAGTCTGTCTGCCACTTTGAAAGAAAGCCCAGGCCTGTGCGTGACTGTTGAGCATTCGGTGCCAGAGCTAGTTGTTGTAATTTGTGGCCTTGCCTTGCCCTTGCACAGTAAACACTGACTAAGAGCTCAGGAATCTTAAAAGCTATAAAATAATTGCAGGTTACTCCCATAGCGTTCAGAGTGTGCTGCTCCTTTGCCTCAGCTCTGTCTCATCTCTGCTTTTTGTCCAGCCGGCTATAAAACCAGTGCTTTTCCTGCTGAATCTGAGCTCCTGTTGGACTGTCAACACTCAAACTGCAAAGTAAATGATTTTATATTTGCAACATTTATTTGTTAATTCAAAAGAGTGTGAATCTCTTTTTTAAAAATATATATATATATATTCCTGATTTTAATTTTCATGTAAAAGTTACTCATTTGTGCACATTTTTCTGGTTGCTGTAGATTAAAAAAAGTCTGAAAATAACACAGGGACATAACAGGGACAATGTAAAAGAATTCTTATGACATGAGTCCAATAACATGATTTCAAAAGTGGATGTCGAAGGCTTGAAAGATGCACACTATGTGCCAAAGGTTATTTAGAAGACCAACTTAAAAATCTGGCAATCGTGTGTCTAGAACATGGAGGTGTGAACCATCATACATACATGTGATGAGAAGAAGGACCCCTTAAAACAAGCGATGACACGCACACTTTGCACAGAAATATGTCTTTGACAGTGAGTCTGTAAGACCTAAAGCTCACTGTTGGTGTTTCCTGTGATGTAAAACTAAACCGCTGAGAAAATGTTTAAAAAAACAAACTTAATTTGACATTTAAAATGGCATCACTGCGCTGAACATCCATCCATCCATTTTCTGTACCCACTTAATCCAATTCAGGCTCGCAGGGGTGCTTTATCTTATTCCAGCTGCCATTGGGTAAGAGGCAGGGCACAGCCTGGATGATGGCAGGGCCACGCTCAACATGTCCAAATAAAAATCTATAATAAATGTAATGCTGGGTCTCCACTTGAGAAAGTTGACTGAAATATTTTGAACTAGACCCTGAACTTTCTCTTAAGCCCCACACTGCTAATTTATGAAGTGTTATGGTTGTCTGAGCTCCCTTCATAGGTCAATTCATTGTTCTCCCTTTCAACGTAAAGAGATGATAATCTCACTTGGTATTGCGGGTCAGTTGCAGAACATGCACTAAAGTAACACTTCCTCTTAAAGGAATGCAGCCCTCATATTTGTTCCACTATCCCCAGTCGAAATGTCAAGTAAAGAAAATTCACCGAGTCATTTGCAACAGTGATATTCCACATGTTGACAAGATCATTTTTATGTATTTTGCAGCAATAGTTGAGTCTGTTTCCAGTTGAGTTCATTTTAATTGTTCTCCATATTTTCTCACATATGATGCGCTTTTTTTTTTTGTTCCACGAATTTAGAAAGAAGTTGGACGTGGGGTCATTGTAATTTAAAGCTCCTTCAGATTGGAGTAACCTCTCCCAATATTTGAGCTCTGTTACAGCTTTTCATTGTCTTTTAATTGTAATATCTTAAAACAACCTCTTGATTCTTGAATTATAGACTCACTGTTATCTACCAAATTAACAAAATGTTTGAAGTTGTTCTGGGTTTTTTTCAGGTGTGTGCGTGTGTGAGAGAATGGGTGTTTGAGCTCAATGTCTTTTTGTGTTTGTTTTTATGTTATGTAATGTGGTTAATAAGTGTTTTGTTGTTCTCTGCGTTTTTGGACCTCCTTGAAAAATTAGATGATAAATCTCAAGTGTCTATTCTTTCAATTATTCTAATTGGGTGTGACAAAGCTAACAAAAGGTTTTATTTAAGCTAATATTTAAGCCAGCATGCGCCCACAGCCAGCGGTCTCTGCTGTCCCTCTCTGGCATCAGCAGTGACTACTCGTCATTAAGAGGAAATACATTACATTCCTGGCTCTGCCATTTTCCGTTGTTGAAGATCGAGGTCCCAAAATGTCAGTTCAGTTTGGAAAACATATTCATCCCAAATGGGCAGTTAAGTTTCAGCATTCACGTTCACAGATTTGAGCACAACAACAAACAGCAACATGATGTCTGTGATGATGAATTAGCATCTGGCAGCTGCAAGTTGTCTGATGTGGCCTCATGCAGATATTCAGGTAATATTGTAAAAAAATCTAAAGACTCGATGCAAAGTGTTGCATTATCAGAATTGTTTCATATAATTTCATGTTGCACTTTCTGTGCCATTGTGGTCCCAAAGCAGCCATCAGTTTGATCCATTTTCCAAACCCAATTAATCCTATTTAGGGTAGCTGGAGCCCATACCAGCTGCCATCGGCCAACAGGGTATGCGTTGGGCTGATTTCCAGTCTATCGCACGGCTCGGTCAGTTCTACACCAGACGTTTATGGTGTACGCTGTAATTCCCTCCAAGTTACATTTTCACAAAAACCCGCCTAGTAAAGTGAAGCTCTTTAGTTTTAGATTTTTAGGGTTTTTTCATTAATGAGCATTTGGATTCAAATGAAATCAAAATATATTCTAAGAAAGAGAATTAAAGTCAGCCAAAATCAGCTTTGAAGACGGTTACAATAGATCAAATCTCTGTTTATTACACAAATGTGGTCCAATAGAGGCTTGTTCACAAATATAGGAAGGTTAACTTTTTAGATTGGTCGTATGTTTGAAAACAGCCATTTAAACGAAATAACTGGCTGCAATATGTGCTTCATGCACTGCAAGAACACACATTTGTACCTACTGACTGAAGGAAGCCTGCAAAACAAAAATAATCTCAGAGATTTATTTATTTATTTAAAACATATCGTCTAAAGTAGAAGCGCAGAACACTTCAGTTCGGAAACGACTGCTGCAACGTTTGGTGGTTTTTCTGACTTACTGCAGGCCACAGGGCATGTTATAACACATAAACGTGTGAATTCATGTAGCTGATTTCAATGTGAAATTGCACCGTGAACAGTCTTTTCAAACTCTACAGGTTTGAAAGCCAGAAACCCTTTTTTCCAGAGACTGTAACGAACCGTACTGTCGCTGGGCTCTCCTTGATATAAGCACATTCTGTTTATAATACCTCATTCATAAATTACATTTATTGTTTCTACTACGTGAGAATCAAGGTAAACCACATTTTTTTTTGTCTTTAGACCCCTGTTGCTGAGTGATGGTGTATCTGTGCAGCACTGAGACATGGCATTTAGTCAGAAAGCAAGTTGCCCAAAAGACTCTGTCAAGTAATTGCCAGTTTGGGCTTCACTAATGTAGTGTGAGTGAAATCTGAAAAGGCCAGCCAATGCTTTCATGCAGATAAACAATTATGTGGCTTTTAAACGGTGAATGTATTATAACTTGGTACGCAATTGAAGATGAATTTAAATGTCAGGCATAAAAGGTCTGAAACCGAAATATGACATGAAGACGCAGAAAGTGTTGAAAGATTTTTTTTTCCCTTTCATTTTCAAGAACTTGGCAATAAGAAATTAGAAAGTATGTTTTCAGATGGCTTGTTTCTAATCGCTAATATATCAAAACAATGTCAAATATGGGTTACTGCTTTGAGTCAAAACTTATGGCAGGAAATGCACATTCCTCTCCTGAGTTTGCTGTGTCAGCAAACTGAAACTCCTCTGTTGCAAGAAGCTGAATGCAGTTGCAAAAGACGAGTTTTAGCGTGGGTCGGTGGGTTCTGGGTTTATTGTTCAAAGTGAGGAGACCAGGGGCCTCATATAAAATACATATCAATATTCAAATTAATATTTTGTACCAAACCAGTAGACTGTAGCATTTTGTCCAAGAATATGGTCAATTTTTTATAAATTTGATGAAAATGTCTTCTTTCTCTCTGCTGTTATATAATGAAAGCGTGTGCGGAGTGCAGTGTGGTTTGTGGGTAAGTGCTAAAGGAAGTACAGTTTATTTCACATTGAGTTTCACACTGACTGAACTGAGCTGCTGCTCTATTGTCGTATTTCTGGGGAAAACAGCTGCCAGAAGAAGTTCTTAAACCACACCCGCTGCTACCATCAGAAACCGCGTCAGTACCAAAGTAATCCATCTCGGTCATATCTTGCAACCCACTAGACGTGTGTGGTGGTGTGTTTTTGTACATAGACTTATTCTTGTCTCCTTGTACTTTTCTGTTTTGGAAGTTTTTTGGGTTTGAGCCTTGTGTCTGTGTGATTAAAGAGCCGTAGTGTACATCTATGTCTGAAGAATTCTGCTTTGTTTCTTTGTTCTGTGACAAACCTCAGTCTTATCTCATACTTCTTTAAACACCGCTACCTCTCTGCTGTGTTTGTTTGTGATGGCAGGGGTGTAGTAGGAAGCGGTTTCTTTGTCACGTCTATCTCTTTTCAGATCTGTGCTGCTTCATAACACTCATCACGTTATTATGGTGCGAGAGCTCACACCATACAGATAGAAAAATATTTGACGGGCAATTTTATCATCAAACACTTACATTCTCATCTGCAGTTTGACCATGCTGTCCCTCTCTTCGGCACAGTCTCTTGTGTTGAACTGGTCCAAGTTGGACTGCCTGTTTTTAGCAGATAACATGAAAAACTGTTAAGTATATAACTAATATCTTACCAAAGAAACAACTGTTTCAATTGCTGCAAGGTACAGTGAGTGCAGCATAGAAAAAAGTGATTTTTTTTTTTGTTTGTTTGTTTTTCCTATAATATGTAAAAGAGACAGCTCACTTTAAAAATCGTTGATATTTTAAGAATTTTATTGTTAGTTTGATTGGATATTGTTGTTATCGACACAAAATTCACTGTTTCTCCTCTAAATTGTTTGGTTTGGCCGTCGTAGCTAATTTTTTATGTACATAAAAAAAAAAAACTCCTGAAATCTATAAATCTGCATTGGTTGTCTTTTATAGATTTATTCACGATAGTGAAATGCAAAGCTGACTTGGCTCGACATAAAGAATTTAGCATCCGATTTGTCCCGATCACTATCTCTGTGGATGTGAAAACCCAGCTGTGATCACTGCCAGGTGGTTTAACATCTGGCTCTCTTCAGCCCTCTGAGAAAATGTCACACAGTCAGAAAGTTAAAGGGAGCCTGGATGAGGCTGCCTTTTCGTCATGATAACATGCTTTCATCTTACTCTCGTTTCTGGCAGTCAGGGACAAAAAGAAAAAGAAACGGGCAGAAAGGCAGTTACCAAACCACTGAAATCAAAGGACACCTGTGTACTAGCGTGTAAGGAAATAATGTTTCAACCCACCGAACACGGGCAGAATAATGTTTTTAATCATTAGTGCATGTGAGCAATCTCTGAGCCATCTTTGAAAAAAGCACCTGTTGCAGTAAAAAAAAAAAAAAAAAAAGAAAAAGCCCTGGATTCATAGATGGATGCAAATGCCCTGCTTCCTCTGCAGCCTGGCTAACAAAGCATGCATGTGAGTTTCTGTCCCTGTGAAGTTACCAGGACCCCTGCTTGCTTAGTCACACGCAATCACATTCAGTATTGGAGATATGCACACTCAAAATAAAGATCTGCTCATCATCTTGCCTTTTATCAGGTCTTTGAAATTGGGTAAATACAAGGTCAGATGAACAACAGCACAACATATTACATTTGTTGTTCCTCCCAGTAAATGTGGTGAAATTGAGCGCACATATGAGTCAGTACCATAACGCATCCCTCCTGTTACAGATCCAGTCAACAACAGCAAATTCTGCTTCAGAGAACAAGAGGAACTTCAGAGTGAGCTCAAAGTGCTCACCACAGAGGCAGAAGCCTGTTTATGCTTTAGATTAGTAACAAACTGTTGAAGTGGTCATCGTCGCAGGTAATTGTGCGGGCTCAGAGAGACGCACAGCTGCTGAACTTTGAATAAAAGGGGAAGGAAAACACAAAGGACTTGTGAAAAGGGTGACGGTACAGAGTGTGGCTGACGCAGGTTGGCATGAAGGGAGGGCTGATTGATGTAAGCAGGCTTGATACAGTGACAAAACTATGGAGTTTGGTAGCAGTGGGGACCATGGTGAGTCCATCTGAGCCCACCAGGCTCAGAGGAAAAGACGGGAACCATCGGAGCGCGCTCAGCTTCTCTACAGCCGCTGACTGTGCGCTTCTGCGGATCCTGCTGCGTGCCGACTGTGGGGAGCCGGCAATCTGGTTGGGCGGCTGTAACCAGACTGCATTTATTTTCTCCTTCAAGTCACAGTAGAATCTTGTCAGATTGTAGAAGCTCAAGCGGTCTGTGTCAAAACCATCACATTTCTGTCAATTTTGACGTAGAACCTTTTTCTGCGATACTGACCTAACAGCATGTGTTGTCTTATTTAGACAATAATAATAATAATAATAATAATAATAATAATTTCTCTGATATTATCTTAAGTTTAACTTGTGCTAAATAGTCAAATTAATTCCAAGTTGAAATATTACATGTGTTTCTGGGTGTTTTCATAGCATTTTTGGACTTGGACTCTTGGACTTCAGGGGTCCGTTTCACAAAGCAGGTTCAACCAACTCTGAGTCTATTCCTGATCTCTGAGTTGATCTACTCTGAGATAGAAAACTCTGAGTTTTCGGTTCCAGAAACGCTGATTTGAGTGAGGTTAATCAACTCTGAGTAAGTTCACCTTGAGTTTAGCGCGTGCACCACAACTTTAAAAAGCCAGCATCAATGGAGCCCCGATTCGACGAGTCACCTTGGCAACGGGGAAGAGGAGGGGCTACGTTTTTCACCAACCTCGAATTGGAAATCTTAATGCGCTCATACGGCGAGTTTCAATACGTTTTTAGAAATAAGTGCAACACCGTTGCAGCAGCAAAAGTGTAAGTTTAAATGTAGTCCTTTGCAATCCCAATAATATTACAGGGAAACCGCTTGAATGGTAGCCCATTCATTTATTTCATTTAGGTGCAATCCCGCGGGGGAGAAGCGCACTTGGCAGCAGTTTAAGATGAAATATAAAAACATTGTTCAAACAGGTGAGACCTCGGCATGGAGGTACCTCATTTTGATCATGTTTTACACTGTAAAATAAATATTAAGTGGCTACTTGACTGTGCAGTTATTTTATTCCCAACATAATTCTGTTTTCACACACATAAACTATGTCTTCTCATCTATATCATCCATCCATCCATTATCTATACACCGCTGAATCCGTCAGTCGGGTCGCGGGGGGGCTGGAGCCTATCCCAGCGGTCAATGGGCAAGAGGCGGGGTACACCCTGGACAGGCCGCCAGTCCATCACAGGGCCCCATTGAGACAAACGAGACAAACAACCATACACACTCACAGTCACTCAGAAGGACAATTTAGAGTAATCATCTATATCATGTTCTGTTAAATAATTAAGCCTATTTAAACTAACACAGACTTCTACTGAGCCAACAGAAAGAAGGCAGATGCCCGAAAAACGGGTGGTGCACTGCCCAGCACCACCACCTCTAACGGGAGGGCAGTGGCTGAGGGAATCCACCCCCAAGACACGAGTGCCTTTATAAAATATAATAGGCCTATATATGTCTTTTTTAAGCCTATTCATACAAATATTTATTTGTCTTTTATGTCTTTTTTTTCTTTTGTCCCAACACATTCTGATGGTGCTGCTCAAAAAGATAATTGTCTGTAAATGCAAAAGTCTATGCGCGGTCTGATAACCATCTCCGACGAATATTTATTTCTCTGCGCAATAATGCTGCACCTTCATCCACGGGATCGTTGTCAAAAGGACATGTTGGTGAAAAAAAGTTGCCTCCTACTGTGCCTAATGGACTTCTAGAAGTAGAAGAACTCGCTCTGCTGACTGAATGAATGAGGAAATCAAATGGCGTGTGTGGCTGAAAGAGGGCGGAGACAGAAAGAAACTCGAGGTTTCTTGAATAAAACCTGGTCCCGACCAGGTTAGGTTCATAGAGTCTGTTACTACGGTAACTGACCGAGAGGTTAAGTTACCTCTCTTTGTGAAACAGGCTAGAGTTACCCCTCTTTGTCGGGGTTGAGTTACCTCCCTTTGTGAAACGGAAAACTCAGGGTTTCCCTCATTTCAGGGTTAACCAACTCAGAGTTTTCACTAAACCTGCTATGTGAAACGGACCTCAGGTCAGTTAAAACAGAAAAGAAAAGGAGATATTCAGTCATTTTTCAGAGCACCAAAACAAGTCCGTAAAATGTATCCATTGATACCAAAGGCAGCTTGATAAGGAAGTGAATTTCTTATGAAAATGTGTTATCATGGTGTCATCAACAGAAAGCATCAAGTCATTGGGGTCACATGGCACTGAAAGGATCGGATAATTGACTAAATTACAATAAGAATGCGTTGAGCAAGGGTAATTATCCTTGGATATATGGCGGTGAATGAACCGGATCATAGGCACAAAGCATGTCATACTCCGATACGATAGGTGGCGCTGTACCCATTTCAACTATTGCTAATAGAGCCACTTCTGGTTGACCCCTTAAACACCAAACTCAGGCATTCGAGAAAATGGCGAATGAAGGGAAAGATGAAGCTACGTCCCTCTATATTTTGTTTGTGATGAGCTGCGTGTTGCACAAACGCGATGCACAACGGCGCATTCTCCATCGCGTTGTTTGTTTCTTTCCAACGACGGCAACAACAGTAATATCGTCTCCTTCGACTTCCGGTTCTCGACCCCGGGGAAAAATCTCGAGCATGCGCAGAACGCAAAGTCTAATTCACCACGTGCTTCACCGTCTACAAGCACGTTTATTTTGACTTTCAACCCGAGTTATCTCGGGGTCTTAATCCGATCGCGAGCAACTCGATTTGACCCAATTTCTTGTCAGATTAAGGTGTATACATGCATTTAATAACTCAATCTTATTGTAATTTAGCCAATTATCTGATCCTTTCAGTGCCATGTAACCCCACTGACAGAGCAGAGCTGGGCTGACAGACAGGAACAGTCAGAGGTCAATTAGTTGATCTTTTGTCAGTGGCATCCAATATGAAGCTCTTACAACGTAGAGACAGCAGTCTTGGTGTTACGCTGAGTCTGGAGAGAAGCTTTGGTCTGTTCTAAGTGAAACACTGTTCAGATTATGTGACAGAGGTGGAAGGATCAGAGGAAACCTGAGACTTAAGAAGCCCATTGAGTCTCTTCTTCAACATTTGCTGTTGAAATTTCATCTGTTTGCTGTCCTTGCCAACGCACAGGTAAAGTATCATCCAAAGCTTCACCGCCAACTGGTGATCGTGGTTGTGGCAACATGAGAAGACATGTCCACAGTGGGAAATTAAATTCATCAGGTTTTCAATGTGCTCGATAAAACAGGTTATGGATTAAGTGGATGAAGTATTTGCCTCCAGGACCGGGAGGAAAAGATGACGCCGGGTTGGTTTTTGGCTCTCCGATGTTCAACTAAATCCTCAAAGATTATTAGACCAATAGTGTTTCTGCTTACACAAGTATGGCTTTTCATAGACGCACAACAGTAACTGGGGTGGAGACATTCTTATGACTTCTGTGAGGAGATGGTGCTCAAGACTTCAGGGCTCCTCCCGCACATTCTCCCACCGGGTTAATTTTCAGAGATGGCACTTTGTTTTAGTTGTACATACATGATGGCCCAGGAATTTGGCTGCTGCCCATTTTTTGAAACTTCAAGGCTTTTAGGTGAAATGGTGTTACTGGAAGTGTTCAGGGTTTGTTCCAGACATTCCAGTTCCCTGCTGGTAATAATGGAAAGCGGATTCTAGTAAATTTCAGATAAGTCTCTATTTATAGACTGCCACAGTGTTAAAGCATGCTATAAATCAGGCTATTGTAATTCATCATGCTGATGTAAAGGGGATTAAGTAAAGAGGTCATGAGGAGTGTGAGGTCATTCCAAATTACTGCATATCACCAGGAATAGATCTGACTGTGCATACAGACAGCTGGATATACCGTAACCTTCGTCTAAATCCTGAAAAAAAGACAACCATGGAAACCAAATAGCACTTGATGTGTGTTCTTGTAAATATCAATTTGTGGTAAGTGATGCCCACACCCTGAAACACCCAGAGAGCCAAATGTAAATATTTGAACTTATGACATAATCATTACTGTTAAACTGCTGCAGCACTCTCTGCTCTGCATGGTTTCTCAGAGTGTGACTAAGGAGGTGCCGAAGGTCAAGTTTGCAAAGCCATTCAAAGCAGGTTTGCTCAATGATAACTTACAGCAACTGTTTATTGGCAGGTCCCATTTAAAACTTTAGGTTTTAACCAGACTTTTTATACATGTATTCATCAAAAACGGGCAACATACAGTTTGGACATAAATGTTGCCACTTGTTTTATCTGTCTGTAAAAACCATATCAGCAAGAAGTGTGGAGGCCTGTGGAGGCTGTGGTTTGATACCCATCCCCCTCACAGTTCTGGTTGGCAGGACTTGTTAGGGCAGGGCAGGAAAATGAGGCATGACTTGACATAATGCAGCAGGGTTACCTGCATAAGCTGCTTTAACTGTTGTGTCTGGCAGGCTCACTTTACATTTCCTCATGAGTTGCAGACGATCGTTTCTTCCCGAGAAACAAAGCAGTGAAATGGCACAGCTGGGGAGAAAGTGCTGTGTTTTTGAGCAAACAGCTGTTGGTCTGATGTCAGAGGGGCTTGTTGTTGGGACTTGTAGACCTTTGGTCTCCCAGTATGTTGTCGCAGACCAGAGCGCACAATGCCAAAAGTATATTCTTAAAGTTGTCAGCTCCGTTTGGCCGAGCGAAAGATGATGTTTGGTTTAGACTCATCACGTTGACTGACGGTGTCGGGGGGGTTAGTCAGTCAGAGGAATTTCTTTCTTGGCATAAACTCAACAGAGAACATGATTCAAAATGAGTTTTCGTTTGTTTAAATATAATCATCAGTCATGTTTCTAGTTTTGATGCAATACATAGATAAATATCAGCACTTATGACCACACGTCCTAAAATAAATCTAAATTGGAGGTGTAGCACTGCTCTGTAAAAAAACTTAAACATATTGATTTGCTTTTGTTACTTTACTTCTTTCCATATTCTTCTACCTCGGACTGGAAATGTTTACATACAACTCTCCTGCACAGAGAAGCAGATTGCATTGTGAGTGAATTAAGCTAAGTTTATGGTTGCTGTTTCTCGACCTCACTAAAGGCAGCTCGCCCTGTATTTGATGACACAACACATCTGGCTGGCTGGGTGCTTTGAAGTCGACTTCAGAGTCACGCACGCACCGCCCGACGTTTATAACGTGCGCCGTTATGGGAGTGTGTTTTAAAAAATGAAAAATCTGCAGGCATATGTACGACCCTTTAAACTAAAAGAGGTACGACTAATGCAAATGTTCCAAAAACCTTAATGGTAAAACGGAGAAAGTGACACAGTCATTATGTGAGTGTATGAATGATGCACTGCATGTACGACTCCTTCTACCACAGGAACGGGGCAGATCGTTAATGTTCAGTGTGAAACGAGCACAAAGTCGTGACACAGTGAGGACGCCGCTCGTTGACAGCACCGTGCGTCCTGTAGACTTGTTTTCAAAATGGATGATCCAAAAATGGTGGCTCTCTGATCCATATCCACTAAGAACTGTAAAATAACCACTTCCTGTCAGAACTTTCAGAATAAAAGCAGGATGCTGAAATTGGTGAATTGATCTTGTAGTTGGAATGAGCTTTGTAACCAGGCAACCATAATTTGCCTTTTCGTGAACCTTTTTGTATAATTGTTTTATAGACTTTGTGTAATTATGGGGAGTCTTCACCTTCTTACACTTGTATTTCGTGTGTAATTTGTTTGCAAAACACACAATAAACAAAATATTAGTATAATTTAGTTTTTTTTTTTTTCTTTAATAATTTCTACAGCATATTACTCCCTGCTTGTGATTGAAAGATCTTTTTTTTTAGGCCCAACTCCTCTTAAGACATAACCTGCTTATCTAAAACATAAATACTCACTATCACTTGATCAAACTTCCACTCCTCAGACCTCTAATTAACTGGCTGTGGTGATCCTCCAGACCTACTTTTCATTTGGCTATTAAGTTTTCTGTTTGCATTCTGGAGATGTTAAAAAGCCATAAGTGTAAATGTGACAAGGGCAGAAGGTTTGCTTATCCACTGACCCATCAGCCTTCTTTGACAGGCGACGCTGTCACAAAGGTCGCGCCCTGAGGTGGAAGAGTTGGGCATTCTCCACCATATCGTGTTGTGACACATGACGAGTGGCACCAGAGCCTCGCCGCATGATGAGGTGCTCACAGCTGCTCCGTCTTATTCGTGTTTTCCTATTTTTCAACAACATTTCCTTTTATGCGGCCCTGCTGAACTTGTTGTTCCTCATCAAAAGTGAGAATTCATCAGAAGCACCTCGGCACACTCTCATTGCACCGATGACAAACATTTGGCCTATGAGGTCTTTCTGTATCATATCATAGCTAGGTGTGGAGCATATGCAGTGACTAATGCCACAGAATGCCTCTGACGCTGATGAATTGATAATTGTTTGCACATGATAAACAGCATATTCCTCACTCCATCTGAGTCATCTGTTGCATCATGATGCCATGGCAGACATGCATTCAGGCCACGTTTTCTCAGTATGGCTCACCTTGATGGTGATGACACTTCAGGCCTTTTGTTTGTCTTTGTGGGTTTCTATTTAAATGTTTTCCTGTTTGTTATTCTGAGAACTCCCAGTACAGGCAGTAAGTGTAGCTTTTCTTGTTCTTTAATTTAGAACAGGGTTTACGAGGCAGTTCAATCTTTACTTGTCGGAACCCCCCCCCTCTATTGATGTTCTTTGCATCCCTGTGAGCAGATAAAAATAGATGAAGCCTTCGTCTTCTGTATCAGGATATAAAATAGAAGAATAGAATAGAAAAATACTTTATTCATCTCCCATTGGGGGAAATTCAAATTAGTCAAGTAGCTAAAAAAAAATGCTAAATATTTACAATGATTGTATATTAGCAACAACAATAATAATACCAATTATAATTTAAAAAATACTACTAATAATAACAATAATAATAATAATATTAAATGACTAAATAAATAAATTAAAAAAAATCAATCAATCAATTTGAGAAGAACTCAGCAGTCACTGTTAAAAAGCCTTATGGCTGTAAAATATATTGTGAAGCTGTATATTAAGAAGCATCTCTGCCTTTTAGAAGACATCTAACATTGGAAGCTACCACTGGCTCCTTTTGAAGGAAAAAAAAAATCTTATTTAGGGAGGTAAGCGAGAGTAACTTAACGTTCTCTGTGGAGCGAGGCGGTTAAAGAGAAATCACAGCCTCGGGAGGGGTGGCTAGAGAGCGTGGAGCTCAAATCCACTCCCCAATGCTCCAGTAACCCCAGTGTGACTCCTCGAAACCAAAAGGTCAAACTCGCCTCCTGTCTCCCTCTGCGATTCTTCAACCTCCTACCTCAACCCCCTCCAATAACCACCCACACTGCATCTCCGAACACGGATTCCCACCCACCTGCCAGTACCCCAACCGAGCTTCAGAGGTTTCCAGCATTACTATCTCAAGAGAATATACCCCCCCCCCCCCCCCCACCCTCCACCTCTTCCCTCTCCGTCCCCCCCTCCTCACTTCTCCTCGCCTCCATGGAATTACTTCCATATGGCCTACTTTCCACCCTCGCTCTCAAACAAGTTGTACACTATCTATATGTTATTTTTCATTTATACCTTCAGATGCTCGTCATCCTGATTATCTGTCTTCTTGGATGTATGTGGATTGTAGCATAAAGCACTTTCAGTGCATGATTACTATAGAAAAGTGCTATAGAAATGCAGCACATGCGGTCCATTTAACAGGCTCTGCAAGTAAAAAAAAAAATGCAGCAGTAGCTCTGCTTTTTAATCATAGTGTGATTAACTTACATTGATAGAAAGGTGTGCAACAGTTCAAGATAAAAATAAACCAAAGTTTTGTTCTGTAAGCAGTGCTTAAATTATAATTAATGCCACATATTGTCACCACGTAGAAAACACATCTGGTTAGTTGTTTTAAATGCTTCAGTTTGTGATTGGGTGGTTCCCTCTGAGCCAAACCATTTTTTTTCCAAGAAAAATTTGTAATTCAAGCATTTTTTTAGTTTTTTAAGCTCAACATCCCATTGGTTACAAATGAGGGTAAAGAGCTGCAGTGATTCAAATGTCTGAAATTAGCTAATTGGCTGTTTGGAACAAATGTTCCTGTAAACTAGGAATTTAAACATGTTCGACATCATTTTGTTACTATGAGGTCTAAATAAAGAAGCAGTTGACTTGCAGGTCACTCTGTATTGTGTCATCGGTGTAAACATAGCACACAGATTCATTAATAATCCACATGCACATACTTGAGTCACCCTTGTGGCTCTGAGCCCCAGCATCACACACTTTGTGTGTGCAACTGAGGCCGGATCATTGCAGTGACATGTTATCAATGACACACCATCACTAACACTTGACCACAGTCACACATATGACTCCCGCCCGCCTAATTGTCCCAGTTATGAATGTATTGGTCATAAAATAAAGTTGGTTTTGCCTGGCGGCTAAAGCAAAGAAACATGTTTAAGACTACCTTTTTTTTTTGCGACAAAGCATTTAAAAAATTTTTTCATAGTTCCTTTGCTGTGAGGAGTTACGGCTCACTGAATTGACCAAAAACATCTATCTAAACCTAAGTTGGCAGGAAAACTGGGTCTTAAAAGTATAATGCCATATTTTGGGCTGCAGCACATACTTATTTACATAAAATACTGACATAAAAAGTTACCTTTGTGTTGGTCCCAAACTTTAAATGTTTTTCATCCTCTCGTCCGATTTTGCTCCTGGTTGTTTTCTCCAGTTTCCTCCATCATATCATGAATGAAATCAGTCTTACAAATGTAACACGGCACGTAAGCATGTCGTGCGACAGTAATGACTGTCTATGTGAAACACGGCGACTTTGAAATCTTTTTTTGTTTTCCAGTTATTTAACTTACTCCAAGAATTATTTCAGCCCCAGCTCTATTATTATGTTGCGGCCTTAAAGACTTTAACTTTCTGTTTAAACACTTCAACAACAACACACAACTGGCTAAAAATGGAGCAGGAGGACTGCTGTCCATACTCCATAGGCCTGATCCTATTAGCCCCCACCAGAAAATAATAGTCTCATTCAGGTCTGGAAGAAAATCAAGGTTCACTTCAACCTTAAACCTGCATCTTTTCTGCTACGATTGCTAAAAACCTGACTTTTGCTCCCACAAATCTGGACAGAGTCTCTTTAATTCAGTTTAGATTGTGTAAAGCCAGTCACGGGGTCTTGAGCAATCTTAAGAAGATGCATATTGCAAAATAATCGTTTCTTTGTAGTGTTTCAAAAACATCCGTAATTGTTATAAAAATGTGTAACATTGTCTGCAGGCTTCGTTTCTTTAAAGAGAAACTACACGCTATACATCCAGAGGTGTGTCACATCCAAGTGGCCACACTGTTTCCTAGTTTTGTACTCCACAGCCATATCCAGCCTTTCTGGATTGACATTATGAATGAGATTACTAAAACTCTGAGTAGGTCAGAGCCTCTTATCATTCTTGATGTTTCTGAAACATATTAGTAATGAAAGACTGCGCAGAAGCGCTTTCTTTCATGATCTCTCTTAGCAGGAAAAACGATCATTCTGAGCATTTGGGAAACAACAACTGCCCCTTCATTTTAGACTTTTTGTCCAGTGACTTGTTTTGGAAGGATCGCCTCCACAATTTGATAGCACCTGGAAACCTCTCGTATTACATCTGATGAACAAAAATCTGCCTCAGCTGTGCAGTCACTTTACATGTTGATGCACAGATAACTGCAGAGATAGATCCTTGATATTGTCAAGTTTGCATCAACATTTGCATCAATTAAAAACACTGTGATAAGAAGACCTTTTACAGTAATACACTTCTTTCTCTTCTAATAAAACGTGCACTGACTGCACTGTTGGCCCAGCTTTGACCCTGCCGGTTGCATTATCATATTGTGCTGTGTTTCACCCATGCTACAATGGACTGAAACATTTGACCTCACTTTGTAAGATGTCTTGAAATTACTTATGTTGTTTGGTGTTATATAAATATAGCTGGCGTGAAGTGAGAAGTTGTGACTCAGAAATAGGTGTCTCATTCAATCTCATTTCCAAGCAATGGGTGTGAAGCTTGTGAGTTTTTAGGGCAAAGACTTCCTTAGAAAATGTTTTTTGCAACTCATTGCACTTTTGACTTGTTTTCAGCTTTTTCCCTAAATCTTTCATCATTTTTTTTATTATTAAATCAAACTGACGCACTGAAAGGCCACGGTGAATAACGTTGTCATTCATATACTGAAAAATGCATGCGGTATGGCTTACACTGGCAACAAAAAACAAACAGTGGAATGTGACTGGTTAAGTTCATTATCAGTCAAAAGAGGAGTTTTGAAATGAACCGACTCCAAAGGGATTATATGAGACGTTTAGCCTGTAGTTGGTTTTGACTTTCTGTGTTAATTTTCTGTGGTGGCTGTAGGACACAGCATTTTGGATATACGTAATCTATAATACAAACAAGGTTTCTTCTTGTTTGAAATGTCTAAGATTCGTGAGACATCTTTCTCTCCATCGGCTTCATTTGGGTAGAAGCCAAAGAAGAATGTGAACACTTGATGCATATGTGCACATAACACCAAGCATCTCCGTTTGCTGAGAACTTTATAGCATCGTTGGAGACGTGAACATTTTTCTCACGACTCTCGTGTGTAGGCAGTCTGTCTGCGTTTGACTTTATCTGAAAACAAACATTGTTATCAAACGTAGAGCTGCACCACATACGGTTTCAGCATCTATACTGTAATAATCAAATGAGCTAAATCAAGTCGATCAACTTTTTTATTGCGTGACAGAAAGGGAAACTATGACTGGTTTGTAGGCGATTTGTAGGACATTGAACAGTGTTCACTCAGATTTAAGTGCCCTTGGGTTTCTTTTAATCGTTATTTACAGAACAAAAATGATATTGGTTCTTCATTTAGGGACAGAAAACGCATTAGTCCCACATTCGGGTACATCGAAGGCCAACTTTGCTACATTTCAGGGAAAAGCATATTTTCTTTTTTAGATATATTCATTTTCTTTGCAGATCTGCTTCACTTGAAAATCAAAACAATCATTTGATGATGAAACATTGTATCCAGATAAGTGATTGAAGTCAGATGTGAGTATCTGCATTTTTCTTTTGCTGTCACAGAAAATCTTTGATATCATGCAGCCCTGCTCTATACATCAGCATGAGGTGATACCCTTGCATGTTTTTGGGAGGCTTATTAGTAGCATACTGACTTTATTCCTGCTCATTTATTTGTTGAAGCACTTACAACTGATCATATGGAAGTGTTTGCTTTTTTTTTTACACACTTTTTAGGAGGCTTTGTTTAACACGGCTAAGCTTGAAAAATGTTGACGTCATTCGAAAAAAAACGGCATAATTTTGTCTTTTATACCATTTCTTTAATTCTCTAATTTGTGACATATTTAAGGATCCTCTCGATCATCTCAGTACTGCTTAAATTAGTACTCATATTTTACTGAAAAGGACTTTGATAATGTACTGTGACAGTATACAGTATAAATGGAAGGTGATGAGTAAATGCAACAGCCCTTAATCTCAGACTAAAATCTAAAGAAATAACTTTCTGCTTAACTTGTTTGGACGGGTTATTATTTGTGGCCGCACCCATCACATTATTGGACTTATATTCCCCAGAAAAAGAGAAAAGGGAAAAGAGACATAAACGCACGCATGTGGTTCTCTTCTGTTTGCAAACACGCCCCTGGCGCAGAGCTTTGTGACTGAGGTGACAGGGCCGTAATTAGGTGTGTTTGGGTGCTGTTGTACCAACACGGGTCCAGGTGGAGCATGTGTACTCTGTAATCTCATGCCCATTGTCCTCATGTCAAAATTAAGCCCGGGCACTGAGTACAACTATGTGACCCAGTTAACCATCTACCCTGAGTTTATAAGCCGATTGTTTGCGGGAGAAGAGAGCAGAAAAGGCATTAGGTCGTCTCAGATGTGTCCCCCATGTTCTTGCTCTTGTGTGCTCTGTATTGTGAGGTGGAGGGCTCAGTGTGGCCGCTGTATCAGCAGAAGCAGCACATCATTAGAAACGATATCTGCAACTCGCTTTCTCAATCGGACCGTTGCGTGTCATGCAGTGAGCCACTTTGGCCTCTCACTTCTTTCCCTTAGGACGCGATGGCGTAAGTGTCCGTCAAAGCTATGACACAAATACAAAACTTAGTGCATCAGCCATTCATTCCCTTTACTCTGCTGAAGGACTTAAAGCATTATTATTTCATACAGATACACTCTTTGTTCCTGTTTTGCTGAAATCTCTTGACACTGAACCCTGGGGATGGGAATTGTTAAGAATTTAGCAATCATCCATTATCAATATCTCTTATCAATTCGGTTCCTTATCGATTCTCATCCGGTTATATAGTGTACAAATATAGTAAAATATATGACTCTATATATCTAACTCTGCCTCACTCTTGCAGCCCTCGTCAACTAAATGTTGATGTAGTTTTAGTTAATGCACACAACAGTGACATCTCCACAACCTCCCCCGCAAAAGTTGCCGCCATCGCTAAGCAGCACGTCAAAGACTTTACATTCATGCAAAAATAATTGCATGCTGTGTGGTCAAATGTTTTAGCATGTTGGAGATATTTCCTGTGATCAAAGCTCTGCACGTGTTGCAACTGGCCCTAGTATTGTCCTTTTTGGTGAAATATAATCAAAGTTTGCCTCGACGTCATGTTTGAGCCAAATTACGAAGCGTGCACTTGATGTCATCGAGCAAATCGTCATCATCAGACGTTAGCAGGACCTATAAACGGGAGGCAGGCGGATTGACGATCCCACAGAACCGAACTACTGGGAGCTGGTTCTCGATTCTCATTCCTACCGAACACAAATAATTCTTAGCATTTCTTACAAGAGGACACAGCAATTTTATTTTGTTGGATTTAATTCTGCCAGTTTCGGTTAACTCAGAGTAATTTCTTTGAAAATAGACTAAATACACCTGAAAAGAAGCAACAATCGGTATGATTACATAAACAGTTGAGTCGAACTACAGTTAGAGCTCAACAGCTATTTGATTGGACCACTGCTTGAGTTATTATTGACCAACGTGTGTCCACTACATGTTTACATATTTTAAAAGTATTATAAAAAACCCTTTTTAATCAAGACATTCAGTAATCGGTTTGTTGTCACTCTGTTAGGGTCTCTTCACATCAGAAATCAACTCGGATTTGAAGTCCAGAGCTTAAACTGCCTGTTTGTTTGCAGTTAAATAAAGGTAGAAGGCTTTAATTTAAATGTTGAACAGAGTACTACTCTATTTCTCTTGATTGGAAGGTTTTTCCTCTTTGTCTTTAACATTCCTGTTGCTGGACCTTCTTGAGGTTTTCAGTCATCATCACAAAGACCAGATTGAGCAAAGTAAGTTTACCTTCTTGTAGTTTCAGATTTTTTTTGGTGGCTTCTAAATGTTCCTCCGTTACCAGCTGTGCAAGGAGGAAACACAGGCTTGAGCATATGCACAGCGGCATGCCCGCCTACAAGCTGGACACGTCCTCGCACAACAACCTTCCCGTCAGTCCAGTCGCCCCATTACGCTGGGCATGACATTTAAAGTTGGGCGAAGGAGGCGGACGGAGTGCCCTTACCTCCCATGTTTGAGCCTTGCAGTGCATGAGTGTGTTTCTGTGTGTTGTGACTTTGGCCAGACTTGGTCCGGCATAAGGACAGCTGTCACATCTCCAACCTGTCATATGCGATACTGAGGAGATGCCAGAGGCCGGGGCATCAGGAAGCACAAGGACGGACATAAGGGGAAGGCGTCTGCGTGTGTTCATGTGCTTGGAAGATGAAGCAGGCTGGAAGATGTGGGATGTTGGCCACGTGAAAAGCGGTTGACTCGGAGGCTCCCTCTGACCTTGATGTCCACACACGTACATGCCCTTCACCCGCTCTTAAAGCCACTCCTTGAGCACTTGAGTCACATTCTCTGGGGGCATGTAGTAAATACTGTCTCAACATCTGAACACTACTGCTGCAGGATGCGGTCCCTGTCTCCCAGTCCTCCGACTGAGTCCATTTCAGTGCTCATTACTTACTGATGAAGAAGTCTCTTCATTAAGGTCCTGCCTGTGGCCTGTGGAGCAAAGGCTTTTTTTAATGTCCCTTTTCCACTAACTCTTTACATAAGCAAGCAGCAGATGCCCTCCAGTGTATTTGGTTTAAAGGGAGAAACATTAATGGCCATTTGGGGGCTTTTATTACATTACAATGCTGTTTTGTTCCAGTTTAAGAAATGGTTTCAAGACAAGCAGGCTCAAAGGTCAATGTTTGCTCTCTTTGGGATACCAGTTCAGTTTAGATTCCCAAAGTTTTGAGAGAAGAAAATTATCAGTTTTACAAGGCATCTAAATTACCACCACAATGCAAGGGCATCTCGTTAGCTCACTGTGTATTCCGTAACCAAAACCAGCTGTCAAGTAAATCATTTGTATTGCCCCTCAGTTTCATTTACTCTAAACGTACCATTTAAGAAGATTTCTGTTCGCCACAAAATTGCATCATGAAGTTTGACCCTCAGAGACAAACGTCTTTGTTTCTCTCTCAGTAGTCATTACAAAGTAAAACATTTAGTAATAAATGTACTGCTTTTAAGTACTTTTGTTCTTCAGGGACCATTTGTCTGAGCACCTAAAACTGTGGTTCATATAAGTTCATATAAATGAAAATTAAACTTTTATGTGTTATTACAACATTTGTGTTATCTTGTCTGACTGCCACAACTACATCGTTGGAAGAGTCACAAATGGCTTAGAACCAGTTTGCATGTGCTCACACGTCAAAAAAAGTGCATAAATTGCCTTCAGATCTCTGCCTCGGATGAACTAGACTTTCTACACACTTCACCGAGCCACTCTATAGTAAAAAAAAGTCTTAGAAAATAAGTGGAGAGCTGAATTTCTGACGGCTCAGCCTCTTATTTTACTTGTAGATGCTCAAAGAACCACAAATAAGACTGCAGTGTCAGAACACTATGTGGGATGATACTGAACCATGGTTCAGATATGATGGAACTCCTAAAAACTTTGTATTTGAGGAGAAGGACTTTCTTTTTAATCAGCCGGAGGCTTGGCAGGGAGCGACTTGGACATCCTGATATTAGAATCATTTAGATTGAAGTTGCCAGTAAACTGTATGTTCGGGCTCCATCTCCTATGCTGCTTCTTCTAATTAAGTTCATTAATAAGCACGTTTACGTGCTCCCTTTGGTCGGCATCATCTGGAGGGACAGGACATGCATTTTCATTGTTACGCTGATGACCTGCAGCTCAATTTTATTTATTAAATCCAGGGAAATGAATCAGTTACTGAAGTTACCAACATGTCTGGGAGACATTAAGGCCTGATTCACTCTTTAACCATTTAGATACTCTGCATGGCATTACCCTGGCTTTCACTTTTGATTTGATTGAACCTTTTTGTCATTTCTAACCTTGTATTTCCCTCTAAAGCCTTCTTTCATCTGCATAATATTACCAAAAACCAAATGCATCCTTTCCCACGTTTACACAGAGAGCCCGGCCCGTGTATTTTTCACATCTTGGCTGTGCTGCTACCTTTTTAAGTGGTTGTCCAAACAAAACGCTGCAGCCAGAGTAGATCATGTTTCTCTAAACTCAGCCTCTGTGTGACTCCCCGTGCATATGATTAAGCACAGAATTTAAAATCCTCTATCAGATATAAAGCCCTTAAGGGCCAAGCTCCTCTTGTCTCTTATCGCCGCACAATAAGACTTTGCTGTCAGTGCAGGTTTACTTGCAGTTACTGGTAGTTTCTGATCTGGAATGGGAGGCAGAGCCTTCACTTTTCAGGCTTCTCTCCTGTGGAAGCAGCTCCCAGTCAGACACCCTCTCTGCTTTAAGGACGAAGCTTAACAGTTTTTGAAAGATTCGCAAGCTTGTCTCATTTACAATCTGCTCTTTTTTTTGTTGTATTTTTAACTTATTATTGTTTATTTATATTTTACTGCTATGTGTAAATGGCTGTATTAAAGTCCTGTTTAATTTCCACACGTGCACTTTTTTTTTTTTGCTTTGGTTTGAACAATGTGTTTTAAATAATTATTTATAGCAGAGTTACTGAATGTAAGGCGTTTCACAGCGGCACAACAGGGCAGCTGCTTTTGAAAAAGAGATTTTTGAAAGTGGATGAAAGTTTTACAGGCGAGGAGCTGCAGTCTGAAGGGTTCATGTCGGCCTTTGTCGACTTACTTTTGAATGAATAAAGATGTCTGCTATTATTGTTTTCAATTTGTTCATGCAATTAAAGCCGCTTCGATCATTCGACCTGTAAAAAAAAAAAAAAAAAAAAAAAGACATTGCCCTCCGGTTCAGCTACACTTTGTTTTGTGCTAATTAGAAAATACTAACTTTTTAAACAATCCTGTGAAGCAGAACGCAGATATTACCTTTCATCTGGAAACCACGCTAGGCCTAAAACAGCCTCATGGAGCAGCTAACATGTTTTAGGCTAATTAAATAACACGTAATAGAACAGATAAGTGGTAAATAATCACTGATAATTACTCTGACGTGTGGTTTGACGCCTCTAAACAAGCTTTGCATATTACATTAATTTAGAATGACATGAGCTAAAGTTAAAGGGTCTCCCTTTAGTTTTAGTTTGTTTCACTGATGCAGTATGACTTGTGACAGCTTTTTGCTGTTTTCTGGACGAGATGAGTGTGAATCATTCCACAAAGAGGCTTTCAACGGCTCCCTTCGAGTCGAGGGTTGGTCTGCTGCTGTCCACGCAGAGCCGTCCCATGCGTCCACTCTGGTCCCCTCACCTTCCTGTTGGTTGTCATCCAGCGGTTTGCTCCTCTCCCAGTTGATAGGAAGCATCCATTAAATCACCCCAGAAAGATGAGAACAGGACTTGACAGCTACGAACTGGAGCAAAAAAAAAAGAATATATATTTTCCCAAGCCCCACTCCCACCCTGGCTCCACGTCCCCACGCCCGTTCCGATCTGTCCCCCTTCGTCAGCGGTTGAAGCCGCGGGCGCTGCTGTGAGGCAGAAAGCAGTTCTTGTTTACTGATGCACACTATATTGATGTGAGCTGATTTCATCAGGCAACACTTTTGAATGCCACACACCCTGTCGTCTTCCTCTCCCTCCCTTCTACTTCTTATGTCTTTACCCGCTAATATATCTGCTACGACAGGGCAGACTGCGTGACAGCACAGCTTCGGCCATAGTTGTGTAATATCTGCATGTGTTACGATAAAAGATCATTGCTAATTAACTAGCCTTTCCCCTGACATTTAACATACTCTTGGGGTCTTTTCTATTTTCTATTGATTATTTTCTTTTCGATTAATTCATTCGTTTTTTGCTTTGATGAAGCAGCGTTCAAAGTAATCAAATTAAGAAATTACTTCCACCCTACTTGGGATGGAAATGACCACTCAGGCCTGTTTCTCTGAAAGCAGTGGCGAGTTTGGTTTGGTTATCAGCACACCAAAGCGAGTGATTGGTTAATAGCCTGATCATGTTGGAGGCTGCTCTGCAGTAAACTGGTTGCACTGTGTCTCTGTCCATCATGTATGGTGGTTAGATTTCCTCTCACCACGGCGGGCAGCAATTATAACAAATGGATGAGTTCAAACCATCTGTAAGACATTTGATTAACGCTGCCGAGCCTCTGTCGGCGGAGGGAAACTGGAATGGTGCTTGATGCGGAATTGCACTAATGGCAGCGCCTGGGAAATAGCCATGCTCTAGGAAAAACATCACAGATTGAGAAATTAGAACCTCAGAGAGTCGGATGAGGTTTGTAGCGAGCAGCTCCGGGTGGCCTCTGCTTCCATCTCACACATGATTTGATTGGTGCTCCCAGACATCAGCTCAGCTGGGGGGGCAGCTGCTGAAGCTAATGTGGCATGAAACAAAACAGATGTTTCTGCTGGTGTCTTTGCTCTTTATTTTTCTATCTCATTCAATATTTTGGGATTTGCACACTTCTTGTACGGAGTTTGACATGCATCATCCTCGGGGGTGTGTTTGACTCTGAATCTGAAACCTTTCAATCCTCATATCAAGTCTGGCAAAGGTTTGTGGAAGTTTTTCTACACGGATTTGGTGAAAGAGAACAGCTGACACACTGAACGCAGCATAGCAGCAGTGCACAAAGTGTTCAGGCACGGCATTGAGCGTAGGTCACCCGCATTTTGGCAGCACTCAGAAGCCAAGAAACAATTGCTGTAGTTAAGCACCTAAGAAAGGAAGGAAGTGTGCCTGAGGCGTAAAGGATGATTTGGGTCACATTTATGTGCATACATGTGAGTAAATCTTGAGCTGTTATGTAATCTTTTTAGACAGATGTATTGATTGAAATGGAAGGAAATCTTTTGAGTTGGAGGTGCGAGAGGAGAAGCTTCCCAGATGAGAAGCATTCTGTAAAGAAAAGATGGAGGACTCGTAGCATGAGGTATATTTGAAGCCTCAGTATCGATCGAGTTTAGATATTTACTGCAAAAGTTTAAAGTTCTAAATGGACAGAGGTCTAATAATTGCATTTTAATCCAGTCTCAGTGGGCATGAATGTACAGAACTTTAAAGCTTTATCAGCTGTAGATATTTATATCGGGACCAAAATGTCTGACTGATCCACGCTGATATTCACAGAGCTTTTGTTTGTATTATCCACGTGTTTAGTATCTAGTTTTGTTTGTAATTTGATGATCTGATCAGTTGTTGCCGAATAACATCAACAAACCCGACTTCTTCTCTCCTAAGGACACGGCACTGGACCCCGGAGAGGATGTGGCCCTTCTCTCAGTGAGCTTTGAGGATGCTGAGGCGAGCCAAGTCTTCCCTAAACTTTACCTTTCTCCCAGCATTGAGCAGTGAGTACATTTTTTCAGTCTGTCGAGTGAGTTTTCATGGAGATGTTTAATTCAAAGATCGCCTGTTGAAATGTAAAGCTTTTGAACAGAAATATATGACTGTAACAAGCGGTCAACACCACAGCTGAGCATTTCTACCATGTAACCGCAGGCTGCAAATTATGAGTTTCATACATAACAGGTAATCCCTCTCACTTTCCAGGGATACTGCTCAGAAACGGCACTCATCCAATGCTTCGAGCTGTAAAAACATATGTAGGTAAATGGACTGCTGGGTTTACTAAAATGTAGCATAAAACATCTGCTGGACCAATTCTGTGGTTTAAAGTTGGTTTATTAAATAACTAGTCAAAGCAAGATTTCAGTGTTACTACACATACAATGCACCATCAAATCTAAAGTTAGGAAATGATTTTGATTCTAAAAGAAAGTAGGAATATTGAACAAAAGTCTCTAAGCATCTATCAAGTGCAGCTGCAGCATGACAAATATAAACACTCACCTGGTGAGACATCAGGGTGAATCTACAGATGTTGATACAGCTAACACAAGCAGCACCACAAAATATAAAGACATGGATACTGAAAAGGTTTTGACTGTACATCAATTACAGCCGCAGAAAAGGATACTGGACAGTATTTCACCAACAAATGTGCTCAAAGTCTTTTATTACACATATCTATTTGAAGCTCCATAACCGATGCCACATGTATAGTAATTCTGACACATTTATAATAGTTTTCATGTAGAAAGAAAAATTCTTAACTTTGTTTAAATTTGACGAATTTTCTGATTTTTACTAATGTAAATGATCAGAGACGCGTTGTTCTGTTTGAAAATGCATTGCCCTTGAATCATATCGTACCCTCTGTATCCAGATACGTATCAAATTGTCTAATGAGATAGGGATCCGGACCCCTGCTGTAACTCATAATTTGTTGTGTTCCAACATTCCTAATTGATAACTCCATATTATAAGGGGGATTATTTACATTCAAAATGAAGCCTAACATGTCATTTTAATCAAAAGATTAGCTTTTCAGGGTTTAATCAGTGCCTGGAGAAGACTTCTTGAAAATGAACATGATTCAGCTGGAACTATTTGCATTTCACTCTGATTATCAAATATGTTTCTCCGCTGCTAGTGCACAGAAAGGTGCTAAAGCTTTAATAGGCTGATTTAGCATTTGAACACATATCATTCAGAATGGGGAACAATTTAGGCACTGAGGTGAAGAAACAGGATTCTCATGGTAACAAAGTGGATGATCCCACACCTTCACATGCAGTTGCCTGGTTAATGGAGCCAGGATGTGAAAACTCCTTGTGCAAGCAGGATGGATGCAGCGCTGCAGACAGTTCAGTATATAAGCTGAAACCTGAGTATCTTCTTGTAAACATGTCTCGCTGAAATGCAGAGCAGTGCTCTTGTGGAAGTCCTTTTAATTCCTCACAAAGGCTGCGAGCTCTCGCATTGTTTGAGATGACAGAAAGCCTCTAACCTCGTCTGCATCATTCCCGCTCCTGTCTGCATGCAGCCTTTTCAGTTGTTACTTTGCTGTTTTGTTTGTCTGCGTTCTCTATTTCTCGTCCTCTGGTTTTTGCACTTTACATGGTCATCAACAGGCACATTCACATGAGGTGTTTCTAGATAAAAAATATCCACATTTGTTTCCTGAAACTGAGCTCCCAAAGGTTGGCCATCTTGAAAATGATGAGGAGGGTCAGCCAAAGTTGACGTGGACTCGCTCTTCACCGCTTTTGATTTTTGAGGATGCAGGATACAGTGAGCGAGCTCGTGAGTGAGCATCTCGCACCATATTAAGTCACCAAGAATAATCCCACATACCAATGTCTGGCCTCATCAGTCGCTTTCTTTAAAACAATATGGGCCGAATAGGAAAAAGAGATGGATGACACATATTAGCTGGGGATGACTGGATGTCTGCAGATATCCGCGGTGGTAACTCTGTAAGTGTGTGTGTGTGTGTGTGTGTGTGTGTGTGTGTGTGTGTGCAGTTTTTCAGAGTCAGGGCACTGTGTGGGTACTCCAGCACTGTGCCTACTGTTATCGTTTCAGTAAATCTTTTTGTATTGTTATAATTTGTGTGTTTGTGTACATTTGTCAGTTTGCATTTGTGTGTGTGTGTGTGTGTGTGTGTGTGTGTGTGTGTGTGTGTGTGTGTGCGTGTGTGTGTGTGTGTGTGTGTGTGTGTGTGTGTGTGTGTGTGTTTGTCGTGTGTGCAGATGTGTTTGCAGGCATGCGTGAATGTGGGTTTTTATATTCCAAATGTCCACACGTGCCCGTATCCATATGTTTGCATGCATGTACCAGTATTTGAATTGGCTCCGCTCTCAGCACAAGGCCCTCGTAGGTATACATATAGATGTGAGGAAAAGAGCCAGGTATGGGCCCACTCTGACCTGAGGGCCTCACGGTCTGAGCTTCCGTGCCCGGAATAATCTCAGAATGATGTTTATTTACAAGCACACGCCCCGTCGCACCAGGTTAAGAGACCTCTTCTTCCCCCCCACCACTGCTTTCTTTCTCCTTCTGTGTCTCAACATGCTGTTTTTTCTCTTCACTGTATTTCTGTGGCTCATTTCAATTTATAAAAAATTTCTAATTCCTCCATACCTCCTTTTTCTTTTTCATTCCATTATCTCTGTAACCTTTACAGTCCTCACTGTCACTGTCGGAGACATTATTCAAACTGACAGCAACTAAACGTGTTGGTGTCACGGCAGAATGAGCACTTTGATTCTTTTTCACCAAAAGGAAAGGAAGATTGGGCTTTCAACCTTGCACAAGTGTGAACTGCTGCATTCACATAAATAGATAAACTCGCTCAGTTGGCATTGGTTTTGATTAAAAGCAAGTTTTTAGAGCTCTTGAGTCAAAAGAACTGCGGAAAACAACTTAATGTTCTCAACTGTGTTTGTGTTTTATATATAACGGACTGAAATCGTTTGGAATTCTGACTGTTAGTTTCATTTCCTCCAGTCCTGGTTGTATCAATTATTTTAGTAAGTACATTTAAATAACATATGTTCCCGTGTTAGCCGGATAATGTAGTTGGAAATCAAACTACTATTTGACCCAGAAATAACGGAACTATCCAATAAGAATAATTTTAAAAAATTTAAAAAACAAAAAAAAATAGCATGGCACTTATGAAATGTACAGTTATGTACTGACAAGCTGAAAGGAGGCATATCAGCACCTGTTGTAGTGGGACATACTTCAGTCAATAAATCGAGCTCGGAATTATTTATTTCCACTTGCCAGGAATGAATATTTGGCTGATATTCCACACGTCAGAGGAATTATCTGAAGTGTTCATCCTTATTTATTTGAACCACGGCAAGGACAGAGAAAGAAGCAACAGCTCGAGAAGAATAAACTGCAGTTGATGAATTACTTCCAGTCAGTCTGCAGCTGGTTTCTCCCATCTTAGGACTGCATTTTTCTTCTGTTCATCCAGGAAAAGCTGCTTTGGTGTGGGATCTTTTTCCTAAATGATTGGCAGTATTGATCCTGGTCAGAAGAATAACAGCAAACACAATGGTCTTCCACAACTTCAGCGTGTCCCAACCCCTGAAAGGTCGTCTATAGTTGTTTTTATTCATCAACTAAACAAATCTGAAGCAATCTTTTGAAAAGCCACAAAAAAAGAATTGGATATGTTTTTATTAACTGGTTTGAAGTGAATAAATTGGTTTACATTGTGTTACTTTTTGTCTGTTTAGGCTACATTTTCACTGGTAATTCAGTAGAAAAAGTAGTTTTCCCAACTGGAAACCTTGAGGAAGACAAATACAACTGTGGTGGACATCAACAAGAGGAAAATGGAGAGAGCTTTTTAGGAATTACAGTTATTTCTGGGAATATCTGGGAAATTATATCATATCTGGGAAGATGCCAGTCAGTCACTTGAGTTTAGTTGCCTGTCGACTCAGATCTGAAACATCTGCTGAATTGCATAATGACAATCTTTGCAGGTCAGACGCAGTTTGAAAAGTTGTTTCGATTCCCCGTGGGGTGCATTAAGTCTCCTTCAAAACATGCAAAAACCACCTCATGTGTACCATTTAATTTCTCTCAATCACATTTTCTTGATGTGAATCGATAACAGTATTGAAAGTATTGTTACACCAGACTGGATTTCTCTCTAACTCCTCTCCCTCCTCATTTCAGTTAGATTCAGCAGAGATCTTTTTAGCTGAACTTCTCAGTGACAAAGACCTTTACTTTGCCGCATGCTCCATGTTTCTTTTATTGCAGCTGTTTAGCAGCTGCTGGTTGCTGTGTTTTTGCATGTCAATAATTTTAGACCAATAAATCCAAGAAAATTCGTTAAATAAAATCTAAATACAAACACACAACCACTCCTCATCTCCTTTCTGATAAAACGAACACGACCTTATCCCCATGCAGCAGCTAATTACATCGCACAAAAGGTCACGTACGCGTGTACCTACTGTCTGTCCCACATAATCCTCATTTATTTCATGCTGCAAGAGCAAATCTGACCATTAAAGTGGGAGACGGCGAGATATCTCTGCTGACAGAAGAGGCATTGCTTGCCTTGATGAAGCATAACTTGCAGGATGTTTCACTAATGCCTCATGTGAATCATTAGATATAACATTACAAGACGTTCTTGTGCTTTTGTTTTGCCTCGTTTTTAACGAGAAACGTGCTGTTTTTCGTGGCTGCTTTTCTGTGTTAAAGATCCACTTGGGTTGAAGTGGCTTTCATCAAGAGTGCCGCTGAGGTGTCGAAATAACAGAACGCTTTAGGGTGGAGATTTTTTGCATTTGTTGCATATTTGTGTTTGAGAGACAGACTGACCTTCGCACTGTGCAACACCAGACTGAAGCTGCGGCCGTGGCGTGAGAGGCTCCCTCTCTTTGCCAGCTGCAAGACGAGAACTGACAGAGGGAGGCTGAAGGCGGGGAGCTGCGGAGGGGATGCTTGCGACGCAGCAGGGGGGTTAGATAAAGGAGGAGAGGAACAAACCCTTTCAGAAACATCTCAAAATGCAGAGGCTTAACATTGCCTCATTGAGCCAAGCTCTCATTTACCAGATCTCTTCTCCTGCTTAATGTTTCCTCTTTGTCTTGCCATATTTGCACATATGCAAATTAAGGCCATCCGTGAATATGCTCTGCTCCATGTTTTTGTGCACCTTTTTGTCAGCTGTGTGGGAGTGTTTTAATTCATGACCCAGGGCAAAAATGCACGTCTTCTTCACCGTTGTTTGAAGACAAGCGAATGCATGTGTTTGCGAGTTTTTTTTGCATTTGTTTGTATTCATGAAGAATGTGTCTTCATTTAGCATGCAGATGTTTTTGAGCCAAGCATTTGCTGTACTTATGTTTATGCAGATGTGTTACCCTGTCAAGTTTCCCTCCATGTCCTCGCTGACCCCTGTTAGTCTTTGGTATCGTGTTTATGCCCATTATCTCTGCATTTGGCTCCAGTGGAGAGGAAAACTCATTTGTTGCAGTGCGCCTGCACGTATCTGTTTTTCATTTGGTTGACATTCAAGAGGCTCTGCATTAATTCCAGCTACCACAAACCTTCATCGATAAAACTCACATCAGAGCAGATTTGGACAATGTTTAACTCGGTCCTCGTTTTTTTCAAGCTGTGACTGTAGCAACTGACAGATCCACAGACCGGCCCAGATCTGGTTTTAACACAGCTGGATTGCTGTGTTTGGGTGTCATATCGGCTACATCGTCTCAGAGTTAAAATGTTCAGGGCCTCTTCATGTCTACCGTCTTTCTGTCGTTCTACGTTTCACTTATTCCTTTTTCCGTTGTCATCTTCTATCCATCCGTGTATTCTCCCTTTTCCCTCATTTCCTCTACATACAGTTTTGCTCTAACTCACTCTGACTAGTTTTAAGCAACAACTCTTCCCACCTTAACCCTTTAAATGCAGGTTTGTGGAAAAGAAAGTACACTATTATGTATCAGGACATGATGAGGGGGGGGGGATCTTAAAATTGGGAAAATACAACCTCAGATGAACAACACATTTATTTAACAAAAACTTAACCAAAATGCAGAAGTCCACCCTTCCTGTTTCCATGGATTAAGAGGGTAAGTGTCAGCCGGGTGCTGCTGATCTAATGCACCTGAGTACCTGATCATCAAGTGTGAGCGCCTCTACAAAAGCAGAAGTTTTGGCAGTTTGCTGGTCTGGAGCATTCAGGTGCGTGTTAACACACTTGGGAGGAGTGACATCGGCAATGATCTTAGAAGTAATTGGTGATTACTGCTGAAGCATTAAACATGACCAAAAACAGAACCTTATCCCCAGGGATTAGCCGGTGGGTTATTAGTCATATAACAGACTTTATGAAAAAAGAAAAAACGTTAAGCTTTGATTTTTAGTGCCAGAAACTTCAAGGATAAACTGAATAAGTTAAGAACGTAAAAAAGCAAAGTAGAATCCCAGTGCACGGTTCCTGCTTCTGTTGGGTTGTGTGTGAGTGCTCCGTCACCTTTGGTCCCTCAGTTTGTGCACCCGTGAACAGGCAGCCTGATGCTGATGGAGACATACAGGTGAAAGAGCTGCATGGAGTAAACTGCTTTCTGCTATTAGCCTCAAAGAATTCCGGCTTCTACATCCCATTTAGAATAATCTCCCTGTCTGAAATGAGTGCAACACGCTGTCACATTTGTTGTACAGCTGCATCTGTGGAGTCCAGTTTCTTCACCTGCACAAAGTGCACCTAGGCATGAACGCTAACTCTATTTTACCTCCTTTAGTTCAGAGAAACTGTGGATTCTGCCTCCTTATAGGCTTTATCACGGCTACAAGAAAACCGTACCATCCCGTCTTATATACACAGTGTTGGAGCGGATACGAACAAAACCTGCAAGCTGCACTTTAGCGCGATTTTATGTGCACAGCACCATGTTTTCCTATTAAGCTGGGGGTTTGGGGGGGTTGCATTTTTCCATCTGAGTTTGCTGTGTTTTAATCAGTCATACCCACATAAGAAGCAAATCACTGCAACTCAGCACATGGTTTTAGGTTTCAGTCTTGTTTTCTCCAAGTTTACAATGCAGAGATTTCATGTTGGATTCATTCTGCTGCTAAATGCATCTTGTGCAGATACGGACAGATACTGTTTTTTTGTCTTCACTGTGTACTTTTAATGCAAAGCACGACAGTTGCATGAAAACGGACGATGAAATTGCAGTGGATTACATGCTGCATACTTTTTGCAGAACCGCTCAGTCAGGCAGGTTGTAACGAGCATAGAAAAGGTGGATTTCACCACTGTCGCTTGATACAGCAGAGATGTAATCATATGAATACATTCAGTGGCTGCAGCTGAAAAACAATATTCAGCTACAAGTATTACCAAAAATAAGGCTTTACTTTATAAAAGCTGACTTTTAACAAAAGAAAAACAAGAAACGAAAGCCGATCTGCTCTGGGAGTTTCAGTCAGTTCTTGTATGAAATGTGTTGTTATTATTATTAATATTATACTATTAATATTAGATTTCAGCTTTGGTTTTGGCCCAACTGGATTTCATTGACAGAGGCTGTCAACAGCATTAATTCTGAGAAGTCCAAATTTGTGCCTGCAGTTTCTCTTCCTTTATGGTTTAATTTGATCATTTATTTTGTGTGTCCTCCGCTCTCCACACCTCACTTCTGTCATGTTCACTCATCACTTCATTAACTTTTTTCAAGTTTGTAACTCCAGCCGCATTGGTCGTATGTTTCTTCCACCCACCTCCCACCCCGCCTGTTTTTCACATGAGTGCCGCTCGTCTCTTCTTCCTCCATCTTTCTCTGCTTTTCTATCACTTTCGCTCCTATGCTGATCCCTCTGGCTGATCCTCAAAGGGAGCTGAGAGAGTGAGTGGGACTTAAAAGGGAAAGAAGCACGGTGCTCTACCCAGCAAGGTCGTTCTTTGCTCGACTCAAACGGCGCAATAAAAAAACACGACGCGCAGGAAAGGAGAGCTTTTCCCTGTCTCGTTTTCTCTTCCCTCCACCTCTCTACTCTTCTCTCCCATCACTCCTGAGTTGTTTGATATCTCACTTTTGCGTCTTTCAGCAGAGCTTGGATCTGGCTCTGAACGCAGACTCGTAAGCCCCCTGAGCTAGCGTTATACCTCTATTTCTATTCCCTTTTCCTCTTTTTCTTGCTCTCTCTGTTACTTTTTCTTCCTCTCTCTTCAAACAGATCATCACTCAAATGTTTTTATCCTTGCAGAGCAGCAAAGGGGGAAAAAGAAATAGTATTACCCCAACAAGACTCCCACATTTTTACCGAGATTGTGCAGTAGACAATTGCAGGGGCTCCTCCCTCTGAGGGGGCTTTATTTACTTCTTTTTCAGCATGCATTATTGATTATGAGAAGTTAAAACACTCTTAATTCTGTAGGTTTACGGATGCACCTGCTTAAAGTTCAGTGTTCATTTGTTATACAATGTTATACAGGGCGCCTGGAAGGAAATACATTGTGAAAGACATGGTGTTGTACTCCAGCATTTCTCTCCCAACTCAGTTAGACAAACTGTTAAGAGTTAAATTAATGTGGACATTTACAGAGCATTAAAAAATGTGAGTTTTGGAGGCGCCTTTGCAGCGCATTTGTTGTCAAGTTAAATCACGTCTTTATTCAGTCGTGTTGCGGTGGAGGTCGCGGTATTATCAGGCCTTTAAAATGTAGGATTCAAGTATCCCACTGAGACGGAATAGTAATGAGGAGCAGTAGTTTGTTACAGGGATCATGTGGGGCAGGTGGGAGTGCGTTTACTTGCATCTATAGGTAGTCAAATAAAATACTTGAATAGCCTTTGAGACTTCAGATCAAGCACATCTGTCCCTGTGGATTTTTTCGGTATCAAAACAATTCCTGAGGGGATAACATAAATTACTTCTGGCAACATTGCTTTTCCTTAATTTTTCATTATTTCTCCAAACTACGTGTAAAAATCTTAATGTTAAAGAGATCCTGAAACGGCGCCAAAGCGTCCAGTGATCCAGGCATTGTGACGTCAGTTTGTATGTGAGGTAGAGCTTTGCAAAACTCTCAAACTCCATCTTTTGCCCTTCTTATTCCTGTTTTTGGTTACTTCCTGGTAAACAGAAGTTTGTTTGTTTTTTTTCTCCCCACTGTGACCAACTGCTTGGTCAAGGGAATTTGTCTAATTTTTAATTTCTTTTTGTCTCCCTTTTTATGCAGCTTTAAATACCTGGTGACTTTTAAGGCTTTTAACATGTGGTGTGTACTGCGACTGTATTTGCATGAACCGTAAAGTAAAAATTTGTGCTGGAAGGGAATGTCCCCTGCAGCAATAAAAATGCTCATTAGGATGGCTCATCGGAGCTGTACCTGTGATAATGAAAGATTTGACTAAGTAATGAGTTCGTGTCACTGCAGCTTGCATCACAATTTCAGTGTTTAATTGGGCTGTGGAGTCATGATTAGGAACCACTTATCTGCAAAGACTTTGATTCCTTCTTCATTCCAGCCTCCCTCTTTGAGTGTTTTATAACCAGACTCGTTGCTCTTTTCATTTTCGCTCTCACTGCTCGTTTACCTGATTGTACTGTGCCCATGAGATGAGTTGGATACATCTCTCCTTCCCCCAGAAAACCTGCTGCATTGCATAAAAGAATCGAGTGGGCACCGTCTCTGCCCCCAAACCAGATTTAGGAGCCCAGAAAAATCAACACAGAGAGACAGTTTTAGGCTGCAGTGCACTAATGTTTGTGTATCTGCATTTGCCTTTAGGTGCCCGTGTGTGTGTTTGTGCATGTTCTGTGTGGGTGTATACTTACTGTGTGTGTGTCCCTTCTCCAGGGTCTGTAGAGGTGTTTTATGGCCTTTGAAAAATCTCTGCATTTCAATCAGATATTTTTCAAGGTTTTGTGAACATCTTGTCGCACTCAGAAATTGTCAAGTCTGATAAAATAAATTCTCCACCAACCCGGCAAACTCGTTTGACAGTCTAAGATGTCGATGCAGACACATCTAACACGCTGCTGCCTCTTTTTCCTCCCTGTCTCCTTGAAGCTGCTTTATCAGGAGCAGAGTTTCCTCAACACTTTTCCTTTTTTTTTTTCTGCTAAATGTCTTCACTGAAGTCAGACAATTAAATCTGACTAGCTCTGTTTGTTTTGTAAGGAGACTAGAAAGTGAATCTAAACTGACTGCAGCTTCACAATTTAGTGTCTGTTTTATAATAAACGTACTCGTCTACACTACGTTTAAAAGGGTCGGACCCTTAGACTAAGTCTGTAGGAGTCACCAGAAAATTGGGTAAACGAGTGCATGGCAATCTGTACAACACAAAGAGAATAGACTTTAGGAAGATTATTGTGCAGTGCAGTCAAAATGTGTTCACACTGAAATTTTATTTCATGGATGGGTTTTCTTTTGGCTGAAAATGTCTTTTACAAGTGATTGTAACGCATCGGTTTGAAAATATATAGAGAAATGTCAATTGTTTCCGTCGTCTTTTTCGATTTATTTGAAAAATGCCCCATCTGCTCTGTGACAATGAGCAGGTCTTTGAGGCTGGAAGGTTTTCCTACCATCCCTGTGCTTTTTAAGTTGAGGGCGGGCAGCTCTCCATTTGTTTGTGACATGTGGGGTTAGAAAGTGGAGGTCAGACGGTCATGTGCATCATCCCTGCTGCAAAATACGGCATCTACAGCTGGTTGAAAGGGTGAATAGGGGACACGACTCTGTTTCCCAAGGTTATCACATACCTATGAGAGTGTATAATAGTTGTGGCTGAAGCTTTTGTTATTTTGATTTTATCCAAAGGGTTGACATACAGAGAATCTACGTAATTTCAGCACTGATAGGCCAAGACGGTCATCTCATACTGTGAGAAAGAGGTCACTTACTCCAGTTGCCCTAGGCAAGAGGTGCCTTGTCCATTCATAGAGGAAGTATAGGAAATGTATTATTTGGTCCAAACAGTCTACAAGCAGACTTTGCAGCCCTGCAGGCTTTAGGAAATGATGAAGGCAATCAAAATGGAAATGCTGTGCCTTTGAAACTACATTTAAATCTCCAAACTGTTCCTACTGGCCTCATCTTCCACTTTGATAATGAATCACAGCTTCCACTTGAGCCTATATCTGCTCTCACATCGTCACTGCCCTGCTGCCACACACACAAAACAAACAAACAAACAAACTGAACTTCGTCACCATCCACCTGAGTCACAGAGGATAATCTCTCCGTTTGATGAAGTCACAGGCGGCCCTGTCACAGTACAGCATGAGTGTGTGCATGTTTACATGCGTACATGTACACAGTCTACTGTAAATGTGTTGTACAGTAGGTTGCATTGCTCAGAGGGCTTGTGTTGGGCAGCATGTCTGCATGGTGACTCTGGTATGTGTGGGTAGTGTTGAGAGTGGTGTCACCAGTGGAGACAGAAAGCGAGGACTCTTCAGGGTGCCACTCAAAGAGTAAAACACCATAATGTCTAGATTCTTAGTCCACCCACAGGAGGATCAGTTTAAAGCACTTACTGCATCTGAGGACACTCATTTTATCAAAGATATGGTGTCTTTCCAGGACTGTTTTAACAACTGTGCTCCCTGTTTAGCAAAATTAAACAAGTATACTGTATGTATTGTATACAGCACTGAGCAAAGGTCTGTACTTTTTGCTTCCAAGGTACCAGACTTTCTTGTAATCTTTGTAAATGGTTTTAAGCTAATGGCACTCTAGGCTTTGCCAAATGCTAGTCAATTCTAAAAATGGCTTTAAAAAAACTTATATTTGGGGAAATTGTTTCTGATCCATGACTGTGTCTACAACATGGAACCCTCCAGATTTTCAATTCAATTTCAATTTTATTTATTAACAGGACAGTGCATATTAATAACAGTACATCTGTAACATGCCAGAGTTAGCCAAAGGCTAGTTTTCATCTGTAGTCCTGGTGACCAGTTGTACTATGGCACCCTAAAAAAAAACATGGAATATTAAATAATAAAATAATAGATATAATAATATCTATAGAGAGAGCAACAATGATGGTAGGAAACAGTAAGATACAAGTAGAAGTAGTTCTGAGGATCAGCATAGCTATTGTTTAAGCACACGTAGCAGCAGTAAAGCGTTTAATAAGAGCATTAAAATCATCACTGAATCTATTGAAAATAATCATCTGAAAGGACAATTTCAGTTAAACACAACCCATTTCGTTTCTAATCAATGACTGCTGTGTGTGTGGCAAAACAGACATGAAACCAATCAAGTTTATTTACATTAATAACCAACATAACTGACCAAAGTGCTGTACACAAGATCATCTACAACAGAAACACAGCAGGAAGAATTACAAGAAGCAATAATGACGAGGAGAAAACGATACCATGAATGCAAGTAAAGCACAAAGCAAGCAAATAAAATCCTCAGTCAAGGCCAAACTAAGTCTTTGCTATTGATCATCTTAAACATTTGGTTTAGAGTCTGACTGAAGATAAACACATAAAAAAGTCTCCTGAAACAGCCAAATTCATGAGGATTCAGTTTAGGACCTCTAACTAGCATATTCTTCCACCTATGGCAGTTTGTTTCCATGTGTGAGGCCGACTTTCCGGAAATCAACAGGTGCTGAAGCCAGACTTGTTAAAACCCTGCGTGTCAAATTTATTTGTGGCTTTGACAGACTTGACACCCTGGAGATTTAATAGAAAAAAAATACTGAAAGAAAAGACTGGCCTGGACTGCTCTCTTTGTGCTAATAAAACCTGTCAGAAAATGCTAAAGCAAAAGCTTTTTGTGCAGCCTCACATGTGAACAAGCCAACAGAACTAGATGAATATTCTGCACAAGATGGAGATCCAAACAACTGATACCTGTGTTTACTTTCACACCGACTCAAATCCAAACCTATGAAGTGAATCGTGTGGCAATCATCTGGGATGACCCATCTGGTCGTATGAAGCATGAAACTGTGAACAGGAAGGGAAAAACTAGAGGTCTCAGGGTCATTTTCCCTTTAAAATCAGCCATTAAATTGACATTATTTGTGAATTTTGTAGAAACAACTGAAAGCAAATAAAGAAAATCATTAAACTGCGCAATCCACTGTTTTATGGAGAAATATTATATTATTTACCGTACTTTAGGAATCTTACAGCTTTGGTTGCTTTAAAAAAAATAATAATAATAATAAAAATAAGATTTGCATTTCTGTTCAAATTAAGTAAGAAAAGAAGCGGAGCGGCAGACATGGTTTACCTGTTCTGTATTTTAACTAAAATCATGCGTTTTATTCTTATTTTTTCAGATTTTTTTATTGTTAAATTAGCCCATGAATGCCTAAATAATCCTAACTTCTATTGGTTTTAAACGTTAAATGCTCTCTCTGGCATTAAGGGATTGTTCACCTTTAAACGCCATTTGTACTTCAGCATTATTTTTTTAGATAAAATTGAAGGGTAGCAGTTTGGTAACAAGTTGTTACAAAGGTAAAAGAGATGTGGATTTGAAACTTCCCGCAGGATGAATAGATGGCTTAAAATGACCTTAATCAATAGCAACTTGAACTTGAAGAGAGAATTTACATCCCAGTTCTAGCTTGGAACAAAAGTTTTGGATATCTGAACACATTGATGTGGCTGTTAGTGGCTGATCAGCCTCCATTTACAAGTATTTTCAAGTTCAAAACCACTGAAATCTATAAAGCATCACATTTGTTCAGATGCCTGCCACTGACACAAATGAATGACGAACACACAGCCATCTATTTTGTGCCTCTGTCCGCATTTCCATCTGAATGATATGGAGCTATTCTTAGATCTGTGGGAGGATAGATGGGCATCTCTTCGTCTTTCATTTTCAAAGGCTTCTCTCCTCATAGCTGTAAGCCATTTTCAATAGACTATTTGTTGGTGCATGGCAAAATGCGCAGGCTAATGCTAATTATGTGCACAAAGCCCACTGTAAATGGTGGCTTTGGATTGCTTGAGAAAAGGATTTTGACAATAAAAATGGCTTCATGAAATGCACTGCTTCTCTGTGAATAGGACCTCATTAATATTCAGCTGAGCACCAGCTAATAACAGCTCTTATATATATCATATATTTGAATCTTTGTGGAGCGCTCTGACTGGTATCTTAACAGGATTTTGGTGACCTCAGACTCAACTCAGTGGACTTTTGTGTTTGTTTGTTATTCTAATGAAACCTCTTAGGCCCAGTTTGTCCCTGCTGAACCTTTGGCGACCTGTATTAAGAAGTTTTTCACAGAAACATTGTGGTCTTGGCTCATGACGGAAAGGTGGAATGCATCACCAGGCTCTCCACCTTCTTCTTCTACCCTCACAGCCTTTCTTTGCAATAGAGTTTTTGGTCTTGTGCAATTCTTCTTGTGTTTTTGTTGCATAACAGGGTGAAATTCTGGGAAATGTTTCATGGGAAGAATTTGCCAGTTGTGAATGGGTGATGAAATGAAACCGATGGGCTTATGTTTTACAGGCCGTAACTCAACAATATGTTTCACCTTTGTATGTATTAAAGACTTTCTAAAGTACAAGCACAAAGGACAGCATCTCCGAATACGCTATATATTTGACATTTGACATGATATTGCATGATGTCTGCTATGTGCGTGCGTTATCCATGCTTAACCTCGTAAATGGCCACTTCAGCATTGATTTTCAAAAGACGGAACAGCATTTCTAAATGTCCTATGACTGTTCCGCTGTAATGAAGAATGAAATAAAAATAGAAAGCATCGGAAGAACCCCCATCCCTCTATGTGTCCTAAAATGAGCATTTAAGGCATTAAAGCACTTTCTTAAGACCTTTAACCCATCCTCAGGGTATTCCCTTTGTTTTTTTGCCCCAGATCAGAAAAAAATGAGGGAGTGTGACTACTCTGCTTGGTTAGTCACTGGAGAGCTGCAGCAGCAAATTTCCTGATTAAATAAGCATGCGCTAATCACTAATGGAGCTGTGCTGCAGGATTAAATCAGAAGGATGTCAAAATAATAACTGAACAAGTGAAGAAGAATGAAAAAGATGCCACTGGCATGACTCACGCTTTTTTTCTCCTTTTTTTATTTCTCAATTTCAGGTACATGGCGGCAAATGTTGATGTGCTTCCTGTGCGATTTGTTGCCTGGTGGTTAACATTTATTTATTAAAAAAAAAATAATCAAGCAGTCACACACAGTCTTGAATTGGTCCCGAGGCCATAAAAGTGTCTTAAAATAGATCCAAGTTTAAATATGTGATATGTAATATGCTATAATAATTAGAATTTCAATGCTGACTGTTTGGCTTTTCTCTCTTTTTCCAATCAGTGCTCTGGGAGGCTCTTCAGCACTTCATATCCCAGCGTTTCCCAGCGGTGGATGCCTAATTGATTATGTCCCCCAAGTGTGTCAGCTACTCACCAACAAGGTAAAAATCACTGCTAAGTTGCCAAGTTATTTGAGTGCACCGTAGAGTCCTTTGCAAAAGTCCATCATTTCTTTCTTTATATTTCGCTTCCGAGCAGCAAGACTTTGTGATATTTTAAATTGGTTGAAAGCCATATCTCTCCAGATTTTTTTGAGGTTATTGCAAAATTTGTCTTTGGACATTGGCAGCTTTTTTTCATTTAAGCACAAAAAAGGCTCCTAACTCAAAGGATGAACCAGTGTTGCTCTTCACATAACAGACAACTTGGCAAAGAAAAACTTTTAAATTGTATCTTTTGTTAGTAGCAGCCTGTCACAAAGACACAGGATTTGATAAAGACTTTTGTATTTCAATACAATCGTGTCTTAATTAGAAGATTTAATCCTCTTTTGTACCGGTGTGTGACAGGTGCATGAATAATTTATCACGCATTTTGTGCAGCAAAGCATATGTGCACTGAAGGATGCTGGATGTGTATTCATGCACGTGTGTCTGTCGTCTGCCTGCGTGGGCGATTTGGCCAGCCTCCATCGCCTGTCTGAGTGCTCGTTGGCCTCTGCAGGTTGACAAGTAGATATGCAACATGGACATGGTGTTATGCCATTTCCTTCAGGGCAAATGCCCTTCCCCCGCACCTTCACACACAGGCGTGCACTCTAAGCACGCACGTATCCTCTGTTTCTTCCTGTTCACCTGGAATCTGATCAGTGTAAAACCTGCTCCTGATTTCTCTCCGTGTCTCATCGTGTCAGTCGCTCCCTCCAGTTCCCTGAAAGTGGCCCCAGCGTGTGTGTGTGTGTGTGTGTGTGTGTGTGTGTGTGTGTAGAGCCTTGTTGAAAAGCAGTGTCAACCGCAGATAAAGCAAGAGGGACTTCAGGAATGAAGAGTTCTGTTCAGAATGTCCCCATCTCTGTTGTAGTGTTAAAGCAGGAAATGATCAGTTCAAAACCTCCTCTAACAGAAATGACTCCCATTGGTTTCCAGGAGGGCTGAGAGCTCATTTAAGGCACTGCTTTCAGAGCAGTTTTTATATCTTTTAGCTGGATGAATCTAATTTATGGGTTAACAATTATATACAGATTTCTTTCTACCCTAGAATGATCAACTAGCATCAAGATTTGCAGCACTAGAGAAAACTAACATGTCATAAATGAGTAATTATTACACTGAGCACTTTTTATGTGAAGCTGTTGCTTTCACCACCGCAGCAAATCTGGAGCCTCCTGCCAGACTCTCACTTTAAATCACACTACAAATTATTACAGATTTGGGAGGTCTGGAACCGTCAAGTGAAAAACTGGTGATGAAGTAAACATCAGTCCAGCAGCATTGATCTTATTTAGCCAACAGAGACTGTTCAGTTTACGGTAATTATGTGAAGCTATGTTTGGATTGTAGCAACATTTTCCAGGAATTTGGGTCTTTTAAAGAATTCTTTCCACGGCCTCCTCTAATTCCACCACAGGAAACCAGTGTATTCAGGAGTAATTCACCCCAGAAAACAGCTATGGTAGAGACACAGTACTTTCAACATTACCTGGAACCTTGTGATTGTCTTATTTCCTCCACCATCGCTCATAAAATCTGCAGAAATAGGTGTTGCTGTTTGTAAACGCAACATTTTAATTAAGATGTTCTCAGGCTCACATCTTTGTTTATTCTTATTACACAGCATGCTGCTCATATCTACTGTGCTGAAGACTATGCAGAATCATAGAGGCTATGACTTTGGTTTGGACCCATAAACTTGAGGCACATTTAAATACATATGTGCAGTTGATGCATTGAATAGAATGTAATGGTAAGAGCGACTTCCTCCCATTCTGGTCCCAGAAGCTCCTGTTGACCTTCAACAACATAAATGTGACAGAGTAAACTGTAAATAACAAGAAATACTCTTAACAGGACAGTTTAATTAAATACAAACGTTGTGGCAGTTACATAGACGCCTTTTCGGTCTGTTCCACTTTTCCATGAGGTGTCATACCTGCCAGAAACATCAACACTTCTGGCTAAAGGTCGACAGTTAATGGATTGACACAAGTAGCAGTGTCTGATTTTAAAAATGAACACATGTTCATTTCGACCAACAGCACCCAGAACTGAAACGGCTTCTGCTTTTCTTTTTCTTTTTTTTAACAGGAGCTGAATGATTAATTCAGGCCTGGGTCTGAGGTTTAGAGTAGATTAGGCAAATTAAGTCCTCGCCAGAGTCTCTGCACTGAAATGCTGAGCCTTGAGTAAAACTAGGAAGTCTGCTTCAGCTGCGTTAACTCCAATTATGTTAATGTTACATTTTTATTTGTGTCTTACAACACAACCGCTGTGAAAAGATCAGAGATGAACATTTTATTGCTCAGATTTCGCTGCTTTTCTTGTGACAGTCAGAGGTATCTTGCCTCCTGGAGCTCGAAAGGAGTTTCTATTCAACTCCTTTCAGGTAGATTCTTTTAAAGCATCACCAGAGAAGTTTCTAAACCTTAAAATAATGTACTTCTAACTTGTTTTGAAGTGCATTTGCTCAGGTTATGCCCATTTCTAGGGGCATTAAATGTCCCCAGTGTGTCTGGGGGCTGAGATACCGCAGTTCATGACTTTGGTTTCCTGCCCCGCACCACATTGTTCTGCTTTACGGTCGCTTAACTTTTTTGGGGGGGCTGTTGATAGCGTCTTTGTGGCCTCTTTAACATGACAATAAATCTGTGTGTATGGCTGTACATGTGCAGGGCTCACATCGAGGTTTGTTTTTATAACAGTGGTGTTAAGTCTCCCACAAATGTAGGGCCAAATTGATTGTTTGCTCTGATTTCACCGCTTTCTAGTCACAATCTAAGCTCAGTCTCCTCATTCATTCCAGAGCTCTGAGAAATAAATGCATTTAAACAGATTTTCTGAGCTTTTGTGAATGTTGAATCTGAAACATTCAGCTCTGTAAGATCCACACCAATGGTTCACCGTAGTCTTGCATGCAATACCTCCCTCTTTTTAGCCCCTGGTTCCTGTGGCTGAAATGGAGGGAAGGGTAAGGAAAAGACCCCCTAAAAGATCCTAGTTCCTTGAAAAGGTTCCTGTGGAAGAAATGTAGGTTAAGTTTCCATAGCAGCAGCACTGTGCTGCCCACAGATGCACCTGTTAATCAACCTAGTACATTTAGGTATCAACTGATGCTGATTTATTTATTTTTACTTAGTCTAGTTGTCTTCTATTTAACTTGCAATCTACTGTATTTATGGGCTGTTATATTATAGTATACAGTAACAAGGCAAAAAAAATGTGGATTTATAATTGTAAACAAGCAGGTAAAGATTTCACATTCAGTTGAACAAATGTTTGGCGGAGAGGTTTATGTACAGATGATTGAACACAAACGCGTACACTTTGGTTTCAGTGAAGTTCATCTCTACCGTCAGCGTAACGGTGGTGGGACGATACGGCACAACACATGAATCATCAGGCTGATTAATCAGTACGGTGACTTCTTTACTGTAAACAAAGAAAAGAGCAGCGAACTTTGTGGGTGAGTGTCCCACAAGCTGAGCAGACTGCATACTCAACAGTGAGTCATGATATTTCTGATATGTGGATATGTTTTTATACTAAATTTACTTTTTCATTAACACGTCCAAATGTGAACTACATCGTAATTATTCCTAAATTGAATTTGTTTTGTATCGATTGGATTTTTAGCATTATCGTTTGATTTCAACTGTATGCTGAAAGTAGATGTGCTCAGACAACCAAGCGGCATTAATGTTTATAAAATCAGATCAGTCACACTTTATGATATGAGAGGCGGGGGTGGTGTGAATGTGACAGCGATCTTTAATTGCACAGCAGTAAAGCTCTACCAGCAATGTTGCATCACACGGATACATGCAGAACCACAGTAAACGGATGCATGGGCGAGGAATCATGTGTGCGGGCAGGTTTGAATACCTGCGGAGTAAGATCACCTGTCTTGCATCACTCAGTGCTCCAGGCTGCCAACAGGAGGGCTTGGCTGTGAGTTGCATTGACAGTGGGTGCAGGAAATCCATTCTTATTGAGGGTGTGAATGTTCAGTGATCCACAGTTCCTTTAAAACGCACACACGGTGTGACTAAATAAACAGTCCTTCGAATATGTGGCCTTGAAGCTTTTGAGAAAGCTAAATTGCCGCCTCCGCCGTTCCATGTAAACATAATTGAACAGGAGGCTGAGTCACAGTGTGGGTCTGTGTTTGAGTGCTTGAAGTGACGAGACCCATCAAACACACAACTGTGTTTCAGAGATTACTACTGTCACAAAATGCTGCCATTCATACGTGCTTGATGAGTAATCACAAATGTGCACTTTGCAGTGGCAAAAAACTAACTCCAGCTGAAGCATGATACATCCACACGTGTTTACTACTGCAGGGAGTTAGGATAAGATTGTATTACTGTATATACACACTTCCAGACATATAGACGATGTGTCTTTGCTGCTGTTTGGGAGGTGAAGCCTTGTGTGCACGATGTCCGATTAGGACTTCAGGTTCATTTGTTGTAGTTGCAGAGCTGGAATCGCTCTCCTTCAGTATTTAATAGGTTTCATGGCAAAGTTCACTTGTCAAAACCACAATAACGATTCCAGGTATCAGAGCTCCACCGGCACGGTCACCTTCACAGCTGGCTGGATGACTGCAGGCCTTCTCACCTGCCCAGGTCATTCAGCAGGAAAGCCAGCCCTGAGTTTCTCCTCTCTGGACTTAATTGTTAATCACACCTGTCAACTTCAGCTCACTTTGGCAGAAAAGAGGGTTCGTATATGTCCGCTTGTATAAATTACATCTTTAGGTAGCAATGATATTTGAGCCCCTGGTGTTTCCCGGTAGTGTTACTGTTGCCACCGCTGTCACGAGGACCCGATAACTTTTACTTTTCCTCCGAGCAAAAGTGAAATCATCCTAATTTTATGTAGAGAAATAACGTAGCGTGAGTAATGATTAATACGAACTCTTACCAGGGATTTGCATCAGGCGTTTTTAGATGACAGTCTTTAGATAAAAGATATGACGTCATGTTTGGACAGCATTTAAGGATCAAGATCGGGGTAAATATTTATTGTATACATGGACCTTATTTTTACTCAGTCCCCATTTCAATAATTTCATCTCCTGGTTTGACTTGAAAGAAGGTTGTTCCTGACCCAGTTTATCACGATGGCCTTCCTAACCAGCGTTAAAAGCTTCATGTCGTCCAAGAGAGCCAGCAACACTTCCAACAAGGCATAGAAGACACCTCTTGATCTATCAGTTTACTTGTATTTGTGCAAACTACCAAATGCGATACCTGGGAAGATAAATAGCAGTTGACTCTAGCAGTCACCACCTCTCAACAAGCTCCACAATTGCTCCTAAAGGTAGTAATGCCGTGTTTGTACCAAAAGTAGCAAATTCAAACACTTCTTTAAGCGCAGATACGCTTGCTGATTAAAGTCTCTGCGTGTAGGAGCAGGTTTATTATCACTGCTCTGTGGGGTACGACTGACTGGTCCAGTGTACTTCTGCCTCCCAGAGAACAGGAGTGTTGGTATTACACTCCCGCAGGCTGTACTCTAAGATAATTTGGGCTGGTTACTACTTTCGACCTCATCGTGGACCATGTGCTCCCACAAATGCCGAGCTGCAGCCGTTTGTACTTCAGTCATTTGATACGATTCTGAATGCTGATGAAACATTTAACCATTGCACTCAAAAGACAGAGGTTTGCAGATTGATCAACAATAGTGACGCAAACAACACCTGTTAAGCTTTTAAAGAGGTTAAATTCTGCTTTTTGGATTTCCAGTAGTGGTTCTGTGACACCCGGATTGAAACACATATTTCCTCTGTGCTTTGAAGCTGCAAACTCTTAAAAAAAAAATAAGTTCTGATGTAAACATGTTTGCTGACTGAAGTATCTGAAATGGAAATGCTGAAAATGAAAGGAGCACAAACCTGTGGATAAAAAGCATCTTGCAGCTCACTTTCTGACCTGCTGTCCAGTTGAAATATAATAAATCCTCTCCCCAGAAAGTGATTGAGGTCAGCCATCCCTTCCTGTTGTAGCTGTGTCTGTACTAACACTTCCACTTTGTTCTGTCCAGGTGCAGTACGTCATCCAGGGCTATCACAAGAGGAGGGAGTACATCGCTGCTTTCCTCAGCCACTTTGGAATGTGAGTTAACCATCACGGTCTTCCGCGCAGTTCATCATCTTTCATGAAAGTAAGGCATGAGTGTGTGTGTGTGTGTGTGTGTGTGTGTGTGTGTGTGTGTGTGTGTGTTGTAGGGGGGTGGTGGAGTACGATGCCGAGGGGTTCACAAAACTCACCCTTCTGCTCATGTGGAAAGACTTCTGCTTCCTAGTTCATGGTAGGAGTCTCACACACAACACAATGTTTGTTTTTCTCTTTAATTACTTTTAGATTCAGTTACCTGCTTTTCTACATTTCCGTCTTCTTGTCCCCCTCCACCTTGTAGTGGATCTACCACTGTATTTTCCCAGGGACCAGCCCACCCTCACCTTCCAGTCCGTGTACCACTTTACCAGCAGTGGTCAGCTGTATTCTCAGGTGCAGACATCGTATCCCTACAGCCCTCGCTGGGACGGCAATGAGATGGCCAAGAGGGCAAAGTAAGTAGAACCTGCCGGATGAAAATGTTTTGTGTAAATTTTGACTTGAATATGCCAAAAGAACCACATCATATACCTTTCCCAAGTCTACAAAACACGAGTAGACTAGATGGTCAAGTGGACCAGATCCACTGTGCCACGACCTGGGGGAAAACCACACTGCTCCTCCTGAATCTGAGCCTCCTCTGTGACACCCTGGAGTAACGTGGTACCCTTTCTTAAAAATGGGAACCACCACCACCCCGTTCTGCCAGTCTCAGCCAAGACAGCCCCACTATATCTCACCCCGGTGCTTTTTAAGGTATTTAACTACCTCAGCGAGTTTGGGTCAGCAGTTCTGGCCAAGCCGAGAACAAGCAGGGAAGGCCCCTGCTTTCCCTTTCCGAGTTGAATGGTTTGCAATAAAGTCCTTCTTCATGGCCACAATGAATTTCTCCCATACATGAGTTTTATCTTCAGCAACCACCAACACTGCAGCCTTTTAGCCAACCAAGCCCAAAAGGCCTCCTTCCCTCACTACTGGCGTCCACCAGCGGATCCTGTGGTTACCGCACAGACAACCTTCAGGCCACAGGTCCTGAACATAGTCCATTCAGATTTAATTCCCCAGGTATGTGGAAGAAATTCGCAGAGGTATGAGAGTAGAGCTCACAGCCAGAGTTCCCTGCCAACACACCACCAGACAGCTCTGCTCCCCCCCTAACCCGAGTGTTCAAGACTGGCTGCAGGTCTGACAGTACAAATACAAAGTCGATTATTGACCTTGGCCTGAGGTGGCCTGGTACCAGGTACACTTATGAACCACCTAATGATCGAACATGGGATTTGTAATGGGCAATCTATGACGAGCACGGAAGTCCCTAAACAAAACTGTGCTCGGGTTTAGATCAGGGAGGCCGTTCCTCCCAGTCGCACCATCATTGCCCACATGGGCATTGAAGTCCCATAGAAGAACAATGGAGTAAACACAGTCAGCCTTTTTTTTTTTTGTCCACTTAGATGCTCAATAATTGCTGGATTGACTCAGTGAATTAGTTTGATGCCTGATGAACACAATTGTCACAGATTGATGTCTCTTTGTTTCTCGCTCAGGACGTACTTCAAGACCTTCATCCCTCAGTTCCAAGAGGGAGCCTTTGCCAACGGGAAACTCTAGTTTTCTCTCGATTCGTGATGTGTGGCGTATGTATGCGCCTTTGTGTATCTGTATGTGATGATAGCAGCCTTCTTCAAAGACTCTCTAATCTAAGAAACTTTGTTGTTCAGGCACTGCGATGGAAGCAGTGAAGATCGATTATAACTGTTGTCGGCACAGTTAAAATTAATAAATATTGTTACGTCATGCAGCAATTCTGATGTGAGAAGAGCATTTTGTTACTCACCATTGATTGTTAAAATGCTTGTTTCTTAAACTTCCTGTGAAGTCTTATAGACACACATTGACAGTACTGCAAGTTACTGACAAATGTGTCCTCGTACTTTTTTTGCCCCATTAAAAATGCGTCTCTCCTGACTATGTGTCATGGTTTTCAAGTACTGAATAAACCTGTGAGTTTCATTTTGTTCCGTTTGTTAGCACAGGAGCTAACAAAGCTTTCTAAAAGAGACTTTAATCACTCAAGTTCATGTCTGGTGACTAAACAGCAACATGCTCTTTGAAGATTCATCTAATAAGTCAAATGTTTGATTTGATTTACTGTCTCTGAATGTCTTTAAAAAAAAAAAGGGAAGGAAAAACACACTTAACTCACATCTGCCGTGCGTTCTCCTCCTCTTCATGAAACACCAGATGAAGCTGGTAAAAAAAAAAATCCTTATTAACAACTAATACCATGTTTCAGATGGTGAGTAACAAACGGCATACTGTGGTTACACAGTCCATGTAACACATGAGATACACCACTAACATACCATTATGTTTACTTCAAACAAGATTGTCAGTATAGGGTAGTAAATATGTTACACAAAATTAAAGTCAATAAGACACTTGAAATCGGTTCGTGTCCCCAATTGATTAAAAATTGTTTCTTAAATATTTTCATTCTAACATTTTGCACAGCTTAAACCATTAAATGACCCCCTCATGGAGTGAGGTGATGTCAGCAATATGGTGCAGGAATAATTTCAGTTTCCCTCCTCGACCCGACCTTAGAGAAGCGAAAGCTAACAGACGGATGGAACATTTGGATTTAGGGTTACCTGGTTAATGGATCAAATTTGGATTCAAATTCATCCAATTCAGCCAGATATTGTGTTACAGGTAATGAATAGTGCACACCCACTGTGGCCAAATATAAACTATGAACAACTTGCTACTCACAAATTTAAAAGGATGTTCCGCTCGAACGTGTCAAGGTGCTCGGTAATGCATACACCTCGATGTCTGATGTGTTTCCAAACCTCCGAGACGCCGTTTGCTGTGGCTCCGTTTTACCCACACACCGATGCCCTGTTAGAGCAAAGAGAGGATGAGTGTGTGTGCGTGCACGTGCCTGTGCGTGCTCGGGTGTGTGCTGGAGTGAGGAAGAGTGTGCGCTTGTTTTCATCATTAAATATGAGGGTCATAGTTAGGGGTCCTTCCTGGCCTAAGGCACAGCCTTTTGCTATATTTATTGTTGGTAAAGCAGCAACTGTCAACTCTAATTGAGAGCTATAGAGTGAATGTATCTGGGGCATTTAATAGCATCAAGGCCCCTTAATAAAATAATTAAAAACCAAGATTCTTTTTGTCTTTTTCCCTGCCCCGCTGCATGTTTGTCGCTCTAACCTTTCCCGACCTGCTTTCAAAACATCTCGGCTGTCAGCCGCAGGATGAGCTGCTCTCATTTTGGAGAGCTGGGGGGGGGGGGGTGTCTAACACAGAGTGAGTTCAGAGGAGGGATAGCCTCATGATGGGAAGCATCTTTAACGAGCATAAGCAAAGAATAGTTGAACTTGACAGCCAGCTCCAGGCATCACGACTCTCAGCTCAAAAAGGTACCGATTGATTTTCAATAGTGTTGGATCTCGATGTGCGTTTAGCTCTGCTTCAGCCCAAAACTGCTAAATCTGAAATGTTGCTTTACATAAGTTGCAACGCAAAGAGTGGATGAATCATCAGCCTTCCTCGAATACAGATCATGACACTGCAGAAGGTGAAGTTCATAAATTCTGCATGTAAATCGGAGCAAACCGTCACTCCTGAAGTTTTATTCACTCACTGATGTTGACCCAAACTGACATAAGCCCTTTAAGTTACTTGTAAACAATTCCTTCCAAAGTGGATTAAACTGTGTCACTGTCCCAATGCTTGAGTCGCATTCCGTTAGCCTCCTCCCCCAAAAAGTGTCTGCACCTAAACATGGTTCACCTTTACACGCTTTTAAGCAACTTAACATGGATTTATCCGGCGTTAATGATCCTGTGAAGGTGCAGCTCAAGGTACCTTTTGAAGAAGTATTTCACAACCTCCTGAATCACAGTGCAGAGGTCTGCCAACCCTCCCAGCTAATGCTCCAAATCCACTAATCCAGCTGTCTTTGAGAGATCTCAATGGCAGTCGGACGGAATAATTAAAGGCTGGAATAATTAGCTTGAAGTCTTCGGACATGGGATGATTAAATTGATGAGGCTGGTTTTGATGAGCTCACGCTTTGCTGGACTGAAAATGAAATGGTTATTTCGCCCTCAGAGGTTGAGCGAGCAATCGAGTGGTGTTTCTGCTTTCTTTTAAGCATTTTCTTACCGCAGTGTGTGGCTTGAGGTTACAGGAGCTTCGTTTCTGCTGCGGACCTCCTGGTGGCTAAATGAGTCTTTGTTGCTGAGCATGGTCATGCCGTGTGTTCAGAAACAGGTGTCCTTAGCTCAAGGGAGCAGGCAACATGAATATTAGCATTAGATTAACGTTAAGTGCACTGCTGACAACCCTGTAAGCAGTGAGTTCGGAGGCAGTGAGGACCTGCCAGCCTGACAAGTGTGTGAAACAGGATCATTTAAAGCTCAGCAAGTGGCACCTTCCTGGGCAACAACCCAGAGTTAGCACTTCCCTCCCCACTTCACCCCAGAAATCAGGCGACTCACTGGAAACTTTCCCAAGACTAGAAAAGTATGTCAGAGGCGGACAAAGTTGGGAGTTTACAGGCAACAGTGATAACAGAAAAGTAGGGAGTGATTGAAAAATCCTGAATCATCCTCCTTGTGAACAGAGATGACAGCCGGGGCAGTTGCAAAGATGAGGTAATGAGAGGAAAACGAGGAGCATCCAAAAAGGCCTGAATGTCAGCGAGCGGTGAAGGCGGACATTAGTGGAGGTTGTTTACCTCCCTGTCACTGCGTCCGAGTCGTCCAATCTGTCAGCCTCGCCTGACTCTTTTTTTTTTTTTTTACCTTTATTTTTTGCATTCCAGCCTTCAGACTTCACAAATTTGCCAAGAAAAGACAAAAGAAACTGAAGTGGCTGTGGGGTACTTTGTGTTTTGTCTCCAAGTCCAAATTCAGAGTGACATGTGGAGGGTTCCCCCCCCGCCTCATCTTCAGCACGTTCAAAGGGAGGGAGAGATTTCAGAGGCTATGCAGCATTTGCGATGCAGCGTAGGGTTGTTGATGCAAGCCATGTTGAGGATGATGGAGCTGAGAGGCTTAACTAATTTTGGAAAGAGAGAGCAGGAGGCGGCGAGCGGAGGGGGGATTTGGGGCCTTTTGTTACAGCCTGTTTGATCTGGGAATTTGAAGGAAAAAAAACGGCCCAGAGATGTCGTGAAAACGAGAGAATTACTGCTTGGGTCCCTCATTCTTCTTCTTTCTTTTTTTTCCCCCAAACAAACCTGAGGAGCACAGAAGTTTTGCAGCTACAATCTTGTGTCAAATAGACAGACCCCCCTCCTCCAAAAGCCTTGCTTACAGATAATAACTGGATCCACTTAAACCCTGATTGTTAATTGCTAATTACTCCTCGTACATGAGAAGCCAGGAGAGCGTAGCTAAGCTGATCAAATGAGTCCTAGCTCTGGAGCTTGTAGGTTTTCCCGTTTTGTCTCATCCTCGTCTTGTCAGGGTGTTCTTGATGAGCTTGTTTTCGATGGCTTTTGACAAGATAAAGACAGATTTTTTCAAAAAGTGGGGAGGGGCCTTCCTCATTCGCCCCTCTGGGTGTGATCATAGACACTCGATTTAAACCTTTACTAAAGCACATCCCGCAGGTGTTTCTTCTCTGGAATGCAGCTCTCCTTAAGCACACTGTTTGGCTGCGGTTCAACACGCACGATTGTCATAAAAGATGAGATTCAGTTTCTCCTCGGCAGATTCTTGGCTATAATGGAGTTTTAAAAGGAATTTCCTGGCACTCGTTTACAATCCATGATCTTAAAATGACTTTATTATCAGATAATTTTATAAAATTAGCATTAAGATCAGTCATGCAGCTTGGATTAGCTCAAGGTGTTTACTCACTCTAATTTACTCCTCTTGCTCCGTGGCCTTCCTCCCCGTCTCCTTCCTCTTCCTCCCTCCCATCATCCACCAGCTACCTGAGGAGCTGTCAGTCTGGATTGTGGCGCTGTCGGTTCAGCCTGTCAGGCTGAGGGACGCGTTCTGATCAGCCGTGGACACTGATAGACCTGTCAGGTAAGATGACGGCTACGAGTGAAGATACACTCAGACAGGTACATGTAATGTGACAAGACTCCTTCTTCCCTCCACCATCAACACAGCCGCCACCCGCTCCCGTTTCCCCCCTTACTCCCCCGTCCCTCCCTCAATCCTTCAAAAAATAAATATCCATAAGTTGGAAGAGTGCACGCGGGATAAGCACGTTTCATGACGAGTTGAGAGAAAGTTTTCTTTTGAGGCTGACAGGATGTGATGCGGCCACGTGATGAAGAACAATCCAGGCATCAGCTTGGCATCAACGAGCGATTCTGCATCGAAATTTGAAGGTTAAAGTTTTCCATCCATCTTGTTAACATCTGCTAATAAAGAGGAAAATGTGCTACAGAACCCTACAGCACTCAGATTTAAGGTAAAGGTGCATGACATTCCCATGTTTTCTACTCGAGTTTTCACCCTGTGAGCTGCAACACGGGAGCCACGTTCAGCAGCGTTTCATTTACAGCACAAACATTTACTGTAAAAGTTTATTTGGTGGTTTTGAAATCCTTTGGTGAACATGCAAGTTATATTCTGGCCACGTATGATGCCAAAAGATTTGCTCAAAATCTGAATTTTTAGGTTCTGTAGCTCATAAATATATTCCCACCAAAACTTCAAGAATGAAATTATGAGTAGCACAAAACGCATTAACATCTCTGCCCAAAGATGAAGTTAACTCATTGGTGCTGCCTATAATGTTACCATGACCAGACCATAAATTGTGCAATTAGTTGGCCACCAGTTTTACCACCTGAGCCAGACACCATTGGTGCTGCGAGTGCAGCCACCAATCCTGCTCTGATTGGTCAGCTCGAGTGGTCCCCGTAGGCACATGCCCACTATTCTGCAACAGTTCTGAAGAAATGTGTTCGACTGGACGTTATTACATGAAATAACTTCATACATTTTATAACATTATCGAAAACTAAATTTCACTTCGACAAAGAACATCTCTTATGAAGAACAAAGGTTCCAGCTGAGCTATGTTAGAGTGGGTAGATGGTATTTGTGATATTTGCCATCTCCAACTTTTCCACTATATGTCAGTAATTATAGGATCGCTTTCATATAGATATTAGATTGAGATATTATTGTTGTCACTAACTTTTGTTTCTCTTTTTTCTTCAACATATCTCTTGCCAGGGATTATGGTGTTTGTTGAGTGCTCTTTCCTTGGTCTGCTGATGGTTTCTTCCTGTGAAAGAAAGTTTTCTCCCCACTGTTGCCTCGTGCATGCCAGAGGAATAAGCAACGCAATCCTTCGGTTTCTTTAATTATAATACATTTGATTACACTGGATTATAACTGAATTAATGTTCGCTACATCTTTAAAGCAACACCAGATTAGTTTGTAAACCTTAAAAAAAAAAAATAATAATAATAATATTCTGAGATACCGCAGTTCACGACTTTAGTGTCCAGAACGTTTTCCTTTACGATCACTTCACATTTTTGTGGGCTTTTGATGGCGCCTTTGTGCCTCTTTAGCATGACAACAAATTCATGTGTATAGCTGTACAAGTGCTGGGCTCACATAGAGATTTATTAACAGGAATTGTAACCAAAGACGGCATACAGATGAATAACACGATTTACTTTCACGATTACAACTCCACCCCTCTACTAACTGCAGACTGAATCAGCTTCAGTTATCTAGGGTGAAATGAAAGTGTGGCACATCATCCATACAGTCAGCAGTAGTCTTTGTTGTACAACTAAATAAGCTGTGACACAGCCACGTAATTTTCATGTAAAAGGAGCAGCCCTCCTTTATAAAAGCATGGCTATACAAGGTGACTTCCTTTTTAGACTAAGAATTGTTGCTTTTGCAGCTAATTTGCACATTAAATAGTTACAAGCTGAGACATTTCTGAAGTTTCAATGTTCCGACACCACTAGGTAAATCACCTGTTTGACTCAAACCAAAAGTAATTGACAGAAGGGCTTTACACACAATTTCTACACCGGTGATGAAATACAATTTCCACTCAATACCCCAGCCTGTGCTCTCTGTATATGATGGCTGGAGGGCTGACAGCATATTATTGTCACAGACACACAAACAGGTGACTCCGGCCATTCCCAACATAACAAACAAAGAGGCTCTAAAAACATAAAATCAAATCAACAAAACCATTCTTGTTATTATTGTTGCTTTTAGCCACATCTCTTCAACAGTGTTGCTACTTAATTCAGTTTCACACATAAGTTTACCACGGTGAGGATAAAAAAAAAAAAACCTACAAGGGTAGATATGAGCAACAATCTAAGATGAAGCATGGGGTGATAACAGCGTGGTAGTAATTATGTCACAAGAAGCAGCAGGATGAAAATGGCCGATCAGCACGCCTGCTCTCCTGCAGCATACAGCACACTGCTTCAGTGTATCCACACTTCAGTTCACACCCACTTCACGAGCTCTGTGCTGCAGTAAACTGTTGACCTCCATCTGCCTCTTTGGCCTGGTGGGTCATGTCCCAAAGGATTTGGTGAAAGTACAAAAAGAAGTGCAAACATGAGGGTCGTTGCAGCAAATGGGATAAGAGCAAAGGGTGTGAGGGCTGGAGGAGGTGGGGGGGGGGGGGGGGGGGGTTAATGGTGTTGGTGGAGGGTGGGGGATGGCTCGTGCCAAGTGACACAAACCCCCCTTGGCAGCCTAATTAAATTTTCCACTTTTCAACACTCACATTAAGCCTGCATCGAGCTGGAAGGAATGGACGCACCGAAGGAGGAGGGACTGAAACACACCCTCCTTCCCAGATTTCTATTCCCCGTTTCTGTTTGATTAATGACCGAAATTACAAGTTCACATGATGTGCTACGTTGTACTTTGTTGTCTCATTAAGAGAAAATCCATCAGACCAAACAGCCATACAGGTCACTTGTCCCGAATGTCAGATGGAACCATTCAGGGTTTCTAAAACTCAGAGAAGCATTTCCACTCACTTTAAAAAAAAAAAAAAAAACACAACATAAGAAAGCTGGATGACAACTCCAGGACATTGATGTCTAAGACCACAGTGCGAATTTTGGTCATCTTAGAGACTTAAGGACCATAAGAGCATTTTCTATAACAGTCAATGAAAGATTCTTTTCAAAGTTATCGCACCACAACTGTGGCTGATTGTAGTTTTTTTTTTTTTTAGCTCCTGCTTGAGAGGATGAGCTTTCCCAGCATGAGAAGTACCAAATGCTGTGAAGGTACATCATCCTTCAGGGGGCACTCCTATCCCAATTAACTCACAAGACCCCTTAAAACATTTTAGTCCTATAAAGATTCTTATTTGGATTATTTTAGCTTTCACTCGACTTAGTCTAAACAACAAAAATACTTGGTTATGGTTAGAAAACAAATCATGCGTGTTCTTCACACCACCCCTCAAGGTCATAGACATATTTTTTAACAACACCTACACGACTTATGGTGTTGTTTCTATGTAGAAAATAATCTACACCCCAACCCAAAAGTACCTGGTACAGTCCAAGGAACCTTTTTAAAGTGGGACGCTTTCTTTCAAGCCTGCATCGTGTTTGTTTCTGTTGAAGATGATCACCCTGCCAACCAGAAAAGGGAGATTTATAACAAAGATGCAAAGACAAAGATGTTTCTCCTCTAAGATCTGACCTAAAATCCAAGTCGTTTCTAATTGATAAACTTCACCAGAATGTAATCACGTTTTTTGTTTGTCCAAAACTGGACCAAAATGTTGAAATCACTCCCGCACGTATAAGTTCAGCTAGACTCAAATGGGCCTAGGCACTCAATTCATCCTCCACAGTTCCAAACCAGCCCAAAGATTTGATTTTATAAGTGCAGCATCATCAACTTAAATTCAGCCGTACTGACTCTCACACAGTCCACCGCATCATGGGTTGGACATGCTTTGTTTAATGACTCAATTCTTCTACCATTTAATCAATAAACTGGCTAAATTCAACCCATTCTTTATGTGACCTTCACATACTTTTTCCTTTCTTTAGAGGACAGAAAAAAATGGGTTCTTGTACAGTTTGAGTGACAGTTCTGTCATGTATTTTCAAAAAATTCTCTGGTTTATGGGGCTGTTCTCAAACCAAACAAATGTCTCTTTTTTCTGAATTTAAAAAAAAAAAAAAAGGTTAAATGTAGAAAGTGAATACTTTCATGGCAGTTTAATGAGATGCTGCAAGTCTGTATTTCTATTGACTGTTAAATATGTGTTCAAGTAATCAAAAAGGAAAGGAAATCTCTTGTTACAACACACAAATCGATGCAAAACTTCCATAAGAAAGTTCAGTTACAGAATGGAACTGATAACTCATACATCTCTAAGACCCCTTTCCAACTCTCATGCACAGGTGGGTTTAGTCTTTAATCCTCTTTGACTATTTTCAATTAATCAAAAAGACAAGGAAAACTTTGACATTACAGGGGGGGAATGAAACATTCAAACGTATCTCCTGGTTTTGACGGGACGACTGTCAGCTTTGTGTTCAGAAGTGATAGAAATTGACAGCACCCAAACATTTGAATTTCAAGGTGGAATCTTCTGCAGTGAAGATGAACCTCAGAGTACGAAACTTAAATGTTTACGGCCACAAACAAGAATCCTTTATGCTTACATGGAACAATGTAAGCCTGCGTCTAAAGACAACAGTCATCTTTCCTTCAGCTCCAACAGAGAAAGAAGCGATGGTTTCCAATGCAACTGTGCAGCACCTCAAAACCACACTGCACATGTTCAAATAGATCGACACAAACTCCGGCACACCTTTACCACTTACTGGGAAAATGTTCAGATGCGTGGGAAGTGATCCGTTAGCATTTCCAGGCTTTAAGAAAAAAAAAAATGGGCAGTTAGCAGCACAGATCAAAAGCTTTTAAACACAGACATCAAGTGAAAATCCAAAGTGAACGAAGGTGGCGTACCACCCACGGTTTTTTGTTCAACGGGAGATTTCTGGGAAGGGCTGACAACAAAACAACATCGGAAACAAAGATGTTCCAAGATTTAACAACAACAACCCTGTAGTTGAACTGCTTGTGATTTAAAGGTTGTGTTGGTTTGCTTCTGTTCAGCCCTTCAGCTTTAGACAACAGCGTGATGGTTTTTCAGCTGAGGTCAAACAACAGCAACTCGACCAAAACCCATTAACATTCCAAGCTGCGCAGCCCTCGGTTTGTGCTCTCAGACCAGCATACTCAGAAATTACACCGACAGCGTTGTTGACGGTCTGAGATAAACTTGCACATTGTGTGAGAACTGATGCTGCACTCAGAAATGCCATTTGATTTGACTGTTTTGGTACAACGGCGAGGAAAACAACTCGCAGGAGAACCAAAACAAAATAATAAGCCCACTCTTGTCAGGCAGCCAACATTTTCCTTTCCTCGGTTTCCAGTGTTGAGTGTAGTGTGAAGGTGTGGGGCGAGTTGTGTTTTCTTCCACCGAAAACAAGCAGTCCAGTAAAAGTGGAAGCAACGTCAGGGTCCCGTTCGTTAGCGAGCTGCAGGTGGCTGTGTTGACCGCTCGGTGCCTGCTCAGAAGTCCCCCGACCACTTGCGGTCTTTCTTCTGTCAGACACCGTTATTTGTTCACTTCTTCCACCACATGCTCCAACACTTCCCCTTCTCTCTCCGCTGTTTTTGCCCGAGCAGCGTTCCATTCTTCTTTGTCTCGAGGTATTGCGTGCCTGTGACGCACTTCCTTCCATTGTATCAGGAACTGATACCTTAACGCTTGTGAAGTTACTGTCAAGAGCGCACTCGGATGTGTTGATTGGAAGGTACTGTATGCTCAGGACAGGTAATTGTGTGTCTCCACATGGCTTTTTGCCTGCAGCCAGCTGATTAAACAGGGCCGAATGGTAAATTACTAAAAACGGCTCCTGTGTCAGATAGTGTAACACCACAATAATATGAAGACAAATTGTAGCCGATGTTAGATGATGTCATTCAGTATTTTTCCTTTCTGCAGTAGGAAACGAGCAAAGACAGCATGACGGCTTTTAAGAGGAGGCTGACACATTCTTGTTCCCCTCTGATGAAAGTTTCACCACTCTTCTTCTCCAAAGTAAGACAGTCATCAAGGACCTGACTGTCATGAAAGTTGAGAGAGAGAATCAAATGGTCAAATTGCATTTGTTTCCTGTAAAGATAGAGTCATCTCCACATCCAGCAGCAGTAATGTAAAGTGGAATCTTTAAATAAACATTATTTGCAAAAATAACTTCCTCTCAATTGGAGAGTTTCATGTCGACTGTAAAATATGTTTTGTTTTTTTTTACTGTCAAGGGAAAATCAAAATACACCCTCCTTTAATTCCAAGTTTTTACGGATCAAGACATAGTATGTTAAATAAATAGATCAGGAGGAAAGACATCAGCAATTACCTTAGAGGAGCAGCCAGTTCACCCCAAGGCCAGACAATAAAATGTGAAAGTTCATGACAGCATGTTAGAAAAAGAATAAACAAGTATGGCTTGTTTGGAAGGATTGCAGGACAAAGCCTCTTCTCCCTCTCAAAAGAACAAACACAACAACAACAAAAGAACAGCACGTTCGGAGGAAACCAAACACAGCATATCAGCACAAACACCTCAAACCAACTGTCAAGCACAGTGGTGGAGGGCTGATGATGTGGGCTCATTCTGCAGCCACAGGACCTGGGCACCCTGCAGCAGATCTACAACAGAATGTGTGAAAAAGAAGAAGAATCAAGGTGTTGCAATGGTCCAGTCAGAGTCCAGACCTCAGCCTGACTGAAATGCTGTGGTGGGACCTTCAGAGAGCTGCGCATAAACCAATGCTGCAAACCTCAATGAGCTGAAGCAATGTTAGAAAGAAAAGTGGGTCAAGATTCCTCCACAACCATGTGAGAGAGGTTGTTCAACAGACTGTTGCATCATGGGGTGGACTTTGGCACAGATTCTATAATAGTACAGATACGCCACTCACGGTGCATTTTCGGTTTCCAACGAGGCGATTTTGGTTGCAGTTCCACCCTTTTTCCACGTGGGGCGCTCAATTTTGGAGACCAGAATGAATGGAGTCCTATGGAGCTATACGCCCTTTCGTGCCCTTATCTCAAGATATAATTTTTTCTCTACTAATTCGAATGTTGTTTTCGAAAGAGGATGTTTAGAAAATACCCATGGCTGAGTTTTAGATTTTTAGAGCCACTCATTAGCTTAAAAAAAAGGATTTGAAGTGTATATGACGTCATACATAGCTTACAACCGGAGATGCCGCTTTACGGCAACAATCCTGCTTGTTGTTGGTCTAAAAGGCAGCAGCGTTTTCAAGGAAGAGCTGTAGTAAGAGAGAATGTGTGGTAACATCAGATTCTTAGGCTGTGGTAACATAAGCGAAAAAAGTCCATCTTAATTCTGTTGTCGCTTGGTATGGAGCCAGCCGTCAAGCGGTGCCTCTGGTCGTAATTCTGGTCGAGCGCTGTCATTAGCACAATGCTAGCGCGTGGTGGACAACAAGAAGCCAACCTGTAAGAAATCAAAGGGATATATGTACTCGTTCAGTAGATTTTTGACTTGAAACCCATGTTGAGCTCTCAGAAACTACATTCAAATCTGAGCGCTCTTGAGGAGACTTAGGTGAAACTGACCATTTGTAGCATCTAGCTCCATTGGGCCCCATTCATTCATTCATTCATTATTAGTGAGCCTTATATCAGGCCACTACCATTTATTTATATTTGGGTTTATCAATTCCCAGCTGCAATAATCCCTGAATAATAGTTTAATTGGTGATTGTTTTAGATGGAGAGATCTGGCATTCAGGCTGAAACAACACCACATCGGGTTAATTTGACTGTCTTTAGACGCAGAGATGCATTTGCTGGGCTTTTTGCTAGAACCAGCCTCTGGAGGAAAAGCAGCCAATGAATTCATATTCTTTTCTCCACAATCCCACTCTCGGGAGGTCAAGAACGTTCAAATTATCCCTGCGCGCTGTTGTGTTAGACTACTTCACATGAGTCACCCAGGCAACGGGTAAATGAAATCACTGATGGGCAGATACTTTAATTCACAGGAGCTGCCTGCCAGTTTGGCATCCTGCCTCTTTTTAAAGCCATGTTCCTGCACAGTGGGCATCCTCAAGAAACTGCTGATTAGATTTTTATTTAATAAGTTCAACTTGCACAAAATAATAAGACAACAGAGTGCATGTTTGCTATTATCACCGACTTGTATGTGTGAGAGGAGAAAAGGTGCAGCTGGCTGCTGGAGTCAGTCAGCTCACTGCAACAGAGCGAGAAGTTGCCGTTTCTTTGCTGCTTTGCTTAATAAAACAGCAGTGTGTCAACAGGCCACCAGCACAATATTAAATCCTGCTGTATGTCGTACCGACTGCTCTTTACCCCACTCTCTCCACTCCTAGTCAGCACTTTGGTGCCTACGTATGTCCTACTGGCTGCACCTGAGCTGAGAGATTAAATATTGCTCATCATGCTGAGCTATTATCCAGGTTAGGGTATTACAACAAGACATGTGAATGACGTTACAGGGAAAAGAAAAGAGAGAAATGCAAGAGCAATGAAATAATAATAAGATACTACATTTAAAAAATGAATACAAATTCAATCAGAACTCACCGACTTATTTCAGGTGAAATAGTCTCCTCCTCTCACTCCCACTCAGCTATTTACTTTCTAAATTTATAGAAATGAGAAAACTCAGAGGTTGAAAAGACACTTTTGCATGAGTTTAAGGGTCTCTTGACTGTTTCTTACTTAAAAAAAAAAAGCAGGTAGGTACTGGCTCAAACTCAAACTGAATCAGACAGCACATGTGAGTCACACCTGTTTAATCTACGGGGGCTAATAACAGCAAACAGCACCACAGACAGTCTCAAATCCTGCCGGGTCTTATTCTGACAACTGTAATGATGACAATATAGTGGCAGAACCACCGGAGTTCATTCCACATATACTGTACAACACGTCCACCTCTCTGTCTGGGGGAAAGAAAAAAAAAGGTGAAAACAGAAAAGCAGCCTGATTTTAAGTCAGCTAGGAAAACTTTTGTTGGCCTATCAAGGATGAATAAAAAGAGAAAAGTTCATCTGCAGAAGAATAAATATTCAAAAGTGCTACAGAGTGCCTGAGAACTTTCCTGTATTACATTCTATTATATTCAGAATTTTGCCATTTTTATTTCAACCATCAATTCATGCAGAAAAGGCCCACATTAAAGCATAAACGTTAATCAATATATAGGAAATTAAGTGCATCTCTAATGTTCAAGTAAACCCCACAACCATCAGCAGAAGCAATACCTCAATATGTCTGATGTCATACAAAGAATTATCAAGTAAAAGTGATCTAAATAAATATGCATTATTAGATCAGCAATAATTAAGTGTTTAAGGAGGTTAGTGTCTGTGCAAGAGTAAAGCACATCAGTAATCACTTAGAGGAAAGTCTGTTTATGTTTACATACATTTTCTATTATTAATCAGCCGTGTAGAGCTTCTCTGTGTCTCTTTCTCATGTTTTCTGCTGCGTTTTCTACTCTGTGTTAAACATTATCTGCGATAATCCCATTTAAATTGGGGATGCTGGTCACTTTTTGGAAACAGTTGGGAATATTATGAAAAAATTATATATATATATATATATATATATATACACATACATACATACACACACACTCACACTTAGAAAAGTATATATATTCCAATAAAATAATCTCCTGCTAATTTTACGTATGGTGTTACATACCAGGAAATTTGAAGAAAAAGAAAAAAGCTCACTCGGTTCTTACCAGGTCTTAAGAAAAGGTAAATAAAACCTTTAATGAAAAATTACACATCACATGTTACACTGTGTCACTAATCAATTAACAAAAACTATGTTTTTCCACACATTGCATCTGGATTTGTGCTAAGTCCACTCTGTGATCCAACAGCTAGAACCCCCTTTAGTAGCAATAACCTATAATCCTTTTCTGTAAGAGGTTATCAGTCTCTCAAATCATTGTGGAGGGATTTTCTAACTGTGCTGTCATGAACTTTAACATGCTAACTGAGGCCTGTAGAGTCTGAGATGTAGCTCTTGGGTTTTCTGATCTTGGGGTGAGCTGGGACGTCCACTCCTTGGAAGTTTGACAGCTGTCCTGAATGTTTTCCACTTGTGAATAATCTTTCTCTCTGTAGAATCATGGACTCCACATAGTTTGGAAATGACACCTGGCTGCTACTTCTCCTTTTAATTCCAGTAGAAGCAGTAAGGGTGGTTTTAACACACCATTTCTGCATTTTGGTTCAGTTTTTGTTCGATAAATAGTGAAACAGTGTAATATATTGTGTGATGTCTGTTGTATTTTTATAAATTTTTAATGAAAAGGATTAGATGATTTTTTTCATCATCTCCAAAGACTGTACGTAAAAATGTACAACTGACTGCAAGCGATTACCTAGTTCACTGGTTAAGAGAGGTTTATCCGCACGTGCTACAGGTGGTAAATTTTATGGCTGATGTAAAAGTGTCCAGATAAACTCAGTTTGCTGTGTCGTACTGGAAATGTGTTCACTGCGGTAAAGAAACCAACATGCTGTCCAGAGTTCAGGCAGTCAGAGTGCAGACAACTACAGCCAACAAGTTGAGAAATTTGATTTTTCTCTCAAATACTGATATTCTAATCTCAATCTCAGAATGAGTCAAAACTGGGAGAGATTAACTGATTCAATTTGCAACATGGAAACAGAGCAGTTAAGTAGCATTGCACTTGTGGATGTGATAAGGAAATTGTGCAATTGTGTATTTTCATTTTGACTTGGTGACTGAGGGAGCCTCTTTCTTTTTTCTGCCGTTGTCTTCCGTCCCGCCCTTTCATTGCTCTGCCTTAAATCAGTGGGTGAACACTGATCTAAAACTTTCCTACAGTATAAATAATTTTTTTCCCCTCATTTCATCCAATTTCATTTTAAAAAAACCAAAACGTTTTTCATACAAAATGACACATTTAAAATATATTAGTTAAATTATTTACCCTCTCTACAGTCTTCATGACAGAGATGGGAGCTTAGTGGTATGATTTGTTTAGGTTTATTTTGATCAAATTCTGATTTTAAAAACCAATTTATTTTTATTTACCCTTCTTGACCAAAGGAGAGATGCCCTCTATTTAAACTGGCCTGATTCGGATTCATTAGGCGGTACCTGAAGGCAGCATTAGGTTAAAGCTCTGCGTCACGAGTCCTTATAGCGCGTGCACGGCGGCCAGGTAAGCCTCTTGGGCGCAGACTGTCAGTGGACATAATTCCCTATGATGTGTGATGGCGGGACAGCGACGCGCCAGTGGCGCACGACCTGCGCATCAACTGGCCTCTGTGCGCATGCTGATCCACGAGCCTTCCTGTGCCCTGACCTCGCCGTGAACCCGTGAACTGATTTTGCACGACAGTTTTTCCAACTCTTAAAGTTTAGAATCTATTATCTGACGTCGGTGAGAATAACAGGAGCGGTGAAGTCTGACTGACTGGTCCATGTTTGTTGTATATCCCCAGATTATTGGCTTCATTACTCAAATATAAAAAATAAAAAAATGGACCCATTGGAACAGAGTGTGTCACAGTTTCCAGCCTTGCTTGATGCCGATGGGTGCATTTCAAACGATATTAGAGCATTAATTATAGGTCTGTGGCTGATTAGATTTCTCAAAGCAATTTAGCAGAAACTGCGTCGCTTAGCAACACAGTTGCCATTCAAAAGCTGCGCCGCTGGCAGGTTTCTAAACATCAATCATAAATTAATAGCACTCAAAGATGTATTGCTTGGGTCGGGCGTGCTTTGGGTCGCCGGTTCGAGACAGAAGGCTCGAAACGCTGCAGCGGTTTCAGAGGAGCGTCCCCGAGCAAATAGTTCTGCTACAGATCAGTGCGCAGGTCAAAAGTTAATGTAACAAAAATGACACCCAGTAATTCTGGAAAGGGTGACATATTGGAGGGCTGGAGAACCTACAGTACAATTGACGTGTTCGCGTTATGAGCAAGCACATAAGCAGTCACTCCCCGAAGAGTGGTCACCTCAGAAACCCCCCTGCAGCTAATTTCCCCCCCACACAACTTCCCCAGCTGAATATGAAACTTTTTGACGGGAGCGACTCTTTCTGGCAGAGAAATGCGCAGCAAACAGCTTTAAGAGAGCTCAGCATCACCAGTTGTGGAGATACAGATTAAAATAGGAACCATAGCAGATTGGATTATACTTAATTCGCCATTTTATATCGTGTAACGTGTCAGATTCTGGGCGCTGTGCCCTTGTTTATGAGGTGCGTCCGAATTACAATTAGCCCACATTTCTCAGCGATTCCTTTGAAGCAGCCTCGCTTCACTGTTGTGTTGACCTAATCAGTGGGTCCACGTTAATGTGACCATCCGCGCGGCATGCACTGCTCTGTTTTGTTCCACCTCTCCAAATTACGCACAATACGTCGGAGCCAAATGAAACAAAGACCCCTTTGTGCACAAACACTGCATACCAAATCATTCTGAGTGCGTCTGCTCAAAGAGCAGGAGCAGATGAAGACTGGTGGATTTTGAGCCCTCGTGTCTTCAGGCGATAGATTATTTTCATGCCCTGACAGGACCCACAGACGCTGATACGGAATTCTAAACATTAAAATCCTCAAATAAGCTGCCTTAACTGTCCAAACTACAGTGTTCTTTATCTATACATGTAACATTTTATGCCCTCTTGCGCTGATGAGTGACCGAACCTGGACCCAAGCAGCTCCGAGTCCAGAGTGCAACGCGTAAAGGGAGGGAATCCCTCCAGTGTCTGACGCTTCCTTTACCAAGGAAACCCAAACGCGCTCATTGACGCAACTGCCCATTTTAGGAAACATGCGTCAATGAACCAAAGTAAGTCAGACAAATGGTGAACTCCAGAGCGGGCACTGACGTCCGTAACAAATAAATTCAAATCTGGAGATATATTTTAGCTGCTTTAACTGTAAACCCGGATTTCGATTATGTCTCCCGTGTCCGCCAGGAGAAGGACGGTCATTGCGGATCTCTCCCTTTCACTGCCTTATCCAGAGATGGCCCCTCCCTGGCTGAAGTTGCAACGCCCAGGCGTGACGTAGATTGTTTCGTTGGAGTTGAAAAGCCGTTGCAGTTCTTCATAGTGCCATTGAAGTGAGTCATCTCTAGGAAGTGGGGTAAAAAGGAAAAGAAAAAAAAGTTCGAACTGTTCCGTGAACAGCAGAGCGCTCCGCGTAGAGTAGTAGTAGGCAAGGCGACGGAAAATATTCTGAAAACTGAAAACAGGCAATAGGCTTTAAAGCGAACGTTAAACTGCGTGAGTCACAAACTACAGTCCGACGCTTCTCTGCTGGATTTGACTGCTGAAGGTGTGCTGCTGACTTTAAGTTAAACTTTGCGCACCTGAGAGGATCTTTGACAGCGTAGTCTACCTGCGGCACAGATCAACAAAAGCACAAGAAGAAAATTATCTTAGAAGCACGACAAACAAGAGAAAAAAAAATCCAACTTGCAATATTTGTAAGATGTTATAGGTTAGTTTTCAGAAGCATAGTTGCACTTTTGCCTGCTCGTCTTTGGATATCTCAATTAATAACGTCTCGAGTCAGAGGATTTTTTTTTCCTCCTGTTGGTGCCTTTTTACTGCGGGGATTTAAAGAGAAAGGCTCCAGAGCTCAAACAGTCCACTGAAATCTTCCTCTTTCCTGGATCATGTACCAGGACTACTCCGGGAACTACGACACCTCGTCCCGCGGCAGCAGCACCTCTCCGGCCCAGCCAGAGTCATTCACAAGCGGCAGCAGCACGATCGGAAGTCCGATCTCTACCTCAAGCTACCAGGTAACAACAACGAGCTGATGCAGAAAAGATTTAACGGAGTTATCCAAAAGTGTCACCTCTTTCAGGTCCACAACCTCTCCGAATTTCATGATTTATTTTCAACATGGTGCCGCGCTTTCTTCCTTTAACAGATTTATAATACACCTGGGAGGGGAAACGCATGGACCTAGTGACACTGATTATTACAGAGGTGACTCCACAAATGCGAGTCTTGTGCACATCTCATTTGTTTTCTTACCATTTGACACAAATCGCACACAAATTGATGACATATCTGAATTAAATAGCAAATGTTTTCTCCAGCCAGTGCGCACGGTCAATGCTGAAGAATTGTAATTTTACGCATGGGAACATAATAGATCGTCATTTCAAGGAAACATTTGATAAGGTTTGCTCGCTCTTTGGTGTGGGAGAAAAGCGGCACATCGACATGGATGTGAGCTTCTTATTTCCAGATGTGAAATTCTGTCTTTTGGGTGCTGCTATCTGTCCAGTGCGTCCGTAAAACTGTAACAGGCGAGTACATTGCAGCGGTGGAGGCTCGTTTTACGCGCATAAATAAATCCCTCCAGAGCAGACAAACACTATACACCGAGCTATTTACACTCTGAGCTGTGTTATAATAAACAGGCTGGAGATCCAGCTTATACTGAATGCAACAGGCATGTGCTGCTGGATGCGTTCATGTAAACACAGACGATGGGAGATGTCGGGTTTCTTTTGGCCAGTAGTGGCTTATTGTGTTGTTGCAGAAATAGATGAAGGTTCAGAAAAAGGTGGCAAATGTTTATTGTAATTTTTCAATTTCGGTCGTGTGTGGACTGCTTGCAAACGTGGTTAGAGCGTGGTCTAATTCGATCAGACGGGTCTCGGGCTGCAAATGGCACATTTCCTCCAGCGGGAAGCGCGCTCAGACCGGGAGCACAGGACATTTCCTCAGCGAGGAAATGGCAGTTATCGGGTTGCTTCACCCAGAGAAACTGCCTAACACCAGACCCTGCCATCGGTCTGTCATTTCATCAGGGGTCGAAAATTCCAAACGAGATACACAAACTGTAGGTGTGCAAAGCCATGACGACAGCGAGTCTGTATATTCTAAATAATAGGATCTAAATCCGGAAATAGGCACGTCTTTTTCCCCACACCCTGTCTTGCGTGTAGTGCGCTTCTGTGGAAAAGTGTCGTCAGGCTCACGCAATATTACAGTAAACGACTTTTGGCCCGTATTTATCATTGCTCTGGTTCCCTGTAATCACTCACTGACTGCCTGTTTTCCATTACAGCTGGCTGGAACATGACCTCTTTGTGAGACAAATGGAAGATATATTTGTGTGTTTATTGGACAATAAATGAATTATATATATATATATATATATATATCATATGTTTTAAGTTTAATCTCAATTACTCTACTGTATGCCAAACTCCTCTGCATACAGTTAATTCAATCTTCTTTGTGTTTAATATTGTTTTGCTGGTATTTTGAAACCAAACCGGCCAAAAATTCCTCTCGTATAATTCTGGATAACAAGGCTCGTTACAGCTGGCGGCTTCCCCTCTTACTGGAACTGAGCGAGTTTCACATGTGCTTAACAAATCCCATACACAATGACTCACCAGATAAACAAAGTTCCAATAGACTGCCGGGATATCCGACGGAAAGTCGGGAATAACGGAGATGGGGAAGGGGGGAGGGGTCGTGTGTAAATTACGCACACAAGCAGGCTGACACCAAAAACATGAGGCAAGACTGATCTAACATAAGTTCTGATTGTAGGGAAATTCCATACACAAATGTATGTATAATGAACATAATAGTGAGGTTGAAACTAGTAATCAACAGTCTGGAGTCATTCTTCATCAGTGATGGCTTACATAACTACACAGTTGCATTTTTGTTGCAAATCAGATTTAAAATCTTCTGAGATAATTCAACCCCAGCTCACATCATTTGTGAGACAGTCATGGTTTATTTATTTTGAAATCCGACTCAAACTTCTCCAGTCCAGATGTGCAGATTCACCAGAGCAGCGTTCGTCTTGGGCTCATTGTAGTAAAATGTGATGTGCTGGACACCTTGGGCTTTCCCACATGATTCACAGCATGTGTCACTGTTCTACTCCAGGGGTTACATACACAGCCCATGTGGATTGAATCATTACTATAAGCTTGAAATGTGGAAAATGTGTGAATTTGATAATGGTGGGTGGTGGAGGAGGCGTCGCTGCGAATGTGCTGCGAGCAACTCGGAAGCTAAGATGCTTATGGAATTAAACTGCATCCTTTGGCAACACATCAGCCACCCCACTTTTGTATAGCATTTCCCTCCATCATGCATTACCTCTCATCAACTTGTCCTGCCTCCTTCTCTTTTCAGAAGTACAGGGTTGACATGCCTGGCTCCAACAGTGCCTTCATCCCCACAATCAATGCAATCACAACCAGCCAAGACCTGCAGTGGATGGTGCAGCCCACAGTCATCACCTCCATGTCCAACCCGTACTCGCGCTCCCACCCCTACGGCCATCACCTGACCAACGGGCCAGGGCTGCTGGCACACAACCCACTGGCTCGGCCCGGGGTCATCCGCTCCATTGGCGACGCCAGAGGCCGACGCAAGAGAGACGAACAGGTGAGGACAAAAATGTGATCCCGACTACAAAACCAATCCATCGATATCACCATTAACCAATAAAGTAAATAAGTTTAGAGGAAGCAGAGCTCGTCTTAGGTTTGCTTTATGATACTAGTGTAACCATCATTCTCACAGCCAGCAGTGAGCTCCATATTGACCGTCAAACAACTTCTTTTTTTTTTTTTTAACCATCTTCTTTCTTTGTCTGTCCTTAGCTCACCCCAGAGGAAGAGGAGAAAAGGAGGGTTAGACGGGAGAGGAATAAGTTAGCCGCGGCCAAGTGCCGCAACCGCAGACGAGAGCTCACCGAGCTGCTGCAAGGGGTGAGTCTCTTCTTCTTCATCTTGCTCCTCGAATTTAGCTGTAACATCCATCCTTTTTGCTTTTTCACGTTCAGCGTTTTGCTGAAAATCCAACATTTTTGTATAAGGGAGGAGAAAAAAAGAAAAAAAGTCACTCTTGTTCAGAAGTGTGTTAGGAGCTCAGACCTTTTCAACTCAACTCCACTCCTTAATTTACAACCTCACTGGACTGGTTTGACTCTTACAGTGCCGTTAAGTGCAAGGTCTGAGCGAGGAGATGACAGGCAATGAAAAGCTTTTTGTCTCGGGCAGCTGCACACAGAGGTAAGGCTGTCTCGCAGCTCATGCCTCGCAGACAGTAACAGGATCTAAATGGACTAATTAGCCGAATTACAGTGAGGTTGAGCTTGTCAGGCCTTAAAAAAAAAAAAAAGAAAAAAAAAAAAGAAAAACCCTGGAATGGAATTTGCTGTAGGCAGCTGTCTTCATGAATGCAGGACATTTTGTAAAAGGGGAAAATTGCTCGTCTCACAATCCCACATGGAGATTTGTGCTGGCACACACGCAACCACACCACAGCAAAGACTTCCAGAAGAGAAAGAAAAAAAGAGAAACCTTTCTTCTCTGCCTCTCCACACACCTGATTTAATCAAAGACCCAAACAAGGAAGAGCCACTGTCCAGTAGAATGTAGTCACAATATTTGTACTGCATCTCGACTAGTTTCACTTAAGAGTCACACAGAACAACTCCCATCTAGGCTACTGATGAACAACTTTCTCATACCTTTGCCCATGACTCAAAGTTCTCAGACAGCTTGTCAACATATCTTTGTCTGCCTCGTGTCTGACAAAATCTTTTCCATCTTTATCGCTTTATGACACATTGTTGATGTAGGTGTCACTACTCCAGGACACACACACACACACAACAAACTGCAGTTATGCCATGCTCAAATGTAAACAGACAGATTTAAGAAGACATTTTAAGTTCAAACGTCTACAAATTCCGTCTTAAACATGCTGATTGTGCTTCTGCGAAGGGAAGTAAACAAACAGTGCCCTCTTTTGGCACTTTAGAGAATCACAGATACAATCTGGTTTAAAGAAGGTTGAAATTCTGGCTTTATCGCATGCATTATGAAGCTCCAGATAATGTAAATGTATTTTATTTATACAGACAATCCTTACGATGTACCAAAGTGCTTTACAGCAGGTAATAAATAAAGAGAGGAATAAGTAAACATAAAAACAATAAAAGAACAGAACAAAATCAATCAAAATAAAAGATAAAAGTGTCATCATACTACTGGGTATTAAAAGTAATCCTAAATAAGTAGGTTTTTAGCCTAGATTTGAAGAGGCATTTGAATAATGTCACCAAAACCAACAAGCTATGGTGCCACCGTAAAAAAAAAAATCCCGATTTACACTGCCGGTACTCTTTCTTTAAGCTCATGTGCCTCTCCTTTTTGTCCCAACAGGAGACTGAGAAGCTGGAGGACGAGAAGGCAGACCTGCAGAAAGAGATCGAGAGTCTGCAGAAGGAGAAAGACAAGCTGGAGTTCATGCTGGTCGCCCACAACCCCGTGTGCAAGCTGCCCATCGAGGAGCGCCACCAGACATCGGGGCACCAGCAGCAGCAGTGCGCCCCGCTCCCGCTCACCATGCGCCCCAACATGGGCTCCCGGGCTCAGATGAACCACGTGGTGGTGAAGCAGGAGCCCGAGGACGACGAGGTGGGCAAACCTCAGCGCTCCGTTATCAAGCCCATTTGCCTGGGTGGCAACGGCATCAGCGGTGGGATGTACTGCCCAGACGGAGACAGCCTGAACACACCGGTGGTGGTGGCGTCCACCCCGGCCACCACACCAAATGCTCCAAACCTCATTTTCACCTATCCCAACATGCTGGAGCCCGAGAGCCCCTCACCCTCCTCCGAGTCTTGTTCCAAGGCCCACCGGCGCAGCAGCAGCAGCGGCGACCAGTCCTCCGACTCCCTCAACTCGCCCACCCTCCTGGCGCTCTGAGTCGGGGGTGCAGCTGGGTAACAAACACTGTGGTTGAAAGCAAACGCGAGGATCAACTGCCCCTCCGCCCTGCGACCCTCCGGTGTCTTTAAAGCACATTTAAAAGTCCAGACCAAGCTGACCGTGTGAGCCGCTTCCCCTCTGGAGGGAGACCCACAAGGGCTACGCCGCGTTTCCTCTCGTCCGACTTCAGCGTGAAATTTTCTATTTGTCAACGTGTGTGCAGCCACCCTGAACGGCATCATCCCGTCGCCATTTCAACCCCAGAGTGTCAACTTGTTTACCGACAGTTCTGAAGAAAGACTTGCCCGCGTGGGGCTACAAGAGAACGAGTTCTTAATATATATTTTTTTGAAAATGTCTAAAAAGCCATGTGGCTGACACTTGCACTCTGCCAAGACGAATCAATAAATAAATCACTAAGCGAGGTCAGCGTTCTACTGGAATGTCTGAGGAGAGACAATGAGCAAAGACGTCCTCATCTTTTTTCCATTTAGATTTGTCCTTTTGATTCAGGATAGCTTCTCAGAGTGTGTACACTTTTCTGATGTTATTTCCATCTCTTTAAGTGTATTTATGGCCTGTGCTAAATGAAATTTACAAAGTGTTTTTGTTGAGACTTTGTCCTCTCCTTTAATCTGCCTGTAGAAAAGCGACGCGTCCTCAGTGTTGCAAAGGATACGAGCCAACTTTCAATCAATGACTAGTTCCTCAATACTTTCTATTTTGCCATAGTGGCTTGACTTTATAGTATTGTGTGCTTTTCCTCAGTGATTCTGTACCTGAACTTTACAACCTGTTTTTGACAAAGTGTATGTGATTTACATTGATGTCAGGGATTATCTCTCATGTGTAGTCGAACCCCGTTGTGAAGAGCGCCGACAGCAGGACCGCTGGCTGTTGCAGAGTTGGTACTTTTAAATTTCATCTCCTCATTGTGTCGCACCGAGAGAGATTAGTCTTTTTCGCTCAGACATTTAAAAAAGTTTGAGCAAAACCCTCCTCCGTTGCACTTCTTTGTCCTCTAAACAAACATCTTCAGTGTCCCCCCCAAACGCTGCCTCTCAGGGGGCGGGTCAGGTTTCAAAGAGCCAAAAAGGTTTGTATGACATGTGTGTATTCCTGTAAGTCGTCCATCTTTGTCTAAAAGGAGGGATTTTGCTCAAATTTGAAAAAGCCACGATGGTCCAGACTGTCGCCAGCTGCCAATGATGTCAACCCTGTTTATACGGTGTTTGTAAATCTGTCACTTTAGTAAAAAAAAAGAAAGAAAGAAAGAAAAAAAAAATTAAATTCTACTCAGATGTGCTGATTTCTGGGTGCAACATGGAGGTACTTTAGTGGAAGCCGAACTGGTTCACTTTTTGTCGATGAGGAAGGGATGAAGAAGACTCTCTCTACAGCTGGCCTGACATGAAAGAGTAGATTTCTTGAGTTCTGCCAAGAACTTATTTGTCGTTATTTTTACATGTGTGTATCTTAAAGGGATGAGGGTTTAAAATGCCGTGCACTGAGAAGGACAGAACAGCGAGATCTGAGACTTTTTTTTTTGTTTGTTTACGAGCGACATTCCTGATTAATTTAATGTCGGCGAGGGGGTGGGTTTAAAGGAGGTCGTCATCTTTACTCAAACCCGTTTTATTATCAGAGGAATTAAAGTTGCGCTTGGACGACATTTGTTGCGCTGGATGCTGAAACTACATTTTGCAATTGAACACAAGCTGCTGCTACTCGTTTGGAAAGATCGTGTCGGCTGTTTATATCTCGATTTAATGTGACTGGGTGTTGAATCATGTGATGCACGGGGGTCTTTGATCGTGTATGACAACATGAAGAGGCGAGATGATAACCAAAAATATCATTATGTCTGTATGTTGGAATATTCCGGAGCCCCTCGACACACATAGTAAAGCCATCAACTGTAGATCCTCTACTGTACATGTCATCTACTGTCTGTCGCCTGTTCAACTACTATTTCTTCTTTTCCAAATGCTTTAACTGTCAAAAATCATTCAAAATGAATAAAAAACAGCAATATGTATAGCAGTGTTCGTTAATTTAAAAGAATAATAAAATAATTTTCAACATGGAAAGGTCTTATTTTGCTCATACGACACTTTTTCTTCCCCACGCAACAAGCTGTTCGAGTCAGTTCACCAATCATGCTGATTATTTCTACACGAGATATAATTCAACATCATTTCTGACACACACTCAAAATCATTTATATGTTAAGTGTTGATTTAGGTTTTATTCATACAGCACTTTTCACAGTGCAACCTGAAGTTTTTTTTTTTTTTAAAGGTGGCAATAAAACTAAAGGGTCAGGCTTCAACAATTTTTTAAAAATGCCTCCTTCATTTAAACAATTTATGTTGTGCATTTAAAAATATATATATAAATAAAACAGAGGTCTAACTGGATCATCACCGTCACACTTTTTATGAGATATTTTAGTTGCTATTTGCGACGCCTGGCACAACCTTTTTACTTAAAAAAAAAAATAATAAGTTAAAAGTAGCCACACAGATATACTGAACACTCATTCGGTTTCAGGTAAGATTTCACATCTGACCACTGAAGCAACTTTTGGAAACTACTTTACCCCATTATTCAATAGTTTCTCACGTATTTTAAGTAATGTCGTAACACTTTTTTTTAAATATTTGCCTTTTGTGAGCTGAGAATATAATTTATTATTTTCATAAAAATCAGATCGTACAGGCATTCACATGGGTGAACGGATATATGAGTTTTCATTGTCAATGATGACCTAAATTTTCAAATTAGAATATTTTCTAAGTCACAATGAAAGAAGAAAGTGTTGCAATTCAGTTCCTAATTCAGCATTTTCTCAGGAAAAGGTGCCGACTTTGTGTGTAATATAATAAACTGTAGAAGTAAGGGATGATTCACTTGTTTAAATAGAGGAAATAAACTATTTTGGTAATAAAAGAAACAGAGTTGCACTGCTTAGAGTGACAATTAGTGAGACAAGACTGGAAACATTTTAGAAAAATGTAGGAGACCGGACTCCTCTTTGGTCTGTTGGCACACAGCTTGATGATGTCACTTCCTCCCGTCATGTAACTCACTGTTCTTTCTCTTCCTGTGTCGGGCTCAAAAGGTTTCAGTAGGAGTGTTGCACCTACGTTGGGAACACGTGCGGTGCATAATTATTGTCATCTAAAAATGTGGTGATGTTAAAGAAATTTATTTAACTGTTATACTCACCATGACTGAAAAAAAACAGGTTTATAACTAATTTTAACTTTTATATTTGACATGCAGTTTTGTTATCAAGAAACTGAAATTGAGGTTTACATTTAGTCTCATGACAAGAATAATTTACACAACAAAAACAATATTTTATAAATCAGATTCTCAGTAAGCACTCGACGTGTTTTCAATGTTACGTGCAGACGGGGCTCCCATTTACACCCGACTATCTCCGGCTAAATCCCTGAGCAGCTGAGTCCTTATAATAACTAGATTTTTATATAACAAAATCAACTGTAATTATCTAAGATGCACAACTGAAGCCTGTAAATCATAAAATCACAGAGAGCGCCATCTTGGCTTTCAGCACCTGAGGATCTTTTAAAAACATTTTTATGTGTCATGTGAACGCTACACAAGCAGTATGATGACAGAAAGATGCGTCGGGGACATCAAAAGGCAGCCGAATACATCAAAGTAATTTACGACTGTTCAGCAGAATGAATAATGACAGAGTGGTAGCGCCTCCTGCAGCTACGCGGCTGATAACGTTTTGCACCGAAAACACACACACTTTGTTCAGAGTTTAAAGAGAAATTACATGGACAACATGAAGCTATTTTTACAAGCTCATTATTGAACTCGTAGCGGATGAAATGTGGTCAACAGAAAGAAGAACTTCCAGCTCGTGCAATTTGTTCCATGAATTATGAATGTGGAACTACAGGTTGTGTGCTAGGGGCACGATGCCTCCCGACACAGTGAAGGAGGCAGTTAAAAAACAGAACTGTATAAATTGCAACACGGGCACACTGTACGCTGGTAGAGACGGCTGTTCACAGCCCTGGTGGCTGTAACACCATCACAGTCATGCGAGTCAGTGGGCTGTGAGAAGCACCAATGAACCGAAGATCTCCAGTTAGTCTCTTATCTGTAGAACTTACTGATATTCCCCTCCTGTGACAACAATATCTTTCCCTTTGGTGCCTTTTTCTTTCCATTCTTAGTTACAAACCTTGATAACAAAGTGGGCTGAATGTTTATATCTTGTTATACTTTGATATACGATTCAGCCTCTGTGCATCATAATGATCAGGATGCATTAGCTGGAGTATCTAAGGCATTTTTTGTAGAATAGTTACTGAACAGCTGCAGTTTCAGTGCCGCAGGCCCACATCACAGGGTTCAGGTGTGTTTATATTTCTGTCTGCAGATTTGGTGGATGGTGCACAGGGTCTGCTTCCTGTCACATGAGTGTTTGCTGCCCCCGTGTGGTCACGGACGTTCATTGCAACACAGTGAAAAGTTTACTTGGACTTCTTAGTCATTCGTTTTGCTTTGAAGATGCAGCATCCAAGCTGTGTTCACAAGTTTGTGCATCACCGATTATTGCAGCTTGAAAGAGTTCAATGTCACGCCAGGAACGTTTGGTTCACTCGCTGTGAATCGGCCGATTTTAGAAAAGGAAGACTTTCTGTTTTAATCACTCATTACACACCTGACAATGTGTTCTGGTAAAGTTTAGCCAAGGGGAGCTGTCTGAAGCATGTGAAGGAACCTTCAGTGCATTCCCAAGTTCACCGACAGACCCACAGCACCTGAGGCTGCGCCGTTCAGATAATCCGGAAACGTTAGCATAAGTGGATTAACTGTGTGCGTTTGTTCTATAACCAACAGAGCCCGTGTGATGAAATATCACACACAGGTTTGTTGAGCTAATTACTTTGAAATCACTTAAATCAATTAAATATCCATCTGTGCCTGTGATGCTTTAGATACAGCAGATAAAGCATCACTTGGAAATTAATCTTAGCATTTCACAACAACGTGCACAATTCTAAATCAATCATGAACATCTTGCATAATCTTGTTGCGTAATCATAAACAGTGAACACAGAGCTTTTAATGCAGCCTTATCAGAACATGTTACCAGCAAACTAACCACCGTCAGGGACGTAATCATTGAATTCTTAAAAATGTCCTGACATCACCTCGATGTTTTGATCACTGAGGTCAGATTCTGGGTTATGTTGAGTATCTTTAAATAACTTTGTTTATTAAACTGAGCTGTTTGGAAAAAAAATAATCACTAGTTACTTAAAATCTTAATTATTAACCATCTTATCCATATCCTGTGCTCTGTGTTTTCTCAAATTTATTTGTCTTTGAGTTAACTATGTGCTGTTATTTGATTCAGAATCATGCTTTTATGCGTTTATGAGAGTTGTATCAGTATAATCAAGTGAAGAGTCGTAAGAAGATCTGCTGTAAAGAAGCCGCTTCTTTGTTCTTCTGCAATCTTTGGAAAGTTTAACCAGATCCTGTTTAAAGTAACGTAAAAAAACTGTTTTCGTGAGATTTTGTTCACCAAGTTGTTGACAGAAATCATCTCCTGTCCTATGCAGGTCTATAATTTAAGTACCACTGATAAATGTTGTCAATGGGTGACAAGGCCGAGACAGTAAGTATCAATTTGAACGGCAGATTAAATGTCCATGTTTCCATCTTGTTCTGGTATTCAGTAACCGTCATAAAGCGTCAACAACCAGGCAGGACTGGAGTATAACCACCACACTGAGCTACACTCAGCTTTTTTATGTTGTAAAAAAAGAAACAAAACACAAGTAGGACACAAAACCATGTTATTTAGTAGCTGAACTTTCTGGATTTGTAAAAAACGTAACTCAACATTTGTTTTTATAAAATGTTTACCTTTTTTTTTTCTTCTTCCATTTGACTGATGATGAGGCTTTAAAAAGCCAGAATATTTCACTATTAAGGCAAAAATGTTTTGAGTCATATCTGTGTTTTCTTTTGGTTTTTATTTGTTTTTTTTCACTAAATAAAAAAGCTGAATGAACATCCTCAAAGTGTTGCGATTCCATTTTATTTTCCAGGGGTCTCAGGCTTGAAACTCCTCAGATCTTCAGTTTAAACTGGAGCCCAAGCCACAGCTTTGAGGTCATTTCCAAAATGCACGATCATCATATATGAACTACTATGCCAACGCATAACTACGCTCAGGAACCATTATGCAGACAGCTGCATTCAGAGTCCCCTGGATGTCCTGTGGGGAACAGCTCCAATCATCTCTGATGGCTGAGCTTTCCTCCACCAAGGCTTTGTTTTCTAAAGTTCAACAATGTTACATCATGGAACATCTCTTACTGTTAAAATGAGAGCTGTTGTAATCTTTGCATTCAGCCTCCCGGTGCTTCTCTGTTATTTGTGGTTGAATACGTCTGTTATGTTTAACCCGGTGGTTGCAGGGAACAGAGATCAGATGTGGAGATTTATGCACATTAGACTCACATAAATGTCTTAACATGAGCATCTTGACTGACTTTAATTGTGTATTTACCTTTTTCCTTACGACTAAACTCCACTAAATGGATCGTTTTGGTTCAGATACTTTATACAGTTCATGTCATCAGACTGAGCTTTGGATACACTTTTGTAGTTTGAAGGTAAAATGTGATTTACTAATAATTTAAGCACATCAGTAATTAAACATTATAATCACCTTTTCTTTCTTCAAGTTACTTGCAATCCAACACATTTTTCAATTATTCTGTATTTTAACTTCATCCACCAAAGCAACAAACATTCAACCACAGATTCAAACACTCATTTCATTAGCTCCTGCACTGCTTTTCTTTAACCAATTTCTGTGGTTAATTTAGCCTTTTGTCTCAGCCTGTTGTTTTTTTAAATCTTTTAATTAATCTACTCCTTTTTTATAGTCATTAAATTTATTTTTTGTGGCCTCACGTGACTCTACCTCACGAGAAAGGTCGTTGTTTGGCGTCCTGCTGTCTCCAAAGTCTGTGGGGTCCCCATGAATCTCTCGCATAAGCTCAGCAGCTCCTCCTTCGTGCGTTCTTCAGGATAGAAAGACAGTCTTCATTCACGCGCGTGCATGACGTGCAGAGGGCGGCCGCGTGGCATTTGCATTTCTAACCAATAAGATGGTCAAAATGTTTATCTTTGCCTTTGCAAATTAATTTAACTCAGAAGTATTTGATCTGTGATCCAGATTACACAATAAATCACAGTTTTGTGGAGTAATTGAACTCCTGCAGGGGCCACTCATGGATAAAACTTACTTCCGGGCCTGCAACACAGCTGTACTCATTAACACACTTTGAATAAATAGGCTCCTATTAAGGATGACTGCCGCCTAGCGGTTCAGGGGAGGACTACAAAAAAAAAAAAAACTTTATGAATTAATAACTCTGATAATAGACCCAACTCCTGAGGCTACCAAAGTACCCACACATAAAATAATGTTTGGCTCAATTATGGCACTGCACTCCATCATTCTACAGAGATAAATATTATTCACGTGGAAAACATCCAGGACTGTCAATCTTCCCAGGAGTGGAAGTCCCAAGAAGTTCCCCCCAAGGTCAAAAACCCAAGAGCTACATCTCAGACTCTACAGGCCTCAGTTAGCATGTTAAAGGTTAAAGTTCATGACAGCACAGTTAGAAAAAGACTGAACAAGTATGGCTTGTTTGGAAGGGCTGCAGGAGAAAGCCTCTTCTCTCTAAAAAGAACATGGCAGCACAGCTTAGGTTTGCAAAGCTGCATCTGAACAAACCACAAGACTTCTGGAACAATGTCCTTTGGACAGACCAGACCAAAGTGGAGATGTTTGCTCATAATGCACAGCAGCACGTTTGGAGGAAACCAAACACAGCAGCAAATCTACAACAGAATGTGTGAAAAAGAAAAGAATCAAGATGAGATGAGATGCTGTGGTGGTGCCTTCAGAAAGCTGTGCAGAAACCAATGCTGCAAACCTCAATGAACTGAAGCAACGCTGGAAAGAAGAGTGGAACCTCCACAACCATGTGAGAGACTGATGATGTCACACAGAAAAGGATTACTTCAAGTCATTGCTGCTAAAGCTGCTTCTACAAGCTGTTGGATCATGGGTTGGACATTTGTCTTAGTTTTATAATAATTACACAGAGTAATGCATCAAGTGTTGTCATTCATCTGAATCTGTATTTACTTCATTTTAAGACCTGATAAGGACCAGAACACTTTTTAATGATGGCTTCATGTGTAAAAGGGTAGAAGTGAAAGAGGGTGTACGATACTCACACACATACCTGCATATATACATACCTGTACAGTATATCAAAGATTTTATATCTGTAATCTAGATCTCGCCATCATGCATGTTAGGTTGATTGGCATCTCTAAATTGTCCTTAGGAGTGAGTGTGAGCGTGCATGGTTGTTTGTCTCATTTGTCTCTATGTGGCCCTGCGATGGACTGGCGGCCTTTCCAGGGTGTACCCCGCCTCTCGCCCATTGACTGCTGGGATGGGCTCCAGCCCGCCCGCGACCCGATCGACGGATTCAGCGGTGTATAGATAATGGATGGATGGATAGATCTGGCCATCTGAGAACAAGCTTGAATACGTTCAGAAAATCTGACACTGAGTTCTGAGACAATAGCTGTTCACAGCCCCCTTTTTCTCTCATCATACTAGTGATTTATCATTATAATATGTCAGCAGAGTGATCTATGTATTTGTGAACCACATCCCTTCAAATATAGCTGTGAATAAATCAAAGCACGGGCACTTTCCTTGAAATCCAACACTGATATTATGGGAGCTTTCAGCCCGCTCTGGCTCAGTCAGGTGACTGGCACCGAAACATTGTGTAATATGATCATTGTAAAGGAATTTGGCATTCAAAGACATCTACAGCTGAGAGCATGTGGCAGAATTAACTGTGCTCCTTTGTGACTTTCTCCTTTTTATTAATCTAAAAATGAACATGAGCAAACAGCTCAGAAAGTCTGGCAGAATAAGACCTTGCTTACTCCTCTGATGCATGCACTCACAGCAGCCTCATATCCGAGTATAACGATTTCTCCTCTGCCTCTCCTGTCACTACCTTTGTGTCCTTGGGTGGAATTGATTTCCACGCTGAGATGTGATTAAAACTCACTGTGAATCTAAGATAACACTGCTTTTCAGGTTTCAGTCACAGAGGGTGTTAGTTTTCCCTCCACTGTAGGGGACGCACTTCATGAATATGTCCTTGATTGTTGGTGATTGTGCACTTGCTGAGTTAACAGAGAAGCAGATACCCAAAGGGGTAATTAATGGTAAATTGATTATAATCTAGTCGGTGAGAGAGCGGCAAAGCAATAAAAAAAAGCTGAGATATTCAGGCAAAGTCCAGTTTGATAGCCACAAACCTCTGTGCAGCTGCCAGAGGGAAGCAGTGATGCAGCTGAGAAATGATGTGCAAACCTGCAGAGGCCGGGTGTGTGAAATCTTCTGGATGCTTTCAGTGACAAGTGGACAAATGCGATTACTCAAAAGATTGGATGGACTGGACACTCAGTGGCTGTATTAGCTCTGATTAGACCAGTCTGGCAGTGCCATGTGAGAAAGATTTAACATAGAAAGACGGAGGCAATAAAAAATCTGACCGCAATACTGTGCGACTTTAAACGTAAAGGGATTACGCAGGAGACACCCAAGTGGAAAAGATGACCCCGCCTTTGAGTGCTGATTTAAACATTTATTTAGCCGCTGAAGCCACAAGCTACTTAACAATTCTTGACAGCTGTCAGGTGTGCTATAAATGTGCTCAGCTGCCTGTGAGACAGGTCAGACTGCAGATCCTTACTGTCACAGGACAGCATTTTAGAGGCTGTGATTTATATTTAGATCCAGATATGTTTTTATTTTAGCTGATTAGCTGATAGAAGGAGACCCCTTCAACAAAAAAATCCATCAGAGATAGCAGAATCAGTGGGTCCTGGACAAACCGTTTAGTTAATTTTGAGCAAATAGAACATAAAAGCTTGGATGTCCACAGAGAAGAGCAGTGGTGAGTGACATTAGGACCCTTTTTGTGTAAGAAAAAATCCCTTCACAACATCCAGCCAAGTAAAAGAACACTATCAATGAAGAAGACTTGTCTAAATCCAACTCATACTTGAAGAGAAATATTCACCACAAGAAGCAAACCATTCACAAGTCTTAAGAACAGAAAGGAGGGCTTAGACTATCAGAACAATGGTAAAATAAATTATTGGAACAGCTCATGATTTGAGGCAAGATCACATGTTAAACATGTTGAGGTTGTGTGATGCCATTTAGTCATTTTGCAGATGCTTTTATCTGGAGCAACTATGGTGTGGACACCTGCTGAACTGTAGGCTTTGACCGTTAAGAGCAACACAACTTCCGATCAAACACTTGCTCACACGGCCACGGTATGACCATGTGCGTACACATAATACCGACAAGGCTCCTGCTGCCACAACTTAACCTGATTTTACTCTTTGTTAGAATTCCACAAGTTACTTATCTATCATTTTGCTTTCATCAGCAATATTGGGTGTTTTTTTGTTCACCACGCCAGCATTGCATTGATCAATGTCAATGTCAACCTCAATGCTACATTCCTATTGATTGGTTAGTCAAGAATGAACAAAGATGATAATCTTACTGAATTTCTGACTGTAAGAAACGTGTCCCTTGCAGTTTTTGGTCAAAATAATGTTACAACAGTGGTCTTTAGACCTTTCCCATTGTCCAATGTAGGACCAAACATTTTATGTTTGTGGTGAGGGGAACGAAGAACTTGTTTCTTGCAACTTTTGTTGAATAGATAATAAAATATATTTATTATGTTATAGTGCTGGATGGAGTGATTGGTTGGGGTGACCAATAATATCAGTATTAAAGAATTTAGATGAAGATGTTTTTCTTAATCCATGTGGATATCTATGAGAGACATGCTGAGATTGGTGCAGAAACTCTAAGAGGAACAGTTAATCCACATTGCAATGACACTAACAGCCTTGTGAGAAGATGACCTGGTCTAAGAAGTTGGTGTACTACAAAAATAAGGGTTCCCAGTATCAAGCCTTGGGGTACCCTGTGAGAGAGGTCATGGGGAGCAGACGTTGGGGTTCTTGTCATGACAGTATGAAAGGGCACCAAGTGAGGGATGATTCAAACCAACAATGGGCCAAACATTAGACGTCCATCTACGAATTCCAATGGCACATTACTGATGAAAAATGTCTCTCTAAATAAAGAATATTCTGTAATCATAGCATCAATCACTTGATTTATACCTGTCAGAGCTGCATTTCACTGCTGAAGACAAAACTAAAGGTAGAAAGACCCAGAAAGACAGCTGTTGTAAAGGCACTCAGTCATTAAATGATACCAATGGCTTTCAGAATTCAGGCTGTGAGTTCCGAAAAATAATTTTCATTTAATGAGTTTAATTTTTACATTTCTAAACCCTTCCTTCAACATGGATGTGAATGATCTAAAGCAGCACATCAGGTCCATATTCATTGCATAACTGCAACTTAAATACGTTTTGCTAAACGCCTAAAACAACAAATACTGCTGAGTGTCCAAATATTTTTTGACCTAACTGCATAGGGATCAGTTGTCCATCGCGTTGGCATCTTTCAAAGGGCAGCTCGGACATTTTGTCCTTTTTCATTGATCAGCACTTTCTAAACTCTGGAAGGGAAAACACAGATATGAGGGTTACTGCAGGAGGAGAGAAGCAGCATCAAATAATAGAAAAATCAAACACTTCCTCACAGATGCAGCACACAAACAACTAATGATTACAACACAGATGTTTACACAGTAGCTTTATTGTCAGATTTGATCTTCTGTTCAGAGTGTCAATACACATCATGGGTGAATTACTAATTCGGCACCTTCTTAGGATTTTTATTAACTCATTGATTAGAAGCTCATTACACTGATGAGCCAGCAAACAACAAAGGGCCTCTCCCCGGATTGGGCAATTAAAAGCATTTTACAACCAAACACAAGAGACACAAAACGACACACAGATCAATAGCAGCACTGCAGCAGGACGGTGGGAATGGAGACACGCACGAGTGTTGTGTTATCAAGACATTTTTAAATCTATACTTACGTACATTAAAGTTTACTTAATGAACAATAAATAGCTGTTGATTAGATGGGTCATGGGTTATCCTACTTTTTAAATAGCTTTTGCCTTAAGTGACTGCCAAGTAAGGAACACATTGAGGTAAAATGTAGGGTTCATTGTCTTGCCTGAGGATACTTCAACATGTTGACTGAGAAGTTAAGGATCAAACCAACAATTCTCCAATCTGAAGGTGATCACTCAACAACTACAGCAGCCGAACACTGAAATATCATTTTTAAACATGCTTTATGTGTTTGACAAAGGTAACCACTGGCTTCTGTATTTGACTCTACCCCTTCCCTGTTGCAGGGATAAGGTGCTGCATCCTTTCTTTTGAGTGTCAAGTATTAGCGATCGTCCAGTCATCCAAATGGACCCCAGTGTCCAAATCTAAGGGATAGAAGATCATAACTCCTTGATTTCCAGGAGAAAAGGGGAACTTTATATCTGTAAAACAGATGGATTGGAACAAATACAAAACCTCTATTAATTAATTTACACTTCAAAACTCAACTCTGCTTTCAGGATTACTTTTAACTTCTTTGCACACTGTGAACAAAACTTTGAAATTAGTACTGGGGGGTCTGTGTCGTGCAGCTCCTGGGTTCTCCCTGCAGGTGGGGCGCGCCCCCTTTGTCCTGTGTCTCGGGGGTGGGGGGCGTGCGTCTTACCCTCGGCGGGGTTGCGATGCAGGTGTGAGGGGCCGGGGTGCTTACCCTCCCCCTACCCTCCGTACCATACCCGCTGGGCCGCTGGTTTACTCAGGATGTCCTGCTCGGTGTCTTTCCTGGATTCTCATGCCCTGGCAGGGTCTATCTGGGCTACACGGTTCCTGCTGGGATTGGGGGGCAATCCAGAGCACTGGTGGAGGTGCGTGGCACTGGGCCAACACACCAGCACCAGCTGTGACTCAGCCTGTCACTGGCTGTGGTCACTGGTTGATGCTGAGTCAGTGTTGAAGGTCAACATCACTGCTTTATATCTGACTGCTGGCTTTATCTTTCGGTGGATAAGTGGGTTACTTACAGACCACAACATAAACTTCCACACATTCATCTATACGCACCACAATACACCTTATACACACACCTGTCTTTGTCTATTTTTCTGTCTATTGTCTTTTAATTCACCTTAAATTGCCTTCTGTACGAATTGTGCTCTACAAATAAAATTGCCTTGCCTTTATCTGTCCTGTCCTTTTGTGTGCCACTGTCGGCGATTCTTGGCCTCTCTGACTAAATCAAGGTTTTTTGAATTAATAAAGCTTGTTAGATTAGATGGTCAAAGAGGGCCGGTGAAGGACACACTCACCATGCACAAGAAAAAAATGCAAGATTAAATTGCATATATAAGAAAAATTGTTTCTTGCCAGACCTTGGCATCAACCATTGATATGTCTGCAGGCAGTGGGGGAAAAAAATAGAAATTTTTTTCTACCTGTAATCAAATTGTGAACCCAACAGTTTTAACTGAGTTTTGTGATACCTAAAGATTCACACACCTGATAATTACTGGCCAGGAGAAACATCTTTTTGTCGCAACTTGCGAAAGGAGGAAGCACGAACAGAGTTAACTAAATTACATTAAAGGTCCTGTGTGTATCGTTCAGGTTTTAAGTTGATGGCAGTTTATAGTGCCACAAGATGTCACTATATCATATCCATTTGGCCTTTAACATAATTAAGAGCATCTGAAATAGTCATAGCATCATCTTCAGTTTTAGGATGCTCAATAAAAGGGGATTTGGGTTCAAACTCCATCCTGTTTAATCTTAACCTTTGTGTGACTGAATGTTGGTATTGGCAGTGGTAGAACAAGCACTAAAAACCTCACTAATAAAGGCTCGTGTATACTTCGCAGCAGTGTGTCGCAGTGAGCTTGTCGCAGACACGACGCAGTTATTTTTCATTTATGCCTTGAAGTGCTGTCTGCGCTATGTTAATCCCACGCCACAACGCAAGAGGGACAATCACGAACAAGCTAGGATTGTGGGAGTTACGGTTACGGAGGTCATTCAACAACAATGGCGACTGGACGAATGCGCACTTTGATTGAGATGCAGCTGATCGATCTAGAAATAGAAGAAATATTGCTACTACTGGAGCTGGCAGAGAGGCGAAAGAATCGTCACGGTTAGCACGGTTAGCGTCAGCCGGTTAGCAAACCGGAAATACGCATAGTGTAGAGCGGATGTAGAGTTGACCAATCAGAGGCCTCCTTTCTCTCCTCCCTGCGGCGATGTCTGCGGCACTGTCTGCGGTGAGTTACAATTTTGAGGAGGTGCACCAGAGTGTCTGTGTAGTGTCTGCGTAGTGTCTGCGTAAGGGGCGGGGGCATGTCTGCGTTAACTGCGACACACACGCAGACGACCTGGTTTCCGACCATAAATCAGGCTTAAAGGGAGCAGGTCATTTAGGCCATTGGCGTTTAGGCCGCAGTCGTTTAGGCCCCCCTGCAGTCGTTTAGGCCAGGCTACCTGAGCAGCTGAAATCTTTATTATTGTACATTCGTTATTATAAGATATAAGTCAGCTCTACTGGTCTGTCTGGGTAGCCTACATATCTATGGTAAATATTGGCCATGTTTATTTTGCAGTTATTCATAGGATATAAACATTAAACATTAAAACACACACAAGCGCACGAAAGACGCTTAAGAGAACTGCGAGTTGCTTGGAAATTGGAAGAGGAGATGCAAAACTGCCAACAAACGTTGTGTGAAAATAAACCACATGCACACATTCGTTGGACAATAATGCTGTAGCCCAATCATTTAGAAGCCCGTTTGGCGGTTTGTGAGAATTAAAATAGTGATTTAGGCTATAAGATAAGCATCCGCATTGCCATCAAAAGGGTGACTGATCTGAAACCACCACATTCGCTGGACAATAGGCCTAATTATTAATAATAATTAGTTATTTAGAAGCCCGTTTGCGAGATGGGACGTGGTTGATACACGTGAACACAAATTCACTAAATATGTGGTTGTTTTACAGTTATTCGTAGGCCTATATATTCTGCTTAAATTGTATTTTATTTGAAATATTACTGTCATACTATTGTCCAACGAATGTGGTGGTTTCAGATCAGTCACCCTTTTGATGGCATATCTTATAAATCACTATTTTAATTCTCACAAACCGCGCGAATCTAACGGGCTTCTAAATAATTACAGCATTATTGTCCAATGAATGTGACAATGCGGATGATTATTTCCACAATTTTATGAATTTATAAATCACCATTTATTAAATAAAAAAAACGTTTCCACACTAAAGTTGGTTATTAAATAATTTACCATAGATATGTAGGCTACCCAGACAGACCAGTAGAGCTGACTTATATCTTATAATAACGAATGTACAATAATAAAGATTTCAGCTGCTCAGGTAGCCTGGCCTAAACGACTGCTCCCCGTGGCCTGAACCACTCCTCTGTCGGCCTAAACGACTGCGGCCTAAACGCCAATGGCTTAAACGACCTGTATCCCTACTAAACACCTGACATTAAAAAAAATAGTCAAAAATAAGGTACTGGATTCCTTTTCTTATTTAAAGTAACCAGTAAAAGAGGGAGGCTTATTATCAGTACGTCTGAGGAAATAAAACATTTTCAAATTCCAATTTTCATTAGAAAAATGACATAAAGTGCTAATAAAAATACAGTTTAAGTAGCTAACTAGTAAGCAGTATCTGTTCCGGTGTGTTGCAGCCTAAATCTTAAACCCATACGTTAGGATGGAGACTTTGTGGTGTTCAGCTGTGTTTGGCAAGAGTTTGATCAGTTTTTATTCTGCTCGAGCTCTAAGCGTTTTTGCCTCTGGTGAAACTTGAAGAACTTGTTGAAGATGTTTGTGATGGGCATGGCCACAATCAGCAGCCCGCAGAGGATGCACAGAGTTCCTATCAGTCGCCCAGCTACAGTGACTGGGAACGTGTCCCCATAGCCCACTGTGGTCATGCTAATAGTGGCCCACCACCAGCCGATGGGGATCGTCTGCAGCTCCGACTCTTCAGATTCTTTCTCGACAAAGTAAATGAGAGAAGAAAACAAGGATACGCCCATAGAGAGGAAGAGCACCAGCTGCCCCATTTCACGGGAGCTGTGTCGCAGTGTGGCACCAAGAGAGCGAAGGCCAGCTGAGTGGCGAGCCAGCTTCAAAATACGAAACACTCGCATCAAACGCAAGATCTGAACCACTTTGCCGACATTCTCCAGGTCTGCATTATCTTCCGGGTTCATTTTGTCGCAGATTAAGGTGACGTAGAAGGGTATGATTGATAACAAGTCAATAAGATTAAGAGGACTGAGCAAGAACTTCTTGGCTGAGGGTGCAACTGCCAAACGGAGAACAAACTCTGCAGAGAAGAACAGGACACAGAGGTTCTCAAAGAAAGCCAGCACGGGGTTCTCAATGGGCTTTTCATCAGAATCCACCTGATTAAATTCTGGCATGCTGTTCAAGCACATGGCTACGATGGAGACGATGACCACACTCATAGATACCACAGCCAACACTTTGGCTGTGGTGGAGAAACCAGGATTCTCGAGTTGAAGCCAAATATTTCTGCGGACATTTGCACACCAGGAGCCTTCAAACACTTCAAAGTCGTCCTCCAAAGCTGACAGCTCCTCGACAGAAGAGCCCAAGCTGCTGAGCTGCTGGTCTTCACTAGTCTGATCCAGGCCTGTCCAAGCATGCTCCATCAGCTCCAGGAATCTGTTGCTGCAGCACAAGTCCAGGTGACGCTCCTTGATGCCCCAGTACTCGATCTCCTGGAAAAACGAGATGACGCACAAGCCATCCACCAAATGGATTTTCCCCGTCAGGTAAAAGTTGAGAACGTAAGAAAAAAAACTAGGGCTGCGGTCAAAGTAGTACTCCATGTCGGAGGGACTGAAGTCGTCGCAGAGCTCCAGGATGGCTTCTTTGGAGCTGCAGCACATGAGACGACCGAGACGTGTCTGTGGGAATCGCTTCAGTACAGTTTGATCCATGCGTTGCCTGTATCCTCCCACATTGACATTCATGAAGCAATCATCGGGCTGACGAAGGATCTGGCCATACACCATGATGAAGCTGCTGTTTACCTTTCGGTTATACTCGCTGACAATCTCAGAGGCTTCGCTACCTGAACACAGGCAAAATGTAACTTGCACACCCCAGTTTCTTGTCTGTCATTTGATCACATTGAGGAGCTTTACATCAGTCCCATCGAGTCTCAGGTTTCATCTGGGTTCCTGTGACACCCTGCAGTGAACAGTGTCAGCATTACTTACAAAGGAGTCTTTACTGACAATGGAGAAATATACATTTTCTTACATTCGTGGTGCAATTTCTATCTTTTAGACATTATGTTGGTATATTGGAAGGTATATAACAGAATGTAAAAAAACAACAGAAATGAGTTTTGGCTTGGCCAAAAACAAAAGGTTCAGGGCATAAAATTAGTCCTATCCAATGAATTGTTCTCCACCTTTAATGTGCGGGTAATATTTTACACTTCAACAACGAATGCAGAGGGCAGGTCAATGCTAACTCCTGTGTAGCTCTAACGTGCAGCAGCGGCTTTTTTTGCATTACACTTGGTGGCATTTTAAACTCCAGTGAAAGACAAGGTCAGATTGGACATGTTTCTGCACCATTTAAGTGCTGCAGACTCATCAACTTCATACCTCTGATTGATATCACTCTGCTTGAAAATGATCTATAATCAAAAGTAAAACAATAATTCCTCTATAAGAGAATGTTTCCAGATAACACATTCAGTGACACGGACACTTAACAAGACGGGAGCGGCTGCTTACCTGGCCATGTGTTGTTGTGTTGTGCGGCTCTGCTCAGTCCAGAGTGGAGAACAGTGCTGCATGCGGTGGAGTGAGAGGCGTCTGTGAGTCCTGCGCAGGTCGGGATGCAGTTTCTCACAGGCAGGCACAGCCTCCTCTAACAGGCTGTTAGAACATGTTTAAACTTTAATGCATAATGTGTCATCAGTTAAGGGTGCAGCAGTCTTACTAAGGTGTTTCCTCACTGTATATATATTTCTTGACATATATAGCTCTTGAGCTTCTTCTTTTGGGACTGATTGTTGTTCTTCATTTGATTTCACATCAATGTTGATATTTTCAGTGACGTTTGGCTTTGGTTGCACTGTTTGTTGTGAAATAAAGATCTGTCAGTGTCTACATATTTACACAAATCTATCTATCTCTATGATACAGTTGTCGTCAGATGCAAAAGAGAATGATAAAACCAAAAAAAAAACGGAACTCCAAAGGCAACAACGTTTCAGCTAACACTTTTCAAAATTCAACAGAAAGCAGACAATCCAAAAGCAAAAGAGAAAACACAGAAGAACGAGCAGAGAATAGCAGCACGGATAAATAAAACGAGAAAACAGATAATACAGGAACAAAAAGAAAAAGAAATTCTGAAAAAAGCATTTTAGCAAAATCTGAAACAGAAAACAACAGAAAACTAAACGAGACACATAAACTAGCAGGAAAAAAGACCGCAGGAGTAAAAATAACAAGAAAAACAGAAAATACAACATTTAAAAACAGAAAAATAAACATTTTTCTGTTGTTTTCCCCTTTTTTTTCAGGGAGGGTCGAGGTTCATGTCATGTTTTCATCTCCAAAATACAGTTTGTCCATCTATCTATCTCTAGATCCTTCTACCTGTCTAAATACAACATTATGACAAGGATTAAAGGATGTGATGTGCCTCTGATCGATTTTAATGCGGCTCAGCAGCACTATTGATTAATGTGTAAACATTAAAAAAATCTGAAGCAAAGATCAAAGTAAAAAAAAAGTACCCGTGAGCCTGTATGTGTTAATCAGAGCGTGATGAGGAAGGGGAAGAGTACACAGAGTGGGAGGATGTACAAGATCTAATCTAATCTACTACAAGTAATACTTAAAAAGTTAGTACTCCTGGTGACTGGAGATGTGCATGTTGAAACATTTAGATATGGAGCATGGACTGTATGGTATGGAGAACTATTTTTAAGTACACACACAGGAGAGCAGTAAGTGCATCAACAGCAACTTGATGGTGGGGTAGACGCATCAAAGCTTGATGAAACTCTGTAATCCCTTATGGGAATTTAAAAGAAGAAAATGTCAGAGCAAAGACAGAATAATTAATAGTTGCTTCACATAAACATTAACTAACACATGACAAGAGAAGCTGCAGTGGAACATGGAGGAGTCCTACAGCCTGAAGATTCCAATGCAGGTTTAAAATCTCTGAAACATAGAGCCCAAACAACAAAAGAAACTTTATAGAGCGAATGCTTCTAGCGGAGCCTGTTCATTGATGTCATTTCTTAACGGTAGATGGCAGAAGCTGACTGTGATATGACATGAAAGTCTGATACAACGCACAGTGGAGGAGCCGTTAGGATACCCGATGGTTTGACTTTAAATTTAGCGACATTATTCCCTGAAACCACTGCCGTTTCATTTTTTGGCTACGAAAAAGGTTGATGTTCATTGTTTTCCAAACCTTCTTAATTCAGGACAACATAAAGAGCTAGAACAAAAAAAAAAAAAAGATGGCTTCATCTCTATCTTCCACTGGCTGTTCATGCAGAGTCTTTTCCTACCTGTTATGGCTGCTCTCAGGTGATGTTCTCAGTAAACACTGCTGATATTGTGAGCATGCAAAGCTACTTCTACAGGAACCTGTGGGTAAAAATGGGGTGAAAATTATGTTGAGTTTTCAGCATCATGTACGACAGTTGACAATGCAGCGAAAAAACAATAAACAATAAAATAAGCAGACATTTCAAATGCGCTTAATTGTTAAGTTTATTCAACCGTCGACTTCAATGTAAAAATAGTTACAAAGTTGTAATATTGACACAATTTATTTACAATATTCAAGGTTAAAGCAATATGATTATTTAATGAAGACAAACTATTTGAACACATTGTTTTTGTTTACAACCACGTAGCTGCCTCGTAAGGAGTTAAAAACCCAACATTTGAGGAACATTTAGCATGAAACAAGACGGCTGCTTCCACCAGTGAATCGTTTTCTGTTCACGTTTTCTACAAATTAACTCGGATATAAAGAATATATAAAGAATGTGCGCTGAAACGCTTTGAAACTTCCTTTTGTGTCTGTAATGATGTGCTCCTGGGAAACTGGAGGTGCAGCGCTTCACATCACAGGACTGTGGCACAGCGGGCAGCAGTTATATCTACTGATCTCCTGCTCCACAGCGCAGTGTTTGCACACACTGCACATCCAAAACTGGTACTCCTGGATCGGCAGACCCGTCACAATGCATGTGGGTAATTTTCCCTCCGCCCTGAAAAAAGAAGAGAAAAAGCCGAAGTTTGAAAATTCAATGAACTTTCAACTGGTTCAGATGGTCACACGAGCAGTTTAGAGAATATTTCATATATTTACAAGTGCTCCTGGTTCTGGTGCTCCATGCGGAGAGTTTATTACTTATTGAGTCATTTTCAAATCATCGTATCTTCATTTTATTGTCACTTTTTGAAAAAATGACAGCAATATTTACCGTCCAGCTTAAAAAATGCGTTCTTTACAAATGATTTGAAGTCACAGTTTGATTTGGACTCTCACCCCTCTGTAGAGCCGCTCGGCTCCAGCATGCGAGTGTCCTTTGGGGAGTGCTTGGTGAAGATCTCCAGGGCAAGATCCTCATAAAGTTGCCGTTGCTCAGAGCTCAGACTCTCCAGGGATTCCAGCTTGATAAAAGCCTTTGAGCATGTGCCGAAGGCCCGGTTGGCTCCGGAGCAAATGGCGAGCAAAGAGTAGATCTCCACTGCTGGAATGACGTCCTCGTACTCGCGCAGGTGGAGAGCTTTAAGATGGAATAAACAGTAGAAAGTTAGACTTCCACTCAGACCGAGGGTAGGACTGGAGATTGACTAATAATAGGCCTGCAAAAACCGTCAATATGTATCTATCTGCAAGCCAGTCAAAACACAGCTTACACGATAAGATAAAACTCCACTCAGCTCCGTGTCACGATCTCTAAAAGCGGAAAAGATGGCCAGGCACGACTTTAATGTTATCACCTTTTTGCCATTTCACAACAACACAACAAATAAAGCTGTAGAGGCACAGATTCATTTTGCCTGACATATCATGCTGATAACATTTTGTTGTGATCAAATGAGCAATTTTTGTAACCCCCGTCTTTGTTAATTTGATTTTTATGGCCCTCTTTGTGCAATGCACTTGTCTTAAAAAGGAATTGTGCACAGAATCTGTGGCATCACGGAATAATCAGCAGCCGCTCTTCTGAAATTATAGTCCAAGTATGACCTCAAAACCAAATATACTGGACTGATTAACTTCTCTCTAACTATCACAAACATTGTGAGTGACTTCAACTCAGCTCAGAGAATCAGCAGCGTGAGATAGCTTGTTCATTTATGCAGTTTATCAACACTAGATGGCAGAAGACTCTCAGTGTCGTGTTTCCACGCTGTGCATCTGGTAGGAGGAGGGATATAATGACTAACGAGGGCTGTTTCTATTTAGATGGGATAATGATGTGCTGTTGTTTACCAATATCACTTGTGGTGGAAGAGAACAGAAACCAAATTGGTTTAAAGTACATTAAGAAACTGCAGGGTGAAAAAAACATGACCTGCTATTCGCTCTTATTGAGAACGACACAGTCTGAGGAACAGATTCAAATATGAAACTTTGGTTGTTTTCAACACTCAAAGTGAAGCACTAAACATACGTTGTGAGCTCTGGGCACGTGAGGAAAAACACGCAACATTTTCATAATATCTTCATTTTTTTCCAAACTGAAAGAATTGTTTCTAATAAAACAAAAAAAATTAAAAATAGGAAAATTTTATCAAAGCAATAGTTCAAAATACATTTTAAAACAAGCGAGCTAAAAATTCTCACATCTGGAACCAGAAACAAGAGAACATTTGGCTTCTTATATGAGGAAAAACTGACAATTGTTTCACAGTATCTGATTTACTTATCGATTATCTGACCCATCATTTCAGCTCTCAAATATCATTGATTGGGATCTGGGTATGTGTTCAGCGTTGCTTGGTACCTGTGCGCATGGCGTTCTCCATGTAGCCTGCATACAGGTGCCTTTGAGCGAGCAGGAAGAAGTGGTATGCCTCCGCTCCTCGCCAGGCGTTGTCCACGATGCGATTGTCTGAAGAGGCGGCATCTTCTTCCAGCAGGCCAGCAAGTGCAAATGTTGCCTAAGTGCACACAGTGATAGACAAGTGACACTAATTAACACACTAATTTCTCATATCTCATAAATACTCCAATCGAATCTGAATTACTTGTACTTGTAGTGTGAAAGATGTACTCCAGAACATTACCTCGGACGTCTTTCCTTTGACTTTGCTCTGCTGCGACGTCTTCACCTGCTCGTGGTAATTTTCAACAAGCTGCGCGGCCAGCACATAGAGCTTCTTCACCCTCAGAGGTCGGCTCCTTTTCTTTGCTTCCTCATCAGCGATCTACAACCAACAACCACAACACTGCTGATACCAGTCGCTACAATTTTAATACTATGCAGAGAGTAAACTGATTCAAATAAAATTGAAAAACTAACATATTTTGGTTATTACATGCTGGAGTTTTGGTTGGTAAGTTTTAGCAATGAGGACCCTTTATTCGGCTCTTCCTGGCTGTTTGAAGCACCTTTACTGTAGATCTCCTCACATCTGTCACATCTGGAGTTTTAGACAGAACCATGTGGCTTCTCTCAAAGCTATTTTAAAACCACTGATTTTTTTTAAAGGTCCCAAATAAAACCCTAAAACCTACAGGGCATTGTTTGAGCATATCTAGCAGCTCTTATCTTATTTGACTGCAAACAACTGTTAGACGTTTTATCATATTTCCTGGAGGTAAATATATGATATTTAGGAAACTGCAAATGACATCATTCACATTAGGGGACAGATGAAAGGGAATGAGAATTATGAAAAACTAAATGAACAACACACTATAATAAGGGAACAAATTCCTGTCATGAGCAGATAATTTACTTCAATTCACATTGGAGTTGTATATCTCTGGAATAAAGCCTTTAATCTGAATGTAAAAAGATTTGACAACACTAATAAAAGCATAAACCTACCTTAAACATGAGTTTGGCCGCATCAAGAAAGTGGTGGGCTTTCCGATACAGTTCAACTGCCTCCAAAGTTTTATTCTTCTCGAGAAGATGCGAGGCATATTTGGAAAGAAGAGATTTAATCTCCTTCATGTTGAGGGTTCTTGCCAGTTCCACTGCTTTGTTCCACTAAGGAAAAAAATAAACTTTTGCTTTAATTTGAAACTGATAATAACCAGAAAGCTTGTCACAGTAAACAAAGCATTTACTCTCATTTAAGCTCCCGTGCAAGTCTGTTTTTAAACTAAAAATCAAACAACCCCTCCTAAAAACCATTGACTCACAGCTGGTACACAACAGCTGGATAACAGCAGACACTCTAGTTTCGAATAATCTGGAGCCAGTCGTAGAGGACCTGTTTATTTTGTTGTCAAAAACCGCAGAGAGTAGAGAGAGAAGGAAACTGGGGCTGCTAAAGACATTCATTACAGCTAAAAGATTGACATCATTTAAACTAAAGCCAGCTGTGGCTAAACATAGAACCACTGCAGCCCAATTTAGTTGTCTAACAAAAGCTTTTCTCTCTTTGAGTGCATCTTGAAAATTTAAACATTTAAATTTGAGACAAAAGTGTCGAATTTACATTGGAAGATCAGTTTGGGAGCAGCATTCACACTGGAGAGTTAGACATCACTCAGACAGAGGGTGGGAGTGGGAGGACAGCAGGTGCCAGGTCGGCTGGTGCACTCGGAGAATCACTGAGTGTCGCTCAGAGACTCTGGCGCCGCAGGATTTCTGTCCGTCTCTCACCTGGTTCAGATGGACGCACGTGTCGACGGCAGCTTTGGGCTGGTTGCACTTAAGGTAGGCGGTCACAGCTTGTTCACACATACCCACAGTGGCAAACATTTGTCCAATTTCCTGCGACATACACAGAGAATGTCAGTAAATAAGATGCTGCGGAATTTATGGCTACAAATAGTCTTAATGTCTATAAAAGGCCAGAAAAACCTCCGCAGGTTGTTGGGACGTGTGGCTCACCGGTAACAATTTATGATTCTCTGGCAGATCTGTGGTCAAACTCTCAAGGCCATCATAGTCCTCCAACATGTAGTAACATTCTGCCAGTCTCTCCTGGTTACGACCCTCAAGGTAGAAATTCACTGCATTGACCCTTTAGAGGAAGAAACGTCTTTAAAAGTTTGATCTTAAAGAACTCATTTACCCTTCTTACCGGCTAGTACAACAATCACATTCCCTCAAAAACAAGGAGACAGTTGTTTACTCATCCCGGCAGTGAGGATTAATCTATAAAAACGTTCTCCGTAAAGATGAAGTAAAAACAGGTTTTTCTGAGTGTTTGTTCATTTATCAGACACAGAAATATCTATTTACATAAAAACACTGAGTACTCCTATTGCTGTGACTTTCTAGTTGCCCTTACAATGCTTTTACAACTTCAGTCCACTTCTGCCTCATTGGAATCACTGGAACTTCTTAAAAAGAAACTACAAGTCTGTCTTTATAAGGAATCACAGCTGATACAAGAAATCAAAGGTTTCAAATTTCTGAAGCCCCGAAAACACCAAAAGACTTCTTGGATTGGGCTGCAAAACGGAAGAATCTGGGATAAAACACCTTGATCAGACAGGGAACCAACAAGCTCGTGTTCAGTATGACTGAAACCCAGAGTTCCTATGTGGGAAACAATCAGTGTGGTAGTCCACCGACCACGCCCAGAGTGAAGTTGTCACATGACAACACGAAAGAACAGAAAATTATCCTTGAGGTCCTCTGATGAAATAATAAGACGGAGCAGTCTGACCACAAAAAAGGCATGTGTTAGAGGCACTGAGCATCACTTCATTAACGCGATTTCTACAGTCAAACATTTTGTTAATCAAAACATGTCGGTGTATGTTTTCTAATAGATAATTAAAACACTCCAAAAAACCTCTTTTTAGCTTTGTAGTTGTGGAGAACTGCTCAAAGACTGATGAGAAAAAAACAATTAAATCAATTTAATGACTTTAAAAGGGTGTGAAAAGTGAGGGGCGGATGAAAACCCAACCCTCCTTCAAAATAAACACTTAAGTAATTGAGGAAATTCAAGTATCAAATCGTAAAAAGTACATCACGTGCTGTAATGTTGCAAAGAGCACACGGAGGAACTTTTTCCAAAAGCTGACATACTTTGTATCACAAGTGTAAAGTAAATATCTAATATAAGGAAATACCTTTACACTCATTATAAATATACTCTGTACAACAATAGAAAGAATAGGAAAAAAAAAAATGAAATACCACTTCTGTCTATCAGCAAAGTAATCTCCATTTGCATTGTACGCCTGTTCGAGCAGAGCATCATCAGAGTCCCCAGAGCCGCTTTTGAGCAGCACCAGCACTTTGAACCAGTCTCCCAGCTTGATCTTGAGGTTGATGGCTAGGTCCCTACAAAGACAGACATGTCAGCTTTCCACTATTAAAACCAATTCAGAACACATCAAAAGCATACGTGATCTGCATAACTCGGCTTGATGTACCTGCGATCCATATCCAGGTACATTCGGTCTGCTTCGTCAAACCTGCCGAAGTAGGCTGCTACCTCGGCTTCTTTCATGGGCTCACTCTGCAGGTTGCCCAGGCGCTTGACAAACTCAATGCCCTGGTAGTCTTTGCAGCGGACGAACGCCTGCTCAGCTGTCTTCAGATCCAGTTTCTGGAGGGCTGCTTCCGCCAGCAAACGCCTGAAGGGTTCAGAAAGGAAAGACATAAACAGATAAGAGTTTAAAAACCGATCGGAACGGTTACATAGCATGAAGTGATCCTGCAAGAACTGACACCTAACCAGAAAACACACAAATGCAACAGTGATCAAATGAATCTTTGTTCCTTGATCACTTCCCTCCTACACCAATATATTCCCTCATATACTCAAATGGAAAGAAAGAGCCTCCGTTAGTTCTTTCCAATTTAGAATTTAATCTCTTTTTTAAAGGAATCTTTTTCATACTAGTGTGATATATGCCAGGATCTCCACATAGACTGTAACATTTATTTGCATCTATACGAGGCACCCAAAAAGCTTTGAATTTTAATATCTAAAGAAAAATAATTTCTACTAACAGCACAACAACAGAGGAACAAGGGGATCTGCATGTGCAGCCTGAGTTACGCAGTCTTTAGAAACTAACTTTATCTAAAGAAGTTATGAGGAAAATTTTTTTACGAACAAAAACTGTCCTCACAGACACTAAAAGTGTAAACATGGGAGTCATATTTTTCATTTACCAGAGTCTTGGGTGAGGATTGTCTTCAATGAACTGTGAAGCGTCTTCAATTCCCACTTTTTCGATCAGCGCTCGACTGTCTCTCAGGGAGCGGATTTCAAAGTTTATGAGGTTGTCTTTGTCCGGCCTCTCTGGGTCCTGTAAGGAAACATCATTTAAGATGTTATGAGCCTTTATTTAAGTCAACAGCCTCTCCTCCTGTCTATTAACACTGCACAGCCATGAGCTAGCAAATTTGCAATCAGCTGTTAAATGTTAACAACAATATCTAATCACAAGTTTGTGTTTCAGGACAATCAAGAGTCTCTTGTTTCAAAAATGACCTTCATGATTTCATCAAGCAAGACAGATTTGATTTCCAGGTCTTCAAAGTTGCATATGTATCCAGAAGTTTGGATCGGTTCCTGTTTTTGAAGATAAGATTGGGTGTAATTAGTGACAACATGGCGGAGCAGAGGAAGTTCTAGTTGAAAATTAGATCCTTGGTTTGTGTTTTAACCAGCTTGTAGAATCACCTCTGGGTCTAGGTTCCTAAAGACGTACATCCTGGTCTTTTCCATCATGGCAAACAGATCGGGGTTATCATTCGCCCACTTCATGTCCCAAACATCTTTGCGCTCAAACTTGGACGGATCTCCGGCAGCTGCCTGGTTTCCCGTGCCATTTTCTACGGTGGAACGCACTTCCAAGTCCAACAACGTCAGCACACCAGAGATGTCGATTATGGCCAGACGACTAAAGAAGATAAAGATTCGTGGCACTTTAGCAAATAGGTTCCAAAACTCAACAAGTGTGTGAGCTGACTATCAGACTGACCATTATCTCAGTCTGTCACAGTGAATAGACCAAACAATGCATACCTGGAGTTGCAGTTCAGAGACATGTAATAGGCTCGGCTGTTCAAAGTGTATTTCTGGATGAGAGCAACATTTGGAAGGCTGTATCTGTGGATGGTGCCAGACTCACGACCCTGTGAGGACACAAACACTTTTATCTTGGTCTCATTTCATTGTTTAATTTCAAAGTCTTCGTTAAAAACAGGAAGGTACATACCACCACCAGGGTTTTATCTGTTGCTGTAACGCAACAGATGGGATCTCGAGTTGCCTGATATATAAAAAAAAAACACACATAAGTCCATAAGAATTCATCTGCTTCATGGTGAACTCTGTTTTTGTGTCGTCCCTGGTATAAATTGTTAACTAATATTCTCCCCAATCCTGTTATCCTTTAGGTATTTGTTAAAAAAAAAAATTATTTTAACTGTAATTCAATGTCATTTTACTTTTGTATCAAAAATGCCTCGGAAGTGTCTCCTCAGTCTGTTTTTTTTTTGTGTTTAAAAGTCTTTGCACAAGAGATAAAAGAAGAATTTCCTTACTGGGAGGTTTTTCTCAAAACTGTCATTGACCCCAGATGGACTGCTGTCAATGTGATAGACCCTAGAGGGACAGGAAGTGGGAACACATGAGAAAGCAGTCAGACAGCCAGACAGACAAACAGCTGCCCACTCCCCTGTCACGACTTGTGGTCCAGGTGCGAGGACGGTCCTGGCAGAACATCACATCACACCCAGCCTGTCTGGAACCTCTGTGGCACTTCAACTCAGATGAATGAGTCCTTTTCATTGCAATGCCAGGACCAACACTTCACACTGTAACGGTGGGCCAGTACAGCCGAGGTTTCACCTACTGACTCACAAAATCTCGCACTGTGGTGCTCCTGCCTTCCTGTAAGCGTTCAATGATCTGCTTGATGTGCACTGCAAGTCCTGAAGTGGACTTTCTGTAAAAATCTTCCTCTAATCCACGACCTGCCTTTGCAGCCTTCATGCCATCCAAGTTAGATGAAGTTTAAGACAACTGTAAATGTCTATGTGTATATATTAGGAGACTCACCTCTCCCTCCCCCCTTTCTTTGTTCTGGTCACTTGATTGATCTCCAGGGCCGTCAGTTTCTTTGCCACTCTGTACTGCCATATGTAAAAAGCTTCCTTGGATGCAGCAATGACATGTGTCTTCGTCATGGTAACAAAGAGTGGATCTAAGCAAAAAGAAGTGTAAAATTAAAACAAAATAAAACTCTGAATGGAGTGTAAATAGTTTTCTGCACATATCCTTAACTGATTGAGGATCAGAGTATGATTGGCTGTAGGTCTCACATTTCAATTGTAGAGGACTGCTTTAAGACAAATTTGTAAACATTTTTTGTGCGAGTTTAGGTAACAGCTGAGTCGAGCTACTTCGATCTGGCCATGCATGCATGAGGGGAATTGAGTTACTGACCAAAGTACGTCAGATGCCAAAATGCTGTGGATTGTGTTAGAAAACATTCAACTTTGAACTTTCTCTCTGGGAGACCATGAAGAAATCAATGCACAGATGTCGTCTTTCAGTTACTCGAAAGGAGATTTTCTCAGATGATTTAAAACAGGATTTTATTAGTTAGTCGACGCATCGTCTTAATTGGCTGATTTTCTAACACAACTTCTGTCTAGTTGAGCGTATACATGCTGGAATGCTTCAACTCCAAATCTGTTCTGTGACTTCAAACTAGACACAATCATTTCAGAATGGGCCAACTCGTACGTACATGTCCCGAGAGGAAAATGCAGTTTGTTCCCAGACTTTTCACAGTCTGACATCGATTCATTGTGGGGCCACAAACGTAGACATCTCCACACAACGCAGACATCTCCACACAACGCATTCTCTTACTGTTTATCAAGTCGAGCTATCCTAAATTCACCCAGAAACCTGAGCCTTTCCAACATGCAGAACTTGAACTTTGCCTCTTTGAAAACCTTTAACCTTTCCTGAAAGAAGCTCAGTGCGGAGTAACTGTGACATGTTAAAGCACCCAGTGCTCTCTGCTAAAGGAAACTGTGGGTCGATGAAGTAACTGTGACAAGAAGCAGGATGCTAACTCTGATGTCTCTGTACACAGTGTGATCACTCACACTGTCTTGGAGAGTTTCACCAACCTTGTGCCAAATCAGGGCTTTGATAACTCCAGTGCTGTGCAAGATTTTCACATTCACTTATATATGTGCACACAAGCCTGAAGGATTATGATACAAGAACAATCACATCAATGTCTTTACTTGAAACTGTATAGCCACCAATTTTATCTGAAACTCACCCATGTTGATGTATTTTGAGTCCAGTGGAGTTCCAATGGAGTTGCAGAGAATCAGGACGTACTGAAAAACACACAACAGAGTAACTTCATTCCACAAGTCAGTGTCTGCACAATATATCAAGACATGTAACCCTGTTTGAGGTTTGTTTGTTTGTTTGTGAGGTTTTGAATTCAACATTACCTTCGCAGGACTCCCAGCTTCTAAGCCAGCATCCTCCTGTGAGACAACAAATTAGAAAAAAAATAAGGCAAGAAAACAGAAACATATTTGTTATCCTATTTCTCTGACATCAGTCTCACAAGCATACAGATCCTGTTTCATTTTGTACCTGTGGTTGGGTTTCATCCGCCTTGCTGGCCAGGATGCAAAAGTCTCCAGAGGTAGTGATAGACATCAAGCTCTTGACATATTTGACAAACTTCTCATTGTTTTTGGTGTCCCAGAACACAACGCAGTACTCCTGCCGCTCTGGCTTTGTGCAGGCATACACCACTGTGCTGCAGCAGTAGCCCCACTGTTGAGACACACGAAAATGCTGGTGACGCAAGTTATATATGCATCGTCTTTAACACTGTAACAGATGGAGCTGATCAACTGCTCTGAAGAAAGCTGCACATTTGACACTGAACATCCTGTTTTTAGCAACAACAAGAATTTTGTTCATGAAATTAAACTCTTAAGATACATAAAGAGTATCTTGGACAGTGTGAGTGACAGTATTTACCTTATAATCTGGTCTTATGTTGGCAAAGTAGATGTAGGAGTCTACAGCCAGGCCGATTCGCAGCCCTCCGCCCTCCCAGCCAACCCCTGACATCTGCTTCCCCGGTACTTTGAGAGTTCTTATATGCTGTGTGGACACAGAGAGTAAATAATGCTATACGCTTTCATATTTTCACCATGCCTTAGCATTCTTAGAGCCACACTGGTATGAGTGTATGAGGCTCGATAGACATCCCTCAGGTAGTAAGTTCAAGCCCACAACCCCTCACTCATGATGAGTTTTGGTAATGATGTGAATGATTTATTTTACGTTATCTTGGACTCTGAGTTATTGACAGGATTGTAAAGAACTGAGAGCATTCAACTGAAAATAGTAGTAAAAATATTTCAACTTGAACAATGCTCCTCTAATTAGCAGACATAAAAATCTAAACTAGCCAGTTCAAAATGGTTGAATAAAATCTTGGAAGACTGTCAAGTAGCTACACATTAAAAAGAAGAAAAAGACAAGATGTCTGGAGGAAATGGCATTCGGTACATGAATGAGCAAACCTCCATTAAACGTCTTTCCACATGGACCCGCTACACTGAGGCACAATGCCACACTGTTCAAATAAAAAGGCTTTGGCCGTGGAGCTCTGTGAACTGACAGCTGTAACCTGTTCATGAAAGCATCACTAAGCTTATAGAAACCTTCTAAAGGACCAACACAATGTTTTTACCCACAAGTAATGCATGCTATTTCTTTACAGATTTAAAACTTTCATTACTCTAAGCTCCCAGGCAGTAAGCCTTCTGAGGAGTGTTTTAATTTACTCCATCACTTCTTTGACTTAATTTGACAAGAACTGCATTGCGCTCACTTTTATTGTAATTTGTTTTGATATTAGCGAGTAGATTCTTTGAATGAAATGCAGAATACTATTAGCAACATGTACCACTAATATATTTATGCACTTTGATTTCTTAATTTTAGTAGTTTTGTTTCCAGTAACTGAAATTTCTACCTTAAAAACCCCAATTCCCAATGTATAGATATGTCAAATTCAAAGTTTTTCATTCTTAAATGTGACCAAAAAAAAAAATCAATACACAAACGTAAGACATGTCACCTCTCCGAATGGTGTGTAGAATTGAACCACATTGAATTCTTTCTCTTTATTTGAGGCTCTGAGGGAACCAGCCACCGCCAGCACACTGCCACAGTGGTTCCACTGGATACTGACCACGTTCATCAAAGTGTCGATACACACCGGTTCTGCAAATAAAGGCAGAAACATCGCGTTGCAACGTCAGAAAACATCCCATTTAAGTTTAAACATGAAAGCACAATGAGGTCCTTGAAAGGTTTATCTTTTTTATTGCTTACTTTCATCATTCTCATAACGCATGATCTGGCATCTTCCATTGTCGTAACATATGGCAAGACACGGACAGTCTGGTTGAACATAACCCCTGGTTCCTGCATACCAGTGGATACCAGATATACTGACGGCTCCATTCGCCGGCGTAAGACAGCTGACGGTCATTTTCATCTGAAACATCACACAAATTATTCTATAGTGGGTAACATTGAAAAGCACAAGCTGAATTGCTATTTATCTTATTTTCAGGCGAGCGTGTTCAAAAAACAAGATTAAGCTTAAACACTCACTATGAAGTTTCCTTGATTGTCATAGATGTGTACTTCCCCATTGGCAATCCCAAAGAGGAGGATCCTACTGTCAGGTGACCATGCCACATGAGCAAGCTGACTTCCCTTCAGCTCCTTTCCCCAGATCCGGTTTCCTAAAGAAAACACAAGGCAATATGTGTTCATAATAATCATTGAAAAGGGAGCTTTTCTGATCTGACGCTACGCATTGATTTTCTATGTAATCATACCATCTACAGATCCCACAATGACGGCTCCATCCTCATACACAATGCAGATCTTTTGACCATCAGCATTCCAGCTCATGCTCCTCACCACTGACTTGTTCCTGTTATTGATCATCTCCTCGTACCACGCACCTCAGGAGGGGACGAAGAGAGACGGCTAAACACGACAAGCTCATTGCAAATCAACCCGTATTTCAGTTTGACCGCAGTTCTCACCTTTGTAAAGCATCCACACAATGATGAGTCCGGTTTCATCACTGGTCGTCAGCTTCTCGTACTTCTCATTCCATGTCACCACTTGCACTGCACCTGCATATGTTTGAATGATAAAAAGTGAGATCATGTTCACGTGGCTTACTTTAAAGAAGACATTAAACACGACTTTTCCTCTTATAGTGTTGGGTTTACAGTCTGGCTTTAAAACCAACAAACAGCATGGCGTCAACAATCATTTTTAGGCAACAATAGGCTGGCAATTAAGAGCAAAAACAGGTTGATTGTGGTGCACTGCCTGAACTTTTGTTGTTTAACCCTACAACAACAAGAGGCCTGACAAAGACTTACCGATGTGCCCCTCCAGAGTCTGGTTCATGGACAGGTTACTGGGTGCAGCAAGACCTTTTAGTTTGGCATCATCTGTTGACAAAGAACAGCAATTTTGTTTTCTACATCCATCATTCACTCATTTTTAGCAATTACACAACAATGGCAAGTCTGTCCAGCAAATACAGTGGTACCATTTCGATTTACGGTGACTGGATTAAGAGGAACCAGAGCTGAGCCAAAACACTGATTAAAAAGATTTCCTTCAAACTGCACAAGCCGTAGTTTTAAAGGCCTTCAAAATCTAAATCACATGCACGTTATATAACAAAACTGTAACAAAGAAACTGAACATATGAGACATTTATCAACACAACCATAATTTTTAAGTATAAGTATTTTAATTTGAGTTAAACTGATGGTTTTATCATCAAATCCCCTAAAAAAGCAGGTAAAGCTGGAGGTGGCTCCCAGCTTCACATCCTCAACTTACTTGTTTGAGTTTCAAGCTTGAGCACTTTCAGCAGAGCGTCATCTCCTCCACAGGCAATGAAGCCCTGGTCTTTGTTCCAGGAGACACACTTCAGGTTGACATTGTTGGGAATAGCAATCTAAAAGACACGGGAAACGACATACATGTTGTTAACCAACACTTTGACTTTATTGACATATTAACCGGTGGTTACACTGCTCACCTTCTTGCTGAGATAAATGAACATGGTGGTGGTGATAGCAGATCTGTCAGTCCAAGAATAACGGCTTACCGCGTAATTATCCTAATTAACTCCAGATTACAAAAAGCAAACACTGGTAATGAATCTAAGCCGTTAAAACAAGGAAACATTTCCGACGTACATCACGAGGCCTTGATATGAATGTGGCGTTTACGTTAGCCTGGACCGTTAGCTTAGCTTATTTAGCTTTAACTATCGATACGAAGCCAAACACGCTGATAATGTCATAGATTCACATACTCAAAGTCTGATTTAATGTTCAAAAACATTAGCTACACCATTGCAAAACTGTTTAAATACGACGTTTCACTCCTTGAGTTGTCAGGCTAAAGTAGAGGTTGCAGCTTTCCTCCGTCTCCCGTGGTAACCATAAACCGGAAGCGTTGAGAGCGATCTCCCCTGGTTCTTGTAGTTTTTTCTTGTAAACTCCAACAGTCAGTATAATTTTTGCCTCCATGCTGAATAGTTATTAATTACGTTTTTATTCAGGACTCCAGTTTTTGGGAAGAACAAGCACAAATTTTATTTAACTATATTTCATTTAACACCTTTCCACACAAAATTTAGCACACACAAATAATCAACTTGTGATCTCAAGATAATTGCTTAGAAATAAATAATTACAGGAAAGCTGCTCTTGGCTTTGAAAGTGCACTGTGTGTTCTTTAAAGTTTATTTGTGATGAAACTGGACGAATGGAGGACAAAAAAAGAAGTGTAAGACTTTTTACATCAGATGAACGATATGTGAAAGTGATGTCATTAAGAAATGAAGTGAGAGATGCATCTGGACCTTCAGTTGATCCATCTACTGTTGGCCCAAGCCTCATCAGAAATGGGCTCCATGGAAGGGTGGCTGTCAGGAAGCCGTTCTTAAGGAAGGGAAACAGGGAGAAAAGGCTGAGCTGTGCCAAATGACACTAGAGGCGGACTGAAAATCAGTGGCAGCAGGTCTGATGGAGGGATGAATCCTCCCCAGAGCCCGGACCTCAACATTATTGAAGCAGTGTGGGATCATCTTGACAGAGAAGGGAACAGCTTTCTAGAACTGTTCCGAAAGACTGCTTAAAGAAATGACAAGAAAGCTTATCAAACAGGATTCAGGTAGTGTTGAAGAATAAATGTGCTCAGACCAAATACTGACTTTCAAGCTTGTTAAATTTGTACAAATGCAGCTTTTATGTTATATACTGTATAACCGTTTATGTTTTCACACATTTCAATAAATCTCTGCACCCATTTCCTGCTTTCAGGGAAATATAAAGAAAAGACATCTGTCTCAAGATACTCTCAGGCTCCCTGTATAGGTTAACTAACCTGTTTGTAAGCCTAAAAAAAATCACAAGTAAGCTAATTTGTCAGTCTACTGACTTCTTCTCAGATGAAAACATTTCAGAATATATTCAGATATTATGTGGACCATCATTTCAATAACTTTATTAAGTTGCGTGCTAAATCATACTACAAACAGACAATTCAATAGATGTGTATAGTCCATCGTTTCATGATATTTATTTCACATGTGCAGTTATTTCCACTTAGAACATATACAGTTGTCTTCTTATACAAAGGCACTAAAATATATCATGCACATGCAGCTACACATAAAGACCATGTCTATAACAGAGAGAGAAAATACAGTACATGTGTGTAAACCTGCTGTGTAACAATAATACTCTAAGTTCTTAAAACTTTGCATTAAAAAAAAAAAGTCTGTAATGGCCAGGACTGCAGCTAAGTCTTGCCAAGTGTCACCGTTAAGTCGTTTCTGAACTCTGTGAACTGTTTCTCCTCCCTGCCAAAATAATTATACCTGCTTGTAGTAAACAAATCAGTAATAACCGATCAGAGTTGCGTAATAGATTTAAAAAATATATTTCTTGTGTCAAAGACAAGGATTATAGTAATTCAGTGTGACGTAACATGCTTGTTGGATCAGTTTTAGTGCAGCCCTTGCTATAATGTTGCAATCTGACATCAACAACAACGCTCTTGTTGTATAAAAGATTAGCTGCTGTGCTATTGCTATGGATGGAGACTTTGTGTTATACAATGTAACTGCACAGTTAAAAAAATGTTTGCAAAGCAGTGAACAAGAGGGCATTGCAACACCAGCACACTCTAAAGAAAGGAAAACCATCATGAAATTGTAAATTCAGTCTGTTAAATGAATAGTTTTCATAGCTTTGCTGTTTACATTCCCAAATCATCTGACTAATTATGAATCTGAATTCAGTTACTAAACCTTTTAGGTGGAAAAACAGGTCTTTAATTTTTTTAATCATATAGGTAGATGTAAACATTTATCAAATCAAATCAAAATCAAATCAAATTTATTTGTATAGCACATTTCATGTACAAACAGTTCAAAGTGCTTTACATAAAATAAAAGCATTGCAGCAGGGAGTGCAAGAAGCATTAAAAATACATAAAATAATATAAAGAGAAACAAATAAAATCATTTAAATGAATGTAAAATCAGACAACAGTCTAGATAAGTTAAAAGATATTTCATGCATAGACACATGAGAAAAGAAATGTTTTTAACCTGGTTACATTTTAAGTCTCTCTGTCAAGAGCAGCCTAAGCTATGAATGCAGGTTCATGATAAAAACAACACATCTACCACCAGTATATTGCATAAAAATTTGACACTGTTTACATTTTTACTCCAAAATGAAGAGATTTGTGGATTACAAATTGTGACTTCGTCTGGTTGATTACACTGGATGCACTGAAAATCTGGAAATTTGTCTTTGGGTTGCATCAGAGTCCTTAATGTCGAAGATCACCTTCAAATGCGCTCACTTTGTCTGAAAGTTCATCAAGTGATCAAGTAGTAAAGGAACTTAAATTCCCTGGTAGGTTTTCATTAAAAGTGCCAATTAGACACAATAAGAAAATCTCATTTGCCCATTTTTCTTACATCACAGTCAAATGTTTGAAATCCTGCAATCAGATTCAGTTTGTGTGTATCAGGTAAAGGATATGTTTCCTGCTCAGCTCCTGGATGGTGGACTGCACTTTTTTCTGAAACACAATCTGAGCTTCACACATGCAAGCATCTTCAGTTATTTCACTCCGCAATTCCTCTGAAACAATAAGAAGATAAGACGAAAAGTATCAAAGAGGTGCATGAGAGGACTGTGCTTACCTTCTGGACACTTAGAAAAAAAACACAGTTTTTATTTCTGTTTCAGTCAACACTCAATGTTAGATAAAATCAGATAAAAGTTAGGTGATATTTGAAAGGAAAACTATAACATATTGGTTTCCATACTGCAGCTGATATTAATCATGATTTTGATTGTGAGTAAAATCAGTTTCAACTATATAAATCCTTTAATCATCACCCCAGAGTGCTTACTTATGGAGCTCAGTTGTGCACAGCTGTATGTGGGATAATAAGACACATCAACTTTAATTCAATCAAAATATCCACACAACTTTAACACTTGAAAATAAAACTATCACAGCAAACAACATGCAAATTGTGTCAAATAATTTTTTTTAGATCTTTGCTTTGGTTCCTGATTGGATCCAGTGTGTCATTTCTTGCACTGTATATTTCTTTGGTCTATAAACCATGCTGGACCAGTAGAAGTGCTCCTTGTCACTGGAATTTGAGGCCTTGGTTACAGTTAGATGCAGACTTTCCCACAACTGAGCAATGCAAAAGGAAATATATAAATGTCATACCATTATAATTAAAACTGAAGTTATTGTTGGAGTTGCATTGCCATCTAAATCTATTGACACGTATAAACCCAATCTGCATCATAGGCTTGGCTTTATTCTGTGGAGTTGGTACAGGATAATTTCACGTCAGCACTGATGTAGGAGCTTTTCAACCAGAAGCACCCAGAACAAAACCTTTTAACATCCTGCTTTACTCGTTGGTAAAGCACATTTTAAAGTCTTTTCAAATATTTGAGGAAAACAAACCTACCATAGCCACCTTAACTACATGGTTTAGTTACGTAGTGCTAAAAGGGATCGTATGTAATGTCATTACTGTGTGTGTCTACCCACCCGGGGCTTTTTTTTCCAGTTAACAGAGCTAAAAAGATTATTTCAGGCTCATATCTTTTGCATTTCCATTGCAGTCTAAGGTCAAGGGTAGATTAGGCTTATTAAATCTGCTGATGTGTTTGCTCCTCTCTGGCAAATCTTCCAGGAGTGTCGAAGGTGCGGCACTGGTCAGAAAGCAGACCAGCCAGGAAGTAAGCTTCAGCTACATTAACACAAAATCTGTGAATGAAAAACATTTCTGCAGGGTCTTTGATATTTTCATTTGTGTCTTAGAGCACAACTGCTGTAATATGATTAAAAAAACATTGGAAATTTCTGCACTGGCATATTTATAGAAGCCATTCAGTTTTACAAATCACCCCTGCTGATACACTGACTGCTGACTGACTTACTGTAGTTCAGGCCTAAATTACAATACTCCAAATGTTTTTTTAAACAGATGTTTCCCTCTGTTTGAAAAAAAAAATACGTCTGACCACATGAAAATGACAAAAAATTGCACAGTCGCAGAAATGATAATGCAAAGCAAGGAGATGGCGACACGTCTATACTGAAGACATGTCAAAATGAGAGAGAACGTTCTTAGCATACCTAGTGAGTGGATTCCCTTTTTATGAGGTGAAGTATTTCCAAACATGGATTTAAAAAAGCAATTAGGCTGCCAAAGTTAACTAGATGTAGAAATATCGGTATATAGATGCTAGTGTTGCTGTGGTTTCCATTCTTTCAAAATCAATTTTTCTTACTTAAAACACTAATTGCATATGGGTGGATGAGAAGTGCATAAGCAGAAAGAAAGTTTGCTTATGCAAAATAATATATGTTAGGAGGTACTGCACTTCAGTCAACATTTTTCTGTCACTCCAGTCGTATTCACTAAAACCTCTGCCAAACCGTGACATACCCTGTGCATGTAAGAAGCATCCGAGTAGCTTTAGGATCTGTTTTTTAATAACACAAAATATAGAGAGAAATGAAATTTCTTACGTGAGCATGTTTTCTTATCCATGTTCAGCACGTATCCCACTCGACACTTGCAAATGTACGAGTTCCCGTTGTTGACACATATGTGCTGGCAGTCGTGTCCCTGAGCACATGCGTCTGAGCCTGAGAGGAAAAACTCATTCATCACCAACTTATGACATAAATGATCATCTGGGTTTTGGTGAGCCTTTGGTCTCATGTGTCTTCAAAAGAAAGGGACCCCACAGGCATGAGAACTTTGGCTTCAGCATGCCCTATCCCATACCTTCTTCACATTGACCTGAGGTTTTCACTGCTCACTTAGATTTAGAGCAATGGAAACCAATCACAAACGTAGTGCTTGTGTCTGTTCACACCAAAAACACCAAACATGGATAGTGTAATGAAGAATCTAAATTCTTACTTGAGCATGTTTTCTGGTCTGCATTCAATACATATCCCACTCGACACTTGCAGACATACGAGTCACCACTTTTGACACAAATATGCTGACAGTCATGTCCCTGGGCACATATATCCGATCCTGAAAAGAAACACTTCCATAGTTGATGACGAAATCCAAGAAGCTCCGTTCTTATCACTCTTTAGTTTGGAAAATGACATGTTAAGGTACTGGAAAACAAAGGAAAGTTCCAGCTTCTTACGTGAGCACGTTTTACGGTCAGCATTCAACATATATCCTGTTTCACATATGCATGTGTACGAGTCATCGGTGCGGACACAAATGTGCTGGCAGTCATGTCCGTCTGCACATGTTTCTGAACCTGAAAGGGAAGACTTTCACATCTACCTGGCTAAATTTACTTCAACAATAGAAGAACAACCTGATTGCTGTAAACCACATTAGAAAGAGACCATTAGAAAACTGGTTCCTATATGAGCATGTGTTCTGGTCTGCACTCAACACAAATCCTTCTTGAGATTCACAGATATATGAGTCATCAGTGTTGATGCAAATATGCTGGCACTCATGTCCCTGAGCACATGTGCATGGACCTAAAGCGAGTATGTATAAAATATACACATATGTAAAAATCCAGTTTCTTCTGAGAGCATGTTTTCTGGTCTGCATTCAACACATATCCCTCTTGACACTTGCAAAGGTAAGTATCAGCATTTGTGACACAAATATGCTGACAGCCATGCCTCTGGATACACAAATCTGAACCTGAAAGAAACACTTCAAAACTTACACCAACAAATCTAGACAGATACAATCACATACTTTATATCTAATCCCTCCTTTAACCAAGCACAGTGCACTTACAACCGTTCAAGACATGGTGATCATAGGAAAGTCTTACGTGAGCATGTTTTTTGGTCTGCATTTAGCATATACCCCACTTGGCACATGCAGATATAAGAGTCATCACTGTTTTCACAAATGTGCTGGCAATCATGTCCACGGGCACATGGATCAGAACCTGAAAAGAGACACATCAGCATGTATCTGACAACTAAGGACATCAGGTACATGGAGTTTGGCCTTTAAGATGCTCTGTCTGCCATTGTTTAAGTTTAAGAAGATGCTCAATTAATGTTATTCAGACTCAGATTAACAGCTGAAAAAGCACACAAGAAACACCAACTCTATGTAAATCTGTACATGCTGCTGCAATTTGGTTTTATGGGCTGTGACAGCTACAAATAAAGAAGTTACATATTGAAAAATAAATGAAAACTTCTGCTATGTTCTCCTTAAAAAAACTCCCCAAATCACTAAGAGCTGGTGGTTCCTTGGCCTAAAAGAAGTCACTGTACAACTGCATTAGTCTAAAGACTCTACCGAAGCTTTTAGAAAAAAAAGATACAGTTATAAGTGCTAAAAGCAATCAAAATCTTTACTATGTCTTATTACTATAAAGATATTTCTGTTTCAGCTTCAGCAGTTGCAGCGATAGTCTAACTAGAGCTTTCAGGTGGCTCCTGCCAAGTTGTATTTTATGCAATAAAACAGATATTTATGCCTTTTTAATAAATGCAAGTCATGGGAAACTTGCAATATTTGATGCATACAGTTCTGTGCAAAAATCTTGAAAAACCCGTCATTTCTTTATATGCTCCCAGGAAAACGGGAAATAAGCGCAAACATAAGTGGAATTATTTTATATATCAAAAACAGAAACTGTACAGATTAGCTATTCTGATGAGCTTGAAAGACATTATTTGGTATGAGCACCATGGCTGCCTTAAGTTCCGTTCTCTGTCAACATGATCCCACACTGCTTCAATAATGTTGAAGTCCGGGCTCTGGGGAGGATTCATCCCTCCATCAGACCTGTTGCCACTGATTTTCAGCCCACTTCTTGTGTTTTTGGCACAGCTCAGATTTTTCTCCCTGTTTCCCTACCTTAATAATGGCTTCTTGACAGTCATTCTTAGTTTTTAGGCCTGACACTTCTTCTTTTGTCCTCCACTTGTTCAGTTTCCTCAAATGTTTTAAGACACACTGCACACCATGCTGAGATATGCCAAGTTTTCAGCTAATAGCTCTTTGGAAATCACCTTGTTGGAACAAAAATATGATTTTTTGTCAAATTGGTTAGCTTTAGTTTTTTTTTTCAGCGATGCAAATAAGGAAAATGGAACACATGGTGTCTTTGTGACAAATTGCTGGTAACAAAGTGATTACAGACACCATTTAAAATTGTTCTTTGCTAAGTCATCTGTTATGTGTAGTGAACACTGGTTCATCCCCTTGAGTTAGGTGCCTTTTAATGCTTGAATGACTCAACTGGTCCTGAATTGGATGAAGCAGGTGGGGTAGATGGATGGATTTAGAGGTCAGTGTTAAGAGGAAAAAAATGTTCCTCTGAAAATGGTCGGGTACATGGACTACAGTGAAAATGAGTGAAAAAGCAGCCACTATCCACAGAAAGTTCAGAGAACTGTTTCTCAAGAACACTTAAAAAAATTACAAGAAAGTCTGAAATGAGGGATGGATCAACACTTTCAAACAGCACTGTACATCCCATGCATCATAAATCAACATATCTGCGTACTTGCTTTTCTTCATTTAAAATAATCTAAACCATGTTCCCTGCCACTCAAAACATTAATGACAGTCCATCAATTGATAACTCTGTCAAACCTGTAGAAATGAAACAAAGTTGTAAGTAAAACCTGGGACAATGCACCAAGAGATGGTATAAAATGTTCTTACGTGAGCATGTTTTGGTGTCTGCATTCAACAGATATCCACTGTGACACATGCAGACATTAGAATCACCATTTTTGACACAAATGTGTTGGCAATCATGTCCTTGGGAACATGTGTCCATACCTGAAAAGAAAAGCTTTCACATAAACAACATAAAATCGCACACAAGCTAAACCCTCTTGTGTTCACCAAAGCTAAGCTGTGCTTTGGAAACCAACTCTTAGTATGTTAATAGATGATACCTATAAACCTTCAGCCATGCTGAACACAAAACAAGGTGCCAAAACTACTGGTCTGCATTCAATACAAGTCCCTCTCAACATTTGCAGATGCAAAAGTCATCATTGCTGAGACAAATTTGTTGGCAGTCATGTCCTTCTGCACATATCTGAGCCTGAAAAGACACTTCCATCTCTAAAATAACTGAGTCTTACTGCATTTGTGCAGAAGCTCTAAATTATCTAAATATCACATGAGGACAAATCCCTCTTCAGTTTAAACACATTTTAGACTTATTATAAATCACATTATCTGAGTGTACACAAACATTAATAGGTGGAGATCATGACCCACAACCTGAGGGTCATGACTCAAAATTGATGACTCAAAATGGTGGCGTATCACTGCTTTAAAGGGGTAATATATCACAGATTAAATCTCCACAACACTAGTTTCATGAGGTTGTATATTATCCCTTTAAATCATTTTTAACTTGGGTCTTGTGTCTTCTTGTAACTTTGTTTGATTTTATGTTTTTTGTAATAATTTTGTATAAGACATATTATCATTTTCAGTTTCTAAAATTGCAGACACGCATACATTTTTCATTTTCCAGCACACCCTGCGCTCTGGTGTTAAACTTCATTGTAATTTCAGTTTTTTCACTTAGGTTCATCTCTGACATTATGATGCCTGTTATTTGTATATGCAAAACAATTTGGTTTGGGTTCGGAAAATATCCTGTTGTGGCGTATAATGAAGCCTTTTTAAAACCTGCATGTTCCTTTCAAATTGTCCCTACTGTACAGAGCTGTCACTCTCCACATATTTCTTCAAATGCATTCAAATTTCCATTCCCGCAAATAATAGGCAGTTGTGTCAAACCATGTGATGTCCAGAAATGTTTGGATTCCACCCTGATGGTTCCACCCACTCCACTACCTCAATTGGGTGGCAAGCTAGGAGATCAATCTACAGATTTGCTGTTGTTGTCAAGTAAGACAACTACTTGGTACAAATTACCTTATTTTTGTTTGTCACATTGCCATTTATGGTATTAAATCCAAATTCTTCCAAACACTGCTTTTCAGAAAACTTTAGTGTTGTGCCAGTCTCTCTAGGGATGGAGGTGAAATGTCTTCAAGAACCAAGAAAATAATTTAGGAGTCCACTTCGGATGTCTTCACTCACTAGTTTCCTCAATATTTGCAGCAGCAAACATACCGTTAACTAAATTGAATGACGGCATAACGACAAGCGGATCAAGGCCAAGCTAATACTTGAGCGCCCTCTGCTAAATCAAGACAAACTACTTCTACGGGTCTGGTTCTGGTTGTGGTTCGTTTCTATTCATACTACCATCTGAGTTGACTGTGCCGTGGCTTCCTATGCAATGGCATGTAATCAGTTTGCAATAGGTTGTAGAGATGTGGATAATGGAGATTCTCTTCCAAAGGCTCTCCTCAAATCTAGCGTCTTGTTAGTCTGTCTTTTTTCTGAATGGAGATTGATCCGGGCTCATGTGTTAGTGTGCTCAGTCTACACGGTAAGACATTTTTTGGCATGACAGAGGGAGCCAGTGGACTCTCACAGACTGGCGCAGAACATCAAATTTACATCACACAGGCCTTGCAAACATGCAAATTAAAAAAAAAAACATGAATTGCCTTTAAAACATCTCTCAATGCAGCGAATGAGCAAATGATACAAAGTACTTATAGATTAGAATTTGAATGGTGTACTGATCAAAGTGACCTACAGTTGTATGTGACAAAGTGCGAGTGACACTGAGATACTTATGTTTGGTCTGTATAAGGGATGGCTAGATCGACTCTGCTTGGGCTAGTGGAACAAGTTAAATATCAGGGTTTAAGCTGTCTCATTCACGTCGAGGCATTTAACAAATGTTACCTAGAAAATTATTGTGAAGACGTTTTTCATTCCTTTAATCATTTATGCTCTTTGTGTCATTGTTCTTGGCATCCATAACTCTTGACATTTAATCTTGACATGTTAATGAAAACAGATATGTGTCACAACAGCTTAGAAATATAATTCAGAAAGAAAGTTAACGTTCTTACGTGAACATGTTTTCTGGTCTGCATTCAACACATATCCCATTCGACACTTGCAGGTGTATGAGTCACCATTGTTGATACAAATGTGCTGGCAGTCATGCCCCTGGGCACAAGCATCTGAACCTGCAAAGAAAAAAATCCCTCATGAGACTGACACAGTTTTTAGTTGGGAGATAACAGTGAGGAGTTTCTGCTTTTAGGAGTTTGTGACGCTCATTAGTCTGGGCTCTCACCATGCTCTGCTTACATAGTTTGTGCTGAATGGTGTTAGCCCAACTATTTGGGACAAGCAAAAACACTTACAACAAGAGATGGTATGCAGTGTTGGCAGTACAATGTACTAACTTAGTATCCCATGGTTCCATTTGAATATCTACAAAAACATTTTTTGTTTCTTTCCATCTAATTCCAGATCAAATCTTAACAATATTCAGTCAAAATACAATGTTTGTGACAGTTTTTTTAAAGAGTGAATAAAGCTGTGGGCTTTTTAGATGCAAAAGTCCAAACATAAACACAAAGATTCTTACCTGAGCATGTTTTCATGTCCGGATTTAAGACATAGCCTGGAGGACATTTGCAGTTGTATGAGTTGCCGCTGTTGACACAAATATGTTGGCAATTGTGTCCTTGAGCACATGGATCCGAACCTGAAAGGAAATACTTGATTGTCTTATTGGCTTAAGTCTAGTGAAATCAGTTATTCAGTGTTTTAATTTTGTGTTAGTGGGTATGTGAGTAGTTAGATAATCTACAACATGCAGGTTATTGCAGGATCTCTGTGATTCATCCACAGTGATGTTATACTGAATTTATTTGTTTCAAATTAGAGTCATTTGAAAGTGGGGAGAGAGGAATATTGTAACGGTGCATTGGCTTTTGAACTTAGAACACCATCTGGATTTTCCAAGAAAATTCAAGACAGTACAGTTCAAATATAAAATTCTACTGAAAGCTTTTTCATATCCATTGTGTCTTCAGTTGGACCATCACAGCTGCTGTTAAACAGAAGTTATTCTCAGTGAAACACAGAGTGTGGTTAAATACACTTGATAGGTTCAACCACATAATTAAGAGCAAACTTTCCCGCCAAACATACATATGACACGCATCGAGAAAGTCGTGTGACTGGAACATGCAGCCTTAAGCTTGCTAGTTTAGGTGCTACCACAAGTTGGAGGGTGACATGTAAATATGGACATTTATATTATTAAGATGGTGAAAACTTAATAACGGGGGGGGGGAGAGACGCACCAAACTTAGGGGCAGCTGGTTTGACCATAGAGAATTGAACATCCGCCTGCTTTGAAGTCCTAACCGGCCAGCTAGTTTCCAGCCAAAGCAGAATCTGATGCAGCAACTTACTGGGTTAGACTTATCAATGGCTGCCCTCTCATTTCCCACTGTAACTGGCATCGGCTTATCATTAGCCAGATCAGTAGCTGGCTTTGACAAAGGGTAGTCAGTACCATCTTCTGTTCTCCAAGAGAATGGGATTTTCTTCTTGAGGGTTTTTTACAAACCCTGGTTGTCTGTTAACAGCTATAAACGTAATCATTGTAAAGGAAAAAGCCAGACATTTGAATGCTATACTACTGGAATTATCAGATATATTAGTTACAGGACTCATGTATAGCCTTACCTCAATCCTCAATCTGACATTGCAAGTAGGCTACTCCATGAGGGAGTGCAAAAATAGTTCAGATATAAATCCTACTGTTACTCTTTGGGTACTCTACAAATAATGTTAAATATGAAAAATCATGCTTTCATTTTAAATTCACCCTCATTCTTTCCCACTTCTGATATCACCCAAATTCTTCTTAGCACTTTGCAGTTGGGTTAGATCAGGAGTTATTGCAGCCTCTGTAGAACACTTAAATATGCATATATGAACCAGCAAAATGCACCATTTTGCTTTTTTTCTCCATAACAAGTTCTTCCTTTTATGTTGGGTTTAATCTAATGTACATATTTATTTTTTTTTCTTTTTGTAAGGTTTCAACAAATTATATATAATTTGTAGCCTACACCATAGTGCTGGTTGGAAGTTTTAAAAGTTACTTTTGGAAAGAGCCAACCAGTAACTTCCAGCACTTGTGCTAAGCTAAGCTAACTAAGAGTTGAATCAAACACTCTGTTAGCTTAATTTAGCTTAGCTTGTGCAGAAAAAAAAAAGCTATATTCCAAACATTTTTAGAACAATTTTTACATTTTAAAGTTACAATGACAAGAAGTAATTTCTCATTGTAAGCTTTTGCATTTTTGTTAGCATAGTTAGAGATAAACTTTAGGCTAGAGGTTCATTCGGAGCAAACTTTGAATAAAATTTTGTCAGTAAAAATATGTCCACTCAAATACATTTCAGTCACATTTAGCGCAATCTCGTAGAACTTTTGCCTTGCACGATAGTTGCTGTTAAGCTATCAGCGGTTGCAGAAGCCTGAGCTGGGGACTAGCTTAGCACACCTCCAGCTAATGGAGCATGGCACATATGGCATGCAGCACAAAATGCAGTGCAGCCAGCGAACAGCATTGCACATCCTGTGAACAGTACAGACAGCACCATATTGAGTTTCCAACATTTTAAAGTATGTAAATTTTGCTCTGAGTCAGCAAGTGATCAGAGTTTTGTCCCCTTCTTTAAGTTGGTTAGTGTGACATTTTTTGTACATGTTTAATGCTGAAAGCATCAATACCACTCAACTTCTCACCATTCATATGGCAACAGTTGGTGGGACAACCAGTGGTTACCATGGCCTTCTTTTCAAGACCAAAGAAGAGGACTGGTGACTTTAGAATGAAGATTCCCTCTATGGTGCTGCCAGGTGACGATCACAGGTGAATATAAGAGGACGGATCTGACATACCGTTGTTTCCTTTATTGTCACGTTCATTATCTATTCCATTACCGTCTTTCCTGTCATTTAGGTCTAGTCCGTTATCATCTACTGGAATATCTGCACTCCCATTATCATCATCCTTACCACACAAGGTTTCCCTAAATTTGGATGTGAGCTTCTCTATGACACCATAGGTTTCCACATAGAAGACATGGTCATCATGAGGGCGGCTGGCCATGAGCCGGAGGGACGTCATATCAGCTCTATCTACTCCCACTGCGTAGATCTCAATCCCAGATGCTCGGGCTGCTGCTGACACCTCCTCCACCTTGTCCTGAGGCCTCCCGTCTGTCACTATGATGGCCACCTTGGCGATGTTCGTGGAGCCAGCTCGGGCCCCGGCCTCCTTGGTGAAAGCTTTCTCCATGGCGGTTTTGATGGCCATGCCCGTCATGGTGCCTGAAGCGAGGGGCTCAACACGAGCCAATGCCTGCTTCAGGGAGGACTTGTCAGAATACATGTTGAGCAGAAACTCGATCTGCACTGTGCTGGCATAATTAACGAGGCCGACTCGAGTGGCATCAGAGCCGATGGCCAAGCTGTCCACCGTGTCCTGCAGAAAGTCCTTGGCCTTTTCGAACTCAGCAGGGCGTACGCTGCGCGAGCTGTCTATGATGAAGACCAGGTCTATTGGCTGATTTCTGCAATTGGATCTTGTTGCTATAAAAAAATTGAAAATTGATGATTTTAATATATTTGCAAGGGTGAATATGCTAAATTCTAACTGTTACTAGTAGAAAATAAACAGGTGAAATACAGTGCAAAGCCAAATCCCAATACCTACTCAATAGTTGGGACACCTGTTAACCAACGTTTATAATTATTATGACTAAATTTTGGGAAACCAGAAGCTGTGATTGGGATAAGTGTGACAACTTTTTTTTATATGACATTTCCAAGACTTTCTATACCTCATCAGTTACTTTTGACTTGATTAGGTTTTTAATTTGAACTAAACATCCATAACATTCTGAGGACTATTACCTGCTAAGTTGGTGCCTCATGTTTTCCAGCAATCACATTTACACCAACCAAAAATGTTTCAACTAAAATTAAGAATATTCCATTAAAAATCGATATGCTCTGTATTTTGGATTTCCTTGCAACTAAATTTTGACGAATATGTTTCATATTTAAATGTCTAAAGACTACTTTTTTTGGTCTCATGTAAAACTTTTGTGTGAGCTTTGACGCTTAAAAATATGCCATTTGATTGTTTGATGTTTTCTTACAAGATATATTACTTTAACATTCCCAAAAATGTTTTATGTGAAACATACAGAGTAAAATTCAGGGTTTTCGAGGGCTAAAGCCTATTACAAGAGGTGGGGTGCATGGACAGGTCACTGGGAAGATATTAAAATGTATCATATGACTAATCTGTACCTTTCACTGGCAGCAATAATAAATTTAATAAGTTCATATCAGAGCTTTGAGCAATGTTGACTTAAAGGTTTGTGGTGTGACACCAACACTCACCAGTAAATTTGTTAGGTATGTCAGCAAAATCAGATATAAACGTCCCCTAAAATTCTTTCAGAAACATTTGCTTTTTGTTGAGGTCCACACCACTGACATACATGGAGGATGGGCTACTTGTTTTACCATGTTAAGTTAAACAGTAAAGTAACAATTGTTTACCTGCAAAGTATTTTAAGGGTTTTATGTATGCTGATTATATGCAAGTAGTATAATCTCAATACTGAGCAAATCCAGAGAAAATTTAGCAATAAGTAATCCTAAAAACAATTACAAAACTTGTAAAAATGTCATTCTATAAGCCAAACTTAAAAATGTTCAACAAAAGGAAGTATTTGGAGTTAAAGAGGTCAAATGAGTTGGTGTGGGGTGATCCATAAATTACTGTATTGTAGTAAAACAAGGGGTTCCACCTTAAAGATTGCTTGTAAAGCTTGAATGTAAAATGGACTATATACATTCATGTGATCTACTTTAAATAGGAAATCGTGATGTAATCACTTGGCTCACAACTTTAAAAAACTTCTTCCTCAGCGACTCATTAGAGCATTTCACCCTTAGCAAGATTCAGAGTAGCATTGGCAGAGTAAATCATTGCAGAATTATATATTGAAAACATTATTTTAGGAGGCTGGCTTGGAGATGAGACAAAAGACCATCCCTGTCTCCGCATCTTTGTTACCTGCGCTGTTTCTGATGGACACTGGAGAACCAATTGATTCTCGAGCAGGCTGCCAGGATTCAGATGGTGCAGCTTCTTGCTGCCGCACTGAGAATTGCTGGGTTCTCAGTGGCGGCTGGCGATGAGAGGGCTGATAGCGATTAAACCTGGAATCAGTGCCACTAGCTGTGCCAAAGAGAACAAAAGGAGGGACACCATTAGAGCAGATGTTGGTTTGGATAAAGATGAGCAAATGAAGCCTAAAGGCTATTAGAATTAGAATTTAAACAACTTTTTCCTTTAATTATTGGGGTTCAACCAAAGCACCAGTAAAGTCTTTGGATATATTGGAAGATAAGGGCCATATGAAGGCCTTATGGGCTAAATATGAAATAGACATAGATACAAAAAACTGTCAGTTTTGTGGAAAATATAATCTGGAGTTTTCCAAACTCATCCACAGTTTGTACAACAGATGGACACTGACACCAAACATGATGACACACAGCATCTACCAACCAACCTTTACGCATATCTTTCCGTTCCTTGTGCGTCAGGTAATTATTGGCATCTGCTCGCGCGCCATGCCGCTGCTCGAAGCTGTAATCACCCTGCTGGGCCTCCTGGAAGCTCTCCGCGCTTTGCGTTTCTACAGAGGTCTGTTCAATAGATCCGAAATCGTCGGTGCGCTCGTAGGCCCGTGGAGGGACCCGCGGGGACAACAGGGGGCCGGCTGAGTGAATCTGCCGCTGTTGTGACCGAGACTGGGCTAAAGTTCCCCGAGAACTCGCTGCCAGGATGCCGATGAAGACGATCACCTCACATATTGGAGAAGTCATGTCGGCTGAGCACAGTTGTTTAGCTGTGATCCTTCTCTGGGTGTCCACTAACAACCACATTTATATAAGCTGGTCCACGGCCACAGAAGGCGTGGGGAGCCAGAGGTCCAATCCAGGCACATTTACCCCCAACTGAGGGTCGTTTCAGAGCAGCAACCGATATTAGATTTCTTTCCTGCTTAGCTGTAAGATTTGATTATACTGATGTCAACAGTTTTTTTTAATTAATAAAACGTTTACATTGCACTTAAGCACTGTTATGCACTTGCATTTCTCAAATATAAGTTGTTCCATCGATCAATATCTTATTTATTCAGTGTTGTTACTTTAAAAGATGATAGAATCTTGTAAAAAAAAAAGAATAAATATACATTCTTCAACACAGCCTGAACCCTCTTAGACCAGCTTTCTGTCATTTCTTTAAGGAGTCTTCAGGAATAGTTCTCCAGGCTTCTTGAAGGACATCCCAAAGCTCTTCTTTGGATGTCGGCTGCATTTTGTTCCGTTCTCTGCCAACATGATGATCCCACACTGCTTCAATAATGTTGAGGTCCGGGCTCTGGGCAGGATTCCTCAAGATCACTTTATGACCAGATTATGAGAAAGACTGGCTGCTTGGAAGCGAAATATAAAGCAATTGGGAATACCTCGGGACTTTCTCTCTGTACTGTATATTTGACCAAATAAAAGAAAAACACTGCCATCCAATGGACTTTAGTTCAAATTGCACCACAGAGGTTTTAGAAGAGTGTAAAAGACATAACAGTCGGATTCAGGTGGCGTTCTCGTGATGATGAGATGTCACAATGAAACGTGTGTAACACATATGAATGTTTCCCTGTAAGCCATTCAAATCACCTTGCTGTTTCCGTGTCTGTTTGGATTTTGAGGATGTCCTCTGTTATCTGTCAAAATAATGCAAAAAGGGGAAATTTATTTGAGAACCAGTTCAGTCTAGAGATCAGTATAAAGCCGAAACACGTTTGCGCTCATTTCTTGCATGCACAATGTTCCTTTTGAGATTACTTGTGAGCATCATTGGTGTATCTCACTCTTGTTTGAGCGATGATCCTCTTCATGCTTATTCTTCTGGGGACATCATCATTGGGGGACTTTTCCCCATTCATTTAGAAATCAACAGAAGTACAGTGCCTGAGAAATTCTCCTGTAGTGAGTAAGTATTGTCTCTGTACTATCAATTTACGTACAAGAGTGAAAATATATCATTTCTGAAATGACATGTCTTTTGTCAATTTTTGCAGATACAGTATCCAAATGTTCCTGCGCAGTCAAGTGATGATATACGCCATCCAAGAAATAAACCAGCGCATACCGAGAGTGCTACCTGGCTTCACCCTTGGATATGACATGTACGACACTTGTGGAGATGTCAGCCTTGCCATCAGAGCAGCTCTGCAGCTGATGAAGAACCAGTCAGATCCTCAGAGCTGTCTACTACCTTCAGAGATCCATTCAGCCTTACCTGAGCCCCTCACAAAAGTGGTGATTGGTGAAAGATACTCTGAAGTATCTATAGCTGTTGCACGGATTTTTACTCTATCATCAGTTGCCCAGGTTTGTCTTGTCTGTATCTTATTACAGTTAGAAACAAGTTTCTTAAAAATCCAATATCAATGAAACTAATCTGTCTTTTGATGTAAATATATTTTAACATGATTCATTCCTGCTTACTGTAGATTAGTTATGCATCAACCAGTGAGTTGCTCAGCAAGAAGTTCAAGTTTCCCACTTTTCTACGAACTGTTTCCAGTGATGAATTTCAAACAGAAGGCATTTCTCGGCTGGTGTGCGAGTTTGACTGGACAATAGTGGCCATCGTAGGAAGCGATGATGAGTATGGGAAGTATGGTAGCGATCGCCTTGAAGACACCTTAAATAAAATGAATGTCTGCGTTGAATTTGTTGAGATTCTGTCTGGTGACTTCAGCCTAAACAATTCCCATACCCGACTAAAGCTGAAAGAACTAGTGGGAAATTTGAACAAGTCTTCGGCTGAGGCCATCATCATGTTCACCAAGGACGCTAATATTGAAATCATCATGGAAGCTGCTATCAAAGAAAAGCTCAACAGAACCTGGATTGCAAGTGACACATGGTCCACCTCTTCTAGAATCTCTAAAATGCCAGGTATTAAGCTGGCTGGAAAGGTTTTTGGATTCATCTTTAAGAGAAATGAGGTTCCTGGTTTTGAAAACTATGTCAGCACAATGTTCAACAGAACGACTAACGCCATTATCAGACATCACTTGACTCTCTATCCACTTTGCTCAAATCAGTCTGAGGAGAGAAAAGCACATGACTGCTCCATGCAGTGTTTGCACCCACACTGTTTGGCCTCTTACATCGACGAGGATGAATCCTACAGCATCTATTTAGCCGTTCAGGTCGTTGCTGAGGGTCTCAGAAGTTTGCTGAAATGTGATAACCAACGTTGTGAACGTACCACCGGATTTACAACCGCTGAGGTACAGTAAATATGTCCTGCTAAACTGTGTTGCTACTGTAAATCATAAATGACTAAGTAAGTTTAAAGAGTATGAAAAAGTCAGTCAAATATGATAATCTGTAACCTATGAATATCACTGTATTTTCCTCAAGACAATGTTTTTTTAATTGCAGTATACATTAAGGAAAAATTATAAATTAGAAAAGAAAAAATAAACAGTTCAGTATAGGTGCAGATATTCTCCTCTTCAGAATAGCTCTCCGTACACTCTCTGTTGGTGCTTTGCAAACGTACGTCTAGATATTAGTGTTTTGCTCCTACTTGGGGGCAGTCTCTAAGTTGTATTAGAGCTGTTGTTGGTCCTGTAGCTTTGCTTTGCTGTGGAAAGATCTGTTTTGTGAAAGAGTGAAACTAATTGTTGAATAATTAAGATTGTTCGGTGCAGCTGTGGTCATGTGCTCCTTTGCATTTTATGGTTTTTGGCTTTTTACCTTTTAGTTGGCCGGTTCAAGGTAACTTTTAACCAATCAGTATTCAATCAATGTGTAGTATCATAACCGGAACCTGTGCATTGTTAGCAATGCATATCTGCATTGAAAGTTTGTCCATCTACAGAGGCTTAATGCCCGTAATGGGTACCTCCATGAGAGCATGTGCCCTCTGTTAACAAGCACTACAATCCCTCCTACTTTATTTCTGCCTCTCGGTCAACAGTCTCTATCAGCCTTAGAAGTCTGAGATGATTGAGGGGTTAGAGTCAAAATTCATTCTTGCAGCCATGTCTTTCTAAAATAACAATAATAATTATACAGTACACAATTTTCAACATTTAAGGGCAATTACCAAGTGTAGACAGACAAAGGTGTGTATAAGTAGAATGTGATTACCGAAATACAGGCTCACAGATGAAGAGGCAGCAAGGTGAGGGACATAATAACATTTTAAACTTCACTCACAAACTAAAAATACATAAATTACAAGAAATGTTGGAAAAAGAAGAAGGTCAAACTACACAAACAATAACAACAATGAGGATCTGACACTGAGCAAACGCACCCTGGCACTAGATATACAAAGATAATAAACATGATGCAGGTGAGACGATAAGCAAATACACAAGGGGGAAGCTCTCCAGAGTTAAACAGGAAGGGAAGTTAGTGAAGATGCAGGTGATAAACCAGTCACGAAATGAAGCAAGCTAGAATAGAGAACATCATCTGACAAAGACAACACAAAAGCAAGCAAAGAAATAACAAAACAAAACCCATAGGCTGTGACAGTGACTTTTATGACAGTTTAAACTTCCTCCTCCTTTTTCTCCATTTTGTTCCCACCCTACATCCTCAAAGTCTCCTCTTTAACTTGTCTCATTCCTATCATCACTAGAGCTTGGAAAGGTCAATCAGCCACTTGATTCTTGAAGACGTTCCACCTCTCATTGCCCAGGGAGGAGAGTCAAGGCTGCATTGTAGATGCTCAGAAGGTAAAACCTGAGACTGCATCCACCTTGACTCTCCTCCCGGGGGGTTAAACAACCATTCACACATTGGATCTTGTGACCAAAACATGCTTGTTCAGGCAGGTAAACAACTCGTAGTGAGAATTACTAAACTAACCCACCCAATGTTCAGGACTACCATGAGCTGGATTACTGAGAATCTGCACTGACAAGCTGCTACGACAAATCCCCTCTGAACTACAAACATGGAATTGTTTTCATCTGTTAAAACTGATCATCTCTTCTATGACAGTGGCAACGTGTGTGTTAGATTTTCTGAATCCTGACTGGGGAAAAAAACACAACAGAACTACCTATAACTTTGATTTCTAATCTTGACTTCTCAAATTAGAAGACTGTACAATTAACAGCATTAGACAAATGTTTGCTCCTTTTAATGGGTTTATTTGAGCAGTAGTTAATCAAATCAATTAGCTTTACTTGAAAATACATCAATGTCATCAACAATTTGTACTACTTTAAGGTAAGAGAGTCAACTTTACCTCATTTGTTCTACAAACGTAATATCTGCATTTATAACCAAAAGTCAAACTCACTAAAAGACAGCAGAAGCGACGTGGAGATTTATTGAGGTCGAAAGTGTCATTTTTAGCGCTGACGTTGCAGTTCTGGGGTGCTTAAACTACATTAACTGGGAAGTTGCAGCACAATCATCAGGCGTTTTTTCTTTAATTTATGAGCATTTTTCTGTACATATTAAGCACTTAACATTTTAGAGACAGAAATGTATTTGAATGATTGGAATTGTTACTTTATTACAAAATATATTAATTTATCTCAGTCGACTTCTGTTTATTTTTATCTCCACAGCTTCTGAAGGAAATCGAGAAAGTCAACTTCACTGTGGACGGCACACGTATATACTTTAAAGATGGAGACCCCAGTTTAGGATATGACATTGTATACTGGAACATGTCCAAAGAGGTCACACAGATACAAGACATCGGAGAATATTGGCCAAATGGAACAATCAAACTCGACGAGGGTCTAAGCAGAAGCATGAAAGTTGAGGTGAAAATTGAATCATTTCTTTATATTACAAAATATTGTCTTTTTTTCCCCTTTTTTTTTTACAATTTAATGCACCAATTCTATTGCACTCTTTGAAGGTGACGGTTTTCAACTGCTCCAAAACATGTGAACCAGGAAAAATGTTGAAAATACAAGGGAAAAAGTGCTGCCTCGATTGTGTTCCATGTGCATCTGGGGAGTTTTCCCCTGGAAACGGTCAGTGTTTCATTACGAATGTACACTCATCTGTCCTTTTATGTGTTAGACATTCACTCGTTTCACCTGAGAATCATAAGAAAAACAAAAATGAAATAATAAGAAAATAAATAGCATCTAAGCTCAATAAAGTGAGATGCTTGGCAAAAAGAGTATGCACATTTATTCTTACATAGAGAATTTAATGAAAAATGTGCAATGAAACACACAAAATACTGCATATAGATGACATCTTTTCAAAGGCTGAGCATCAATCCTGAGGACAAAAATCAGATCCAAGTGAATGTCAATAATTTTGAATATAAAGTTTCAAGTCAGGGTAAATAATCAATGATGATCCTGATCATTTCCTTCCTAATGCGATTTAAATTGCACCTGTGTTCTGCAGGTACGGCATGTGAACGGTGCGGTGATGAGCAATACTCACTGGATGAACTCAGGGATACGTGTATGAAGAAAAATGAGGACTTTCTCCAGTGGACGGATCCCGTCTCCATCATCCTGAGCTGTTTGGCGGTCTTTGCGATAATTGTCACAATTGGGTTTGCTATTATTTTCATACGCTATCGTACAACTCCTGTTGTGAAGGCTGTTGGAGGTTATTTGTGTTTCCTGGAGCTCTTGTCCTTGCTTTGCTGCTTCTGCCTTACATTTACTTTTTTGGGAAAACCCCAAAAGAGGTCCTCTTGTTTCGGCATCCCTCTCTTCGCAATTGCCTTTTCCCTCTGCATTTCCTGCATTTTGGCCAATCTGCTTCAGATCTTGGTGGGCTTCAAATTTGAACTGAGGGTTGACTCCTGGATTAAGAAGATTAATCAGCCAATAGCTGTGGTGATCATCATCTCTGGAATCCAGCTGGCTCTGTCAGTGGCGTGGCTGATCGTAAAACCACCAGATCTTTTGATGGAGCCAGAGAACAGTGTAGTTCTGCACCAGTGTGAGATTGTCGAAAATGGTACGCAAATGGTGTTTTTCATAGCCACGATAGCCTACAATGCTTTCTTGGGACTTATTTGTTTCCTGTTCGCATACAAAAGTAAACAGTTGCCAGATTTATACAAAAATGGAGAGTTAATCGCTGTTAGTATGGTGCTGTTTTTAATCATATGGATTGTATTCCTCCCACTTTACCTCACCTTGAAGGGGAAGTACAGACCTGCCATAAGCAGTGCAGCAATCCTCATTTGTAGCTTCAGCATCCTTGGCTGTCACTTGGCCCCCAAGTGTTACATCATGTTGTTCAGAAAAGAGCTTAATAACGACAGAGCCATCACTGAATACATCAGGAAGCATTATGAGCAGAAAGGCATCCCTGTGGTGCAATCATAATGTCAAATAGTTCAGGGCAGCTTGGTAGTTATCCACACTGAAAGGAAGACACTCCCCACTACGTCATTGGGAATACCCCCCTTCACGCTGGTTTGTTTGAAGAAAGCGGGGGTGGGGATTCCCAAAGACGTAGCGGGGAGTGTGCTTCGGCTGTATTTTCCGCACCTGAAACTAGTTCCCAAACCGACATGAGCAAAACAAGCCTTCTGTGTAGATTTACAGTCATTTGCACTCGATGTGAAAGTACACCACTCACACAGTAATTAGAAGGTAAATCAAGTAAATTAATTCACGTTGGGCGAAATATTTCGAGTGGCGACGCTAGCATGTATGTATTATGCGCAACCAAGCAGTGGTCAGTGCTGTGAGATTTGGAAAACGTCTCGGGAATGCGGGGATACACTTAATTTGGCCTGGGGGTGGCATATCCCTTTAAATTTAAATTAAGTTTACGAGCTTAAAGATGAAATATCTAGAGTTCATACTGTCTGCGGTGAAGTGAAAGTTAAAGTAAATTACATGTTTTGCTCTTACATTGTACATATCCATATACAGTACTGTGAATAAATACTGATTTAGTCATGTGGTTGGTTCAGCTGCTTGTCTGTTGGCAGGATAACTCAAAGTTATGGAAGGATTTGCGCTAAAATTTAATGATTAAACAACCAGAATAAAGACATTCAACTTGAAAATGTAACCTGGAGTTTTATTTATGCCTTGAGTTCACCTGAAGCCGCTGATGTTCAAGCAAGATAAAAGGTTCGATTGAATTTTTAAAATCATACATTGAAACGTGTTTTACGCCAAATATTCCCCACAGTTGACCCCATCATCTTTTAGATTACCTCTATTATACAATTCAGCCATGTTGTGTAAAAGTAAAAACTGATGTCAGGAATAACCAACAAAGAAACAACACCATCTAACCAGCAGATGGGGCCCTCCAGCCATCTGAGTTGCTCACTTTGTGCCTGGATGCTTGTACTTGAACAAATCACACAATAATTTGGCTCTGCATGTAATGTTTTATTTAATAAAAAAAATACAAAACTTCAAAGTTTCCATAGGAAAGCAATACGAATGTGCAATCCCGTCTCTTTCATATCCATTTTAAATGCATTGGTGAACTGGGAGATTTGTTAATGTAGTCAGAATTCTCCTTCTACAAATAACTAAAAAGAAAAAAAAAAAAAAAAAAAGAGGAGAAGAGGAGAGGGGCAGTGTGCTTCTTGAGTCCCTGTGTTTAAAGTGTTAATCTTTAAGATTGTATTTGTTCCTGCAGTCCCATTTATCAGTAATGTCTACAGAGTCTGTGCATTTATGGTGGGAAGCCACATAAGCACAGATTCAAGAGTAAACACGGGACATGCAGTACATGATGCATGCTGGCACTTTTTCTGTGAGATGCAACAGAAATTAACTGACTGCATTGTTAGATAAATACTAAAATCACTTTTACAAATGCCAATAAAGAACACATAGCACTTCTTAATATCTTTAGGATTAACACTGGATAGGTTCTGTACTGAAGAGGAGATCATGGAGAAGAAATATTAACATAGCAGCCATTAGAGGGATTAAAAACACACATCTGACCAACTAATGAGTTAGAAATTTGACTTCAGATGTCAACAGGGCCCTAAAATGCCAGTGATGAACTGATTCCTTTCATGTGATGCAGGGGAGTAACAACTATCCCATCGCCTCTTTGAAATCTGTTCCAAGTTGTGAGCTAAGCAGGGATGGGAAGCGGTCAGTAAAGTGGTTCTTAAATTTCATAATGTAGCTGCATTTCCTTACAGTGTTCAAACTGAACAAATCACCTCATATTGAGCTATAGCACTGCAGTTTACAGTTATACTTCAAGCACCAAGCGGCCCTGTACCTCTGCCTTGGAACCCACAGAGACGGCCAGAGTGTGATTCAGCCTCATTTCATTGAGGGGTGATCCCCAGCTTCCATACAGAACACAAAATGTGCGCAACAATGCGTCCCTCTCATTCTCCTTTCAAGTAACTGGCCTTGAAATGTCACGTACATTTGTAGCAAACAAAGAACTTTGACCAGGTAATTAGGAATTTAAAAAAAAAAAAAAAAAAAAAAAAAGGAATAGATAGAACGTAGCTTCTTTCTACAGAACTTCTAAACCATGTGGGCAGGACAAGGCTTAGTAGGCATGTCCAAGCTGGTCTCTCGGCCACAACATGCTGGCACTTCCAACAGGGCAGGCTCCTCTGCAGGAGCTGGAAGGCCCTGGGAACAGATCTGCTGCACATATTGCCTGAAGAGGGGGAGGAGAAGAGCATTACATAAAAGTTAGACTCATCTTAAACAGATTTCCTGATGAATCTACTTCAGCTGGTGTTACGACTCACCAGGCGAGGCGGGACATGACATAGTACATGTCGGGTCTCTGAAAGCCGTTGAAGGTGGAAGATGCAGCTACAGTGTAGGCACCCATGTTCTCAAACACCAGCCAGTCGCCCACCTGCAGGTCAGGCAGGTTACATTGCTCCACGATGCGATCAAGGCCATCGCATGTTGGGCCCCAGATACTGCAGGGGTACAAGTCCTCATCGGGCTTTGGCTTCTGTTGGAAATAGTTAAACAGAATAGCCATCAGTCAAAGTTTTTACAGACCCACATAAGCAATGATAAACAGCCACGTCTGTCCTTGAATTTCACTAACCTTATGCAGTGTTGGCAAACAGTGAGCATGGTCATACAGTATGCAGTTGAAGGATCCGTACACACCATCGTTGACGTAGTACATCAGAGTCCTGTCACAGGGCGCTTCGTCTTCCTCTGCAGAAAGAAATGGCAGAAATCATGTCAAAACAAATGTCAGGTCAAGAGGAAAGAGTTTTCTAAAATCTTAATCGACTCAAAATCAAGGAGGTTACCATCAGAAGCCGACTCGTCATCCATGATGACCTTCTTTGCAATGATGTTAACAACCAACGTGTAGGCAGAGGCCACATAGAAGCGTCCTGGCTCAGCAATGACCTTAACACCAGCGTCGACAGGAAAATACTTGTCCAGGGCTGGGTTGATTACTGCAGTTATCTAGAACAGAATACAACCATTTAAATTAGACCAAAGCACTTCATTTTTTGCAAATGCCACATCTTTGTGTAGAAAAAAATAAATCTAAATATATATATATATACACACACACACCTCTTCAAATTTCAGTTCACTATCCTCTGAACCAGGGAAACCACCTCCGATGTCCAGCAGATCCATGTTGAAGCCCAGCTCTTCCTGTAGGTCATAACATTAAGACTTAGTTTTTGAGAGAGAACCCTCCTGGATCCTAGCCACATGAATGCAGTCACAACTCACCCCCATATCGAAGACTAAGCGGGCATCTGCTATAGCCTTGGTGTAGGTCTCTGCGTCAGTGCAGCCGCTGCCGACATGGAAGCTGACGCCGATCACATCCAGCCCCAGTTCTTTGGCCCTCTCCAGAAGACCCCGGCAGGCTTTGAGTGTGGCCCCGAACTTCACACTCAGACGACAAACTGCCTTAGAGTCATCTGTGGCAATGCGCAACACCAGCCTGGGCACAACACAAACAGAGTTGAGAAACAGGCCAAAACCGCAGAGTAAAAACCAAATAGCTCCCTGGCTAAAAGTCTTACTTGGCATTCTCATGGCAACGGGCGACTTTCATGAGTTCCACTTCGCTATCAAAAGTCATCATCTGCACTCCGTGGGCGGACGCATACTTTATTTGGGAAACTTGCTTGCAGGGGTTGGCATAGATGATTCTGTTTGGATCAACTCCCAGAGACTGAACCAACTGAATCTCCGTCTAAAGGGTGACAATGTAAACAGCCAGCACAAAAAAAAAAAAAAAAAAAAAAAAAAAGTGTCAGTTTAGAAACAAGCTGCCAGTGCAATTTATCCCAAGGAAAGTGATAATGTGTGGAAATCTTCCCAAAACATACCTTGCTTGCGCAGTCAAAGCCAGTTCCCAGGGATGCCAAAGTCATAACTACAGCCCGGCTGTCGTTGCATTTGACGGCATAGAAGGGAGTAACGCGAGGCAAGGCCCTCACCCAGCGTAGGTGTTTCTTCAGCACATCTCCCAAGTCACAGACATAGAAGGCATCCCTGTCATCCTGTAAGACGGAAAAATAAAATTCCCATGTTTTTACTAAAAATTAGTTCAGTATTTAAACTGTAAATACATGAAAATCAGCACTAAACATGTTGATATATTTTAGCAAACGAGACCATCTGTGTATCAAACAATGCCAGCACAGGTTGCTTACAGTCAGGGATGACTCATTGATCTTCTGCTCCACAATATCCCGAGCAGAGAAACCCTCCTCAAGGAAAGAGAATGCAGCAGTGTTCATGGTGATGAGTCCTTTTGCTTTATCACTCCTAAACTGAAGAGGGAGGGAAAGGGGACAGGGTTAGATCACATGCAGCCTTGACAAAAGCCTCTCTTGTGGCCATAAATACTCAAGCCCATTTTATTCTGCAATCATGAGAAAAGCCTGACGACATCAAAAGATGAGTAATTCTCAAAGCATTGACTGAAGTGAGTCACTTACTTGGATATGAAAGAGATGGAATTTGGAGTTGCTGTGACTCAGGTGCAGAGAAGCCAAGGTGGCTCACCAGTGAAGTTAAATCCCTTCAAATAAGACTCAAGGCCAGGGCCTGTTGAGCAGCCAGAGTGCGATTTCCTAGAGTGAGGATTCTATAAAGGAAATTATATTATCTTAACATTTTAAATTACTTTTAGTGACTTTCTAGTGTCATCTATTGTACTTATTCAGAATCCTGAGCATCATTTAACTCCACTTAAAACTGATTAGCATTAAGCCGCAAAATATATACAAAGTTCTGGTTTTCCCTCAGCAGCTGTCCATTTTATAACTTACACGACAACATAATACTGGGGGAAAAAAAAGTAATCGAAAGAGACATGCCGCGCCCATTGATACAATTCAGCCAATCACAAAGAAGACACACCTTCATCTTGACAAGATGGAGTAAACGTGATCCAATCAGTGTTTTAGGATTACGCTGACGTTCTTATACCGGTTCCGCTTGGAACCATTCAAGCCATGAGGCGATATAGTATTTCATTCACACTTAACACGGTTAATATAAATTGACAAACGATTAATAAAACGTTGGGTTTATAAAAAAAACAAAAAAACAACAGAACTAGGCTTATAAAGCCTAAAAATGTAACGCCACAGACTTACCCTCAACGCTTACCCGCTACATAGTGTTAACAAAGAAAATTGCTAGCTAGCGAATCAACCGATTGTCATACCGACAACGTAATAGTTTTGTAACGCCACATATTCGTTCCACTCTTAATTAAACCAAGGTTTCAGTTACAGTAGCGTATAAATAAATAAAACACTTTTAACTACCACAATTTATTTTTAAAGTTCTTACAGAAGCCGTTATAACCGTGTCAGCGTACTAATAGTAAGCTAAAATTTAATATTACCGGCGACAAAACGTATTCTCTTACCTTAAAAAGCATTTACAAAGAGTTTGCCCATGAGTCCAGAAAGCTGGGTTTAAAAAAGTGAGTTCCCCTTCACGATGAGGTGCGTAGCTGGTGGCCGTGTTACTTCTACGCAGAGACTGAGTGACTGGAAGCCGCCAAGCCGGTGAAGGAGCTCCGGAGTATTTATAGGGCGACCGTTACCACGGCAACGTAGCCAGCTGAAACCGGCCTCCCATCCAAGTAGGAACCGGTTCAGGCTTGTCACCTCATCCACATGGTAGGATATAAAGAGACCTCTACGCTGCAGCCATCACACATAAGATTACTGTAAGCACTGCCGCCTGTTCAACCTTTAAGTGAATCGTTACAGCGTGGATAATACATGTCTAAGTATGAACTAGTTAGCACACACAAGAGACCATGAAATCACTTTCATCAGGTTTTTTTTTACTGAAAAAATAAATGTATTTATTCTTGCAAAACCCTTAAGAGATAGAGAACAATTTTATGATGAACATTAAACTCTCAAATGATTTGACAGTTATTATGAATGATGGATGCAAACAAACTTTTTTTGTCTCTTATTGCACATTTTTCTTTGTCATATATGGTATTGAATAGTAAATCTTCAGGACCACCGTGCTAAGAAATGTTTGCATGCACAAGAGGGGAATAGAGAGATTGAATTCAAATTGATTCGACTTTGAGCAAACATTCAAGACATTCTGCTGCTTCCAACATTCTTTTTGAGACATCGTCCTACGTGTAAGTACAGCTGAATTTACTGCACAGACATTATCTTTAAGTAACTTAAATGGTGATCTTGTCGGATGATGATGCAGTTATAAAATCAGGATTTTATTTGAGCAGAGCAACAGCCTTGAAATGCTTTAAGCAACTGCATGTTCATACATAGTCCTAATGGGCAGCTTTCCTGCCATCTGCTTAGCCGTCTGGCTTTACTGTTTTTACAAAAAGCTGGAACTTTGGAACATGCACAGAGCTGCGAGGCCTATTTGAGTCTAGTTGAGCAAATTACATGCAGGAGTAAATCAAGCTACTACCTCAACTTCTGGGTGTATTAGTCTGATTTTGAAAAGCTCATTGAGTTTTGATTTTGATCCGACTATGTCTGAGTTTTTTTCCCCTCGTGCCATGTTCATACTGACTGATAAACTGTGCTGGTTATTTGCTGTTTTTAAGATACTTGGGCTGTCAGTTACACAATACTACTTTACAACAAAAACCTTTGTCTCCGCTGTTGACATGTCCATTGATAATATGTGATTTTGGGCTTCCTTTTTAAGACTTTTGGACTTGTTTTAAGTGATTGGGTTCCTTGCTTTTGCCACAAGATCAATAACACCGAACCCAGCAACAGAGTCAGTGCAGAACAGGAAGACCGAGGTTAAAATGAAGATATTCTCTTTGGGGTAAAGGAGAAAGCAAATGCTCCTTGTTTGAAAAAGACACGGATGTGACAAAGACTTTGGAGAGGCCCCATGACTCATCATGCAATCTATGCTCTGTAACATATAAACAATAATCAAAATAGAATATCCTGTAATCATCTCATGTAAAATATATAATTTGAACTTTGACTTATTTAGGTGAATTGTCGGGAAACTGTAACGTTTGTACAGCCAGTGTGGCTGGTGTTGAATGATTAAGAAACTCATGGACATTTATCTGGTTGATTCCCACTGCAGCAGTTGATATTCCACCAGAAACTAATCATTGTTCATTAGAATTGTACATTTCAGTGATTTTGTATCTCATTTTTGAATATTGTTAAATTGTTGTATTTCATTAAACAAAAAACGTCAGCAACACGATTATGGCATTACACATTACTCATTGCCCGGCCATTAAAAAATCCATGTTGGTCAAGTCTCATACACCTTGTAGACTTTTCTGTGATGGTGATTAGCACAGGCAGGTTCAACGTGGCCAGCTGTCTTCCAAGAAACATGCACTACATTTGTGTTAATCCCAGAGATGCCTGCTCATGCTGGCAGACTGCAACAATCTGTTGAGTCTGGCTGACAACTGGGTTGCAGGGATGTGACTTGGCTTGTCGGCAGCCTGCTCAGTCTCGCTATGAGCTGCTGACGTGCCTGATGAGATTAAAGTAGATCACAGGATAGTTGACGTGCCAAGGCATCACCACAAGTTCATACTCACAACAGTCCAGAAAAAGTTGTAAATATATAATTAAAGCACTAATCTGGGATTGGCACATTCTTTAAAGCTATAGTCATGCCCAGTTTAACATCACTTAAAATGCACATGTTGCTGTATAACACTGGAAATAGGGTGCACTTTAAAAAGAAGGCCTCAATGAGACTTCTACATCTAAGCAGTAAAATGCTTTTTTTTGACCAGACCCCAGACATTTCCCCCTTACCACACAGTTTAATCAGTCCAAAGGTTGCTTTCATAGACATTTGGTTTGCAAGCAGACATTACCAAATGGAGGAAAATGGAGAATTTGGTTAATGTGACTTAACACATGTGGAAATGTTGCACAGGCATCCCAACTAAGACACCAAGAGGAAGCTTTAGGGTTTCTCAAGGACCACATATCTGTGGGTTTAATAACTTTTCCAGGTCTTGAGGCCACAATCAAGATGGCATTCTCCTCTTTGCACAACAGGGTTTCCATTCAGATCTGACGCAGGGTTGGTGAATGAAGTCATTCTTACCAAGCTGTCTAATTGTCAGAATCTAAAAAGAGAAGAAGCCCTTTTTGAATTGGTTAGAAATTAAAATGGGGTTAAGTAGGAAATTTGTATGATGACATAATGTGGAGTCATTTTCATACATAGCAGTTTTCCTCAAAGTCCTGCTTTAATCCGAATTTGCAGCTGTAAGGCAGGCCTCAACTCTTACACAAACCAATCCCTCAGGCAGGAAATGGGTACACAGTTGAACGCAAATTAACTTTCAACAGATTTTCATCAGCTTTAAAATCACAAGAAAATAGAACATTAAAACAAGTTGTACTTCATTCCAGAAGTGTCCTTTCAGTTCGGTTTTTGTGCCCATGCAATTCTACCCTCTCCTTCACCCCTCTCCTTCCCTTCCTCTTGTAATGTCTAGCTCAGACTCTGAGTGCAGTGGCTGTTATCGCCACTGTGGACCATTGTGATCCAACTCCCACATTTGCAATGGCTCACCACAGACAAGGATCATGATTGTTATTGGACACCCACAAGATACAGTGCGATGTTAGAGGCCTTGGGGACAGTGAGTGCATCGCTGCATCCAGCTGTGTTTTTTCTCTTTATTTCATTGTTAATTCATTGTTGCAGAATGAAATACTTCAGTCTGCTTATTTCCTGTGTCTTCTGTGGGATTTATTCCAGATGATTAAAGATAATTTTCACTGGAACAAGCAATTCCTTTTGAGAAGCAAAGGAATAGGTTGAAAAGTGTATCAAAATGACTTAAAAACAAAACTCGTCAAACAGAGTAAACTGTAGGGGTGCTTATTGATGTTTAAAACATACATGATCATTACTTACTGTACAGTCTGGGCAAAAGTGCTTCACAGGGACAATTTAAAAATGATATTTATCTAGCAAACGGACAACAGTTGATGCAGTTATCTGACAGTAACGTTACAGTACACAACAAGTTCGAAAGTCAAAAACGACCAAATAGGTTGCGTGTTCATACCCTTAAATACAACACACAGCAGGAGGGTAATACGACTCATATGAGTGTTTCTACATCGGAGCAAACGTCATTCTTGAGTGTTTTCTCCAACTGCTTCTTTCATCTCTGGGTTACGTTCTGTTGATAACACCACATTTTACTAAAACACTTCCTAACATCACTTCCTGTTTGGGTTTAAACAGTAATGCTGCTTTGGTTGGTTAGAACACAAAACTATTTGAAAGAAACATGATTGTTAAGATTAAAATAAACTCTTTTTACTACACTACCATCACCTGAAAGAATGCCAATTCAAATCCAGTTTAAGATTTAAATCTTTCTTTGCAGATGATGAAAATAAATAATGATGATAAAAGATAATGTTGGAAACTAAAGCATTAAATATAAATTATGGGTTATTGCATGTATGATTAAGTAAAAAATGTTGAGAATGTTGTATCATCATATGTTTAAACCAATAGTAACCCTCAAGTGGAAACCTCTGCTTTTGAATAATGACCCCCATAAAAAATCAAATCAGATTGGTGACCATGTTCCCGATCATCAGACTCTTTGCCGTTCACAAAAACACGATAAAATCTGTACTAATACAAATCATGTCACTGGTACAACTGATGCAATCTATAAACAAAGCCCCTCTCTAAAATGTGTTACTTTAATGTAATCTTATTTTTTGTTCACAACCATCTGGTGACCCTCAAATTATCTCATGACCCCTCCCGGGGACAAAGAGTCACCCGGTTAATTTTAACCAACGTTTGATGATTGTTACTCAAGTAAAAACTTCTAAACTTGAAGGAAATCTTTTTAATTTGAGGTTTTATTTAATTTTGATGTATGATCAAAAACAATTTGAATTCTTTAAAAGCTTTTCAGGGATGAAGCGAACTCACAGATCACCAAAATGAATGCTCTGCCTTCCTTTTTATATATAAAGAATTAGAATTAAACAAGTTCTTCCTTTGGCTAACAGCTGGCACTAAAAACAGAATTACTTAGTAATAATGTTGCATCTCTGATTGTGTGTTTATAAAGGCACCGTTTTTTTGGGAACAGGTAATATAAGATTTTACTTCTCCTAGCCTCTTTGATTATGGACATTTGGTGAGGAATTTCAAAGTGGGATGACTGACAACATGAATCACCAGTCAGAGCGTATAAGATAAGTCAGTATTTCACAATAGCTCATTGGACATTCACAGTTTTTTTATTTTTATTTAACCTGAGCAGAAAGCATTCTGCCTGTGTGGTGCATATATGACTGTTTGTATATATTAAGTGCAAAAAGAATCTGGGCTTAAGACATCAACTCAGCTTTGCACCACAAAGTTCCCTGTTTTGGCTCCACCTTTGCACAGTGGGAGAAAGGTCGTGTGTCATCATCCATTAATACATACTGTCTAAAGATTGTCCTTGTGCATGCCTAAGAGCAACACTTCTTTATCTGAATACTATGAGTAACTCACATGTGCAGTTTTACATAAGAAAAAAAAACTTGTGACTGGTTTTATCTTGCATCCTCTTGTAAAGGTGGGTCGTCTCAGGTTTAGTTAGCTAAATGTCAAGTTTTAACATATTATTCTGCTTGTTGAAGTCACAAATAAGCTCCATTTCCTGCAATAAACAAAATAATAAACAAAATTTAAATGGATTTTGTGACCATGGAGAGGAAGCACTTGGTAGCAAATTGTACAATAAGTTACAATTCATTTATGCTTTTATTCTCGCAATCTCTGCAGGCTGGAATGAAATAAGATGAGAGATGCAACAATGAGTCTTTTTAGTGACAAAGACATTCCTCGGAAAGAGTAGAGGTAAAGCTCTGTATTTTCACTGTATCCAAAGAGAGTAAGTGGCTTGTAATTTAGGTTTGGCTGTTGTGTCAGGCATGTTACCACAATACCTTTAAAAAAAAAAAAAGTCAATTAAAGGTTTGCTCTTGTGGGTGCTGACTGGGCTCATCCATGGCTGGTTAATTCAAAAGTATGACATCACCCTGCTGCTACCTTCTTGAATTGTTTTGTAATCTACTGTTCTCATTCTTTATAGAGTAACTGTGCAGAGATTTCAGGCTTAACTCGTATTTTTTTCCCCCTCTTTTTCTAAAGAAGGCAATTTGACTATGGAGCCTATCATCACAAGTAGTCCTTATGGGATAATGCTAAAGAACCTGTATTATGCTTATATACAGGTTTGTAACTTCTTTGTGAGAAGCCTTTCAGAAAAGCTTTACCTGCCTTAATGTTAAAAAAATATATATATACTGTATTTCTCATACTGTGCATTTGTGCAGTAACCTTTAAAGCTAAGCTTTTACTTCTGTCTCTTTAAGGCCAGCATTGATCTGAGCGGCCATCTGATTATCTAAAATGTCAAAGTTCAAGGCAGGTGTTTCATTTTTGCTTGAGACTATCTAACTCAACCACTACACAGGCTGCCCATGCCTTAGATGATGATGTGGAAGAAAAAGCTGGACATCAGATAAGTTGTTCCAGGCAGTTCAGCAGCACTGCTCTCTCAAGTAGAGTTTAACCCTTTTTTGTTGTCTTCCTCATGCACTAAAAGTGATTTAACACACTGAAGGAAAGGAAAAATCTGTGATGTGATATACTGTGGTGTGCTAGGTAAGAACGAACCAGAGAAAAACAGAGAGGAGCGTTAAATTGAGTGATTGTGCCTTTCATTGCTTATATTTGTGAGAGAAAGAACTGTCATATACACGTTCTAAGAACTAAATAGAGAACCAAAGTAAATTAAGCAAATCAAAGTGCTAAAGGAAACTAAAATAAGAAATAATTGAGGGTATTTCAGTTGCTTTTAAGATGCCTGAAGCAAGACTATCTATGGGAAGAACCTTAATTTGATCCAAATTTTCATTCGTTATGCCCCACTACATTTCAGAAGGAAATAGTTTACTTCATTTATTCACTGTTTGTTTTCCAAATAAGATTTTAACTTGACTTTTGATCTTTTGTGCGCTTTGCCAAATGCTGAAGTGTCGATGGGCAGGAAACAAGCATTTGAAAGAACGGGAGTTTTCACATCTGTGCAGCTAACCAATCTGCAACAACTATGAGATTTGGTCATGTCAAGATGGACCAGATCTTACAGGAAAGCTTTAAGTGTTGAAGAGGTCATGACACCAAGAGCTGAGGCTGTATGGGAGCAAATGGAGGCCTCACCTGGTATTAGGGATGTGTTCTTAGTTAAGTGCTTTCTTACTTCAAAAGACCAGTTTAATTGGATTTCGTTTTATTCACGTAGCACCATTTCACCACAGAGGCCATCTCAAAGCATTTTATAAAGGAAGCAAATGAGTTTTGATTCTGGTTCAGTGACAAACAAACCAATTCCTTTCATATTAGGTTTGGTTTGCTGAGGACACGTCCTGCTTATTATTTAAATGTCACAGTGATAATGAAGCTCCAGTGTTAACTCTATCATGTGTGCATTTAATCTGAAAACCACAATATTGCTTTTTAATAACCTTCTATTTTGGTTTGCTATACTTCTTGGATAGCAAATGTATAATAAAAAAGCAGAGATATAAACATAAAAATAGCATGAACCAGATTTATTTTCCGTGATCTTTTACAAAATGATCACCAAATTAATTTAATGTCCAACAAAAGTCTAATTCCTGTCTAAAAAAAAAGACAAAATTCTAAAATGATTGTAATGGTGAAATTTGACCTTGCAGCTGCCCCACTTCCCAGCTCTGTTCCTACTGTTTAATCTGACACTCTGCTGACTCATCATCTCCTCTTCTTTCAGGGTTGCGCTGCCAAGAGTTTGTTCGTTCGCTCAGCAGCGTGGAGACAGCGACCAAAAAGAAAAAAGGAAAAAAAGTAAGTGACCATATTTTCACTGGAACATCTTTTGTGCGTTCCTGGGTTGGCCTGAAGCACTTGTGAAAAGGCTGCATCAGCACATTTCACTCCTTTGATCCATTTGCAGAAAAAAAAAAGGACACGGAGAGAAGATATATATCACAGCTTTATACTTTAGGTGTCATGGTTCTTCCATTCACTCCATGAAATCTAGGATGGGAGGGCCCCAAGCTGGGGTGCTAACTGTTCTTTTTATCTTCACACCGTCTACAGAAGACTGCAAAGTTGCATCAGCTCGGCAGGCTTTTGTTAAAACACTGAAAGTGGGAACATATCGTCAACCTGATCAGGTGTTGGAACCTCAGAATAGATGCTGTTTAAGGGCTGAACAGCACTGCATTCGATGCAAGTGAAGCGTCTTAGTTAATGGGTGGGGCTAGTCAGACAACATATACAAAAGTGGATGCAACTATAGAAATATAAAGTTAACAAGAAAGTGCCTTAAAGTGCACTTATAGCCACCAGCAGCTCAAAGACATTTCTGTCTCCAATAGGCTCGAATTCAAAAAGCATCTTCTCTCATTAGTCAACACTTTCCCCCCAAAACTAATTCATTTTATTAGCTACAGTCACTCCTGAGCAGTGTGCTGTTTTTAAAATTAACTTCATAGATAACAGATACACTTTGCTTGGAGGACTCGGGCTGATCTAAAAGTCGCTAACATTAAAGGCTACAGTCAAAAGACGCACATATGTGCAATAATTTACATTATCTGTCTGCCAATGATCCGTCATACTGCCAGCCTCAAGGCATATGGTAGACATCTGAGAGAGACGTTTGACTTTGTGGTTCTTTTACAGCTCTGGACCATCTGAACTTTAGGCGTGGTTCATAATGTAACTTGAGCAGAGAGCCCCGTTGTAAGTCAGGTAAATCGAATGGGAGAAATGATCCCTCTGTTTCTCAGAGTTTTTTCATGTTTCCACATGTTTCCACCTGAAAACATACATTAATGAAATATGCACATGCCACTTATCTTCATATCTTACATCATAATGAATAAAGAATTTTTTTTATTCTATTCTATTCTTTTCTATCACAAAGCAGACTTTTGTGATGGTTTAAAACCTGAACCGCCCCCCCGCCCCCAACTCAGGCAGTCCCATGGGTTGCATTTTTAATGGGGTTAAACTCTGTTTCCTCATTTTTGTTTTAGGTGACCCACTTCCTGCGTCCCAGTTGCGAGTTGTCACGGTGAACCAAAGCAGTGTAAACAAAATGGGGACGATTTTCCTGGAACATCAGATGACATGTTAGTCAATGCTGTTTATGTGTCCCACAGAGAAGCAGTGCCACTGATGTCTCAACACAAAGGAGGAAAGCAGGCTGGAGCTTTGTCATCAGGACAGATAAAACACTAAGCTGATGACAATATCAACAAATCTTAATGCTTCTTGTTAACCTCCATCTGTTTAGAAAGTGAGAGGATGTGCCCTCAAACTAAAAATAAGTAATGTTTGTGGAAAAGAAAAGACTCAAGCGAGCCAGCAAAAGGAGAATGCCCTTACTAGTTTCATATCCACCATACAGACTTGAGCAGCATCAATTTGATCAACAAACCCTCTGAATTAAATCAGTACGTGTCTGAAGATGTTTAAATATTCCTTGAAGGGTGGAAGTACATTAGAAGTTTATCGTGAGGTGAAGTCCAGAGTAAAATACGACTAAAACAAGTTTAATTTAGTGGAATTCTTATAGATGAGCCGCTCTACATTCCATCATAAAAGTTGAGGTGGTGGAAGAGTAATGTGACATTAAATGAGTTCAAAAGAGCCAGGAAGCCAGAGAACTCCCTCATATTTGAACTGGACCAATGCTGACGCAAAGACACTTGATATCATCAGCGCAGTGGGGGATGGGTCTGAGACGCACTTGATTCTTCACATTCTTTTCTGCCCCTCGTCTTGCTTCTGACAGTTCTGTGTTGACATTGGCTGCTTTTCCCCCCTTTTTTTTTATCAATTTGTTAGTCCAGTCCTTTCCTTTTTCAGAAGAATGCGTTTGTTTGTTAGGCTACTCAACACTATGAATCATTAAAGCATAAAGAGGGTCTGACCTCAAGGAATGAACCAGTGTTGTGTCTACACATAACAGACTACTTAGCAGCCAGTAACAATGACACATCATTTGTTCCCATTTCCTTAGTTGCACCCATCAACAAGGTGGTTGCCAAATACCTGGCATATCTCAGCATGGTGTGCAGTGTGTCCTGGATAAATGCAAAACAAAAGAAGATTAAAATCCAGCAAAGACCTGACACAGGAGCTGAGAGATGCATCTGGACCTTCAGCTGATCCATCTGCCGTTGGCCCAAGCCTCATCAGAAATGGGCTCCATGGAAGGGTGGCTGTCAAGAAGCCGTTCTTAAGGAGGGGAAACAGGGAGAAAAGGCTGAGCTGTGCCAAATGACACAAGAAGTGGACTGAAAATCAGTGGCAGCAGGTCTGATGGAGGGATGAATCCTCCCCAGAGCCCGGAGCTCAACATTACTGAAGCAGTGTGGGATCATGTTGGCAGAGAACGGAACAAAAGGCAGCCCACATCCAAAGAAGAGCTTTGGGATGTCCTTCAAGAAGCCTGGAGAACTATTCCTGAAGACTCCTTAAAGAAAGGACAGAAAGCTCGTCAGAGGGTTCAGGCTGTGTTGGAGAATCAAAGAGCTCAGACCAGATATTAACTTTCTAGCTTGTTAGTTGTTTTTGTTTTTTTACTGATATACTGTTTTAACATTTATGTTTGCAGATGTTTCAATAAACTGCAGTACCTATTTTCATGTCATTATAAAAATAATGGATGGGGATTTTTTTTTAATCAATCAAAAAAAACCAAAACAATGCTTATGTGTAAATCTTGTACTAAATACAATGCACACAGTCAGTTGGCTTGTCAATATATATTATCAAACAACATAAAAACAAGTACAAAATCCTTTTTCATCTGAAACCGGATGCTCTGAAGTCAGAATCATTACTCATTATGTCTCACTGTTGGAGTCATGACGCAGATGATAGCTTGGAAAATTCATACAGGTAATAACAGGTTATTTTTTCAGTTGCTCTGTATTTGCAGAGAGCAGTTAAACAGAGCTCCGACCACCCAAGAGCAGCACGGAGTGTTCCTTTTCCACTGGTCAGACGTGAGTTCATGGATAAAACTACACCACTTTGACAACACTGAGGATTCGGATGCCTCAGCTGTCCAAGCACTTAGTGGAGGATTCTTTTCAGTGGCGGCCTCTTCCTCTTCCTCTGCCACCCCTTCCTCTACCACCCCAGCCTCTTCCTCTTCCTCTGCCACTGCTCAGGTGTCCGGCGGAGCGTCTCAGCTTCTTCCTTTCTTCGTGGTGCTCGTGTTCCAGCTGCTGCTGCTTCCTCTGCTGCTCCGACTGCGCAGGAGGAAAGAAGCGTGTTCAACAAACGTTATTATTAAATAAAATGAATAACAGTTTATTAATAGTTTTTCAAGGGCTTTGTGGTTTGGTTCGTGTTACGGCCCCTGGCCTCTAGAGGATGTGCATGACTCTTTGTGTATGCAGATTCGAGTGTTGGAGCACTCTTGGGTGATTGGCTGCCTGGGAACTGCAAAGCTACGCTATTGGACCAGCGGGAGATGACGACCCAATCATGAGGGATGAGGTCCACCTGCAAATCATAAAAGGCTCCTGAAGTCATTTCACCATGGGGACAGCTTTAGGAAGTCATTTTGTGCAGCTGATCCCCCCACTTGGCTTGTTGCAGTCATTTCTTTAAAGACTTACGGAAACGTTGATTGGATTTGTACTTTTACTTGTTTGTTTGGTTTAGTGTTTTGAATTAGTTGTTTGTTTGGTTACAGTGTACCCCCTCTTTTGTTTTGGGAACCTTTTTTGTTGTAATAAATTATTTTTACACTTAAACTTCTTCCCTCTGGACACATTTTATGTTACCACCCTGATCCCCTAGACCTGGGGTCATAACAGTTCGCCTTAGTTGAAATTCTTTACCCGTGACCCATTTAGTTTCTTAATGAGAATTCAGGTTTCTTTGTTCTTGCTGTATTTCCCATTAAGTTGGAAACTGTTTGTTTGATCCTTTTTTTTGGAAAAGAGGCGTTGCCTCTTTAAGATGCCGAATTATTTTTTTTGTATTTGCTCTATTTTTGTTCATTTTCACCATCTTGTACAGGTTATTTTCTATTATATTGGCTTGTGTTTGTACATTTTGTGATTTAGGTGCTTCAACATTGGACATTTTGGTGGGCTTCGGACTTCATCTTAGTTTTTTTTTTTTTTTTTTTTGCAGACGATGCAGTTCTGTTAGCTCCATCAAGCATAGACCTCCAGCAGGCACTGGGCCGGTTTAAAGCAGAGTGTGAAGAACCTGGGATGAGAATTAAGATTTACAGTTCTGAGGCCATGGTCCCCAGACAGAAAAAGGGTGGACTGCCCACTATGGGTAGCGAATGAGTCACTGCCTCACGTAAGGTGGGGTAGGATGGAGCGAGCGATGGTTCCAGCGTCTGGAGTGATGTGGACGCTGTAACAGTATGTTGTGAAGAGAGAGCTGGGCTGTAATCATGAACTGTGGGTAGTGACCAAAAGACTGAAACTGCGAATACAAGCGGCTGAAGTGAGCTTCTTCCAAAGGAAGAGAGGTCTGAGGACCTTTGCTCAGATGGTTGAGCTGATTCTAAGCAGTAGAAGATGAAATGTCATTTCCAGGGAGGTCCCTTTTTTCCCCTCCTTTTCCATTTTGCTTTGTACTATATATATATATATATATATATATATATATATAAAACCCTGTACTTTGTTGTAATTGTGTTTAGTGAAATCCTGCTTTCTGTGTCAGTCTGCTTTGATGTGTTTTAAACTTTTACTTTTGGTGCTTTCTGAAACATTCCCTGAAATGTCGTGTCTTCTGTTTCACTGTAATGTTTTGTTAACTTCTCTGAAATGACGTAGTTTCTGTTCAGTCAACAGTACTTATTGTCTTGTGGTGTTTTCTGGACATTTGCAGTTCTTGCTGCATTTACTTCATTGCTGTTGCGTTTTGCAGCTTCGGGCCTCCGTGCCGACTTCTGTTGTATAAAACATGGTACTTCTTCTGGTGGGGATGAACTAAACCATATTAGCTCGTTCTTTTCACCGTTACACACCTCATCTACAGTACAGAAGTGTTTTATATTTGCGTGACTGCGTTGCAGCAGAACGATGGGAAACATTTTCAGAATAGTTGATTTGACATTAAACTAGTTTTGTACCTTTTTGAGAGTGAAGGTCAGCTGTTTGCTGCCCACTGCAGTGTCGGCCATGTTGCTGATTCCAAAGTTTTCCTCCAACCTCAGGCGATCCTCCAGAGAAGCCCTGAAAGAAAGCGGCACAATCCTCAGACAGAATATCTGACCAATGTGCCCAGTATGTAAGGTGCAGATGCTCGGTTTCTTTGAACAGAGCAGATAAGGTGATTCTCTCTGAGGCAATCTGAATATACGTTTCAAAGACAGTCTCACACTCATCTAACAGTTCCACTATAAACATTTGCCAACACGTACTTCTGCAGTTTCTGTTTGTGGGCCATGTCTTTAAAACTTCTGAACTCCTCTCCGGCTTTGATCTGATAAAACTGCGGCTGACTCGTCTTCTTGCTCTCGGCCATGTTGGAGGTTTTCTCCCCTTTGTCCTCTTCCCTGTCCAGCAGGACGGTGTTGCGGTCTGCCTGCTTCCTCCGCTGCCGCCTGCGGTCTCTGTCCTCCTCCCGCAGCAACCTCCTCTGCTCCCTAACTTCCTCCACCCAGCTCTTGTCATCGTCTGAGCTTTCTTCCTCAGAGCTGGCTCGGCCCTCTGGCTCCTCTTCGTCTTCAGCCGCCTGGACAGAGAAAAAGTTATTCATTTATGTTTTCACACCTGTGATTGTAGGCCAGACGTATAAAAATGTGCAATTTCTAAAATAAAATTCAATTTCAAAAGCCACTAGTTGTGCTCCGTTGGAATTTTTTCCTTTCTAACAGGAAAGCAAATGTAATCGGCTCCGTGTTTGCATTTCTTAAAGCCTGGAGACGACCAAACCTTCCAGAACAGTAACAAAGCAAAGGCCTGCATTACCTGGTCGGCGGCGGCAGCCTGCTGTGCCAGCAGACGCAGCTTCTTCTTCCTTTTTTGTCCCACCTTTGAGACAATGGGGTTGAGCAGCCGGAACTCCTCGCTCTGCTCGTCCACTTGGTATTCTGGGTTTTCAAACATCACCTTGAAACGGTCGTCTCCCAGGATGCTGGGGAGAGCCTGCAGTTGGGCAAAAGCAGATACTGTTTAATGTTTGGATTGACGGTTGAATCGATTACACTGCCTACAGATACTCTAATGGAAAACATGAGAGCGTTAGATCAGGTGCAACTTTCCAGTTTTAATATATAGTCCACCTCATTTCAGGGCACCATAATGTTTGGGAGGTTTCCCTGGTGATTGCGATTACTCAGGTCTGTTTCATCGCTTCATTAGTGCAGGAATAAGATACCCAGACTTGTTCAAGTTTTAAGGCTTAAGTTCCAGTAAATGCCTCCCAACTCATTGGACGGTGCTTCATCCTGCAACAAGATAATGATCCCATAAACACTGCAAAGGCAACACCAGAGTTACTCAAAGCCTAACAATGGAAAGCCAGTCATCTAATTTAAATCCACCTGAGCATGTCTTTTATGTGCTGATGGAGACAAGCCAGGGAAAAGCCCCCTGAACAAGCAGAAGCTGAAGGTGGCTGCAGGAGAGGCAGGCTTGGCAGAGCATCAGTCATTGCAGGTGAGGGATATGCAACAAAGTACTGAACATGACTGCTTTAATGTACCCACATTTACTGTGACCCAAACATTATGGTGCCCTGAAATGAAGAGCTATTTCTACATGGTGGAACTGAAATGTATGGAAGTAATTCAAAAGCAAAGTCTGAAATGTTTGAGGAGCAGGAGGAGCTCAAAGAAAGACGGGACTTTGTCTCAACAAATTTAATAAGTGACTCAAGAGGTAAAAATCTCAAAGCAGAAACAGGGTGTGACCATAGAGATATCTGTAATTATGTTTTCCTACCTTGCCCTTCTTTTTCCTTAAGGCCTCTTCTGCCTCATCATCCCCCTCCTCCATCAGCTTGAGAGCCAGCTCCTTGTTCACCTTCGGCAGTTTCTGTGTCAGAACAAAATATAAACGTGACGACAGATATCCTAACAGGGAGCGTGTAAGATGTTATCTGCTTAAAATACAAGTCACGACACACATCCTCTCCAACAGTGTTAAAGAAAATTTCCCAAATCTAACAATTTCTACAGTGCAGGATCTTTTTCCACTTTTCATAAAAACTAACAGCTCAACTGGAAGGAAGTTAGCTTTTGAGGGGGAATCATGAAAAATAAAACTGATAATCAAATCAACATGAGCTAAACACTTCAGCTGTAACGATTTCAGGGAAGATGAATCATCTTTTCTCACCTTAACCGGCACTCTCTGAGTTCTGGACTCCTCAATCTTCTGACGGATCTTATCCTTGCGATATTCCTCGTATGCAAACGGGTTTGCCATCGTTTTCACCTGTGGCCAAACACAGAAAGCAAAACTGTCAAACCGAGTGTTCAGTAAGCTACAGCACGATCGCTGTAGAACCGTTCAGAGGTCAACAAATATCTGCGGTACAGTGAGAAGCTGATGCAGTGCTAAACTCATACCTTGTGATAAAGTCTTATGTCCATGAAAAAGCCGTGCATGTAGGCTCTGAGGAGAGACGATCCCACCAGGTGAGACAAGCCTGTAACAAATAAGGAAAACTAATTCAAGTAGACGTTTGTCAAATATAGATCTTCAAAAAACATGGAAGAAAATATCTGTGAAGGAAAAAAAAAACACTGAATAAATGAAAAATATTCAGAAATATGATCAGAAAAAAACTTTAACAATCGCGTCTCACTCCTTCTCTTGCTTCCTCATTTTGACTGGAATCACCAGCCACAGCTCTGTTGTAATCAAACTTAGTTGTTTAAAATGAGTATTACCAGTATGTTGATCTTTTACCTTTTTTTATTGAGCGATCATGCTGTGCCCTCGCTAAAGAATGTTAATAAATCCATAATTATTGGAATTAAAGTCGAAGTTGTGGACATTGAATTGATTTGCTCTTCTTAGAATATAAACTGGGGATTGGGCAAACAGCGCAGATTTGGATCCCCCCCCCCCCCCCCCCCCCCCACCCCCCCACCCCCCCACCCCCCCATGTTCCTCCTCTTGCCTGCGTATGTGAACGAGTGTGAAATACCAGTATTGTTGCATCATCTCTGCATGAACTTATGTAACAGGGCGAAACTCGATCGTGTGCCGACAAATTGCATGGTGCAACACAAAAAGTGAGTCACCGAGGTGGGAATGGGTACGGCAGGCAGTTTAATGGAACCGTTGCAGCAAATATTTGTCGAGTTAAAAATGCAATCATGACTTGCTCCTCCCGGGAACTTCTATCAATGCGCTGTACTCAGTAGACCCCAGCAGCTACGAGGTTACATAACAGCGCCACACTACGCGGCTCCTGTAAATCAACACTGCTGCCCCTCCCCACGTCCACCCCCCTCTCCTTTATTCCACGTCAGCCAACCACCTTCCTGCTTCTTGTCATTTGATCTCTTTACTGCTGAGCCTGCATTCCAGTGTTCATTCAACCCCTTCAGTGTCCACTCCATCCCCCTTCTTGCTCCCCCCCAGCACCCTACTTTTCTTACCTAAAACCTCTCAACCATTGCCCAGGCCTCTGCTTAGACAGTCTATCCATCCTAACGGCCCTCATGGCAGTGGAGGAACTCACTTTGATTCACAGTTTTGGGTAAAACGACCAAGGCTGGGATTAAGTCTACTATTTTTTTCCTGAGATTTCTTGAAATCTCTTTGGTCATGCTTGCTTTGGGGATTTGTTTTCTGCTCTACTTTAAAGTGTTTTACTCCACATGTTGACAGGTCTGTGATGTGAAAATAAGGCAGCGAGGTCTCACCTAGATTTTCCAGGTCCTTCCGGGTTACAAACTTGTAATCATCGTACACCGTGCTCTCTGGGCTCTCCTCCAGCTCCTCTGCTAGGTTGTCAAGGAAGGAGCACCAGCGTGGTGCAGGGCCCAGAGCCTAAACACACACACACACATTTATGCTGGGTTCAGATTTAGACTGTTGGGTGAGTTTGAAACCTGTCACGTATTTGTTGAAACAAAAATAGACGAACTATTCCTGCTCATGTTTCCATTCTCGTTGGAAGTAAATGGCCCTGTCCTTTTTTCTGAGAATCACAGAGGAATTGCACCGACTTAAAACACATGTGATGCATTAAAATCATTAGAGGAGCAGAAGTGTTGCCTCTTCAGAGGGTGAAAAAAAAAAAGGCTCAGCAAATATACAAAGTTTAATGCAGTCGTCTGAAATGGAAAACTAATTAAAAATGAGGTTGATTCCTGATTAAATCCCAGTTAAGTGACTTTTAAGATGCCAGCCAGGCTCCCATTCCAGCTACTCTACTCTGTGGGATTTTGCAAAATGTCTTTGTTTTATGTTAACAAATTGAACATATTTGGGTTTGGACTACGTTTTCTCTTTTTAGTGGTGAAATTCAGACTTTTGTGCCAGAGAAACGAGTTTGGCCCCCCATCTACCCGAAACTATCCAAGGACTTTAACATGTTTATCCTGTCAGGCGCAGCTTGATGGGCTAAGGGATACAACACACATGGGTTTCTTTGAATTTGACCCTTTTTCTGGCATAATTGACCTAATTTTGTCAATCCAGGGCATATTAACAGTAAAATGAGAGTAAATGCTTGATTTAGTTCTCTTTTGAAAGCCAATATGCAAATTATTTCTCACTTAAAGTGTCACTAGGACAGAGTAAAATAACTTAAAGAACAATATATATATATATATACATATACACACACACACCGGTTTGAACTACCATTTCTTTATTTTTGTAAACAAATTCCCATAGACTAGATTGGACCACAGCGTAATGCCTCAAGTCCTCGTCCAAATCTGATAATGGACAAAAATCCCCGTTTTACAGCTTTTTCTAGAGGCAAGCACAGGGACTTTACAGAACAGGCAGTACGTGGTCCACAGAAATATTATTCTCTTTGATATTTCTTCCTCAGGCGAGCGCTCAGAGAAGGATTTCATCACAGGAAACATTGCAGGGACATAAAAGGAAGGTTCCTTAATCAAGCCTAAACGGATATCCTGTTTCTTTTAGAAGGTTTAGTAAACAGATGATCACACCGTGTTTGCTCATATATATCCTCCCTACATCATGATAAAAACATGTTAACGGAGTGGGATGAACACATTATAATGATAGTTAGCAATGAATCTGATACATTCACCTTCTTCTGGGTGAGAAAGATGGTTCACCACCTCCAGTCTGTCATGGTTGATTTGTACCCATTTACACAAAGCAAAGAGGCGTTTACTGTACACTCACGCTTTCTGAAATAACACGGGAATTTGCTCGTAGGGCTTGTCAGCCACATCCGTGTGTACCGTCACACCAGGTATTTGTTGCTGCACTATGAACTATGGATCCGTTTCTATCACGCACGTATGAGCTCATCGCGGCACTTGATGAGCATGGTGTGACTGTGACCCATGTTTGTACTCACCGGGATGTAAAACGTGTTCATCTTTGGGTCTTCATTGGCAGTGAAGAGCATACCTGTGAAAGAAACACGAAGTGCCGACAAAATAATGAGAGGACAGAAGCAGGGAAGTCATGAAAACACTTGTAAACACCCACTAGAGTTCTAGCTTTGGATGGCTGAGAGGCAGTGAGGCCAAATGTGGAAGAATTCATGGGCTAAATAACCCTGAGAAGTCCTCTAATTTCATTCCCTTAAAGTCACCGAGTTAACAATGTGAAAACGTTTGGAAATGTAAGAGCAGGATGGCGCCACCCGGAGGTAAAGAGAAGCTGAAGAAGACGGATTGAATTTACAGAAATCAACAAGAATTCGAGCTTGAAACACTTCTATTCTGCATAATTACATTTTCAGTTATGCTGTTACATATGTTGCATTGATCTAAAAAAAACAAAAAACAGATGTGTAAATGTTTACAGATGTTCTGCTGCTTGAGCTGTTCTCACCTGAATCAGGATAGATGCAGATGTCATTGATGTTGCTCTGAGGTTGTATGGAGGAGAACAACTTTCCCTGTTGGGAAGATATGACAGAGATAAGGCGATATACTTTAACGTCTCTGCAGCCACACAAGATAACGCGCAAGATTTCTGACAACTTTTATAAGATACTGCTACCGGTAGCTCATGTTTTCATTTCAAGTTTCCTCCAAACATTTAGGCTTAACCGGGTAAGACGAGAGTCATTTTCCTGTTTTTTCAGAGATGCTCAGCTGAGTTCAGGTCCTAACTCAGACCAACTCCAGGACTTTTTTTTTTAGAGATTTCCTGAAGACGCTTCAGGTATTTGGTTTGTTGAAATGTTAACCCCTCTTCCTTCCATCTTTCTATCGATCCTGACTCACACACTTATATCCACCACTAAAATATTCCATTTGATTTTGGAGAATTGTTGTGGAATTGCATAAAAAAGTAGAGTATACTTTAAGTTGAGAGAAATCTGGAGAACAATCTGAAAGCTTTGCATCGGTGCTGTAGTTTGGCTTCTGTAAACAGCTGTTACTTACGGTGTCTTTGTTCCACATCTTTATTATCTTGGAATCAGCAGACACAACCAGGTCCAGCTGATTGTGGAAGTTGAGAGACTTGATTGGCAGGTTGTAGAAATGGTCTTTGACCAACAGTGGCTGACTGGAGCGCAGATCATACAGCAGCACCTGCAAGAGACGCCGTATTAAGAAAAAACACCGTCTGAATCCTTTAGGAAGCACAAAAACCGAGAAATACAAGGATGGGTTTATGGTTTTAAGTATGTTTCTGACTGCAGCAAACTTTGCAAATGCCCCAAAAGCACCTGACACTTTAGTCCAAACTTATTTTGCATTAGCGGCTTCATTGTAAGTAACTAAACAAAGCAGACGCAGAATGCAGCAGCAGAGAAGTGTTGAGCTTTCTGGCTGAACAGACTGATGAAGAGAGATGTGGAAATGCATGAGCTGGCTCTCACTCCTCTTTAAAGGAGGAAACAACATAGCTAAGACTGAATCTTTTAGCTCACCTGTCCCGTGCTGGTGCCTACTGCCATGGTGAGGGAGCCGTTAAACTTCAGCGCACTGATGGAAGGCAAACTTTGAACTCTGTCAGCAAAGACACAAGCTAAATATCATCAAATCAACAGAACAGAAAGGTGAAACAAAGAAAGGAGACAATATCCTGGGACTCTGTTGTGACAAGATTATAAATAAAAGCTGGATATTTCTGCAGAGAGCCATGATGACAAAACAGCTTGCAGTCTGCAGAAAAGCACCATGTAGCTAAATTTGCACCATGAGGGTGAGATCAGCTGCACTTACTCTGTTCCTTCAGCGAGGCTGCTCAGGGCGCAGTCCAGCAGGCCCACTCGGTTCCGGACACGAGGGTCCCAACATTCGACCCTTCCCTGCAGACCAAACAGAGGAAATCTCAGACAGTTTGAGAAACTCAAGCTGCAGTTTGAACCGAGACAGATTTTAGGAGCAAAACACAGCAGGAGTGAGACTTGGAAATTAAATTTTTTTCCCCAACATGCGCTCCACAAGCAGATGGGTTTCAGCTAGGATTGTTTTCCCCCTTTCTTTCTAGAGTCCAGAAAGAAAGTTCACAAAAACTCAGACAGCTGTGGGAACAGCACCAAAGCTCTGGGTCCAAACCGACGCTCCCGGGAGCTGCTCATGTCCTCTTAACCTTAAACATTTCAGCTGTAGTCAGTTCACAGTATTCAACAAGGGAAATCTGAAGAGCACAGAGACTTCAAATGCCAACAAAGCTGTGTTTGTTTATGAAAGAAATTTGAGTGTAGTTCAAGGATACAGTTAGTGAGAACTTTGTTTCACGTGTGGCGTTGGCAACACTCAGCTTGTTGGTTGAAGAAGAAGAAAGAAGGAAGTAAGGATGAAAAGAAAGAGAAACTACTAAAGTGGCTAAAACGATCAATTCTCCAGCAAACAGCTAATCCGAATGATCTCCCACCGGGTTATGCTGACTCACTTGGAAAAAAGAGACAGGCAAGAAAACCCTTGTGCACCAAAGACATTTTTTATCTCCACCCGTGAGCCTGTGATGGTGCTTACCTCAGAGGTTCCAGTCGCAAACAAATGATGGACAGGGTTGATGTCGCACACATTGTTCTCCCTGGTGACGAGTCAAGAAAAAGATCCATCGTGAGCATGAGCTGGTCACATCAGATCATTCAGATATGCAGAGTGTCAGCAGAAGGGGGAAAATAACTGGCCGTACTTACACAGCATCAGTCTGAAGTGAATTCAGGAAGCGTCCCTGTTCCAGGTTCAGTCTGTAAACCTCTGAGCTGAACGTAAAATACAAAAACTGTGATAGTATCTGAGTCCTGTGACACAGACAGAATGAGGCTAAAACATTTGATCTCAACACTCGCATTCTCACCTCATCCCCACAAAGAAGAGGTCACAGGAGGGATAGTGGTAGGAAAAGTCCCGACCAAACTTTGGGATCCGGGTTTTGTAGTAGTGTCCGTGTTGGGAGTGGAACTCTACGTAGCGATCGCAGTGCAGAAAGACCAGCTGCACAAAATTACAGTGAAATAAAAACAAATTAATACAAATCAAAACCAGGAGTACAAAGACAAATACAGAAGATTCAAGTGTGTTGGGTATCACACTCAATAATCAGATAATAAAAATAGTTTCAGCCAATGGATGGTGGCTTCATAAGACAGAAAAAGGGTGAGAAAACAGGGATGATATGCAGAGAGGGACAGCTGACTATTGCTATTATTCATGTCTCATTATTAGATTAGATCATTTTTATTTTCAAACATGTATAAAAAAGAAAATGTATGTAACTATTTGTACATACAAAAGAAAGAAAAAAAGTTCAATCACATAAAGTGCTAATACATAACAAAACACCGCACATTGTTCAAAAAAGGAATGGGAAGAAGTACAATACTTTTTTAGTTTCCCACCCTTTTTATCAACTCTTCAGTTTGTAAATATCCTAACTACAATACACCTATATAAATATATGCCATATATACACTTCCTAAATATTGATATAAATATATAACCACAAAAATAAATATATACTACACACATATCCTTGCAAATATAAATGTAAATATGAATATATATCAATATATATATATATATATATATATATATATATATATTCATATAACTATCCCCATTAATAAATATATACCATAAACTAATTAAATTACAATATAACAATTAACCCTATTCTATTCATATATTTATCCCTCATCGTCCTCCGTTAACATACTTCCTCTTCCATGTACTTGTTTAAAAATGTTTTTTTGTACTTTTTTTTTTTTTTTTTTTTTTTAAAACAGAATTATATTTGCACTTTGTTTTATTTCTGTCTCCAGACCACAAAGTCATCCCGCAGCTCGATACGCACATGCTTTTTATATTTGTTCGGACCTTTGTTTTTTTTTTTTAAATTTAGGTCTCCCCTTAGATTATATCCCCCTCCCTATCACTAAACATTCCTTGTATGTTTTTTGGCAATAGATTATTTCTCGCTTTGTACATTAATTGTGTTGTTCTGAATGTGACCAGATCCACAAATTTCAACATATGTGACTTTATATATGTGGCTACATATGTGTGATATTATTCATTTGTTCATTTAGGTGAAAATACTCAGCATTCACAATCCATAACCCTACTGAACCAAATGCAGCCACCATAATCTTCACACATAATGTCATAAATTACACATGAATCCAAAAAGCAGCAGCATGGGTGAAGGTATTGTTGTGTTAGGTCCCAGCCAGCCAGGTGGGAACTGATGTCATGTTGTATTGTGTTGCAGGGGGTTTCATTAGAGCGTTGCTCGAGACATGAGAGTTGCGAGGTTCATGAGCGGTTCGGGTTATACCGATAAATAACTGAACAGGTATGCGACAAAAACACCTTTGGTGTCTCACCTTAGAGTAGTCGTCCGACAGGATATCAAAGGCCACAACTTTGAGAGGGAGCAGAGAAAATCATTAAATTGAGTCATCCACAAGGTGGAGGTAAAGCAACAAGAGGATGTGGCTGCAGACTTACTATCTGAATCCAAGCAACGCTCAAATTTCAGGGACAGCTGATAGGTGTCGTAGCAGCGAATTCTGGGTTTGTAAGTGCCTGAAAAGCATTAAATGAGCACCTCAACTTTCCAGAAGTGACATTAAACAGGAAGTTGCAGGAAGGTTTTCTGAAAAACCAAACACGCGGATCTCGTCTTACCCGCTGCCAGGATGAACTGACCATCCCGGGACACTTTGATGGAGGTGCACACTGTGGGCATCTCAAAGTCCTGGATGAGCTCAATCCTGCGCTGGATGTCTGGGGGAAAACGAAAGGACAGAGAAGTCAGAACAATGCCCCAAACACTTTGGAGGAAATTAACCAGTCTGTGGTGCCGTCGACTCACCGACATCTTTCTTTTGGAGCTGCCTTTTCTTCCGATCAGACAACCACTGCAGAAGAAACAAAGACATGATCAGTGTATTTTGTATTTTTTTGCTTTGTTGTTGTATGTTTTAGTAATTGCAAAATTTTAAGTTAGATTATAACACAAGAGTCTGCGTGTGTTTCTCAGTGGACCTGATGAGCTACGTGACAAAGTTTCAGTGGGACAAAGCCAAGTATCCCACAGCTCTGCCTCTCTCCAACCTGGCAGACCTCATCAACAAGGTGCAAACTAGTTTGATTAGTGACATGTAAAGGTAGTTGTAGCAGATTATTATTAAGTTTAATGTGGTTTTACAACTGCTTCTATTGCAGTTTTGCCAAAAAGGTGTCAGCGATCATCCTACATAAAAATACTGACTCACACTGAAGTGACTGGACTTCTTTATGGTGGAAATGGCCAAGCAAATACTTCACAGCTGTAGCGATAGGGCTGGATTATCAATTCATTCTGCCCACATCTTCTTCAACCACATAAATTACTTATGTAAAGGCTAAATAAATAAATTAGATTAAACCAAATCCATTTTCCAGCTACAAAGTGTGGAATCTTGCACTGCTAGCTACCACTAAGCTAGCAGTCATACATGACTTTAAACTAACAGACTCACTGTCTCTGACACTAACTTGGTGTGATTTAAGTGTTGCAAAAGTATGGATGAAAGAAAGTAATTTTGAATTAGTGGTGCATGATTTTCTTGGTAAAATGATCATCTCCAAGCAGGGGCGAGGCTAGGATATTTAGTGGTGACATTTGACAAGGCTTTCTGTTCTAAAGGAACACAACCTACTAACTACAATCCATTGATTTTCTATACTGCTGAATCCGTCGGTCGGGTCGCGGGGGGCTGGAGCCTATCCCAGCGGTCAGTGGGCGAGAGGCAGGGTACACCCTGGACAGGCCGCCAGTCCATCACAGGGCCACACAGAGACAAACAACCATACAGGACAATTTTAGAGACACCAATTAACCTAACATGCATGTTCTTTTGGACACCGGAAGTACACAGAGAAAACCCACGCATACACGGGGATAGATATATGCAAACTCCACACAGAAAGGCCCCAGCTGGGAGTTGAACCTTGAACCTTCTTGCTGTGAGGCGACGGTGCTAACCACCACACCACCGTGCAGCCACCAATTTCAATCCATTAGCCCCAAATTTGTGCAATGACCGTACTCTGTGCGACTATTTTCTTGTCCTTGTTTACAGTTGCGTTAGTGTTTACATTGTTGCCTTGTTTGCTGCTCTAACGAATAAAGTTTTTTTTTTTTTTAAATTGAATTGAATTCACTCATCTTTAATTTGTATGGTTTCCAGCTGGGACCAAAGGTGTAATTTTAGATAAATAAATGTGTCAACCCCGCCATCGGGTTTGGAGTTTCAGCGAGTTAAGCAGATATTTTTATCAGCATTGATATTTCCTTAATACATTGTTAGAAACACTCTTCCCGTGGCTAGCTGAGTTAGCCAACAACTGAGCAAATCTTCGAAGCTAAGTGTGCGGCAGGGGGGAGCAAACCGCAATTCTTACCTCCGGAAGAGACTTTCCATGGCTTAAATTATAAATTTTGACATCGTTTACACTGGATATCTGCATTGTAATTAGTGAACGCTACTCTCGCCCCTCATAACACTGTAAACGGCACTACATCCACGTTGTTTTCACCGAGCCAAACACCGGAAGCCGAGCTGAGTTTGTCGAAATTGGTTCCGATTGGAAACCTTAATTTTCACTATCTTCTCAAACGTTCCGGTGTTATGCCGACAAATGCACCTCCATTCGCGGGACTGGTCTGCCAATAAGTCTGCGAATTTCGAATTTCAACAAGTCCAAAATTGTCTCTAAATTTAAAATAATCAAATTTCATAGTTTTAGGTTCATTTTTAGATCATTTCATCTGGGAAATGTCTCCAACCGTTTTTCGGGCTTACTACAAAAGTGTTCACGGCCCTTACTTTGGAATATTTGTACAATAATATAATAATTGGTGAAAGAGATGCTCTAAACTGTACAATTGTCGGATTATCACAAGTAAACATGTATTATTCATCTAGATGAAGAAATGGGAAAAAGATGAATGAATGAAACACCATTGTCAGCTCAATATTATCACTTTAACTTTACTGGATAAATGTAATAATCTACACCTGAAAAGTCTTACGCGCGTTCCCGCGACTAGGTATGCATTTCTCGGCAGACATGCACTTCTCGGCATAACACCAGGTTTAAAAAAAAAACACATTTGACTATGAATAGAGCTTTGTTAAACATCGACAATGCCCACAGCTGTGAGGCTCATATGCTTTGATTTTACAGGCGCATTAACACAGTTCAGCCTGCACTGCATCTGACAAACAAACCACAGTTTATAAGACCAAATGATTGTTTAGGGACTGTACTCTCACTGTTTCTCTGCACTATATGTTCACTTCAGATATTCAGTAAAGCTCACCTCCAGAAATACTCAGATGAAGAGTTCAGTGTTCGCAGTTGTTAGTGTTTAAATATCAAACAAAATATTTATTCACAGGCTTGTAATACGTGACAGAAAATGGTCCTTGTTAGGGACTCACCTATTGTGCAAATTACAGAGAGATATATGTAAATGAACAGCTAATTAAACATTTATTTGATCATTGTTGATCCCAACATATCTATGCACACAGGTCCAAGAACACTGAGAAACTAAATTTAGCAGGTTTTAGGAATAGCAACATAAAATTACAAATGATATTTTCTTCTAATGGACATTTTCTTCTAATGGACATTTGGACATTTCCTGGAGTGAGAAGGGCTTCCTGTGACTGACAGAAAACAGCAGGCTGGCTGTCAGTCAGTGTAAAGTGGAGCTGCTGCTCAGGCTCAGTCAGTCTCAGTTGAAGCTGCTGCTCAGACCAAAAGACTCAGAGGAATTTTTACAGGATGGTCATGAGAGTAACCTGAAGGTGAGTCCATGCCTTGATAGCCTTAGTTTGTCTCTATCCTAAAGTTGAACTTAGGTAGTTTTATGTATCAATAATTAAGGAAAATATGATGTGATCATAGAGGAAAGAGTAAACTATTGTCAATTCTGTATATTCTTTCATACAAAGTTAGTTTAGAATGAAAGTAAATGCATATATTCATATATTTTCAGTAACAGAAATAATATGACGGTACAATGTTTTGCTCTGGATCACAGGCTTTCTTGAGCCAAAGGCTGTTGTCGTGGGGAGGATTTCTGAGTGGAGCTCTCTATGTAAAGCACTGGAAGTCATGACAGACTTTTGGTTGATTTCTGTCCCAATGGACAAGACCAGTTTAACCAGTGTAGAGAAACTCAAGCGCACCATCACCAAAACACACCTTGCCTCCAGCTGGAGGTTCTCCATTCCAGACCTGAAGGTGAGGGTGTGTAACTATACCACTGAAGAGTCTGAAGATGCACTGAATTAAATTTTACTGAGTACAAAATAAGAAGGCATCCCTGCAAGAAGTGAATGTTTGTTCTTTGTTTAAACCAGTACAGTAGAGTGTGGTTGAGGAGGGTGATGGTGTTTGGTGTCCTTCTCTGGTGAAGGGATCAAGGCTCAGGTTGCTCTCTACAGTTTGAGGCAAAATTTCCATCTGACCCATTTCACTCAACATGATCAATGTCCGGCCTGCCTGCCAGGAACTACTTTTAAACCACTGTAGCTCAACTGTATTACACGAAAACCCTTGAAATGTGGTGCTGAGAGTGATTTATGGGCTGAATCTTTAAAGCCTGTAAGTTCGAAAGTGACCGCTCATACGAAACTGTCTCACAAGTTGAGTCTTTTGTTATATCAGGAAATTATATACAGAAATGTTAACTGTGCTGTGTATGTTGTGGCTGCAGGTGGGAATCCTGGACAGTCTGCTTAGCGTTTCAGATGATCTCTCCAAACTCGACACGCTGACTGAGAGGTAAAAATGGCCAATCAAAGAGTGATTGAGCAACGTATTCTCCACTTAATCTGTTCATAAACTTGAGGCCCATTTGTCTAAATGATAATTGCATGTTTGTAGCCTAATGTGCCGCTTTTGTCCTTCATTAAGGTTGGTAACTCTGAGCTTGTGTGCGGTCTGTGTCATGTTTAATTCATGGTCAGGGGCAGCTTGTGGTTAGTTTTTCCCCCTGATTTTAAATTCATTGCTGGTCTTTCTGAGCCGATACACTGTAAATGGTGAAATTAGCACCTAAGCACAGTTCCAGGCCGAAGATCATATTGTTAATTTTACTGATAGAGAAAGAGTTTCAACATAAAAATGAGAATTTAGTGCACTAGTCCTAACCAATTGCAGGCGAGCATGCAGTATAGGAAATGCAAGTGGCAGGGAAGTAGAAAAGTACAGTGTTGAAAGTATTGTGCCTGATTAGTCTCAAAGTGTTCAGTGTCACAACAGGATGTAGTTTAGCTCTTCCCACCATCCCATCCCATCCCTCCACCATGAGTGTTTGGGACCAAGTAAAAAGTAGTGAGATATGAAAAGTAGACATCATATGCTCACACTTAGATAGGCAAATTTAAGCTGTATATATGTAGGGGAAAATAACACTGCTATAGTTGTCAAGGCTTCTGAATGAGAGTTTTACAGATACACAAAACAAAAAATGTATTAGTTTGGTCACAATGTTTGCAGAAATAAAATAAAAATAAAAAATGACACCCAAAGAACAATGCAGCAACTGTTAAGCAGGGCAGTGGCATCCTCATCCTCTGGGATGAATTGCTGCTAGTGGAAGTGGTAGGTTAACCAAAGACGATCCAATTATGTACATGAAGGTGTTCTTCCAAATTTCTCCCAGCCATCAGCTCCATTTTTGAAACTTTGACACAGTTTGGCGTTCAAACATGAGAATGACCCAAACACCCATCAGAGCTGGTTCTGGACAAAACGGGACAAAACTAAGATTTTTGGAACAGTCTCCCTAAGCTTTTGGCCTAATTAGATTAGCTCACCTTGCTTTAAAGTCTGATTCATAACAGAAAACCAACTCAATTGATTTCACCCAAAGAGTGCTCAAATGCTGTATGTTTGTCAAATTCTGACAGAAGCTTGATGGCAACCAAAAGGGTCAATTTCTATTACGACCAACTGTTGTGCATTTACTGTGACATTTATGTACTGTGTGTCACATTCAATAAAACATAGGGTAGAGAAATCAAATTAAATTGATTTATTTTTCAATTTGGAATAAAAGGACAGTTATCTATCTATCTATCTATCTATCTATCTATCTATCTATCTATCTATCTATCTATCTATCTATCTATCTATCTATCTATCTATCTATGAGAAAAAGATTTTTCTCTTTTTCTCAGCATGAATGCTTACTGTATTTTTCCTGTTGCCTGCTCAGTGTGATAAAAACAACATGCCAGTGTATGAAGGAGGTGATGGAGCCATCCAGTGACAAAGTGCTGGAAAATGCCTTAGCCAATGGAGGTGAGTCACGCACACACACACACACACACACACACACACGCACACTCATGCTGAAGGTGTTAATTACAGTATCAGTCAGTGTAAAGAGGCCACCTAAAAAAACTACAACTGAGCTCCAACTCATCCCACACCGATCACCTTCAGTTTTGTATCAGAAAACAGCTGATCAACACAAACCCGACTAACCTGATCACTCTTCCCCGTCAGAGCACAGCGTGAACCAGAGAGCCATCCTGTCGCCCCAGAAAGCTTACCTCACATCTCTCAGGGGTATTTTACCTGTAGGGAGTGTGCTCTTTGAGCTGGAGTGCCTATAATGTGTGCATATTTGCAATGCGGCTGTATTTTTTTGCTTTGTTGTTGTATGTTTTAGTAATTGCAAAATTTTAAGTTAGATTATAACACAAGAGTCTGCGTGTGTTTCTCAGTGGACCTGATGAGCTACGTGACAAAGTTTCAGTGGGACAAAGCCAAGTATCCCACAGCTCTGCCTCTCTCCAACCTGGCAGACCTCATCAACAAGGTGCAAACTAGTTTGATTAGTGACATGTAAAGGTAGTTGTAGCAGATTATTATTAAGTTGAATGTAGTTTTACAACTACTTCTATTGCAGTTTTGCCAAAAAGGTGTCAGCGATCATCCTACATAAAAATACTGACTCACACTGAAGTGACTGGACTTCTTTATGGTGGAAATGGCCAAGCAAATACTTCACAGCTGTAGCGATAGGGCTGGATTATCAGTTCATTCTGCCCACATCTTCTTCAACCACATAAATTACTTATGTAAAGGCTAAATAAATAAATTAGATTAAACCAAATCCATTTTCCAGCTACAAAGTGTGGAATCTTGCACTGCTAGCTACCACTAAGCTAGCAGTCATACATGACTTTAAACTAACAGACTCACTGTCTCTGACACTAACTTGGTGTGATTTAAGTGTTGCAAAAGTATGGATGAAAGAAAGTAATTTTGAATTAGTGGTGCATGATATTATTGGTAAAATGATCATCTCCAAGCAGGGGCGAGGCTAGGATATTTTTAGTGGTGCCAAGGCACCACCGTGAGATAGCTCGGCACCCCCTGGCTCAGCACATTTTAAAAATATTATATCATGCAAAAACACTTTTTTTTTTGATCAAGGATGCATTATTTTAGTGACCATTTTATTTATTTTCTAGCATTTGTTTTTGTTTTAACTCTTTACTCCCAAAATAAATGTTGAGTTATCTTCAATATTTGTCTCAGGCTCTCTGTTATCCCTGTCAAGCCACAGTCTTTTGAAATGAAGAGGTCAAAATTGAATGTTGTAGGGGAAAACACTACTCAAAGCAAAACTAATACGGCTCCAAAATTTATAAATGTACTAGTTCGCCTCAATTAGTGAGAAATAATGTGCCTCTGTGAGCACTGGGGGCTGGGCACCCCTAAAGACCAGATCCTAAAATCGCCCCTGTCTCCAAGACAGTTTTGTAGGTAATGAGATGAACGCTAGTGATTGGCATAATGGCAAGCATGCCTATACAACTGTCTTTACAAACATACATCAAACATTCTTGCTGAATATTTTATTCTGCAGGAAGTTTTGCTGGTGGAGACAGAATTAAAATCCCGAGCTGCGGCGTACAACAGGGTGAAAGCCAACTTACAAAGCCTCGAACACAAGCTAGAGTGAGTGATATCTGTTAGATATGATGTGAAAATACATTGTTCTTTCATCTATATATTTTCTGAGCTGGCTTTTCTGTCTTTCTAGAGGGAATATGCAAACTCGCAGTCTGAATGGCATCATAAGGAAACAAGATCTGGTGGTTTCAGAGTACCTCACCACTCTGCTGGTAGTGGTGAGCAGGTCAGTCACATGACATGCTTGTGTGTATGTGTGTGTTATTGTGATATTCTGTTGATGTAAATGTGTTTGTGCACGTCACTGTTTACAGGGGGAGTTACCTGCTGTGGGAGAAGAGCTATGAATCCTTTTCAGCGTTTGTGGTTCCCCGGTCGAGCAGGTGAGCTTTGTTTACGCTCTCTGAGCTGAGGAATTAGCTAGTCCACTCAGACTGAGTGTCAGTGTACCACCAAAGCTCTAAGTACCTGTTCCCAGCCTCCAAGAGGTCAGACTAAGTAACAACAGGTGTTCCATTACCAGCAGAAAGTAAGAGTCTGTGTAGCTTGGATCAGCAACAGAGAAGAGGATTTTGTATTCAGACCAGGAGCCTGTAGAAGCTCTTAATAATTGATTACTTTATGATATCATGTGAGGCACAAGAAGAATATAAATTACTTGTAAATAGAGTAAGAACTAGAGGTAATGACACAGGGTTTTCCTCCAACAGGTAGAGCACACTTAAAAGTAAATAAAGACTTCAAAGGCGAATGATTTTGCCACAGAATTTCAAACAGCAGATCAAAGATGTTCAGCTTCAGATCTCAGATTTTGTTATGGATTAGATGAGATGCTATTTGACTTCTGTGGGGTTTTTTGAAAGCTGTTGCAGGATATTTATGGATAGAACAGTTGCTCCATTCTTCATAATTGTCCTACCTAATAGAGATTGACCTTGATCTTAGGTAAAGTAAAAAATAAATATATAAAATTCAGGAATAAACGAGAATCTTGAACAAGAACGAGGACTCTTAAGGCTGAGAACAGACACACAGGAATATAGGAAGTGGATGTAGCCATCGAGATTTCACCCACTGGTTTATAATGTGGCGTTTTGAATAGGCAGTGAACATCTTGACCTATTTGAGGGCAGAAGTGACCGTATTTGGACAAAAGAGTGGGACTCAGGAGAGAAACTTGTAACCCAGTTGAACAAAAATACATATTTAATCAAGTTTGGCAACCAAGAAACTTAACTTAACTTAAACATAAGGAGCTGAGACCTGCAGTGGAAGGCTCAGCGTAACATTCGCAAAAAATGACGATGATGATGACTCCCTCTCATGACTGCAGTTGGGCCAAAATGCTGCAGCTCATATTCCAACACAAACACACAGATACGGGCTCTTCTCCCCAGGACTTGCTTCCTTTCACTGGCTCTTGCTCCTTTGTATTTTTCAGATCTTTTGGAAGCATACAACCCTTCAAGGCCACTTAGGTTCTGCTGAGCGTTTGCTTTTAACTATCTGGAGGTCTAGGCTGGAGCACCAGGCTTTTGCATTCGTAGCCTCTAAACTTTGTAAAAACCATCTCTGTATGTTTGGCACGCACAAACAGTTCCTATGAATTTAGTCTTAAATTAACAAGCATAAAGTTGCATCCTTGAAAGAAACTCGAGTTTTAGCTAACATGTAAAGAAAAAGAGGTCAGTGCAAAGACTTGTGGAAAGGTTAATTTGTGATGTTATTGTGGCTCAGTTATGTTGCATTTGAATGTTGTTGAGAACAGTATTAGATTTATTAAACAATTGGCAACCGTGACCACAGGTTCTATGAGAAGCAATATTTAGTCAGTGTGTGTGAATAAGTGTAAGGTCAGCTCTCTAACTGCATACTATATGCATTTAAATGAAAGTAATTGTAGTGTTGCTGTAGTATGTGATTATGAGATGTGTTTTTTCATTTTTAAAGCTCTACTTCAGAGGAAGTGAAGCGTACACGCTTATCAATGGCATGTGGAAACAATGTAAGGTTAAATATGATAATGATCAGCTATAGTCTCCTATTTCAACAAGTCTGATGATTTATATCATAGTAGATTTTAATCATATCCGTAGGTAATGTCATCATTATTGCATGCTGAAACATCCTTCATTAAGCATTAAAAGGCCAAAAAACACCTCAGATCTCATGTAAACACGAAGAAAAGAAGCGGTCCAAGGAAATATTCCCACCGGACTGAGAATGAATGGGATAGAGTCTTGTGGACAGACAGGTTAAAGTTAAAGGTCTACGGTTCAAAATGTTGCATTTATGTTCATCATTAGATGAAAGCATCGTCCTTCAGTGTGTAATCTTTACTGTCCAGCATGGGGGAGGATCAGTGGTGGATTTAGGGTTATTCTGTGCAGGCAAAAGTTTGTGATCTTGAATTAACGTGGATATCAGTGTATCTTGCAGTGCTCTGCTGTAACTTCAGAAGTAAAATAAGGATAATGTGAGATTATTCAAGTCATGAATTTATGAGTCCCTCAAACTCAGCCTGAAAGAACTTTTTTTGGAGGTTTTTGGGGAACAAACCATACAGCAGCTTGCACAGGTTTAACCTCACCTGTTGTTATGTTGCTTTGATTATTTTATTTATAAATTTTTTTGGGTCATAATTGTGTGTTTCTGACCATCAGGAAGCTGCTTGAGGATGGAGAGGGGGGACTCTTCTCAGTTACACTCTTCAAAAGAGCTGTGTGCGAATTCAAAACCAAAGCTCAGGAGAGCAAGTAAGCACGAGGACTTGCCAGAAAACACCGAGTGGAGTCAACGTTCCGTAATCTGTGTCAATTACCATAATGTAGTCTCTGATCCACACAGGTTCATTGTGCGGGAGTACAGCTTTGATCTAGAGGAGAAGAAGCAGCAGGAGCTCACGCAGCTCAGCACTCACAAAAAGGAGCAATATGTGAGCCAGATATTTTGTCCGCCCTCTATAGATTAATGCGAGACTGCGATGTAGAGTATTAATACTTTAATTGTTTCCTCCACAGGGAATCTTTGTGCGCTGGCTGAAGGTGAATTTCAGTCAGGTGTTCATTGCCTGGATTCACTTGAAAGCATTAAGGGTGTTTGTGGAGTCTGTTCTCAGGTCAGTGATGATAGCATTAGTGATCAGTAAAAATATGATTGATTTTAATGAGACTTATGTGCATGATATGTCCTGGCAGGTATGGATTACCTGTGAATTATCAGGCGCTTCTGCTGCAGACTGATAAGAAGCGCTCGAAAAAACTGAAAGATGAACTTTCATCACTGTTTGAGTATTTGGACCCAACTGCCAGTACGACAGATGTAAGTGGCCTAGCTAACTGTTAGAATCATGACAGCATTACACTGATGCAATCCAAAACACAGAACAGTGTCTGATGTGATTCATTTTGCAGCTGTTTAGCATTTCATGCTGTTTTATACAATTATTTCACAACTATGTTTGTAAGCCATTTATAATTTTTGAGATGAGATTAGATGAGATTAGACTTTATTAGTCCCACAGCGGGGAATTCCCGTTGTTACAGCATCAGGTACAGTATAGCAGGCACTAAAATAGATACAAGGGATAAAATCAAGAGTATAGAGAGTATGTATGGACCTGTATCTACCAGCAGGCAAAGGTCATATTGACAAAGCAAACATCATTAAGAAGTGTTTGCTAACATTAATACAATGCAAGCAAAAGAACTTTTGCTGACTTTTGTTATTAGTGTAGCATCTGTCGCACGCTGCTCACATTTCAAAGCACAGTAGTTATACTTCAATAAGTTTTATGCAGCCTTTAAAGACTGGGGGATGATTTGCCTCATGATGATTCTGAATACTTTTGATGATTGCACCCTAAAAACATCTTTCTGTCACACCCATGGACTTATGTTTTTAGTTTCATGTTTTAGGTCACAGTTTTTGAGTTTCAGTCTATGTTTAGTTTTTAGGTTAGCCATGTTATAGTTTCCCTGCATTCTGTTCATTAGGTTCACTCACTTCACCTGTGTCATTCCCCTCCAGCTGCACCCAGTCACCAATCACTCACTCCCTATTTAGTTTCCTGCCTCCCCTCTCAGTTTGTTGGTTCTTTGCTTGTCTTCCCTGCCCTTCATGCCATGCCACAACCTGTTCTGACCAAAGTTAAGTATTTATTTATTCCATTCCATGCCATGCCATGAAAGTCTTTTGTTTGTTTATGTTTTTTGATATCCGGTTCAGCTGCGCTTTCTGTTGATACTTTGATTTTTGTTAATAAACCAAGCTTTCTTTTGGAAAAGTCTGCATCCGTGTCCTTCCCCTCACCACATCCGGACACTTTCACTTCAAAATTTTTTACAATTTGATCCAGCAGCCATGCCTATTGGAAAAGCTGATATACTCAAGCAAATGGCCTATACGATTTAAATGGATAAGCAGGGGAGATCTCTTACACAAACAACAAGACGCTTACCTGCAATCATCACACCTCCAAATCCACAAGACGTGGTTCCAGAGTAGGTAGGGTCCATGAAATCGGAGAATGGGGTTGATATGGACACAAAACCACAAGCTGACTGGAGCAAATTTTGGATGATTTTTCTTTGTTAAAAGACCAGAAACATCCAGCTGGGTGTTCGTGTTATTTGAATGAGGAAGATCACTCTCAACCATCTGCTGCCCATCCCAAATAAAACAACATTTTCTCATGCAAATAGAGATTTGCCAGATCAAAGAAAAAGCTTTCAGTTTCACTTTTGCTGCTTGCAAAAAGGTGTATTGTTGGTGGATGGTGCAGGCCCTCCTCCAGGACAAGGATCAGTTTTATTGGTGTGTGTGTGTGTGTGTGTAACACTTTTTTTCTGTGTTATCAGGTGAGCTCTGACATCCCAGGACTCTGTCAGCAGGAGTACTCCTCCTACATCTGTTTCCACATCAACACCAGTGTGCTTAGCTAGCAGTCGGCAGCGTGAACAGCAAAGCACAGAGGACCTTGTCACACCGGCTGCAAGCTTAGAATGTCAGAGCCAGAAAAAGACTATCACCAGTAAAACAGGACACAACAATAGAGTATTTCTCTGGGTATCATAATTTTCATCATTTATCTTGAGCCAGGAGGAGCAGAATATTCTTTTCAGTGGATGAATGAAGGTCATCACAACGATGCCGGCTGCACGAGGACTACTCTTTGAAATGTGCTGCATATGGAAGTATAGAATCATTTAGATATCTGCAGCATTAAATCCTGAAAGAGTCCATACAGTAAATGTTGATATCACTGTACGGCTTAAACTATTTTAAGTGAACACATTCTTTCAAGAAAGTGGATATTCAACAAAGCAAGGTCAGCAAATTCTTCAGTATATTACACAGGGAACAGATATCATGAATGTTTATACTGTATGTAATATTTGATCCAAATATTGAAATAAATACCAAAACAGCAAAAAAACGCTCCTTTACAAGTCCTGCAAATTAAAACCAAAGCTGTAATCCCCATTGTTAATTATATATCTGGCTAGGATTTTCCATGCCCTTCAGTCTATTCATATAAACTACACACAGTGTAGCTGTCACTGTCAGGTTGACATTTCTGAAGTTGAATCCAAATCATCCAGCTCTGAAACTCTAAAGACAAATACTTGAAGTAAAAGAACACAAGTGTTGTCAGGACCCCAGTGTCTGTTTTTAGGCAGTATATTGCACTGCAAGAGTCAAAGTCTTAGCTGCAGTTTTAAAGAAAGTGATCCAGATCCACATAAAATTTTGTTTGCCTTCTTTTTTCTCTTGCTCCAACTTTCTCAAGCAAATGGTCCAATATACAGCCTTACAAAAGCAGAATGATTTCTAAGATTATCTGAGCCAAAACACAACATTTTTCATTTTGAGTGAGAATCTAACTGAATAGTGTGAGTCTGGGGGGGTGAGTGAGTGTTAAACTACGCATTCTTTTGTTGACTTTTTGATAAGATCCCATCCTGCTGTGTTACTGTAACCCTGACCATTTGGCAGGTCATTTCAATGGCATAAAACCCATCCATCCATTTTCCAGACTCATCCATCCATCCATTTTCTACCCACTTAATCCAGTTTAGATTCACGGGGGCTGTCACTAAAGCCTGTCGCAGTTGCCATTGGAGCAAGGAGCAGGGTATGTCCTGCACAGATCACCAGTCAATCACAAGGCCATCACACATTTAGAATAACCTATTACCCCAACATGCATGACTTATGTTGATTTCATAAGTGAATGAATGCAGCATATATCATGAATTCTTATTTGTCCCCATGAACTGGTGCTCGCTCACTGTCGATTTCTGCAACAGCTTTCAACTTAATAAAAACAATGTTACTTCAAACATTAATAGAGATACAATCAAATTAGCTGGTCTCGCCAAATATACATTCAGGGTTACATGTAAGAAGAACCGTACCTGTTATCAAATAATAAAATTTGAAGCCATTTTGAAAATAAATCAATAACTTGTCATCAGAGACTAATTTTCATGCGTAAGTTTCACCCACTGATCAGAAGAAGCACCTCAGATTAAGCTATTTCTTTCAGTCGGTGAGTGATTTAAATGAATATTTGTGGAGATCAGTTCATTTGGTGGCATATCAATCAATGCATGAAGTAACAGTGAATTTACATTCATTAACTGATGATTTGTTAAGTGTGAAGAAATCATATGAAACCACAGCGAATAGATCACCAGTTCAGGCACAAACAGGAGTTCATGATATATTCTATCATAATTAACAGATCATGAGTCATGAGTCATAAATTAGCGAAGGATTATTATGTATATGAATTGTAAGGTATAGTAAAATGTGACTGCAATACTAAACTGGTTGAATATGCTTTAGACTACATGATACACAGCTTGCTATTTTAGTACAGCTATTTTTGAATAAAGCTTTGAGCCAAACAAAGACTTACAGGTTATGTCTGAGATGCTGTGTAAATATCAGTGAGGTAGAGATACTTTTTTGAAGTATGATTTCCTAGGGTTGAAATGTTTGCAAATTCCTTCTGGCCACCATTAGTCATAACTTTGGGCACCACAAGCCTGTCTTAATATAAAGCTCCACAACTGCTCAAACATATATCATCTGATCTTTGTGGAATTCTGGAGAGATTTGGCACATTTGGCTTAAACTGTAAATAAAATGATCTGGGAGGACAGGGGGGAAGAATTAACTAAGTCTTTGTTCATTTGTACTGCCATTGCTGTTTATTGCTGCTTTTTATGTTATTTCAGATATTGCATGAAACATGCCAAATTTGGTTATTCAAAAATACACAGATCTACTGCTAACCCATTAATGTAGTCCAGCTAATATATCCTTTCACTGTGTTCTATACCAATAAAAATTGTTTTGAGGGACCTGGATGAGGTGTTTACCTGTAACATTATCCTTGTGTCTATTTGTATACCCATTCAGATGCAGTTTTTCTCTCAAAACCTGACACCAGGATTGGAGTATACATGCTTTAGATAACTAAAATGTACAAAAAAAACGAACCACCACATACCCTCAACCATGTTTGGCCAGTCGGTTTGAAGTGACACTCTATTTGGATTATTTCCAAGGGGTCACAAGACAAGAATGTTGACATTAGTCTGTAAATTGCTTGTCAATCAAATAAGATTTTTTTTTTAGTACAGTATCTAGTTTAGACATATGACAACAAATATTTCTATTTAGTATATTAAAATTAAATGCAGTAATTAGGTGAATGTATCCAGTTACTTTCTACCACTGAATGCTATTCAGTGCTCAGTCACCAGAGAGTGCACTCTCTCTGCTGTCAGGCAACCAGTTTCACAGATTTTCTTATCCATTGAATGTATTTTGGAAGAATGTCTTTGGATTTAAGCAGCACTGTCAGTTCCAGTAGGTAACTGGTTAAATGTCCCTCCCCATCAAGCAATATAAGACATGTTCTTATTTATCTGAGAGAGAGATGAAGCATAAGGCTGTAGCTATTTATTTATTTTTCAAACATGTTACAGTTGGACAATTCTCCATCAGGAAAATAATGACTTTTTATTTGTTTTTGTTTTTTTTAATCAAACAGATGCACATTAATATCTTTCTTCAAGTAGATGTCACGTTTGTTCAGTTCTTGTCTATGTATGTGCATGCATGTGCATGTGTGTGTGAGAGAGGAAGAGACAGATGGGAGGTGTTAGGAGAGCTGGCCGTTCAAGCTGTGCCACTGTGCACGAAACAGTCTGAAGGAGAAACATTTTACACATCAAGATTATGGACATTATTTCTGGTTAGGACGCTTTAATTATACATTTTAGGATAAAGTCTTATTCTTTCAAACATTGAATAAAATGTGGACAATTCCGAAGCCAAATTACAGAACTGGTGTTTGCGCGGAGGGGGAGATCGCTGTGAACATTGGCGGAGTCAGAGTGATGCTTTTCGGGGACGTTTTAAAGCGTTACCCGGAGAGCAGACTGGCGGAGCTGGTGGACTGCTCAACTCAGAATTCTGAAGTTATCTCGTCCCTTTGTGATGACTTTGATCCGAGCAGAAAAGAGTTTTACTTTGACCGAGATCCCGACGCCTTCAAGTGCATCATCGACGTTTACTACTTTGATGAAATCCACATAAAACGCGGCATTTGCCCCATTTGTTTCATCAAGGAGATGGAGTTCTGGAAGATAGACCAAAGTGTTTTAGATGAATGCTGTAAAAGTTATCTAAGTGAGAAGGAGGAAGAGTTGAGAGAGATTGCAAACAAAGTTAAAGTAATTTTGGAAGATCTGGATGTGGACCAGTGCATCACGGGCACCCAGCGGTGCCAGAAGTTTTTGTGGAGGCTGATGGAGAAGCCAGAATCCTCCTTGCCTGCGCGCATCATCGCCATTGGATCCTTCCTCTCCATTCTGGTCTCAGCCGTGGTGATGTGTGTAGGCACCATTCCGGAGCTTCAGGTGGCAGATGCGGAGGGAAAACTGGTGGAGCATCCGATTCTGGAAGGGATAGAGACAGCGTGCATGCTGTGGTTCACCACAGAGTTCTTGCTGCGTCTCGCCTCCTCCCCGAATAAGCTGTGCTTTGTGCTCTCCATCATGAACATCATAGACTTCATGGCAATCATGCCTTTCTATGTGGTTCTGTCCCTCACCTACCTCGGTACCTCCATGATGGAGCTGGTGAACGTCCAGCAGGCTGTACAGGCGCTGCGCATCATGCGTATCGCGCGTATTTTCAAGCTGGCGCGCCACTCCTCGGGACTGCAGACATTGACCTACGCGCTGAAGAGGAGCCTCAAAGAGCTGGGGCTGCTCCTCATGTACATGGGTGTGGGAATATTCGTTTTCTCTGCCCTAGGCTACACTATGGAGCAGAGCCATCCGGAGACGCTTTTCAGGAGCATCCCGCAGTCTTTCTGGTGGGCCATCATCACCATGACCACCGTGGGCTACGGAGACATTTACCCCAAAACCACCCTGGGCAAATGCAACGCAGCCGTGAGCTTTCTCTGTGGAGTGATAGCCATTGCCTTGCCCATCCACCCCATCATTAATAACTTTGTCGTGTTCTACAATAAGCAGAAAATTCTGGAGACTGCAGCAAAGCACGAAGTGGAGCTGATGGAGCTGAAGTCTGGCAGGCAGACGCGCAGAAAAAGTGAGGAGTAGGAGGAAGAAACAACAGTTTGAGCGAGTTAAGACTATTTGAAATCTGTAAATTGCCTCCAAAATAAAAAGAATAGCATAATACTGTATGAAACAAGATTCCATATGAGACTTATCAAGGACCTGTAGATGCAGTGGGACGCCTGTACATACTGCTATAACACAGATGTTACCTTTACTCTGTTGTTGCGTTCTTTGGGCAACATATGATGTGCTGCTTTTGTAGGTGTGAAAGTTGTTACAAAATAAAAACATGTGCATGATAAATTGTGCATATACTTGGAGAATCATTACATCAATACCAATAACAGGTAAAGTAAATGAGAATAAAAATTCTTAAAAAAAGATCTCTCCTCTGAACATACTTATAATACCTCTGTGCACAGAGAAATTTGACCACTATATTATGACAGACATGAAAAATATTAATTTTCTTCAATAAGTTGCGATCTTCCTTACTTTTTGGGAGCATAAGTTGTGAATAAGGACTCAGAGCCATTGAAAGGTTACCTCCATCACTTTAAGAAGTATCTCAAATTGTAAAATTAGAAGAGCAAAGACGATGTATGACTAGAACTGAGTCACAAGATGCAACGTGGTCTGTAATATGGATTAAAAAGGAATATTTTGTTTGAAGACTATCAAAGTTGACTCATTGATCCCACACTGGGCCATGATAATTGTGTGTCTAATGTTATAATGTCCCAGGGACATGAAGAAAAAAGTCCTTGAGAAAAGAATCAAGGTTTAAGCTGCATAAAAAGGCCACATTTACTTCATATAAACTGTCTTGTGCTTTCAGTTTACATCCCTTTTTGGTGGTAAGGATATTAAAGTCTAATTTCTGCAAAATGTCTTGAAACAAAATAAAAAAAGACAAATTTCAAGCAATCTTTCAAAGTGTAGATAATGAAGCATGTACATTGATATACTTCTAAAATAACTGCTTATCCAGACAAAATGGGACATATTTGACTTGAATTAAGATTTCCTCAGTAATTCAAAATTAAGACAATGCTTTTAAATCTTAATTTGGGAAGTTGGTAGGAACTGCAGCTTTTGCTGTGTAAGCCTAAGAGAAACAACACTTTTCCCACATTTTCTTTCTTTAAATTATCTCTCATTTGAAATCTAAATTAACCTCAAGTTTCCGCTAAGCAGTCACACCAATGAAGTGAACAAATATCCTATTTCCAGTATATTTTTGAGTGTTTTTGGGACAAAGAAATCTGAAATTCTATTTATAATTTCATATAACAGTTTTCAGCTCCAAAATGCCGGACCCAAGCAGGTGAAGTCCAATAAGTAAAACATAAAGAGGCTGAAGTGCTTGAATCCAGAGGGAGAGTAAAAAAGACACACAGCAAAACTAAGAACACAATGAATTAAAAGCTTTAACATGTTTTTGAAAAAAAATCATATTTCATATCCTCCAAGATTCTTTGAAGAGGTGGTTACATTTGCTAAAATGTATTTATCTAAAAAATCCTGCAGAAGCTGTCTGCAAGGTGCCACAATGAGTCATTTCTTTCTGCAAGTATTATTATTTTTTTGCACAAGAAAGATGAAGTAAAAAGCTTGATTGCTCAGACTGAGAAACAGAATTCATCGTTCCGAGAGAGGGTGAGTCATAACAGGCAGGGGTCAGCGTTTTCCAGATGAATGGCATTGTTGATCTTGCATCTGATCCTTGTGTATTTCTATGTGTACTCATGTCTCCATCTTTCTGTATCTTTCTCCACGTTGCCATATGACTTTTCTGTATATCCGACGCTATTCAAGGCAGTGGCCTGTGAGAAACTGCTGTCCCCAGCGGGAAAACACTTCAAAGTAAGGCTATGAACACCCACACACACTCAAAACTGAAAAACACCCCACCCGCTGTTCCTCTCCTTCTCACTCCTTCGTCCAGCCTCCACCTCCTCATTCTCCGTCTCAGATGATGATCTGTCAGCTTCACTGGCTGAGAGAAAAGATCAGACGTGGCGATATTTAACCAGTAAGTGCCGTCGGATTTTCAGGGTGCACAGTGAGGCAAAACTCCAGCTCCAGCTTCAAATGTCCAAACTGTGTTCTGCGCTCTGGAGCCAAAAATGGAAGGAATGAATATTTGTTCATCAGCATGCGAGTATGAAACATTTGGTTAAGTTTGGATTGGTCATCATTTAGCTGATACTGACTTTAGCCAAATATAGCACTTCATATGCAATGCATCAGTCCTGATGACTCAGTCTGACTCCCACTAAAGGAAACACACAGGTGGAATTTAGAAGTTGCAGACAAACTTCATTCATTGTAATGACCTTCAACAGTGTGAGCTGATCACTGAATATGCAGCCGTTGTGTAAACATGAACATATAATGTCTGATCGATGGCAGTCTGTAAACAAAAACATCAAAGAACCAGAACTTCCTTGTCAATTGGCTTCTCCCAATGTGCATTGATGCTTTGCAGGAGGGGTCTCCCACGATCCCGAGCTGCAGAGTACAGAAATGATGTCTCTGGAGGGGGATTTGATGCTCAATAGTTTTGGTTAAAGGCTGGTTCAACAATGACAGATGGTCATTTTTAATTGGTTTCCACTGATAATAGTAATATAAAGCGTAGGCGTGTGGGAAGAGAAGTTTAGTTAGTTTCTTACAACTGGGATTTTTATTTTACAAAATCTTTCAGAAAAAAATAGTTCTTCGGTCATTCCTGTCTTTTTTTGTGATAAAAAAAAGATCCTCTTAATAAGTCAGAAAAGGGTTAATAAAAACGATAAGATTAAAGGTTGGCTACATGGCGACTTTTGAACTTAAAGGACACAATCTTAAAGGAGTTTTTTTCATTAATAAATCCATAATTTATTTGAATTAACTTCAGAAAACCCAATTAACAGCAAAGCAGGACATCCAGCCCTCAACAACCAGCAAACCTGAGGAGCACGCAGTGTGATCATTAATAAATCAAGACAGCCTTTTCTCACTTTTAACTCATTCCATATATGACACTTTATCAGGAGCCTGCTTTGCCAGTTTTGAACACAGATGGCTTCTTCTGTGCATGATACAGCTTCAACCTGCATTTGTGGATGGGACGGTGATCTGTGTTCACAGACAAAGAATCCTGGAAGTGTTCCTGAGCCCACGCAATGATTTCCATAAGAGAATCCTGCCTGTTTTTAATCCAGTCCTACCCGAGGGCCCGAAGATCAGACTTCTGATATCAAGTTTTCAGCTGTGTCTCTTGCACGCAGAGATGTCTCAAGATTCTCTGAACCTTTTGATGATTTCATGTAGCCTATGATGGATAATTCATTTTTCTAAATTTGCTCCAAAATTGATAGATTGTTGAACCTCTGTCCACCTTTACCTCTCTAAGGAACGCTTTTTATACCCAATATTGTTACTGATCAGATGCCAATTAACCTAATTAGTTGCAAAGTGTTTCTCCAGCTGTTTCTTTTTAGTTCCACTTACTTTTCCAGCCTTTTGTTGCCACTGTTCCAACTTTTTTGAGAAGGCATGCAGGGTACACCCTGGACAGGTTGCTAATTAACCTAAAATGCATGCTTTTGGACGGTTGGAGGAAGCCAGAGTACCCGGAGAGAACCCACGCATACACGAGGAGAACATGCAGACTCCACACAGAAAGGCCTAAGCTGGGAAATGAACCTGGAACCCTCCTGCTGTGAGTTGACCATTAAATTGAATATGACATATTTTTCACGAACTACTGAAATAACTCTCTTTCAACATGTTTGAAGGGCATGTAAGGGCGGCCGTGGCTCAGTGGTTAGAGTCGGGCATTCCTGTTATTAGCCTGCAGAGCTTCAGTTTATACACCGCAGATGAGGATTTATAGTGAGGTGCAGGGGTGTTCAAAAAGCCTTCTAATAAGTCACCTTCCTTAGAAATGACAGTGACAGTTACTTTTTTATAACGGTAATTCTGTAATCTACCAACATTTAAAAGTAATGTTACCCATCACTGCTGATAAATCTACAAATGTTTCTGCAAAATCCTGAATTGAACATTATTATAGATTTAGACATGAGCATGTTTCATAATAGTCTGCGCCACATCAACACCTTTATTCTGACAAACAGGTGGACAGGTTTCATGTCACAGATGTGCTATCAGAGAGAAGTGAGAGGAGCATGAAATGATAGCTCTGTGCATCTCTGCTGACTAAACACACACAAACTGAGGCTTTTAAACTGACTGCACTTCTTATACTGAACCAGTCTGAAACCCTTAAACGCTCTGCTCACTGTAAACAGTAACTTTACAGTCTGTAATTCATCCTTTGTAAGGGACAACTGTTTCAACTGTTTCACTTAACACAAATGGTGTCTTTCTGTGTGTGATACATTCTGTACGTTTGGTCCTGTTCTGCTTTCATGACAGCTCTTGATATAACTACACTGATCCACGGTGCAAGATGTTGAAGTTTTCCTTTTTCATTTGTCAGTATGTTGACATCCTACGTCCTCATACGTGTTCCTCCGTGATGACGTCCACTTTACATTTGTTGCGAGTGTTTATTTGACCACAAACACTTATAAAGAGGTTGGACAGGATGGCAGAAGGTGCTAATCTATTGAACTTTGAATACCAACAGTCCTTTTGTGCAAGAGATTGCTCGTTCTCGTGCATGGTTAAGGTGCTGTGTTAAAAGTAGATGGTAGAGATTAAGATTAATGCACTTGGTTAATAATAAAAAGCTTCATGTTTATAGTTTATGCATTTTTATATGCATGTTTTGCGTTTTCTGTCATGTCACATAAATGCCCCCCTGACAGAAAACGCCACCGCCTCACAGTTTACAACCACTGGTGGACAAATGTTTTACATTTTTCTGTTGAGACTGGGTTGTTTATGAGAAAAGCAGGAAAAAATCCTGGCAGAAACTCCCTTCAGTCCCTTTAGGTGAGTTGGTGTTTCTTCAGTGTGGCTCAGGAGACATTCACACTATTATAAGAATGTGGTCCCAGTAGCATGTGGTCCCACGCATCCCAGTTCACCTCTGAAGGAGGTCCTAAGAGATCCTATCTCAGTGTTTTTGGACTATATACATTTATACTTAGAGCTGTCTAGCTGTGATCAGATCAAAACTTCTGTTATTAACTTTATAAATGAAGCAGAAACCCCCAAAAAAGTAATATCCCTCATTAAATTCTACTTTTTCTTGTGACCCTTTCAGTTATCCATGTTTAATGGATTTGACTTTACAATAGCATCACATGAACAGAACACAGCAGATCCCAATCGTTGCTCCAGTATCCAAGCATGCAACACAATAACTCTGCCAAAATGCCTGCTGACACAAATGGATTCACAACAAATGGCAGTACAGGCAGCTTTTCCCCTGAAGCATCTGCCCATCAAGTTCACAGCTCTGTCCTCAACACAAAACCAGAACCTTTACTGGTTCTCATACATTGCATTATAATTTTTTATCCATTCTTGCTATAAAAAAAAAAGCCCACCTAATATCCCTTGCCAGCGGTGGTCTCCTGTTGTCATGGCACCTGGCAGTCTTTAAATAACTGTCGGGCTCTCATTATTCTGCCTCAATGAAGCCTTTTGCTTTTTGTCTTGACTTCCACGTTGGTGTTTTCATGTTTCTATCTTATGCACGTCAGGTGAGTGACTCATTATAGATATTTCGAGGTGTTGCCGAGTTGGCCGTGAAAATAGGAAGGGGGTCACGCAACTTGAAATCTGATCTGGTCCATATGATGTCAGCGCTGCACTGAGGATAGATTACATCTGATGATCTGTTTTATGCTTGCTTTCAAATTTTCATCAGTACTTTTTGTAGTCTACATGGCTGAGAAGTGATCTTATAATCTTGTATGGTGGGCGGTCATTTTCTCCCCTTCTTTGCATGGTAATTTACACCTGCTGTTTCAGATTACCCATTAAAAGACATTGAATATGAACTTTTAGTGGATTTTGGCTAACTGGTGCTGTTTTTTCTGGTTAATGTTGCTCATGTTGATATTAAGATATGTAAGGATGAGGTTTAACTTTTGATAAACACATTTAATTTATTAGAAGATTAAAAAGTCTCACTGGACTATTAGAGAGCTTAATGATCCAACCATGACTCAGTGCTAATTGGATTTATTTTGCATTCAGTTTAGACTTTTGCTGTGGTGATGTTACAGGAAAACTCAAAGTTCAAGCAAGAGAACCACTGTTGCTTTTACATAATGTGGAAGTTTAAAAGAGCTGTGGTGAGGTTCCAAATACAGACTCAACTGTGGAGGCAGGCAGGTGGGGAATTAAGTTGACTTTTATTTAAAACAAAACTAAAGGGACGTTAATGACAAGGTTCAGAACAAACACACACACACACATGCAAAAGCTAAATATAAGGCTACACACATGAAAACATACACAAATTTAGTCTAGGATCTGAAAGCGATTAAAGGAACTTTCATGGTATAAGTACTGAGGAGATTTATGACTAACAAAAGGCAGGTGTGGTAATTATAGTAATGGCAGTAAGAATAGTAAAAAACAGCGTAAACTTGACATGAGCAAACAGAGAGAAATAGACCATGACAGGCCTACTTTGCCATACAGCCACATAAATCCATCTGTTTGCATAAAGAGTGGCATGTCTGAAAGGGTCCTTTGCATGTGTTCAGACCGTCAGTACAATAGTAGACAAACAATGGCACCGACTTTAAAGCAGGGTCGAACAAAGGAGACGAAAGCTGTGTTCAAATTGTCCACTTGTTCCCTAAACCGTCCATATGGTGACGATGTAGGAAATTATTTGAAATTTCAACTGAAACTTGTCGTACAGGTATACATATACTACAGAACGTTCACAGCTCATTATTGTGATATCATTACCTCTGGTAACCACAATACTCCTCAGATGTTCATCGATTCACTTTCAAAACCTGCTTAATCCTATTCAGAGTTGCATACTCCACATAGAAAACAGAGAACCTCCTTGCTGTGAGGTGACCACACCACCGTGCAGTCCCCACTCTGAAGTCTCAACTGTGATTTGGCTTGTTTCTTTTTCTGTCTGAGCTGCAGGATTACAGAAATTATTATTAAAATATATACAAGAAACACACTTAAGTTTTAAGTTGTTCAGTCTGAGCAGTAAGAACATTAGCAGTAAGTTGTAACGCCTTTGAAATATTATACATGAGCTACAGCACTGTGGCTCTAAAAACATTGTTAAAAACAGTTGTTTTGTTGTTATATTTTAATTGCATTTTTTGGGTCATTCATTATTATATTGAATATTATCATGTAGTTGCCGCTGCAGTACATACTTGAAGTTAAGAGAAATTACAGGCGCAAATACAGCAGAATTGTGTCATATAGTTTAATGTCAGTATTGTGGAGAGAGATGTTGAAAAAACCATGTCGTCAGCCACAAACAGCAAACCTCTGCTGTCCATCATCTCAGATTTTGCTTGTACCCATCTTACCAGTGCCGGGTTATGCAACATTTCCGGCACATAATATTGAAGTTCTGCTGTATTCAAGTGGTGTCTGAATGCATCAGCTGGCAGCTATACCCTGTACATCAGTGAATCTATATAGTGAACGCAACATAGGGGTTGAATGAATGAACTATCCAAACACATCCTACAGGTTTTAGCACAGTGAGGGGAATCATGATAAATGCACGCTCACCAAAATTAGATCATACTCAAATAACACCACACAGTGCTTCACTTCAAACCCAGGTTCCACCCCAAAACCATGCTGCCTCTCAGAAGCTCCAAAGCCCCGAAGGAGGACGAGAGGATCAGTTTTAAAACAACCGATGTGTTGTCTAAAACCACCAGAGAGATCCAAGTTCAGTGTCAGAAGATGACATCTGGCCACAGGTTGTCAGTGCATAAATTTACCACACATGTACTGTACATCTATGCAACCCATTCTCCATGACAACTGATGCATGATGCGCTTCTCATTTTTCTTGTCAGTGCCTCTTTGTCCCCTCTCTCCTCTGTCCTGCCTGTGACCTGGAAACTGATGTCAGAAAAACATATTCAAGCATGAATTAGCTCCTAAAATGCTCCCAGAGCAGAGAGGAGACTGAAAGAGGAGCTATAAGGAGGATACACGGGTGTTTCTTTTGTGTAAGGGTTTGAAGGGGTGTGACACATTATTCCACACTGTTAACTGAATTAAATGCAAGAAAATCGAAGTTTTTGTTAACAATGTTAATTACAAACAGACAGAAATTTAAAAAAAAAAACAATAAAGAGATGATGCAGCTCTGTCGCACCTCGCACTGCAAATAATTGACCGTTGATCAGTTTAAGATTACCACTCTGAAGCAAACATGTCTAATTTTGAATACCTTTTGCCTTGACTCTTGTTCCTCCTCTTTTGCATCTTAGGTAGGAGGGACTTATATGTGAAGAGATAAATGGAGGAATTAGAAGCTGGAAAATAAGAATATGGGATGCCTTTTGTTATCCAAACCCTTCCATTTACACACATCATCTCATATTCATCTGTTGCACAGAACTGTTGGACCTTCTGGAGCCTTAAAACTCATTTCACATTAAAAAGCATTTAATAAAGCAGGGAGACCAACATGAAAAAGACATTAGACCAAAATAGGTTAATGGATGGCTATTGTATGAATGAGTTTTTGCTTCTTTCTGGTTTTTACGAGGTTTGATTAAATATCCATTTCATTTTTTGGTCTGTCTGCCTCCTATATGTCTGCTACAACTTATTAATCAGGACATGAATGCTTCTGTTGCTTTCAGGCTATTCTTATATGCTTTTGATAAGAGTAACATTGAGCATTATGTTAGTTCTGGTAGGCCACAGCTCAGCCCACATCAGCTGAGTGATCAGCCATTTCCTTTCAGTTCATTTAATTGGTAAATCATGTGGGGTGTTTTACTTGAGCTGCCTCAGTCTGCCCACATTTACTGCCTTTTAGGACAAGCCACTTTGCAACCCCAGATTCTCCTTTTAAAATCATGTCTTGATAAGGATCCTTTCATGAATTGTACGGCATCAAGCTGGGACTAAAGGTCAATCTTATAGTTGTAAATAAGGCTTCTAGCAACTGCACAATATGTCTTTAGAGGCCTATACAAAGAGAGCATGTGCCTCCTTCAGTACACTGAAAGGTAAAAGGTACCCTGGTACGCTATGGGCAGACTATAACTCAGAGCCTCTAGCCTCTAACTCTGACTTGTGGCCTTTTAAGGGAATTAAAATTGTTGTTTTGGCGTAAAAACATGGCACAGAGAAGCTTACCTTTAGAAATGGGATGTGCAGTCCAAATCAGTCCAAAGCGCTGTAATGAAGAGTTTTCCCTTATTCGTCTCTCATCTGATACTCTGTGTGAGTGACTGTAAATATCTTTATAACGTGTCTGACTTTATGTCAAATCTGTCACTGACGCTGCTTCGTTCTGCACTCTTGGGGGTCTTTGCAGCTGCAGATCCAAGAACAGAACCATAGGGCCAAATATAATGAAACTGTTGATATAACTGGAGATGGTTATGATTCTTTTTGACAAAAGTGGTCCTGACTAAAGTGTAAATGACTGCTGAGCAACAACATTGTTAAAAACTGTGGAACCATGATGGAAATGCATCAGTATGAGTATTTGATTATGCACTGAACACCTGAATATGAAAGGGGAAGGAGTTTTCAGAGCCATGGAAGTCTGTTTATGCCAAACTGATGTTAAATCTTTTACATTTCAGCACATTTTTATGGTACAAGATGTTATTTGTTTTGACTGTTATTAAGATAAAATTAAACTTCTCAAATGCACAACACACACACACACACACACACACACACACACACACACACAAAGACAGTACCCCAAGTACACACAAGCTTTGTCCAATAATTGAATCAATGATACGCACCTTAATATCAAACGTGGAATTTACAATGTATGCTAATTTTGAATTGGATTATTAAACATGCCAAAGATAAGTGGGACAACTAGTTGGGCCTGCATTAAAGAAGCTTATTATGAAGAAAAAAACTTTTTCTCTGCTTAAGAGCATGTGTTTGGGTATCTAAATGGAGAATACAACCAATGTCACTTTGTCTTTGGTCGCCCAAAATGGTTTGAAAATGGAAGAGCGTTGCTGACTTACTGGAAGACTGATATCAAAAATGTCTCTTAAAATGGCTTGAGACTTCTTAATATTTGCTCAGCAAGACAATTTAATGGCAGATCAGGATATTGTACTCTTCTGTGAAATAGATGGGTCCAGCAGTTTGGATTTTCCATGTAGAAAATATATGATATAAAATAGAACATGAAATATAGAGTCCTCAAAGTGGTAGTTATATGGAACAAAAATACTTCTAACCATCAAAAAATTGAATATGAATATGTTGACAGCAGTGGATGAGATAGAAATGGATAATCAGCTGCTATTCCCACATACTTACGGGTATAACAAATAGGTAATTCTGATGTAGGTGACCACTGGGCAAAATTGTGCAAACAACCTGAGCCATTTCAGTGCAGGACTCATGACAGAATTCTGCCTAACACAGAGATCCATCGACACAGTCTCATTCCTAACTCATAAGAGCCCATCAAAAGCATCATTCTATAGTGGTGGCTGAAAAAGCAACGCGTATCACTTGAGGCAATCAGGATGGACATCCAGTTCCCAAGCATGGGACTATTGCTTGACTGCTTTTGCTCTACTGCTACTCTAATTCATACAGAAGTTGAATGGACTACTTTATTAAGATAAGGCATTAAAATAACTTGATAAAGGTAAGGAAAACACAAGGATGAGGGTTTAGGCAACTGCCTAAACCTAACCAAACAACCAGTGAAACAAAAATAAAAGAACTTAAATACCTATCCAAAGGTAAACTTCATCTATTTACCCTCCAACTTCTTCACAAGGACCTTTTGCTTGGTTGTAGGTTACTTGTCCAGAAATAATTCTGTAGCATTTGATCCAAACGTTCAGTATCCAAAATTGCTGCAGTCACTTTGTCGGGGCACCCTTTGCCTGTCTTTGTCTCCAGAGGCTTTAACAGAACAGCAGTGGTTGAGACCGTGGGCATGACAACAGGTTTGCCATCCAGATGATGGTGAATCTTATTTCAACAATACAATGCTACGCAATGTTCAGCTCCAGAGTGTAGTCAGTGTTGGTTAACTGTGACCCATTGAAAACATCTGGGGCATTGTGAGACAAAAAGATACAGCAAAGGAGGCCTCAAACTTAGCAGCCGAATCCCTGAATGACATGCTCCTGTCCAAACCTAAAAACAAACATCGATTGCATGTTCAAAATAAGCTCAACAAAAAATTATTAAACTAGTCAGCTTTAGCTTTGGATGTGTTTTTACACATTGTTTTTAACATAGCTTATACTTTTTTATGGAGTATTTCAGCCTGTATATCACATGATTGTACTTATGGAACATGAGCAACAATATAAAAGGTACATGTTCCATTTTGAAGCTATCAGTGTTTTTCTGTGGACTGAGAGACAGAAAGCACAATTTCACAGAAAGGTCTCACTTTGTGTGTGTTTGCATTGTCTTCCCCTGCATTGTTATAGACATATATAGTTTATAGTGACTGAAAATTAATCTCACGACTCTCGTTAAGTGTCAGCCTTCTCGGTTTCCTCCGTCTGTGTTAAGAGGAAAGACACTCCATCAGGGTGACCTTCGCTGCTGTCGAGAAACACTTCAGTGTAATGGAGAGGAACTTAACTAAAAGAGAGAAAGAAGCACTTCAGTGCCCTTACTTCAGCTTAATTCTACAGCTACATTTGAGATGTTTTGTATTCATCTGTAAAAGTAACCGGATGGTAACCTTTCAGGAATCCTTTTCTTTCACGCTGGTGGTGTAAAGCAAAGCGTGCACTCAGCCATGCTCACTCAATGACTGCTTTGTGTTGCCAGTCGGTCTCAACTTGTGCGCAGCGTGTCATCTACTTTTTAGGGGAGTTCAACTCTTTCACAAAATGTGTTTTCAAGTGCTGACCCTGGAGACTCTTTATTCCTCTCTTTTTCAGCTTTACAAAGCACGTCTCGGTCAATAATGCATGCTTTCTCTGAAAGGCCTCTGTTGGCAGGGGTTGGAGAAACTGCTCTGTCTGGTGTGTCGTGTCAGTGTGTTCTGACCTACAGTTTGTGTATCTGAGACACAGTAAGAACCCAGAGGCAGAACCGCCTCTTAAAAGCACTTCACTGCCTTTGTGTTGCAAGCCTCTTTTTGGTGTTAAAAATAGTCACATTAAAATGTATATAAGAAGCCAATAATTTCCATTCTTAAATATTTAAACGAATTACAGTTGAATAGGTCGCAGTCATTGATGGTGCAGGGGGACACTTGCAGACCTTTTGCCCTCTTAGAATGCTGATCTGGTGCATCAGAAAGTTTTCTGAACCCTTCTTGGATTGTTTTTTAGACGCTAGGCTCCACCACACTCCTAGCAGCTGCACTCTGACACTCTTTAGACGAAGTAATTAACCAATCATTAGCAGCTGACATGAAAAGTGTTGCTGTCAGAGAAGGAATATCTCCATTTTCACCTGTCAAATACAGATGCATTGTGCTTTACTCTAGTGTCTGATGGGAGTCTGAGTGCTACAGATGAGACTGAGGTCAGATCTTCCAGCATGCTTACTGAATGTCTTTCCCCTTTTTTGTTTTCTTTCTTACTTCCTTAATTTCTTACAGAAAGAAACATTTATTAAGTCCACCTTATGAAGTTGAAAAGGTAGTAATGAAACTTGTGTCCCTTCTGGTACCGACAGACTGTATATGACAGCTTTGATGTTATATCCTTATTTGTAAGTCGCTTTGGATAAAAGCGTCTGCTAAATGCATAAACATAAACAACATAAACATAAACATAAACATAATGGTGAAGTAATCGTGATCTTAGCTCTCAACATCTTGGTCTTTTTGGTAAAAAATCAACATATTTGGACAAATGTGAGAAACTGGAGAGTGGTACTTGAAATCTGATTGGACAAAAATGCATTCCTTTCAGATAAACAAACAAAGAAGGACCAGCAGCACACTGAGCAAAAGAGTTTATATAGCTAATAACACCAGGCTTATGGACATCACGAGAAAAACATTCTGAATGCAAGTAATTCTGCTTTCCTCTGGCTTTCCTTTTTGGTCTGAACTTCTGAACGTTGCTATTTTTTCAAGTATTGCAGTAAAAAGCTTTGATATCTAATCTTATCTTTAAATTTTTTTTTTATTCTTTTCATACATACAACAAAACTGACGGGTGATTGTTGTTTTGTTTCCCTGTTTTGGCTATGTCTGTGACTTCTCTGGAAGCTGGGGAGCTGCTTTCACTTCGTGCATTTCTTTATTATCTCGTACAAAGTTAGCACTCCCTTAGCCATGGCAAACACACAACTTCTTGAGAAAAGCACACTGAGGATATTGTGTTCATAGCTCAACTGTTCTTGGCTGTGCACTTTTTGTGAATATCATTGAGGACACGAGGGAAACTCAATCACATGGTTGAGTTGGCTTCTTGTTCACATACATTTCTAGCAAATTGCTCTTTAAAATGTCACAGCTGCAGAGTTGCTGTGAGCATGCAGATCTTTCCTTGAGGGAGGGATAGGAATGTTTCAGACCATGGTGTGCTTTTGGCTGAATGTACAAAGCTGCATTTCACAGCACTCTAAATGCCTCAGGGCACGCAGAAGTAAAACTGTCTCGGATGGAGCTTGGTCTTTGCTGTGAGGAAGATGGAGCTTTCATTTTTTAATAGATAGATATAACAGCAAATTATATATATATATACACACACTATCATGTTTAGGAGACACAGACAAACAAACTGGACTGAATTATTTCTTTAGACACAGATCTGCTCAGATGGTTTGACCCAATGAGATTTTCCCACATGCATTTCAAAATAACTCCCGAATCTGCAGTGTTCATCGCTTTTATCACTTTTAGTGCCTTTTGTGAGCATCCATACAGACTTTTTGAAACTAACTGTGGGAAACCCAAGAACCTGATGACTGTACTATCAACTTACATAAAGTTTGAATACACAGCAGCAGTTTCAGTGAGAAAAAGCTGAAGTGGCTACAAATATTCCCATAAATGCATTCTAAGCAGTTTGAAAATGCATTTTTTTTCCAGCAAATGTCAAATGATGGCTCCTTCAACATTAAAACAAGCTAAACTGCAGGCTTGGCAATTCAAAATCTGTGTCTTCTGTGAAATTTGAATTCCTCCCATTTAATCATGTATTTCACTTCATCCATAATTCATTGTTAATAAGCAACTACGTGCAGCAAATCTCAGCATTTGAATCAAATTCCTGAAGAGACTTCAGCTGGGAAGACGAGGCACTGTGCAGTTAAGTGGGTCCGTGTCCAAACTGAGTTTAGCAATGAATAAGGAGGACAAACCTAAATAATTCACATGCTGACTACCTTTTCATCAATCTCTGAGAAGTAGAAAGCGCTTCACCTCTGCAGGAGTTAATAATAGATCCTGTAAAAAAAAGCAGGAAGATGGAAGAAAGTTCAAACTGCTGAGGCTTAAAGTAGAAATGTCACCAAGGGCACCCTCAACATATAAAGCAAGATTTCAACTTGCCAAATACAGTCGCTATGTATATGTCAGCTGTGTGTTATTCTAAGGCAAGAAAATCACAAAATCAACTAAAACAGAGTTATGCGTTTGTTTTTCTTGTTATATTAATATTTTATAGAGTTATAGCAAGTCGAAACAATTAGGATCAGTCTCCCCTGTCAGCTGAAAGCCATAAAAATGTCATGTTTCAAAATGACGTGTCATATAAAGGTTATGTATGAAGAGTGCTCCATTGCACACATTTGCTTTCGAAGTAGCTCAGGATATGCAATTTGCAATTTATTTGCGTCTCCCATAACATCATCACAGCAAAACACAAATCAAACCGCAAGTGTAAAAAAAAGCTGAAGGAACTTTTTCAGCAAAACATTTTAAAAGTTTAATGCCTGTAGAGCTGATATGCATGATTGCATTAAACTCTGCACTTATTAGGAAACCATTTACTTTGATTATGCAATCAATGGATGTAATCAATATGCGTCTGCAGTGCTGCATAATTAGGAAAACTCTTTACCCAAACCCCTCTTATCATTAGATGCTCAAAGTTACCCTGCTCTCATTTCCGCACATCTTTATGTTCCAGCGTTCTCTTGTGGTTAACACCCACTCTGCTAGAGAATTGATAAACGGCTTGAGGATTAACTCCAGAGGAGCGCTGCATGTGCCGGGAGTCCTCAGCTAAAGCATGGAGTCAACAGAGAACAATGAGTTGTGCCTAAAGATTGCAGGGAGTCAAAGAAACACAGCTTTGTAGTGCATTGATTATTGTTAGTTTATCCCTTATCGACTGTATTCAGAAGAATATCTTACAGCGCAGAGTAATGCATTTAATCCTGAGGAAACACGATGATGCACATTGTAAAGGTCACGATAAGCAGTTGCAATGACAAACTATCAGCGCATGAAAAAAAATGGTGACACACAGAGCTGTTGTAATTGGCAGCTGAAAAAAAAGTCATTGATAAGAGCAAATCAATGAAAACCATCTGGATTCATCTGTATGAGTCTTTTGGATAGTATCTATTGTTAACATTCAGAGTAAACCAAAGCTTACTGACAGGGTGGTGCAGTCACGGGAGTGAAGAGCACCCAAGCACACTCACAAACCGGACGCAGGTGAGGAGAATGAATTAACTTTTATTCAACCAAACCGAGAATGCTGCAAATGGAGGGAGTCTGGAATACATCAATCCAAAGTCCAAGAAGACAGCATGACAGAATTTGGAAAAGTTATCACGCAAATACTGGTTTCTAGTGAGGTCAGAGCAGCAGAAAACCTGGTGCACATACAGTATACTGAGGGAGGATAATTACAGAAAGCAGGTGTTGATCAAAACCAGGTGCGTGGGGAGGACGAACAAAAGAGACTGGAAATAAAACAACGATACAGAACACCAAAACAGAAGCATTGAGCAATAAAACTAAGATAAACTTAACAAAACATAACACATAAAACATGTTGTTGATGCGCATTTCAGACTTTAGAATACACATGGATCCTGCTGGGGGGGTCAAAATTCCCTCGATATATCCATTGTCTACCACACAATACGTGTGTTTGTATGTAGAAATGTAGGAATTTAGAGGTGCAAGCCTAACCCAGTAGGGATTTTAGTCACCTAATACTATCACTCTAATGCAGTATGTAATGCTCTTTGCTCTTTGACATAAATACAAGTAGGAGGAACCGCAGGCTCAGCAACAGCATGAAATATGTATGAGTATTGTCTCTACACCCAGCAGCCTTAAACCACCTGCAGATTGTGAGATTTACTCCTGTTGTTGGTGGGTTTGGTTTCTGAGATAAAAGAACTACCCCTGGAGATAAAGGGGCAGCAGCTCCTTCCTATATCTCTGATTCAGTTGAGTATTTGGATCAAACTATCTTGAGTCACATTTTTACATAGAGCCTTTTGCACCCTTTTATCCTTTATTCTTGCAGGTCAGTAATAGCAGTTTTTTTTAAATAAAAAATAATTACAGTATGCTGACCATTATGTAGTTTGTTTGTGTCATTCTTGAGTCCAAAATAAGATATTTATAAATGCAAGAAGGCAATAAATGTTTATTCTATTTACAGTCAAATAAGCTGAAGGAAGGTGTTTTAAATGTAATCTCTCTTATAATATATAATATAATTTATAATACATTTAACAAGCGCCACATCAGTATCACACAGTCCTCTTCATATTTTGATACATTATTTGCATGCAGGGTTTAGAAGGGACTGTCATTCATGTAAGAAATAATAACTTATAATTTGAATATGTGGCCTGTTGTGGTTGTGAGAGCAACTGCGTGTGAAGTGTCCAACTGCCATCCAATAAAGTGCAGGTGGTGTTGTACAACTAATTCATTTTAGTCCTAACTGTGATCGTTTTCTAACCCTAATCAAATGTCGAGTGAGAACACAAGTTAAATAGTATACAGTGCTAGAACAAGGGACTTATAAATGACCTCCGATTACATCAAACCACATCTAATTAATCCAATTTATCTTAAGAATTAGTAATTAAATTAAATTAAGGTCAAATGAATGTAACCAAAAGTTGTAAGTAAGCGATACAACAACTGTTTGCTGGAGTCAAACTCACCTTCAAATAAAAGTTGGTTGATGGGTCATGTACACGTACACAGGCAACTCGATCTCATGATAAATTGTGAAATATCTACCTCGGTCCACAGTGTAAGACATTTCAGTTTAACAATAAAGGCACAGAAAAAAAAAACTGATTTGTCCATGCATCAGTGTTCTACATTCAGATCCATCTTCCTACGGAATGTGAACTCTAACCCACGTGTTGCTTGTGTTTGATTGTTCATGTAAATTAATAAATAAAACTACACAAAAGTCTTATTTCAGATTTTGAGTCCCTTTGTGTGGCAGTTTGTTGTCAGAATAATCATCCTCAAGATGAAATCAGAAGGCCAAATCTAGCTACTTACAAAGAGGGTTCTCTCTCCAGGAGGTGACAATGAGCCATTGGAGTTCGGGGGGGAGGCAATTACCTCGGGACTTTTCTACCTCCCTCCTACACACAATTCTTTACTTTTCTACTGCACTCTGATTGGTTGGTGTTCACAGTTAAATGTACATGATTAAGTCTACAAAAAATGAAAAGGTTATGCTTAAATAATTTCCATCATGCCACACAAACACTGTCCTACACAAAAAAAACAGTCTGGGGATATGTTGCCATCTTATAATTTGCAACCATGGTTTGCAGCAATACTACGTGCTGGAAAAGTGGACAACTATACATGTGCATTGGTGAGATTGGACTGGCACAGATTGCATACATAAATGGTCTCAAGAAGCATGATTATACGTTTGGAAAAGCTATACCTGATTAACGCTTTGTACCACACACTGAGATGGTCTAATGCTGTGATATTTACCTTCGATATTTATGGGTTGATATATGTCAGCCAGGTGCCAGAAAGTTGAAAAGAAATCTTACTGTGATAAACTGAACCAGAGGACAGACGTGTGGGTTCCGCCCATACATTTCAGAATAAAAAAAGGCTTCCTGTTCTTTGTCTTACATCTTTAAAGATGATTGTCTCCAGTCTCATTGCTTCCAGCCTCCTTTGTTACTTTCCCCTCTTCTGATAGCAGAAGACATCAGAATATTTTCCCAAAGAAACCCTCCAGAAGTGAAAAATGACAATAAGCATACGTTTAAATTGTGTGTGTCTGATGTTTTTTAGAGGCATACAGTGATGATCACAATGTGAAATTTCAATACCACCCTTGAATATTCCTCAATCAGACATCTCTTAGCAAACTATTTGCAACAGAATCAGAATCAGAATTTGTTTTATTGTTTTTCTTCATAACAAGAAAATCTAAACTTTATCTTATTTTGTGCAAATCTGTTGTCAGAGTTGACACCTCAGATGATACCATATGGACTTCACAGACGGCAACATCTGTTGTTTCTGTCCTGTCATCTGTTGAATTCCCTGTATTCTGGCTGACACCAGTTGGATAATTTTGGTCGTGGTCATGAGAGAGCTGTCCGAGATCCTGAACCTCATCATCTCTCTGTCCCTTTCCATCTGTCTGCTTGATGACCCCTCCAGTCTTACAACACCCCCTCTCCAAACTTGTGTCCCAGTGATCAAAGAAAACTTTGATACTGAACTGAGAGAACAATTTATCAAAACCCACTGGCTTATTCTGTTAACATCAACCTAAACATCAACATAAAACCCGGCCAATAAGCCCAGTAATGTTAATAATTAACAAATTTGGAAAGTCCTGAGTATGTTTGCGCTCGCTGTGTAATGGTAATCTGCACTGAACCTGTTAGGGAAAGACTGTGGTTTGCTTTAAAGGATAAGACCGGTTTTTTGACATTGGGCCCTTGATTTCACATTATAACATGATGTTCTACTCACCCCTGCTTGTTGTTGGTCATTCGGAGCTGTTCCGAAGATATTCGCGAGGCGTCTGGCTGCTCTCTTGAGATATTCGGCCATGAAACGGTTTCCTATGGGCAAGCTTATACAGGCACAAACTATGCTGTTTATAATTTATTAATTACTCTACATTAGCACTGATAACGTGGAGGTGCGTCGCTTACTTAAAAAAATCCGGGTTACTAATTTTGAATTTTAGCCGAATGAAAAAATAGGCAGCAGGTCTGTGGGCTGTCTGTGGCAGTAGCACGACGATGACGTCAGTAACACCCACTTTACGACGAAAAAATCAAAATTACAATAACCCGGATTTTTTTAAGTAAGCGACGCACCTCCACGTTATCAGTGCTAATGTAGAGTAATTAATAAATTATAAACAGCATAGTTTGTGCCTGTATAAGCTTGCCCATAGGAAACCGCTTCATGGCCGAATATCTCAAGAGAGCAGCCAGACGCCTCGCGAATATCTTCGGAACAGCTCCGAATGACCAACAACAAGCAGGGGTGAGTAGAACATCATGTTATAATGTGAAATCAAGGGCCCAATGTCAAAAAACCGGTCTTATCCTTTAATGCAGAAAAACTCCAGATCCAAACTTAACCAAACCACAAAGTCTTTGTTGTCAGATAAGCCACTCCAAACACTTTCCACTGACTATGATGCAGCTCATACATTTTTTTCAATCAGAAATCTGAACATTTAGACATTTCGAAATTTCAAAAAGTCTATCTTTCTAGGAGCAGTGCATTTGTCATTCTGGGCAATCAACACCCAAACCTCACTGGAGTAGGGTACCTTTCATTGTGTGTAGATTTACTAACAGAATAACACACATGCAAAGGAACAAATTACCCCGACTCAACTGTGATGGAAGCTGTCTTTGATGGTCACCTTTGTAGCGTCTGAATGGTAGATGAAGCCCTTCATGATATCATAAGAGGCTGATGTGAATGTTCAACACAGTCTCACATCGGAATGTGGAAATGTTACTTTGATCCATAGAACAAAACGCACCAGATTCATAATTAAAGCTCAAATCAAACCATCTTGCAAGAGCGCCAAGTTTGAGTGCTGTTGGACTTAGTAAAGTCGAATCAGAGAATGTAGACGTTGACAAAGAGCAGGAACGTGTGGAAAAGAAGTCTGTTGCTGTGCAGACACCAACCTTGAACACTTCCATTACAGAGCTGCTGTTATTCCAGAGACATAACGCGATAAAGAGACATAAACATGAAAGTCACCTTCAAGCCATTGTGCAGTAATTCATATCATGTAATTACACACATGATTATAGCTGTAGCATCTCTCTGCGCATGTTTAAGTAGCTGCTGATGGTGGGTCCCATCAGGGATATCTGTGTGACCTTGGTTTGTGCAGGAGGGAGCATCATCGCTCAGACAACAATAATAATGGCAATACAAGTGAAGCACAGGGGACATCATTGTCTTTAAGTTATACATAACTTTATTTACCTTCATTAGTTGCTGACAGTGTTAAAAAACAACCTGCTCAGTAATTCAAGACACTTGAGCCTGTAATGGGTGTTGAGTTGACAGTGACATGGCGCTATTGTCAGAAACATCAGATTGTCTCTTATTCATCATCCATTATGACATCTCAGTTGTCATGTTTTTGTCCCGTGTTCTCGGCAGATGCCAGTCAAAGACACTTAAACTTTGACACTTGAACAATCGGCTTTAAGCAATCTTCCAGAAAATGTGTTTCTCATTCAAATGATTGAGATTATCTCAATTTGTGTATGTAGCTTTTGAAACCCTCAGATAAAGTTCACCCAAAGATGATTGCAAAGAAGGAAAGAGATGTATAGTTTTTTTTTCCGACAATTCGCTTTTGAACTTCATAGAAATGAATAAGAAAGTATAATACGCGCTCACCTAAAGAGTCTAAAAGCACCTGTAATTGCTGTGCTGCTTCTTACACGCAGCTGGATCCAGCTGGTTCGACCTGACTCAGTGAAAGAGCTCTTCGCTTCCATTAAAAGGCTAAAAATGAAACTGCTTTCAGAGTCATTATGGTTTTTAAGTTGCTGAAGAGAATAGGAATCATCATTATTCACTATTATATTCTGTTTGTGCCATCCAATAAGTCAGCTTTTCTCCACATCTTGGGCCAAGATTCAGAGTGATGCATGCATAAATTCTGCAAGGCTGCCAGGATTTCATCAGTAGGGAACAAATTAGGAGAACGCCCAACTTCCTCCACCATATAAGCAGAAAACGTGGAGGCTCCATGCATCCCAAATGACACGACAAACGGCGATGACTAATGACTAATAAATATCCTCATTTGTACCACCTGCTTAAGGAGCGACACTGAGTGATGCCCACAATGAATTCCTGCTTGACGGCAGAAATGATTTTAACTGGTAAACTGTGGCAAGACAATAAAACACCCAAGAAAACTACAAAAGAAGTTGTATCTTTAATGACAAGAAGTGAAGTGCATCATCTATTGGGCAAACTGCTTTTTTCCCTGCTGAGCAATAATCTTGCTGGCTCTTTTATGTTAAATTCAACTATTCTAAAACATTTATCATGTTAATTGAATTTTAGACATAATCAGTTAATTGCAGCCTCTCTAACACATTAAGATAGGTATGGTCATTTTCAGCTCCACAAGGGTTTTGCTACTGGTATAAGAGCCGTAAAAAAAAAAGCCCTACTCTCCAAACAAGAGCAAGAATCAACTATTAAGTTAGGATTTATTTGCAATTCAGGGCAGTGCAGGTACAGTGGAAATACTGTCCTTATCAGACACAGTTATAGAGGAGAACATAGTGCAGTGCTTTGCAGCTTAAGAGTTAGACATTTCCCTCTGGAGTCAGTGGAGAGAAACTAGGAGCTAAAAGGAATAAAAAATATCACACCTTCAAGTTACTTCAGAAAGAATGCAGATCCCCAAGCTTTTAGCACCCTTTACTGTGTTTATTTCAAAGGGATAAAATAACTCAGCAGTCTACAATCAATAACTCATAATAACAAATGAAAAACTGGTTTGTTAAAATGATCAAAACTACAGAAAAGTCTCATTTCAAGTTTCTAAGCCCTTTGCGTGGCACTTCAGTTTGTGGTCAGTTTCATCATCCTCAAGATGAAATCAGAACTTCCAGGTCAAATGTAGTAACTTGCAAAGATGGTTGACCTGTGAAAACCTACCAGAAGGATAACCTCAATAACTCTGCATCCATCAAGCCCTTATTGGGCCGGACAAGAAGACTCTAATTAAAGGCTGAGTATTCAATTTGCCTCATTTGGTGTATTTGGATACTTGATTATCCAGATGAGTCAGTATCTCTTTTTCTACTACTTAACAGCACCTTTGACAACTAAAACACTGTTAACAGCCCAGTCAGGTTGTCAAAATTTGCTCTGGTTTATTTCATATGAAACTAACCCTTTCAAATTCAGTGTTAATGAGCTGTAAATTTGACAACTGTTGAATCTTATTCTATTATTCTACAGCAAAAACTGGTTTAATATACTTGATTTAAAATCTCAAAATCACACACACTTTGTCTCATATGACCTGAAACCTGAAAGTAGGCTTGTTTAGATATGAGCAGATATACATTTACTATATACTGTAGTAAATCACCTGACAAGGTTTTAAAGTTTGTTTCTTTGCATTCTCCAGCAAATTGATGGTGGAAGTAGTTCATCCTTATCTAACACAGTTCTCAGATAAACAACTCCAGATATTAGCTGCTACAGTGTGACACCATTTGGCGTTGGCCATATGCAAATTTCTGTTCCCTCTATTGCAATAGTAAATCACACCCACGCAGAACAGGAGAGACTACTGCAAGACAAGAGTGGGGAGCAAGCCTATCATTTCAGGAATCTCTTCCACGATGAGTGCTGGCTTTAAATACCTCTGTTTAATTGCTGTGTCATGACAGGATAATTACCACTGCCTATACAACTATTCAGTGGAATCAGCAGGCCCGCAGACATCCACCACTTTTTGTCTCTTTGCATGGCTCTGCAGGGAGTTGTGTTGACAGCAAACTGATGGTAAAATAAAATCAGCACAAGAGCCCATGCAGGTGGTACATTCAAAGATGGAGAGAGGTCTTTTATTCTAGCTTTGATTGACACTTATTCATTAGGGCTAATGCACTCCTCACATGAACACAATATGTTTCTTAAGAGGGCCAAATCCACTCTAAATGTGATTGCTTTCAGATCAGAACACCCCTGTGAACCTGTAAAAGGAGCAGCTTTTGAGTGAAGCCAGATCCTGTAAAATTGGGTGAATAATAGTTTGGAGAGAGTCATACTAAACAGCTGCGGTCTTTTGAGTTATTTTGTCTCTAAGAGATACATTTGTGACAAGGTTTTATAGCAAACCTCTGCCACATGAATTAATGCAGTGTGTAAAACCTGCATTTTAAATGTGGTGCTGACATTATGCATGAGCACTGACTGCCTCATCTCTGCTCTCACACAGGCAACTCAAACAATTAGAAAGGCTGCAGCAGAGATGGAAAGACATTAAAAGAAAATTTGGAATTTATGGAAGGTAAATTTTAGTGTGACTCACACAGACTGAAGAAATCATCTGGCTGTGAGTTCACTCTCCTCTGACCAAACAAAACCCATCCACCGGGCTGGATGCATTTCAGGTGCTAATTCCTCTGCACTGAGGTAATGTTCAGTCATCCCTTCTCATCTTGTTCATTCTTTTTTCACTTTAAGCTTTGGTCGCATTTTCCACTGTTTATACTCATTTATAAAGCACAGGTGTAAGTTTCAAATGGGATTTCAGAATTTTGTTAGATAGGTTTTTTTTTTTAAATAATCAGCACATTTTCTGAGTTGAATGCAAGCATACTGTTGGGAATTACCTCAAAGTATAAATCAGAGAACATCTTTAAATTCTAGCTGATGTTTGCCTGTTTGTGGGGCTCCCAAATGGCAGTTTTCTTTGATGGGCCTGTGAAAAGTACATATTCATTCAGATATTAATCAAAACATGGTTCAGTGTTGAGCACTGATCGGGCAGATTCAGCTCTGTGACCTATGAACGAACCTATCTGCCATCCACTGAAAAGCCCCACATTACACCTGGTTGACTGCCATAGGCACCACTCCAATTGAAATATAGCTCAAAACCACTGGTTCAATGGTGAGAAGAACAGTAAGAAGGCTGGATACTTTCATCTTATGTCACTGCCCATGATTTAGAAAAACAGGGGGTCTAATCATCTGGTTAAGATACATTTTACATTAAATTGATCATATTTTTCTCTCATGGACCAACATGGTGTACTTAGTGTACTGGCAGGGTTAATCTCCACAGGGGTGCTGAAAAACATTTGCTGCAGACAAACAGCTTTTGAGTCTCAATAAAGTGTCTTGATTAGAATACAATACACCTCATCAGCAGATGGAAACAGTCTGCAGATCCAGCTGTTGGTTATCTTGATTGTTGCTCTGGGAGATGCCAATCATTTGTTCTTCAAGAGCATAAAACTGAAAAAAAAAAAACACATACATTTCATACAATAATATATACAAAAAATGATCCTCCGTTATCCATTCTAGGTGATGTTTATTTCAAAGTCACAGGCTGTTTTTCTGTCACTCTTTGTAAGAGTAAAGCTGCTTATACTGTAAATTCCTCCAAAAGAATGGCCTCAAAAACAATATTTTCTTATATTTGGTGATTTTTCTGACAGGAAAGAAAGAAACTGCATATTCCAAAGAAAAGAAATACATGTCAATATTGTACCTCCATCTAGTGGATAAATCCTGTATTGGTTCTTCTTGTTGAAAGAAAAAACTGTCCATCCATCATAGATATGATAATTGAAATAAAAATGCTGTAACTCATAACATTTGTTCAAAATGTTAGTGTTTAAACATGTATTTCAGTGTGATGTCTGCCTACAGTCTCCAGCTACCACAGTGCAGTAGGCTAGTGACAATGGCTCCAAAAGGGCCTTCGTTTTCGAGATACCCCTTCCGGAGGTAGAACCAAACCCAACAATGTTTTTCCTCATCTCAAAGGTCTCCCATACATGAAATTGATTCTTGGCCAAAATGATTTTACTGCTAAGGCTGAAATATTGACACATTTTTATATGCACCCCCAAACAAAAAAAATACCAAAAATGTGACCTCTCCGTATAGGAGTAAAGGCATAAAAAGTCATGCAGAAAATTAACGGAAGCTTTGAGAGCTTTGACAGTTGGCATGGTTGTCCCCAGGGGTCCACTATATGTACTAGAAAAGGTTAGATGTGGATATCTTGATGTATGAAGTAATATAGGCCTATAATCACACACCTAAAATAGGCGGAAAGTGATAAAAAATTATGTCTATACAGAATGTCATCATTTACTTTGAAATGGCTTTATCAGGGAGTGTCAAGTGCAGACATATGATATCTTGGTTGAAAGCTGGGGTTGTGCTGAATCTAGCAATACCAAATATGTATATATATTGTGAAGACTGAAGATGGTATATCACCAAATGAATGAAGTGTCCACAATTAAAGAAAACTAAAAGAAGAGACAGCCCCTATTTCAATGCACTTTAGTGGTGAGAGGATTGCTCATACTTTCTACTCCAGTATATTACTTCAAATACACTTGTAATGGGTAAGTGATGTTCTAGATCATATTTTATTAAGAATCAGATTAGAGTGAAAATATCTTTAGACTATATATTTAGATCATATATTTCAGATTAGAGTGAAACTATATTTATATTAAAAATATCTTCTATATCTAGCATATCAATAAAGTATCTCTACTCTACTCTACTGTATTCATTACAATAGCTTATAGCCTAAATACAATTTATGAATTAAACTAGACTGCAGAAAATGCAAAATGTAGGTTTGTACATGCTGTTAAAGTGTGTGATACCTGCAGCTCTCTGATCTTCAAACTCACCAGTGCACCAGTCGCTCAGGAGACACCAGAGATCTTCAGTTCAACAGTTGGTCAAAGTGCTTTAGTGACTTAGGCTACTATCTAACACTATCTACACTGACAGGTAAATCATTATTCATGACATTACAATAAATACAATTTATGAGTTAAATAGCTACATTACTATAATTAACTGCAAGTTTAGTTGTTAAATAGCCTTTAGCTTAGCTTAGCTAGAGTTTAACTTAGCTATCTGTGCTAGTTCAAGGTATAGTGCATGTACAATGAAATTAATATTGTATTAAGACAATGATAATACTGAAACGTACATTTGTTTTCTCTTTTTACTTTGCACTAGTGTGTTGAATTATGGAGGATGTTGGATCTGAATCTTTGTATCATTTGTGGGAAACATTTTGAAAAGGGCAAGAAAAAAGATCCCTATGTCCAAAACCCCACAATAGAGGGCCTCCAACGCATACTTTCTCTTGCTCTGCAGAGAGATGATGATGTTCATAAAAACCTCGCTCCACACACAGAAGATATACTTTCAGGGAAAATTAAAGTGTCATACCATGTATCATGTAGAGCGAACTACTGCTCAATTAAGACAAAAAAAAACATAAATTCGCAGATGTTGACAGTAGGCCTACATGCACATCTGTGCCAAGGAGGCTGGATAGGGGCGCTACATCGTCATTTGATATACGGAATGATTGTTTCATTTGTGGCAAGGCCAGCACTAGGCCAGAGCCTCTGACAGCCATTTCAACCGGTACAGGGGCGAGTACCAGAGAGAAGGTCCTTCACGCAGCTTCTGAAAGGCTTGATGACGACGTACACCTTCGAATGCTTTCATACCCAGATCTCTTTGCATATGACGCAAAATACCACAAAAGCTTCCTTGGACACTACGTCTCTGAAAGAAACATAATGGCAGCAAGAGGACGACATGAATCAGGAAAGAAAACATCTGACAAAGCCTTTATCAAGCTTACTGAAGGAATTGATAAAACAGTTTTGTCTAAGGAAATGAAAGTGACGACTCTCAGTTATTTGAGTAGTAGCTATGACAACATACTGATGCTCATTTCTGAAGAGGATGATGTATCTTTAATCCAAAAATACAGATCCTGGAAACTAAAGGGCAAACTGATGCAGCATTACAAAGACAGATTGGTGTTTATTCCACGTCCAGGAAAGTCAGATCTAGTGTGCTCAGAGACTTTGACTGTGGGATGTGCATTGAGGGAAGCTGATCTACTCCGAGAAGATACTGAAATGCAAACAGAAGATTATGAGACAACCATTCCAGAGACAAGTCTGTCTGAAGGTCAGATATTACACAGGGCTGCAGAAATATTGAGGAAAAGCATGGAGCACGTAGAACATGACAGTAAATCATATGTCAACAGTGATCATCTATCGCGCTCTCACTGTAGCAAGTATGTACCAAACACCCTGTATGATTTTGTGAACTGATGTGTTGATTCATGTGCCCACAAAGCATACCAAACATGTGATGACGACCCAGGTTGTAAGGACAATCTGTCTGTGATAGCAATCTGTCATAATCTCATTGGGCAGAGCCGTCAAATCCAGACTCCAATCACGCTCGGCTTCGCCATTTTGATTCATCATGAGTTTGGAAGTAAAACTCTAATTGATGAACTAAGTGCAATGGGGCACTGTGTCTCCTATACAGAGGTACGGCATTTCCTCACATCTGTGGCAGCAGACCAGATATCAAGGATAGAGCGAGGCGTCTATATACCAACAGGCCTCACCGGAGTTGCTGAACATGGAATTGTTGACGCAGCAATTGATAACTTTGATCAGAATGAGGATACCTAGGATGGGATGGGAGGGTGGATGGTCAGCCTTGCACCAATCTGGATGAGCTGAGGTACACCCTGGCTTCTACCACAGACGTTTGTTCATCAAATCTGCCTCCGACAGAGGATGCCTTTGAACAACATGTAGAGAGAGCATTATACCAGACAGCAGTGTGGCGTCACAGCCACCTGCCAAAGCCGAAGCTCTGGGACCCAGTAGGTAGGGGATGGAGACTCAGAGAAGATGGGTCAGTTGAACCGGTCATAAGGACGCTGCACCGAAGGAAGTCAGGGACATTACCCATCTTTACTGTAAAGGCAAATGCAAATGCGATGATGGCACCAAATGTCAATGCTTCGCAGTGGGACTAACATGCACTAACTTTTGCTCATGCTTCCCTGACTGTCAAAATGTGACCCACTTTAACACAGAAGATGATGTGGATGAGTAGATGTACCTAACTTGTTCTGTAAGTTCATCTAAGTTCTTATTAAAACGTTCGTCAATGCCAAATTGCAGTCCCGCCTCCTCAATCTCGTTTAAAAAAAACACCTCATTGTTCAAAATCTAACTTTGTTTCACTATTAATTCTATTTTACAGTGTGTTGCTATACAGTATTAACTCCTTACATTATTAAATATCTAAAGGGTACCAGAGCTTGAAGAGCTTTGGTCTTTTATATCACTGGATAAAGGACTGGAGGCTGTCACTGATTCATTTTGCTTCATTTAGCACACCTCCTTCTTTTGGTAAAATAACATCTTCAATACTCATATCATATATACATATTTGGTATTGCCGGATTCAGCACAACCTCACCTTTCATTTGAGCTATGATATGTGTTGCTATGATCATCATGAGCAAAGCAACCATAAAGGAAATGATAACATTCTCCATAGACATATTTTTTCCTCATTGTCCGCCTATTTTAGGCACGTGTTTATTGGTCCACATCTTCTTCATACATCAAGATATCAACATCCAAAAGCTGCAGTGACTCCCTGGCCACAACTGTGCAAAGTCCCAAAGCTCTCAGGGCTTCTGTTAATTTTCTGCATGACTTTTGAGGTCTTAACACCTATACGGAGAGGTTACCTTAGGTGCCTTAGTATTAAAATAATTTTGGCCAAGAATCCATTTCATGCATGGGAGACCTTTGAGATGAGGAAAAACATTGTTGGGTTTGGTTCTACCTCCGGTAGGGGTATCTCAACATTTTAGGGCCATTGTCACTAGGTTAGAGTAGATCATAAAGCACACATACACGCCACATTTATTTATATCGTCATTGAGGATGAATACCATTCAATTTGTCCATTCTTAGACAAATATATCTGTGAGGCTATTCCAGTGGTTGGCTCTTGGGCTGCTCCAGCAGCCACCTGTGGTGCTCCTTGTGGTGCATATTCTAAGTGAAAGTCATCTTCAAATTCACATTCAGATTCAGATCTAAATTATCCTCATATTTGGAGACATCTTCCTCTTCCACATCGCTATGTGCCTGACTCTCTTCAAATATGAGTTCCAAAGTCCTCTGGCAGCTAAATATTTTTGTCATATTGATGCTGGAAGACTGTACTGTGATTTAGAGGTATTTATCTCTCTGTCTCACCCCCTTGATGTGCAGGTGTAAAGCATATAGTGCGAGAAAATGTTTGATTTTTACAATTTTATGGAATAACTTCTAAAAAAGAAAATGAGAACAAACAGCTTCTGTGTGCTTTGATGATAATAATTTAACATTGTGTGTGTCATTGGGCATGTTTCTGTGTGTCTCTGTGTGTGCGGGTCAAAATGACCCGAAGACCATATGAAGGATGTAAATGTGTGGGGTATAGTAGCATGTGTGCTAAAACATTTTTTTGTTTTGTACATGTTTATCACAGAAAATAAGCTAAGGCTATTGAGTTTCAGGTAGAAAAAACGTATACTTGTACCATTTTTCTTCTTTTGAAAATTTGAAACGGGTCAATTTGACCCGAATACCATACAAGGGTCAATAAATAAAATTGCGAAAATTAAATAAATGTTTTAAAAAAAGAAGGAGGCGAAAACGTGGGCGCTGGTTACCACTTTTATATGTTTAATAGCAAAAAAATATATATGTACTCTCCTCAGTTTATCTTTTAGACTACTTTTCCCAGCATGCACCAGGCCGTGAATCTGCTAATATGATTGGCTGTTTAATACCCGCCCCTGACAGTCTGCCCGGTCTTTGGGTTAACTGTCATGTTTGCTACAAAGCAGCTTGCACCCAAAGGAACACGGTGGGGTAAGAAATTATTATATCATGGCTGCTCGCACTAGCATGTGCTGCCGCTGGTTTAACAGACACAACAGTTTAAGAAATTTCAGAAAACTCTTCACTACGTGCGCGAACGGCAGCGTGCAGCGGATGTATTCCAGTGCTACGCACAAGGAAAATGAGCTTGGACTCCGGGACTCCACTTTCACTGCTCCAAACTTCGTCGCATCTCTGAAAAGCTCAAAACAGGTGAGACTGACGCCAGGACACTGCCTGGACGTTAAATCTGGGACTGGTGTTCTGCAGTTTTAAGGTGATAACAGGCTAACAGCTGGAGTCACAAGCTAATGGTCTTTGATGTCTGGTAAGATGATAAGTTGTTACAAGTTTCTAAAGGATCTTCAGTCCAGTTTAGGGCCTGATGGAGGCTGAATTTGCCAACCATGTTTGGGATTATTTATTAACCAACAAGGTGATGACCGTGACATTGCTCTTTTAACATAAAGGAACTATGTGTGCTGTTTGTTTCTGCCTGCATTGTTTTTATGTCATTGCAAAGAAAAGTTTGTGAGACTGAATCAGAGGAACAGACCTCATAATGAGCTGCAAACTGCATTAGTTTATTATTAAGTTATGTAAGTCTGTAGCAAATAATACAAAATTCTATCTCCTTGCATAACAGAGCATGATAACCACCTCAAGTCAGGAAGCGGGACTTAATATTTTAACTCAGAATAATGAGAGCAACATGACCACTATGGCAGTATTATATTGATTCAGTTTATTAGCCTTCCAGGAACATGTGTTGTCAGTGACAGCAATGTTCCACTTGCGCAACCTTTTCCTAAAACAACATGGTCTTTTCAGACATAGAATTACTAGTTTAGTTAATAGTTAATAGTTTTTTTAAGGATTTGCGGATCCTAATTTGAGCAAAAGAGGCCTGAAATTGATCTTTAACACAGAATTAAACAGGGATGAATATGATTTCAGTATGTTGCTGTGTCTTATCTACTGTAAAGTCACATGGTGACCTTTGTGCTGAAAACTGTCGTAAATGCTGGGGACAGTAAAGGTCATGCGGCGTTTACAAAGCCTTAGCTTGAGTGTGAAGCATTTTGATGTGTTACCAGAAGAAATTTAATTTTTTCTTTATCTCCAGGAGAGGCTGAGAGATGACGGCATCCTACCGTTTTCAGCATTCTTGACGGACAGTTTTGGCCGCAGACACAGCTACCTGCGCATCTCCATAACTGAGAAATGCAACCTTCGCTGTGAGTAGATGCCCCCCCCCCCCCCCGTGAGCTTTGGTTCGTTATCTCCGGCTCTTTGTAGCTAACATGATAAAGTACATTTGATATTGATAGAGATGGATGATGATTTTATCAACAGTCTGTACAACTTTTACTGACGTTCCCCTCACTTTCTTTGCCGGGATCTAAGTTTGCTGAAGAGATTTAACCAAAGCATTCTTTCAGCTGTTTGATGTTTACCGACTTGTCTGAAGGAATTTGTCACCCTTGTTATCTGATTGAAGAAGAGTTTTTCCAAACATGATGGCACCTTGTTACCAAAGAAGAGGGAATTATGTTTTTCACCTTTTTTTTTGTTTTGTTTTGTTTCTTCACATCATATTTTCCTCTCTTTCATGGCCTCTTAGCTACTTAAGTTTCATTATCTTTATGTTTAAAGTTCTTTGGGCTACACTGGGACACTCATCGTGCTGCTGCCTTTGCTTTTCCATCATGACTGATTGAAGGCAGCATTGTATCATATTAGCGGTCATGTTCTCATCAACATTTTTACTCAATTTCTAAAGGCTGATGGAAATGGAAAATTATTAAAACCTTCCTGAGTTTCACAGGAGGTTTTTAGTTTCCTTAGTTTTTACCTGTTTTGGAAACAAGTCGATGGATGTGAGGATGAATGAGTTCTAACATAGGAAACATGTTGCTAAAATGACCGATCATGTGAACAATCGCCTGTTTCTTCTTAAAGAATAAACATGGCTCAATCTCACTGGCCTGACGGAATATTAACAAAGTAACCAACCAACCTAACCAAATAAGTCCCTAAGACCTTGCTGCATTGTTCTCTCAACATTTTGTCTGTAGTTTGCAACATTTATTCTGTTTGTTGTAGTTACGTGCAGCACAGCTTATCTCGTATTCACTTCAAACCAACCAATGCAAACAGGCTGATATTCGTTTCAAAATTTAGCTTGAAAATTGCATGGAAACTCCGCCAATTTGTGCTTTCAAAAAGAATCTCAGCATTACATAACCTGTGTCAGACCATCCAATTTGGCCTCCATACTTTACAAATAGAAGGTCAAGGTGCAACAAAGGTTGAAACAGTCCCTCTGTGTCTGTAAGGGTTGTGTGAAAAGGGGCTTGGGGAAAACAAACGCATTTAAAAAAGCTTATGTTAACACTTTTCTTTCAGATTTGCTTTAGTAGACTTGAACAAAAGGTGTAGCTTCTCGTGTTGGGCTCATTTTATTGCAGGTCGAATGAACATATTCATCAATGGTAACATAATCTTGAAAAGAAAGGAAGTCCTTCTGATGGCGCGTACATAGGAAGGACAGCAGAGTTTTTAACACACCAGAGTAAGCAATAATAAATCAATAAAAAAAAGACAGGATTGAAATTACAATGTGACAATTTTCTTTTGATCAGTTTTTTGTGTTCAGCTGTCTAATTTTTTTTGTTTTCTATTAAAAATAACTCAATCTTGCACAAATTAAACCCCCCAGTTTGAAGACGATATGAATGTCCACTTCTCTGGTTTACTTTCTGTCCTCGTTTGCATCATGTGACATGTAAATCAGGAACTCCTTGTTGTGAAGGCAGCTTACATCGTTGATTCTCCCCATTTTCAGGTCAGTACTGCATGCCAGAGGAGGGCGTGAAGCTCACACCGCGGGGACAGCTGCTGTCCACCTCCGAGGTGCTGACCCTGGCTCGCCTCTTTGTCCGAGAGGGAGTGGACAAAATCCGGCTCACCGGAGGGGAGCCCCTCATCAGACCTGATGTGCTGGATATTATCAGTAAGGAAATGGTTAAAAAAAAAAAGAGTTAATTACCACTGAAAGTTTATTACCACTGACACTGATGTGTGTTGTGATTCGTGTTATTCTTTTAAATGACATTACAAGTTTGAACACTGTAACCAACTAATGGCAAACATGAACTTGCTTTGTACATTTTGCTACACGGTTAAATGAATGTTCTCAGGGACGATTCTTTGATTCAACAGAGAGAGATTCATGTGCAGACCCTGCTGACTGGACCTGAACTAAAGTGAAGTGTAACAAAATCTAACTTTGTTTCACTATTAATTCTATTTTACAGTGTGTTGCTATACAGTATTAACTCCTTACATTATTAAATATCTAAAGGGTACCAGAGCTTGAAGAGCTTTGGTCTTTTATATCACTGGATAAAGGACTGGAGGCTGTCACTGATTCATTTTGCTTCATTTAGCACACCTCCTTCTTTTGGTAAAATAACATCTTCAATACTCATATCATATATACATATTTGGTATTGCCGGATTCAGCACAACCTCACCTTTCATTTGAGCTATGATATGTGTTGCTATGATCATCATGAGCAAAGCAACCATAAAGGAAATGATAACATTCTCCATAGACATATTTTTTCCTCATTGTCCGCCTATTTTAGGCACGTGTTTATTGGTCCACATCTTCTTCATACATCAAGATATCAACATCCAAAAGCTGCAGTGACTCCCTGGCCACAACTGTGCAAAGTCCCAAAGCTCTCAGGGCTTCTGTTAATTTTCTGCATGACTTTTGAGGTCTTAACACCTATACGGAGAGGTTACCTTAGGTGCCTTAGTATTAAAATAATTTTGGCCAAGAATCCATTTCATGCATGGGAGACCTTTGAGATGAGGAAAAACATTGTTGGGTTTGGTTCTACCTCCGGTAGGGGTATCTCAACATTTTAGGGCCATTGTCACTAGGTTAGAGTAGATCATAAAGCACACATACACGCCACATTTATTTATATCGTCATTGAGGATGAATACCATTCAATTTGTCCATTCTTAGACAAATATATCTGTGAGGCTATTCCAGTGGTTGGCTCTTGGGCTGCTCCAGCAGCCACCTGTGGTGCTCCTTGTGGTGCATATTCTAAGTGAAAGTCATCTTCAAATTCACATTCAGATTCAGATCTAAATTATCCTCATATTTGGAGACATCTTCCTCTTCCACATCGCTATGTGCCTGACTCTCTTCAAATATGAGTTCCAAAGTCCTCTGGCAGCTAAATATTTTTGTCATATTGATGCTGGAAGACTGTACTGTGATTTAGAGGTATTTATCTCTCTGTCTCACCCCCTTGATGTGCAGGTGTAAAGCATATAGTGCGAGAAAATGTTTGATTTTTACAATTTTATGGAATAACTTCTAAAAAAGAAAATGAGAACAAACAGCTTCTGTGTGCTTTGATGATAATAATTTAACATTGTGTGTGTCATTGGGCATGTTTCTGTGTGTCTCTGTGTGTGCGGGTCAAAATGACCCGAAGACCATATGAAGGATGTAAATGTGTGGGGTATAGTAGCATGTGTGCTAAAACATTTTTTTGTTTTGTACATGTTTATCACAGAAAATAAGCTAAGGCTATTGAGTTTCAGGTAGAAAAAACGTATACTTGTACCATTTTTCTTCTTTTGAAAATTTGAAACGGGTCAATTTGACCCGAATACCATACAAGGGTCAATAAATAAAATTGCGAAAATTAAATAAATGTTTTAAAAAAAGAAGGAGGCGAAAACGTGGGCGCTGGTTACCACTTTTATATGTTTAATAGCAAAAAAATATATATGTACTCTCCTCAGTTTATCTTTTAGACTACTTTTCCCAGCATGCACCAGGCCGTGAATCTGCTAATATGATTGGCTGTTTAATACCCGCCCCTGACAGTCTGCCCGGTCTTTGGGTTAACTGTCATGTTTGCTACAAAGCAGCTTGCACCCAAAGGAACACGGTGGGGTAAGAAATTATTATATCATGGCTGCTCGCACTAGCATGTGCTGCCGCTGGTTTAACAGACACAACAGTTTAAGAAATTTCAGAAAACTCTTCACTACGTGCGCGAACGGCAGCGTGCAGCGGATGTATTCCAGTGCTACGCACAAGGAAAATGAGCTTGGACTCCGGGACTCCACTTTCACTGCTCCAAACTTCGTCGCATCTCTGAAAAGCTCAAAACAGGTGAGACTGACGCCAGGACACTGCCTGGACGTTAAATCTGGGACTGGTGTTCTGCAGTTTTAAGGTGATAACAGGCTAACAGCTGGAGTCACAAGCTAATGGTCTTTGATGTCTGGTAAGATGATAAGTTGTTACAAGTTTCTAAAGGATCTTCAGTCCAGTTTAGGGCCTGATGGAGGCTGAATTTGCCAACCATGTTTGGGATTATTTATTAACCAACAAGGTGATGACCGTGACATTGCTCTTTTAACATAAAGGAACTATGTGTGCTGTTTGTTTCTGCCTGCATTGTTTTTATGTCATTGCAAAGAAAAGTTTGTGAGACTGAATCAGAGGAACAGACCTCATAATGAGCTGCAAACTGCATTAGTTTATTATTAAGTTATGTAAGTCTGTAGCAAATAATACAAAATTCTATCTCCTTGCATAACAGAGCATGATAACCACCTCAAGTCAGGAAGCGGGACTTAATATTTTAACTCAGAATAATGAGAGCAACATGACCACTATGGCAGTATTATATTGATTCAGTTTATTAGCCTTCCAGGAACATGTGTTGTCAGTGACAGCAATGTTCCACTTGCGCAACCTTTTCCTAAAACAACATGGTCTTTTCAGACATAGAATTACTAGTTTAGTTAATAGTTAATAGTTTTTTTAAGGATTTGCGGATCCTAATTTGAGCAAAAGAGGCCTGAAATTGATCTTTAACACAGAATTAAACAGGGATGAATATGATTTCAGTATGTTGCTGTGTCTTATCTACTGTAAAGTCACATGGTGACCTTTGTGCTGAAAACTGTCGTAAATGCTGGGGACAGTAAAGGTCATGCGGCGTTTACAAAGCCTTAGCTTGAGTGTGAAGCATTTTGATGTGTTACCAGAAGAAATTTAATTTTTTCTTTATCTCCAGGAGAGGCTGAGAGATGACGGCATCCTACCGTTTTCAGCATTCTTGACGGACAGTTTTGGCCGCAGACACAGCTACCTGCGCATCTCCATAACTGAGAAATGCAACCTTCGCTGTGAGTAGATGCCCCCCCCCCCCCCCCCCCCCCTCCCCCCCGTGAGCTTTGGTTCGTTATCTCCGGCTCTTTGTAGCTAACATGATAAAGTACATTTGATATTGATAGAGATGGATGATGATTTTATCAACAGTCTGTACAACTTTTACTGACGTTCCCCTCACTTTCTTTGCCGGGATCTAAGTTTGCTGAAGAGATTTAACCAAAGCATTCTTTCAGCTGTTTGATGTTTACCGACTTGTCTGAAGGAATTTGTCACCCTTGTTATCTGATTGAAGAAGAGTTTTTCCAAACATGATGGCACCTTGTTACCAAAGAAGAGGGAATTATGTTTTTCACCTTTTTTTTTGTTTTGTTTTGTTTCTTCACATCATATTTTCCTCTCTTTCATGGCCTCTTAGCTACTTAAGTTTCATTATCTTTATGTTTAAAGTTCTTTGGGCTACACTGGGACACTCATCGTGCTGCTGCCTTTGCTTTTCCATCATGACTGATTGAAGGCAGCATTGTATCATATTAGCGGTCATGTTCTCATCAACATTTTTACTCAATTTCTAAAGGCTGATGGAAATGGAAAATTATTAAAACCTTCCTGAGTTTCACAGGAGGTTTTTAGTTTCCTTAGTTTTTACCTGTTTTGGAAACAAGTCGATGGATGTGAGGATGAATGAGTTCTAACATAGGAAACATGTTGCTAAAATGACCGATCATGTGAACAATCGCCTGTTTCTTCTTAAAGAATAAACATGGCTCAATCTCACTGGCCTGACGGAATATTAACAAAGTAACCAACCAACCTAACCAAATAAGTCCCTAAGACCTTGCTGCATTGTTCTCTCAACATTTTGTCTGTAGTTTGCAACATTTATTCTGTTTGTTGTAGTTACGTGCAGCACAGCTTATCTCGTATTCACTTCAAACCAACCAATGCAAACAGGCTGATATTCGTTTCAAAATTTAGCTTGAAAATTGCATGGAAACTCCGCCAATTTGTGCTTTCAAAAAGAATCTCAGCATTACATAACCTGTGTCAGACCATCCAATTTGGCCTCCATACTTTACAAATAGAAGGTCAAGGTGCAACAAAGGTTGAAACAGTCCCTCTGTGTCTGTAAGGGTTGTGTGAAAAGGGGCTTGGGGAAAACAAACGCATTTAAAAAAGCTTATGTTAACACTTTTCTTTCAGATTTGCTTTAGTAGACTTGAACAAAAGGTGTAGCTTCTCGTGTTGGGCTCATTTTATTGCAGGTCGAATGAACATATTCATCAATGGTAACATAATCTTGAAAAGAAAGGAAGTCCTTCTGATGGCGCGTACATAGGAAGGACAGCAGAGTTTTTAACACACCAGAGTAAGCAATAATAAATCAATAAAAAAAAGACAGGATTGAAATTACAATGTGACAATTTTCTTTTGATCAGTTTTTTGTGTTCAGCTGTCTAATTTTTTTTGTTTTCTATTAAAAATAACTCAATCTTGCACAAATTAAACCCCCCAGTTTGAAGACGATATGAATGTCCACTTCTCTGGTTTACTTTCTGTCCTCGTTTGCATCATGTGACATGTAAATCAGGAACTCCTTGTTGTGAAGGCAGCTTACATCGTTGATTCTCCCCATTTTCAGGTCAGTACTGCATGCCAGAGGAGGGCGTGAAGCTCACACCGCGGGGACAGCTGCTGTCCACCTCCGAGGTGCTGACCCTGGCTCGCCTCTTTGTCCGAGAGGGAGTGGACAAAATCCGGCTCACCGGAGGGGAGCCCCTCATCAGACCTGATGTGCTGGATATTATCAGTAAGGAAATGGTTAAAAAAAAAAAGAGTTAATTACCACTGAAAGTTTATTACCACTGACACTGATGTGTGTTGTGATTCGTGTTATTCTTTTAAATGACATTACAAGTTTGAACACTGTAACCAACTAATGGCAAACATGAACTTGCTTTGTACATTTTGCTACACGGTTAAATGAATGTTCTCAGGGACGATTCTTTGATTCAACAGAGAGAGATTCATGTGCAGACCCTGCTGACTGGACCTGAACTAAAGTGAAGTGTAGAGAACAGATTTTCTATGCATTCCCGGAGTTCCTCTGGTTAAACATTTGCATGGAAGCTGAAATCATCTGTTACACCACCGCTGTACGCTTGGTTTAATGACGGATTATCTTATCATTTTCATTTTATAGCCTGATCTGTAAATGAACCATTGTCTAAGGCCTGAGAACAGTAACACGCACATGATAAGAATGATCAGGGCAATGCGGAGTGTCTTCTTTAAAAAGAGGCCTACGGGCTGCCTGCAGCTGCAGAAAGATCAACAATTACCACAGTGTCCTGTGACGGGCCACTTCTGTGAAGTCACATGAAGTTGACTGGAGTAAATAATTTGCATCAAGTGGATATTATTATAATTTTTTTTATGCCACCGTCCTTGTGCCAGTCTGCAGACACAGGTGGGAAATCGAGTTGTTGCCCCTCAGCATGTCTGAGGCCGAGGCGCTGTGGACTGTGTGAGAAAACATTCAGCAGCTTCTAATTTTCTCTGTGGGAGATCATTGCACGTGTAAAAGCATAGCAGAACTCACTGCACTGTCTTTAAGTTACTCGGACGGTGATTTTATCAGATGAGGCTGCGGTCGTAACATCCGAACTTTATTGGAGCAAAGCGACAGTGTGGAAATGTTTAGACCGATCCCTCACAGTGTCTGACACGTTTAGCTGTCTGACAAAAGAAATAGAAAAACATGTGAACGAGAGCAGCTTTGCTGGGAAATCTGCTGTTTATACAATAATATAGAAAGAGCTGGAACTTTGGAGCACATGTGGAGCGCTCTGGCCCACCTTTTGGTTTGGTCGGACTAACAGGTTTAAATGCATTTTAAAAGTCTGGTTTTGGTGGACTAATTAAAGGTTGGCATTTATCAAATCCATCGTGAGCGCAGGAAAGATGAAATCGCCACGACAGGTCTGAGGCCGTGTACGCACTTTTCCATTTTGACTTGCGGTGACTGCAACACAGCAGCGTCACTAGTGCGTGCTCAGGAGTCGCAACAAATCCCTAGGTTAAAATTACAGACTTATCACTTCAAAGAAGGTCCATGTTTTAATTGACTTCAACATAAATATAAACATAAACGCAAATTAAATAAATTAAACAAGTACAACTCCGTAATTGGAAGAGTGATGGCTCATTATTCAACCGCGCACCCTCACACCGAACAGGAGAGGCGCTTTAACACTGCGCATTCGCGCACGCGTGCCACTGTGGAGAGGTGTATAGGGCTCCTAAAGCTGGATCTGTCTCTCGGCTGCGGGGGGAACCCTATCCGCCCGAAAAGGTATGCAATATTATTATTGCATGCGGGGATCTCCATAACATTGCCCAAAAAAATGGAGTGCCATTTCCAGATATACATCCAGAGGACCCCGTACCCAGAGATCCCTTCCACCTGCCTGCACAGCCAAGAGCGCTCAGGAGGAGAGAGGAACTTATTCAGCGATTCTGACTTTTGGTAAGCATTCTGTTATTCAAGGAAAAAAGAAAGGAGAACAACGATTTCTTTCAGCATTCATTCTGTGACTTCAGTGTTTCATTTATGTCTTTCAATGTACTGTCGATAGATTGCATGGTGTGTGTTAAAGCCATCATCCACTTCACGATCTCTGTTTGTCTTTAGGACCCCTGTGGTCAACACGGCTGGCTGGTGTGACGCTGCAGACCGGGGGGCAGAGGCAGAGGCTTCGGATGTTGTGGCATCCGAATGAGTGGCGTATTCGTCGCGCGGGTCGCCCGGATGCCACTTCGGATTTATCTGTGAATGAAAAATATTAGTTTGATTAGGAACCTCATTTGTGTTGAATATTAAAGCAACTGTGTTATTTAAACGTCTTGGGTGTGCAGTCATTCTTACCATTCTCGAGCTCTAGCATGGGCGCATCAGTGTCAAGTTTCCCTGGCACGCCCGATGAGGACGTAGCTCCGATCACGCCAGCCACCCTCTCCTCCAAGGCACTCAAATCCAAACCTGGATCGGACCCTCTCCTCTTTTTTTGGCCAATTTCATATCGGACCACTTCTTCCTGATCTTATTGGAGAAAAAGTAAAACATCGTTCAATTTTAGATTTCATTTAATCTGGAGTTTATCACAGTTTATTGACCATCACAGTAGGGGAAAATACATAACTCGTCCGGTCTGCGATTTACATCGCCAACGCTGTTGACAGCCGTCCCAGCTGTCAACAGTGTTGACAGCGTTTCTTTGCCGCCTTCGTCTATCCATGTCGCAAACTCTAGAGGTGTGGCCTCTCAACCCCCTTTTGTAGAAGGCGTGGTTAGGATCATTATGATGGATTTCAGCCGCCGGATTTATCAACAGCCGCTCGGTTTTAGGATGGGATTGGTGTGGTACGCATGTTCTGTAAATCTCACTTGAGCCTCTGCGTACGACGAGTTCTCCGCTCATATCAACGATGCTTTCTACGACGGCTTGATAAATGAGGCCCATGTGTGTCAGATTGTGCCTCTGGACTTTTGCCTCCGGCAGTGACGTGGAAGGGATGGATCTATGTGAAAACAGAAGACTTATTGAGATACTGATTAGCAGTGGCTCTCACCTGTCACCCAAATGGGCCTCAATGCACAACTTTATATAATAACAGTGCACTCAAAAGCCACCAAGCCCACCAACTAAAGGTCACTTGCATCATGAAGTGTAACATAGTAGTTAAAGTTTGAAGGGATGTTTTCTTTTGTATTCAGCTGTCAGTGATTTAGGATCAAGCTGGACTCCCAGGTCAGTTTGTGTCTCACTTTCCCCCTCGTGTCCCCCTTTTCTTTGTTCCCACCTTTGCAGCTGAACTGAGGAAGTTGGAGGGCCTGAAGACTATCGCAGTAACAACCAACGGCATGAACTTGGCCAAGCTTTTGCCGAAGCTTAAAGAAGCTGGTCTGGACTTGATCAACATCAGCCTGGATTCACTGGTTCCTGCCAAATTTGAGTTTATTGTCAGGCGGAAAGGTACGGATGATGTTTGAACAAACATGAGGGCTAAGTGGTTTGAAGTTCCGATGTAAAAATACATGAAAAAGTTTGGAGGATGTGTCTCAGTAAATGTTAGTACTTTAGTTGAAGTGTTCAGGCAATAACATAGACACTAAATTGACGTCAAGTTGTGTTATTATTCTGTTGTTTGTCTCAATCAAATTTACAACACCCTCCATGGTTCTTTCCACGGTGTCTGTGACACTATAAAAGATGTACTTAATTATTTTGGTTCCGCTGCTGCAGCTCTGCGTACGAGCTAAGACGGCAGAAATGAGTGGTTTTATTGTTGTTGGTCAGCCCCAGCAGGCCACAGAAAGCAGCTCTAAGCCCCAAATGTGCACGTGGGCTGGTGGTGACAGCAGGGCAGAGCTATGGGTGGTTGGCTTGTAGGAAACGGGCACAGATGGACTGACCGAGATTAGGAAATGAAGAAAAAGACGTGGACGCAGTGATGTCTGAGCCAGTCTGCGCTCCTTCCTGTTTCAGTGAAAGACGTGTGATGATGAAGGTGTAGCCTGACGGAGCCTGTTCACCAGGCTCATTCAAGATTTCAAGTGAAATATCTAGATTAAACATGAAGAAGATTTCCTACGACTGTGAGTCTTCCGGGTTTTGTGAGTTTTGTGCAGATGAAAATCAAACAATGAGCCTGACTGACAGTTTGCTGTAGAACAGCTGCTGAGGAATGGGATGTAGATGTTAACGTATCTGTGAAAGCAGAGCTTCTGGTGCTTTGGTTGTACAGAATTCAGTGAAATAGATGGATTATTGAAGTCTAAGCTGCTCAGTGGTGATGTCGAACAGAGATTGAACACTATATCATCCTCCCCCAGGTTTCCACAGAGTAATGGAGGGCATTGATAAGGCAGTTGAAATGGGCTACAGTCCGGTCAAGGTGAGTTCTTTTACAAAGAACGTTTATCGCCATTTCAGTTTTAATCTCACCCACAGCAGTCTTCATTATTTTGCTCTTAATTATACAATCAATTTCTTTCAATGTTCTCATTCAAAACATAAATACCAGGAATACAGATGATTGAATTACAAAATGATCACAAACTTTCCAAATCTTTGCAATTAAGTTAGCATCATGTCCCTCAGATCAGTCACATGTCAGTTCCCCACACTGATCCACTTCTGTGTCGGTCAGATTTCCACATGAGCTGCATGTTGGTTCATATTAGATGCTCAGTGACATAGACACAGAAAATACGGCTGGAGATGGCACCCCTCACCTCGGAGGGGATTATCAGGAGCTATGTTCACCTGCACACTCATATTTTCACTATTAAACTTCTGATTTCCCGTCAGTTGCTCACATCCACACTATGTCCCATTGTGCTGCCGCACTGCTTACGCCCATTCAAAACTTTTACCATCAAAACACATTCCGTAACCCGGGTTCATCCCTCAACCCACAACCTGCTTGCTTCATTTTACTCAAAGACATGCTGTTTTGTACTGACACTGCTGGAGTTTAGGGCTACAAGATGCCGTGAGAACTGCCTACCTGATACAACTCAGATCATAACACACCAACAGCTTGATTTCACTGTTGCGTACTCTGAATTTGACCTTATTGGGATTAAGATGATCAGAAAATGGCTCCGGAGGAGTTACAGACTTCATTCTTCTTTTAGAAAAAGTTCAAATCAGTCAGTTTTCGCCTTTAAGCTATGCTTGCTGGATAATTCGTTGCACATTTCAACAATGTTCTACCAGCTGTTACTGTGTCACACCCTTAAATAGGCCCATCCATCTCCAGTAAATCATTTCACTTGTGCAGATTCTTGCAGGTTGCCAAAATGTCCACCCCCTTTGTGGACTTGACATCTTTACAGTCACACAATGGGGCTTGTGAGGAGAATGACTGTACAGCTCAGTAATCAGTGGCTAATTGTTGTGTGCTGCCTTCTGCAGATCAATTGTGTTGTCATGCGAGGCCTCAACGAGGATGAGCTGTTGGATTTTGTGGCGCTGACAGAGAAGAAGCCTCTGGAGGTGCGCTTCATTGAATACATGCCCTTTGATGGTGAGCGCTCACTTCCCTCTTTGTCTTACTGGGCTATAAAAACGCTGTTCCATACACAGACCGACACTGCTTTGTCCCCTCTCTGCAGGCAACAAGTGGAACTTTAAGAAGATGGTGAGTTACCAGGAGATGCTGGACCGGATCAAGCAGCAGTGGCCCAACCTGGAAATGCTTCAGGCTGGACACACAGACACTGCCAAGGTCAGTGACCAGGACCGATGGGCTTCTGAATTCTGAAGATTCCCGTTTGGATGTGGTAGCTGATTGACTGATTAGCCAAAACTGAAATCAGTAAAGGTTGAAGTCATTTTAAAGAATTATACTTGCTCTCCTCTCTGTTTTGTAACAGGCGTTTAAAGTGCCAGGCTTCAAAGGTCAGCTGGGCTTCATCACCTCCATGTCTGACCATTTCTGTGGCTCCTGTAACCGTTTACGCATCACAGCAGATGGTAACCTCAAGGTAAAGCTTCACTTGTTTAATACTGGACTCGAAGAGCTTTTAATGAGTTCTTTTTTTGCCATTTTTTTATTATGAACACTGTGTTTCCACATAATCACAATCTGTTTGCCTTGCCTAGTTTTTCATTGGTTAGAATTGTTGTCATTTCAGTTGTGTTATTTATGTTAAATTAAAAGTGACAGAATGCCTCGATTTCCTCTTTGTTCATTCTGTTATTCACTGAATGAGTAGTTAGCCGCCACATTTATTCGGTGAAATTAGCTCCCATACGTATTGTAATCATTACAGTAACGCACCAATATGAGGTCTTTCTGCTTAAAGTGCAGAGCGGGGCACAGAGGGACTGCGCACTGTAGATTTCACTGTTTTGGATGGAGAAATGAAAACAATTATTATTATATGGGAGTGGGTTGGCAATTCCATAGAGGTCACCTTTAATATAGCTGGGTAACCTGCCCAAGAAACTATTGATGGTATCTGGTCCTCCTACTTGCAAAATGTAGTCCAACTGTCACAAAAATGGTTGCAATGGTTGTCTTTAGTTTGTGATAGATTCTGATGTCTGTCTGTCTTCTCTCAGGTTTGTCTGTTCGGTAACTCTGAAGTCTCCCTCAGAGATGTTTTACGCTCCGGAGCATCTGATGAAGAGCTGCTGCAGATTATTGGAGCTGCTGTCGGCAGAAAGAAGAAGCAACATGCGGGTATGAATTGATTTATTTCGGTATACCATATCAAGATACACTCATAGATTGATGTATAAGTTAATGTTTTACTTGAAGAAAATGCCTTGTTTTTCCTGTCTTCAGGCATGTTCAGTATCTCCCAGATGAAGAACAGACCTATGATCCTCATTGGTGGGTGACTCTGCTGTACGTACAAACCTCCCTTTTGTGTATATGAATGGCTGTTGCTCTGGTTTAACAGTGAACGTGGCTAATTTGATCCCAAGTGTTTCAGCCACAGCAACAAAGTAGCCAGAGAGCGTTCCCCCGTAATTCTCCAGCTAAAAATGACACCTTTCTTTCTACGTCTGCAGCTCCTCACGTGCGCCGGTCAGGCATCAGGACAGCCCTGAGCAGACGGGGGGTTTTGTGCCTTCCAGACTGCACTGCTTCAGCTCTGTCGTTGGGTCGCAGCTCCAGAACCTCAAAGAGTGGAGATTTGCATGTTAAGACACATATCAGCAACATAAACTGTTCAGACAGCTTCCGCCGTGTAGCTTCGCCTCACTCCTCAGAGTTTGGTCTCATATCCATCAGTTCTCACACTAAGACTGCAAGTTTTGAGACGCACACAAATGATACAAGCCTCAGGTACACACAAGCCAGGGGTCCTAATGGTCTGCAGAGCAGCCTCCTAAGAACTGCAGAAACTCCTTTTGCTAGCACACTACTAATGAATGCCAAAATGAATTGTACACGTCACAGCATTAGGCTGTTGCACAATCAAAGCTCCAGCAAAAAGCCTGTGAGCATTCAGACTCCATCAGCCACAAATGTCTCCAACACTCAGTCGGACACCGAAGCCCAGCTGACACACACAGACGCCGAGGGTCGAGCATCCATGGTGGACGTAGGGGGGAAGGTTCCAACATGTCGAGCAGCCACAGCCTGCGCCACCGTCATCTTGGGCCCCACCGCCTTCCGCCTCCTCCGGGACAACCAGCTGGCTAAAGGTGACGCCCTGACTGTAGCGCAGCTGGCCGGCATCATGGCTTCAAAGCAGACGTCAGCCCTCATCCCGCTGTGCCACCCGCTGCCCTTAGACCACGCCTCCATCGCCTTTCACCTGAACGAGCCGCACAGCGCTGTCGTCGTCACGGCAACCTGTCGCACTACAGGCAGGACAGGGGTGGAGATGGAGGCTCTGACCGCTGCATCTGTGGCAGCGCTCACCGTCTACGACATGTGCAAAGCTGTGAGCCATGACATCGTCATCACAGATGTAAAACTGGTCAGCAAGACAGGTGGGAAGAAGGACTTTCATCGTCATCCAAACCAGGAAAACTGAGGATGGATGAAATATGAGCAACATCAAGACACAGCTTTCCATTGGAGTCATTGTATTTTTCTTTTTCAACAAGCATCAGATCAATTTAAAAGCTTTTACAATCGCATACCGAATACTTTATCTCATGCTGTCAGCTGCTGCCAGTGACCTGATTCTCAGCTCAACTGACATCTAACCAAAAGATAAACTTGATCAGTAACTTAAAAGGTGTTTTAAACACCATTCATGCCTCATTTAGTTCTGTAATGTTTTGCAAAAATAAATTCAGTGTCATTCACAAGTTTATTTCCTGCTGTTTTGGCCTCTAGAGGGCAGACAAGTATTACACTAACCAGCCTCACTCAAAGTCTTTTAATGAAGAACAAACTAAACTCCAGTTTACATGTTAAATCTGCGTCTTTAAATGATTTACTTCAGCTTTGGAGATGATAAGAGTCTCCTGGGTGCTGCCATCACATTGTCTTTGTTATTCTTCTTACCTGATGTGCATTTGTGTAACTGACTGACTTTCTAATGAATTTGCACTGGTGTTCCATTAAGTTGCACAAGATGTGGCTCCTCTCAGAGGTGTCCCTCTGATCATTGTGAATGGATTTGAGTCATTTTATTTTTGTTTTTCTGTCTCTGTAGACTGCTGTACATTTGTGCTCTTACTGCACCACAGTAGAGGTTGGTTGGTAACAAATGATCCATTGTGCTTACATTTTGTCCTGTGTTGCTGCACTGTTCCTGTTGTGTGACTGTCCGGTCTCACTTTGAAGAACTGGACCTTGTTTTTGCATGATGGTGAACAGTTGGCTGCATTCACTGAACATTCAGCTCATCGTAACACTGCTCATATTGTAGGAGAAGTAAATGCAGACAAGAAGTTGCTGGAGCCTTGCATAAGATATATATTTTCCTTTACAGAAACCACCAAATTCAACAGATTTGACTGTGATGTCCTATTTTTGTCCTCTGCTTCTGACATTCGGAAAGCTGGTTCCTCTCAGTTAAAGCGTACAGCATGCTCCAATGTGCTTTCTCAGACAAACAATAAACTGAACATTCTCATTGCTGAATCTATGTAGATGTGTGCTAGCAGACCAACTGGTAGCATTCAAACATGTGAGAGACTTTCCTGATGTTAGTACTTCCACCTGGTTAAGGTCCTCCAAAGTAGAAAAATCCGTCTGTGACGTGCTTTGATGGTTGGCTTCACGGTGAAAAGAGAGTCGATTTATAAAAAAAAAAAAATTATAGTTCTGTTTCTAAGTGTCAGTATTGGGGGGGAGGGGAGGGGGGGGGGCAGACGAAAAACAGGAACAGGTGTGCCTTCCAAGGTTGTGAAAGCGGACTACGATCGTTACATATTCTTCCCCCGGAAAGCAATGTTTGCGATCAATGGCTTTTATTTATTTTTAACAGCATCCCCAGTACATACAACCGCCGACTTTTCCTTTGCGCTGCACATTTCACGGAGTACAGTTTCACAAACCTTGCACGATTCCGGGCAGACTTCAGTCGGAATTTTGCTCAGTAGGTCAGTTCCGACAGGGACAGACACAGACTGCAGCGAGTTGTGCGCTCCGCTGAGAAGCTGATCGGCTGCAGCCTCCCATCTATCCATGACCTGCACGTCTCCAGGACTATGGGGCGAGCAGGTCGGATCACAGCTGACCCTTCTCTATTTGCTCCACTTTCTCCGGGTCTTTTTGGGAGAGGAAACCTTTAATTCTGTTGATATTTCTGAGGTGGTAAAAAGCTGCCTTGGTGACAGCTTTGATGTGGCTGCTGAAAGTCAGATCTGAGTCTATCAACACTCCGAGGTTACGAACTTGGTCAGTGATTGTAAGGTCCTGAGTCTCAAGATATTTACCAATGCTGACCCTCTTCTCTTTGCTATCAAACAGAATTATCTCAGTTTTGTCTTCATTTAATTGTTAATTCTCTCTCATCCAGGTGTTTACTTCCTCCAGACACTGACACAGTACGTCTGCTGGGCTGCAGTCATCCGGTGACAGAGACACATAAAGTTGTGTATTGTCTGCATAACTGTGATAATTGATGTTAAAATTCTCCAATATCTGACCCAAAGGGAGCATATACAAGTTAAACAGAAGAGGTCCAAGAATTGACCCCTGGGAGACTCCACAAGTCATGGCCACTCGCTCAGATTCATAGCTGCCAATTGTAACAAAATAACTCCGGCCTTCTAAGTAGGACCTGAACCATTTAAGGACCGCTCCAGAAAGTCCAACCCAGTTTTCCAGCCTGTGCAACAGGATTCTGTGATCTACAGTATCAAACGCAGCACTGAGGTCCAACAGAACCAGGACTGAAACATTAGCAGAATCAGTATTCAACCTAATGTCGTTTAACACTTTGACCAGAGCTGTTTCAGTGCTGTGATGACGTCTGAAGCCTGATTGAAAGTTATCAAGAGTTCCACTTTCATTCAGAAAGTCGTTGAGCTGGTTAAATACAACTTTCTCAATAATCTTAGATATAAAAGAGAGGTTAGAGACAGGTCTGTAGTTGTTCATCATAGAGGCGTCTAGAGTTCTGTTCTTTAGGAGTGGCTTAATGGCAGCTGTCTTTAGGGACTTGGGAAAAATGCCTGATGCCAGTGAGCTGTTAACTATTTGTAGGAGATCACTTTCTATTGAGGTAAAAACAGTTTTTAAAAAGTCGGATGGTATATGTCCAGAGAACAAGTTGTTGATTTCAGATGCCGAACTATTTCCTCTAGGATTTTTAAATTAACAATATTAAATTGTGACATAACGTCAGAGTTATTTCTAGGTTTTAGACACAGATTAGTTTTCTTGTTTGTCTGTGTTGCGTTAATGTTTTGTCTAATTGTTTTGATTTTTTGGCTAAAAAAGTTGGCAAATTCGTTGCATTTCTCAGTGGAGAGGAGGTCTGGGTTTGACTATTTAGGAGGATTTGTGAGTTTTTCAACCATAGCAAGCAGAGTTCGAGACTTGTTGACATTCTTATTAAGCATTTCAGATAAATGCAGCTGTCTGGCCTTGCACAGCTCATTGTTATAACTACGCAGGCTTTCTTTGTACAGCTCATAGTGAATCTGAAGCTTTGTTTTCCTCCATTTACGTTCAGCTTTCCTGCATTCTCTTTTCAGGTTTTTGACCGTAGTGCTGTTTCTCCATGGGGTTTTCTGTTTGATCAAGGTGCTCTTGATTCTTATCGGTGCAACAGCTTCCATTACATTAAAAATGATCCAGCATTCCTTCAACCGACTCTGCGCATAATAAAACATGATTAAACATCAAACTAAAAACATGAGGAAAGTCACGTAGCGAGCATAATACTGAGCTAATGAATGTGTGAATGCGTGAGTGTGTGTATACAATACACATAGGTCCCACATAATAACCATGCTTAAATATGAGTGTATAAGTGTATAGGGCCACAATCCACCCCCACCCCCCCAGCAATCAGAAGCAGGCCGATGTGAAAGGGCCGGTGTGGCTGCAGGTTTTTGTTCCAACCCTGCAGCAGCACAGCTGACTTGTTTCATTCAATCAACTGAACTGTCTGCACTCAAGGTCTTAACCAGTTCAGTTGATTGAATGAAACAAGTCAGGGTTGGAACAAAAACCTGCAGCCACACCGGCCCTTTCACGAATCAGTTTTTTTTTACATGTGCGCTCTCGCTGGTCTCTCTCAATTTTAAAGGGCAGGTGAAAATGACCCGCCCAAATTGTCCTCCCCACCCCCCAAAAAACGTCCAGTGGAGTTGACAGTTGAGGTCTACAGCCAGGTGCCCTCTCACTTTTTCAAGAAACTCAAAAGTGAGAAGCAATAAGCTTCTGTACAGTTATTAGCCCATCAGCATTAAGAGCTAAATCCATTTAAAGGACATGGTATGGGAAGAACAGGTAGAGAAGTGCACCGTAACAGCAGATTTTGTGTTGGGAAGTTTGGGATGTTAAGAGAGGATGTGTATTAAAAAGTAGTACTAATGTGGAGTACAATAAAGACGGCAAAGCATTCACATTAATAATTGTGGTCAATTAGCATAAACATATTCTCTAAATCAAAACACAAGTTGAATTACCAAGAGATATTTCTTAATTGTCTGCATGAATTAATACAACCAATAATCCATTATCAAAAATGTTCTGTTGTCAGTTGACTAATTAAGTTATGACATGAACAGTTCTAGCATTAAATGAGACCACAAACAACTAAATCTGTTTGTGTTCCAAACAAACACATACAGTGGTGCAGCAATAAATATGCATTGTGAAGTCATAATTAAAAAATCTGTAAATGTTCTGACGTGGAACAAAATGAAAGAGAAAGCGTGAAATGTGTCTGAAATGACAAAAGGTGAATCTCAACAAAGACAGTGAAGAATGAACCAACTGGACAATGATGACAACGGCTGACCTCACTGCACCAAACCTACAGAGACACTTGCTTTGTTAAAATTCATACGGGGGTTGTTTTGATCATTTGGATGTTTCTGAACATTTTTCTTGCACCCTTTTCATCTATAGAGGGACCCTGCTAAACTGTTGTTATTTTCTTTAACTCATGAGCATTTCTGCCTGTACACCACTATGAATAAGTTTCAGTGTTAGTTAGAGCTGTAATATAGAAACTGAAAGTAAAACAGAGCAGCCTGTCCTAATAAAGCCCAGTGAGAGACGTGGCTTGTTATTTCTAAACATTTCCATGAGTTCATGTTGAAAGAATCAGTATAAACCTCCTCCCCCCTCTCTGTCTCTTTTATAATCAGCTCCCTCTGAGGTTTCAGTGGAGTCTTTGGAGATCTCCGAAGCAGCAGGTTACTTACTCTACTTTGTGAAAAGGTTTGAATTCAACTAAATAGTTTTTTCTTCTGGTCTCCATTTTAATGTGAGAAGTCTAAGTGTTGTTACTGCTACAGCGTCGAGTTTCTGGAAGAAATCCAATTGAGTAGCTGCATTTTTTACAGCTGAATGTTTATGTCCTTCATTTTTTTTTCTGTAGATTAAGACAGACTAACACATGTAAAAGCATGTTAGGAGGTCAGCTGAATTTTTACAGAGACTTGTTGAATCTGATATGTTGTTCATGTGTTGTGATATGTATCTTTATATTTTAGTGTAAGTTCAGGGTAAATGTTATGTACACGACAGAGTGCAGATCTTAAATTTTCCCAACTTTTACCTGAAGTCAGGCCTAAATATGATCCAGTTCTTATTGTGGTGGTTTAACATAGATGTTTGTCGTCCTAACAAACTTTCGGTTAAGGACTTTTTAAGCTTTATTGACTCAATAAATTATTTTTACACAGTGTGTGTCTGGGCTGACACAGGAACATCTGATCTTAGGTTGCCTAAAACTAAGTCTGAGCCATGGTTGGATGAAACAACTCCTCCCATTAGATGCGAGAGTTAGAAAGCAGAAAGAAAGTGGAAGGACAAGCTTCAAGCAACATTGTTTTCTCACGACTTGACTACTGTAATGCGCTATTTACTGGGCTACCAAAATCTACTACTGACAGATTACAGCTTGTTCAGAATGCTGCTGCTAGAATCCTAACCCGCACTAAAAAGAGGGAACACATCACACCTGTTCTAGCTTCACTACACTGGCTCCCTGTGTCTTTTAGAATAGATTTTAAGATTCTCTTACTGGTTTTTAAATCTCTGAATAGATTAGCACCTCCGTACGTTTCAGAACTACTCACAGAATATGTTCCAAATCGAGCTCTAAGATCATCAGGTGCTACTTTATTAAGTGTTCCTAGGATGAAATATAAAAAGACGGGTGAAGCTGCTTTCTGTTTTTATGCACCAAAAATCTGGAACTCTCTACCAGTGTATATTCGTCAGTCAACAGATATTACAAACTTTAAAAAGCAGCTAAAAACACATCTATACACCCTCGCCTTCTACTAGTTTTATGGATTCTATTATTATTATATTACTATTTGTATATTGCATTTGTTGTTTCTCTATTTTATTGGTAAATTCATTTTTCTATTTTTAGTGCTTTGTCTTTGGTTTGTGTCTGTCCCCCCCGAGTGACATGTTCTATTGTGCTCTATTTTGTTGTTCTTGTGGTTGTTTTACTTTATTTACTTTGTATATTGATCTTATTTGTAAAGCACTTTGAGCTACATTTTGTGTATGAAAGGTGCTATATAAATAAATTATTATTATTATTTCAAATTGTAAAGTTGGCATCGCTATCAGACAACTGGCAACTGTGAAAGAAGCTAAAAGAAAACACAAGTCAAATATGATTCTGTCAAACTGCCACAAATCTAACATATTGTTCAATACAATTGATAATATTGTGTATTGAACTTTCTTTTGAGGCATGTGAAAACTTTCTGAACTTTGTTTTGGTTAATGTACCCACATGTAATGTCAGGGCTCAGATACAGCGCGTGTAAGAGCCCTCAGGCTCTTCACTTTCTTAATACTAATGATAAAAAGGCAGAGGTTGTACCTTTTAGTCCTGGTGTTTCCAGTGGGTCTTTCTCTGTAGACTTGATTTAAACACTATTTTCTTCTTCTTTTCAAGGGTCAGCATGGATAAACTTATTGATCCAGAAGTAAAACAACAAATTAGACAACTGCTGGATGTTGACCCTGCAGCTGCAGCTGAAATGATCAAAACATGTGTTGAAAACAACACAGATATTCCACTGAATATTGGCATCACAGGAGAAGCTGGCTCTGGTAAATCCTCTTTTGTTAATGCCTTTAGGGGGATAGATGATCGTCATGAGAGTGCTGCCCCAACTGGTTGTGTAGAAACCACCACAGACATTAAACCGTACTCTCATCCAAACTATCCCAATGTTATTCTGTGGGATCTTCCTGGTATTGGAACCACCAAGTATCCAGCTGAGAAGTACCTGAAGCTGACTGGATTTGAGAAGTTTGACTTCTTCATCATCATCTCAGACACTCGCTTCAGAGAAAATGATGTGAAACTCGCCAAGGAGATTCAGAAGATGGGGAAGAAGTTCTACTTTGTTCGCTCAAAGATCGACAATGATTTACGTGCTGAGGAAAGAGGTCAGAGGGATTTTGATCCAGAGAGAACTCTGTCACAAATCAGAGAAAACTGCATTCAAGGTGAGTGTCTTCCTTTATCACTTCTGCTTATTGTTATTGATTTTTTTCAGTTTACAAACAAAATCTCTATTTAAAATGTGTTTTGTCTTACCTTACATTGACTGTCAGCTCACAAATGATTTTAGCGTAAAAACTTGGAACAATTTTCATCTGAAAACCAATTTTCAAAAAAATTATTTTAGAAATGTAGATAATTAAATCCTGATTTAATTATCATAAAGCAAAGTTGAATTCAACTAAGTTGAAGTCATGTTTTCTTTACAACACAGGTCTGCAGAAAGAAGGATTTGAGTCTCCACAGGTCTTCCTGGTGTCCAACTTTGATCTCCACCTGTATGATTTCTCTCTCTTACATGAGACCTTAGACAGAGAACTTCCTGACCACAAGAAGCACGCTCTGCTTTTAGCCATGCCCAACATCAACCAGGAGGTCATCAACAACAAGAAAGAGGCTTTTCAGGCTCGCATAAAATACTATGCTACTGCATCTGCAGCTGGAGCAGCTGTACCAGTTCCAGGGCTTTCTGTTGCTGTTGATGTTGGTATGATAGTGGCAGTTGTCAAACAGTATACAGCTGGGTTTGGGCTTGATGTCTCATCATTACAAAAACTTGCTGCCAGTACAGGTGTGCAATTTGAGGATTTGAAGTCTGTCATCAGGTCACCACTGGCTGGTGCAGAAATAACCGGGGATCTCATCCTGAAGGTGTTGGGACAGGTTACATTCATAACAGCATCAACAGCAGCAGAGGAAGGGTTCAAATTCATTCCAGTATTAGGAACTATAGTAGCAATGAGCCTCTCCTCTGTCACAACTTATAGAGTTCTGAGTTATTTCCTCGACATGCTTGCTGAGGATTCACAAAGAGTGTTTAAGAGGGCTCTGGGTTTATAACTTCACAATGATGTTCTGGATGTGTAGTGACACACTGACGACTGCGTTGTACTAGAGCTTTCTTCATATCTATTCATGTCTTACTGCATGTTTTACAAATATTTTAACATGAACAAAAAAAAGTCAAACTTTTGCAATAAATCAGTACATGCATTTTCACCATGTAATATAATTTAATACAAACTGAAGTTCTGCACTATATTCTTCAGAGGGCACAGTTACACCATATTATCAAGCTCTCAATACACATGTTAGATGAACAAAATAAGATCAAATTTTAGGTCATCTACACGTTTTTCCATTTTTTTAGTGGACTAATTAAGTTGTGACATGAACAGTTCTAGCATTAAATGAGACCACAAACAACAAAATCTAACTCTGAAACTCAAACAAATACAGCGTTGTAGCAATAAATATGCATTTTGAAGTCATAATTATAAAATCTGTAAATGTTCTGACACAAAAGTGCTGACGTGTGGAATTAAATGAAAGAGAAAACGTGAAATGTGTCTGAAATGACAAAAGGTGAATCTCAACAAAGGCAGTGAAGAATGAACCAACTGGACAATGATGACAACGGCTGACCTCACTGCACCAAACCTACAGAGACACATGCTTTGTTAAAATATCATACGGGGGTTGTTTTGATCATTTGGATGTTTCTCAACATTTTTCTTGCACCCTTTTCATCTATAGAGGGACCCTGCTAAACTGTTGTTATTTTCTTTAACTCATGAGCATTTCTGCCTGTACACCACTATGAATAAGTTTCAGTGTCAGTTAGAGCTGTAATATAGAAACTGTAAGTAAAACAGAGCAGCCTGTCCTAATAAAGCACAGTGAGAGAGTGGCTTGTTGTTTTTAAACATTTCCATGAGATCATGTTGAAAGAATTTGTATAAACCTCCTCCCCGCTCTCTGTCTCATTTAAAATCAGCTCCCTCTGAGGTTTCAGTGGAATCTTTGGAGATCTCCGAAGCAGCAGGTTACTTACTCTACTTTGTGAAAAGGTTTGAATTCAACGAAATAGTTTTTTCTTCTTCTGTCCATTTTAATCTGCAAAGTCTAAGTGTTGTTACTGCTACAGTGTTTCTGGAAGAAATTCAAGTGAGTTGCTGCATTTTTTTACATTTAATGTTCACGTCCTTCATTTGTCTCTGTAGATTAAGACTAACACATGTGAACATGTATTCAGTAGAAATTTTAAGAGATTTTTAAAGGGCTTGTTGAATCTGACATGATGTTTATGTATTGTTATATGTTTCTTTATTATTTATTATAGATTCACTGTAAATGTTATATACACTGCCTAGCCAATAAGTCCCCACCTGGATTTTACCAAGTAAATGATCTGGGGTTGCTTCAGTTGGTCAGGTCAAGGTTCAGCAACATTATGTAACCACAGTTATTAGGCCAACTGACTACCTAAATAGCAAGGGCGGGCTTTCCAGTAATAGATATTGTTTCCCTAATGTCATGGCTAAACTCCAAGATACGCATGAGACATCCTACTCTCACTTGGACTGGACTCCACAGTGTCCAGACCTTAACCCCATTGAGAATCTTTGAGATGTGCTGAGGAAGACTTTACGCAACAGTCCAAGTATCCCATCAGTAGAAGAGCTTGGAGAAAAATGAATGCAACTCTGTATTAGGAGGGTTTCTTTGAGCATATGTTCTAATATATTCTGTATCAAGAGGCAAAGTAACACAGGAGGCTAAACTCAATGAGGCAGTATGATGTAAGACAAAGTACAACAAAGCCAGTTCCTTTTTATATCCAGATGTACACACACAACAACACATCTGTCTCCTGATACTCTTTTTCAGCCTATGGTTTCTTTTAAGTTAACTCAGACTTTCTGTCAAAGATAAATATATATGTCCATGTTAGACCATCTAAGTGTGGTAAAAAACCCTGATCAGGTTTGGCCTCTCCAAATATACTACATCTTTTTGGATGGAAATAAATGCTACGAAACATTGCATAAGTTTATCCAAATGCTGCCACAGCAAATGCATGCCATAATCAAAGCTAAAGCTGGTCCACGGAAATCTACAAATGTGTTACTTTTTGGCAGGCAAATGTTGTCCATGATTATAAAGCAGTGATTTCAACACTATTTTCTTCTCCCGTTCCAGGGTCAGCATGGCCGAACTTATTGATCCAGAAGTAAAACAGCAAATTGAACAACTGATGGTTGATGACCCTCCTGCTGCAGCTGAAATGATCAAAAATTATGTTGAAAACAAAAATAATATCCCACTAAACATTGGCGTCACAGGAGAATGTGGCTCTGGTAAATCCTCCTTTGTTAATGCCTTTAGGGGGATAAACAATAATGCTGAGGGAGCTGCCCCAACTGGTTGTGTAGAAACCACCATGGACATAAAACCGTATCGTCATCCAAACTTTCCCAATGTTGTTCTGTGGGATCTTCCTGGTATTGGGACCACCAAGTTTCCAGCTGAGAAGTACCTGAAGTATGTTGAATTTGAGAAGTTTGACTTCTTCATCATCATCTCAGACACTCGCTTCAGAGAAAATGATGTGAAACTCGCCAAGGAGATTCAGAAGATGGGGAAGAAGTTCTACTTTGTTCGCTCAAAGATCGACAATGATTTACGTGGTGAGGAAAGAGGTCAGAGGGATTTTTATCCAGAGAGAACTCTGTCAAAAATCAGAGAAAACTGCATTCAAGGTAAATTACCTTTTTTATTTAAGTCTGAAGAGTTTATGTTTCCTTTAAACTTTGGATGGGTGAAACTGAGTGTGAGTAAAACGGAAGATGGTTAGATGATGTCAAGATGTACAGATTGAGTGATTGAGTTGTGCTGCTGCTCCTGATCATAAGTTATCAGGTTAAATTCAAGAAAGTCGGTTTTTAACAGTCACATTAGTAAAGATATACTCTGAATCATATTGTGTTTTCTTTACAACACAGGTCTTCAGAAAGAAGGATTTAAGTCTCCACAGGTCTTCCTGTTGTCCTGCTTTGATCTCCACCTGTATGATTTCTCTCTCTTACATGAGACCTTAGAGAGAGAACTTCCTGACCACAAGAAGCACGCTCTGCTTTTAGCCATGCCCAACATCAACCAGGAGATCATCAACAAGAAGAAAGAGGCTTTTCAGGCTGACATAAAATATTATGCTACTGCATCTGCAGCTGTAGCAGCTGTACCAGTTCCAGGGCTTTCTGTTGCTGTTGACCTCAGCTTGATGGTTACTGTTGTCACACAATATGTAGGTGGATTTGGTCTTGATGAGTCATCACTGAGAAGACTTGCTGCCACTTCAGGTGTGCCATTTGAGGATCTGACAGCTGTCCTCAAATCTGAACTAGCTAAGAGCAACATCACCAAAGATCTGATCATTAGGCTGTTGATCCAACTTTCAAGCATTTCTGCCTTAATGGCAGCAGAAGAAGGGTCCAGATTCATCCCATTTTTGGGAATCCCGATAGCAATGGCCCTCTCTTTTACCGCGACTTACAGAGCTCTGACTTTTTTCCTTGATACCCTTGCTGATGAGGCACAGAAGGTGTTCATCAGGGCTCTGGGGTTGAACACCACAGTGTGAATTTTCTAAGCTGATGATGAAGTGAATTGAACAAGAGCAAACATCACACAAACCTATAATCTAGACGTTATATAACTAAGTCTAATCTTATTTGGTTCTTTGCTAAGTTGTCTATTACGTGTAGACACAACACTGGTTCATCCCTTGAGTTAGGTGCCTTTTTTATGCTTATACCATGTCATTTTTATATAATTATTCTTTCTGTGTTTGAAGCATTACACAAGTTACTGTGATGATATACGTAGTAATTATTCTTATTGGACATACTCGTTTAATCAATGAATCAACTGATAGATTTAACCTTCTTATCTTTTGAAAACTAACCTTAATCAAAGGATTTATTATGTGTAAAACAGAAAACAGTGTGTGGAAGAGCAGCAGGGAACAGTGACTGAATGCAAAAGAAAAACTATACTCTGAGGTAAAGTTACTTAAAAAAAACTAGTGTTTCGAATGAGACTTAAACTTGGTATTTCACATTTGGAGTCATGTGCTGCATGCATACAGTCAATTTATGATTATTTTATAAAATGCAATGGGATTGTGTTTCTCTGTTAATGTATTTTTGTTTCCAGGAACAGAAATAAATAAATAAACGAATAAAGGTGTGAAATTGTGTCTGTGGATATGATTTTTTTCATGACTATTTAATTGTTTGCTGCTGGTTAAAATACTTCATCTTTTCCTTTTTATGGCACCGCAGTTCAAAATGGTCTGCTAACGGCTATGTCTGCTTACCAGGAGAGACAAAGTAGCAGATGTTAGAAGATGCAATATTAAACATATATGCTGGTTTAAAAACTGAGAATCATCATGTAAAAATAATTCATTTCATTCAGTTTGCTGGATTTCAGAAATTTGACTTCTTTATCATCACCTCAGACTCTTGCTTCAGAAAAAGTTGTGTGAAACTCACTGAGGAGATTCAGAAGAAGGGGAGAAGTTCCTCTTTGCTCGCTCAAAGATTGACAACAATTAGAGACTCACAAAAATGACAGGAGACTGCATTATGGGTGAGCATTTTGAATGATTTCTATTTGAAATAACAAATAGAAAAACAAAATCTACCCAAAACAATTTAATTTAGTTTAATTGAGTTTAATTCCACAGATGACCAAATTATGACATCAAAATATGGGTCACAAAAATCCCAGTACAATCAAATTCAGTATTAAAGTTTTCAATTATCTTTTTTTGTGATGATTTAGCTGCTCTCACAGCAAACTTGCAGACTGCTATGAAAGTGACGTTGGCGTCTCCTGCTGGACTGTTTTGTCACGGGTCTTCAGAACCAAGGATTTAAGTCTCCATAGGACTTTGTTATGTCCAACTTTGCGCTCCACCTGTACGATTTCTCTCTCTTACATGAGACCTTAGACAGAGAACTTCCTGATCACAAGAAGCCCGCTCTGCCTTTAGCCATGCCCAACAGAAAGGTCCAGATTCATCACAATATTAGGATTCCCTGTAAAAACAAATTGCCCTTCCTTTATCACAACCTACAATACCCTGATTATTTTCCTTGACTCGCTTGCTATCGAGGCCCAGAGGGTGTTTATCAGGGCTCTGGGGTTGGACACCACAGAGTGATTTTGTTAAGCTGATCTCATCTGGTGGTACTTTTAGAACAGCAGTGAACTACAATGGAGCTGGTTGTTTGTAAATAAACATGTACCACAAAATTAATAATCTAGCAACACTTTTTAAACTAGTGGCTTTTATGATTGATCAGTTTTTCAGATGGTTTCAGCACAGATTGTATTAATTCATATCAATGTGAACGGAACTGACACTTCTCACATGTATATCATAAACACATCTCTTCAGAATTTCAGTATGGAAAGAAATATCTTTACCCTCAGATTTAACCGTGTACAATGTAGAAGACCTTCAGAGTTTTTGGATGAATTGTGTGATTGTCAACACTTCAGGTGACATGATGACTTCCTCTAAAACTAATATATCAAGTTATCTTTTGTGTGATAAAATATATGATGATTAAACTGTTTTTTTTTTTTTTTTAAAGGCGGATGTCAAAAAGAGATGAACACAATTTAAACACCAGATGCATAATCTGACATTAATAATCATGCAGGTGTTATATCTTTAGTAGAGTTGAACAAAACATTAGAAAAACCTTTCTTCGTTTTGTTTATATATTTTATTTCATTAGTTGATAACAGGCTGTGATGAGTGTTCTTGTCCTGTTGACAGCTGCAGACAATTGTGATTAGCTTTCACTGCCCTCTAGTGGTCAGTGTTAGGAATTGTGTGTGACCTTTGTTGGTATGTCACCAATGTATAACTTGAAGGTTATAAATTTCAGTCATTTAGCACAAATACAACATTATTCATAACTAAACGCATATGCAAGGTGAACATAATCTGACAAAATGAAAATAAGTGGTTTTCTTCTGTTCAACTCAAACTGCTGTTTTTTACACGTGTAATGAAAAACAGTGTACTAACCCACAATAATCCAGACCCATTTTTCCTCTAAACAAAATGATAGGAAATATAAAACGGACCAAATGGACCACATAGATCATGTTTCTGAAAAGATACCACCATCAAGTGTCAAAGATCAGCCCATTTTTGGTCAATTTATTTTAGTTTTGACCTGTGTCACCATGGGTCATTTAAAATTAGAGGCACTATTGGAGCCCTCTGGGCCTCTTTTACCCAACAGGGTGAACACCTAGAAGTTCTTCTGCATGTACTAGTCCTTCATTTGTCTTACACTTATCTCAAAATACAGATACAGATTGCCAGGCAGTGTTCAGGGACAAAACGTTTATTGTAACCCTACAAAAGACACAGGGTGAGAAAATTACAAAACAAAAATAAAATCATAGAAATGAAAGATTTCATTCTTATACAAGTCTCAGAACTATCCATCATACACGGACCACAGTTTAATTATTCATATTTTTAATATGACATTTTGTTGTAATGCTGTGTGTACATACAAAATATAGCAAACTAAATAAGGCAAATAAATAGAGGTACAATTTACAGGAAAATGGAACATTCCTCGATGTTTTTAATCTTTTTTTTTAATCTTATCTCAAACATCAACAATGGTGTACAAAATGCTTTTTTTTTTTTTTTTTTTTTTTTTTTTTTCCAACTGTACATCTTTCAGTGGAGGATTTATTTTTTCCAACCATAAAAATACTGACTCCTCACAATTATACAACCTTGAAGAATGGGTGCAACTTTTCTCAGGCAGAACAAACTGTGGTGAAACTGGTGTGTTCCATTTGCAAGCAATGTCCTTTTAAAGGATCAACACATCACACTTTGTGCACCCTCCTGTTGGCATGCAGATGACGCCATGTGCGTGTGACGACAGAAATGTGGTGGTGACAGAAAATACCCCCCACCCCAACCAGTCTTTCCTTTGCTTTATTTATTTTTTTGTTTAGTTTAAAATTCAAACCTCCTGCTCTGTAGGAGTGTTGCCTGTTTCTTTGTTTCCACGCCCCCACAAATCCCATCTCTGCCACTCAACAGACTGACTGTTAATGTGTTTCCAGCGGTCCAGCCGGAGTCCAAACCTCACTTGCCCTTTTTCCTCTCATTCCCCTACACACCATGTTTTTTAGTTTTTTTGCACCACACTTTCGTTGCACCCTTCTCATCTCAGGAAGGGAACCAAGCCCTCAAAACTGGTGCTGCAAATGGAAATGTCCCATCGTAAAAGTGCATCGAACAAGCTACTAATTTCTTTCCTCTGATTTCCATCTTTACACTCCAAATCAGCCAGTCAATGGCCAAAAAAACATCCAAACATGTAACAACACAAACTTGTATTAATACTGACAATGCTGCAATACCCCTCAGTAAATAGTCTGCACTACAATATGGGTTAAAGCTCTGAATTAGGAGTTCAAAAAGGTCTTCTGAAGTCTGATATACCAACTCTGATTAACTAGAAAGACAAAGGAGCAAAGGTTAGCTCAAATATACATGAGATGCTGGTTTAAGGAGAGGTGATCGTCATTTCCTTATTTGGGAATATAAAAAAGTGTCTATTTCAATTTGGTTTACTGGTTTAATCTCTTAAATGTAGGGATAAAAACTCCTCGCTGAATCACCTAAACCTCACATCAGCTTGTCTCTGCTTCTGTTTTGCCAGGAAACTGAAGGAGCCAAACCTGATGAGATGAAATGAAATGACACAGTGAAAGACCTCTCTATGGCTAAATTAAAGCTATGGGGCTCATCTGTCCAAAAAAGAAAAAAAGAATGAAATTCTGCCCACAAATACATATAACCTTTGGAGTTATTTAGAGTGTAATGTTGAGTTGGGGTCAGGTCTCTCACACTGGAGAACATTTTTTTAACATGTGGCCCTCAAAGTGAAGTACAATAATTTGGGCCACAAGATGGCGCCAAACAATGCAATCCCAACTGCCATTTCACAGACAAACACCATTTTCTGGAAAGCCACAAGCACTAAAACACAGTCGGAGGAATGTTTTGTGTGAAAACAGGATCTGAGGCACTTAAAGGTGAACATTTACAGATAGTTAGCAGCTTGCTAACAGTTAGCAAGCTGTCAGAATGAAGGAGAAGTTGGGGCAGTCATTGCTAGAAATACTAACATACAGTAGAGGAGATCAAGTGCATGTGGTCTGTTGTAATGTAACGTATATGTACAGCAAGTTCTCAATGAGTCAAGTGCAGTGGGAATAGTTCTCATTTAACGTGAAGAATGGAGGGAAAGAACTGCAAAGAGGAGGACTGTGTTTACTTCAACCATTACTATGGAAACAACCATTTAAATTCTCCTAAAAAAGTGACCCAGGGTGTGTGTGTTCTGCTAAGTCTTTGGCCTGTCTGTTTAAATTCAGTGAGTATATATGTGTGAAATAACTCTTAGTCCAATGCTCCTATTGCAATTCTGGACACCGTCCATCCAGGCTATGTTGATGGAGTGACTAAAATGATTTATCTAAGCAGAAGCTGGATGATATCGGTTAATTTTATGACACACAAATGTATTGATCTCAACCTGCTTACATAAAGTTTTACGTTCATTTAAGGGAAAATGGCTCAAAATGGGGTGTGACCCAATCAGATTCTTCTTTTCCTGAGAAGAGTCTCTCCTTTGCCCCAGGATTAAAGCTCTCTCTGTGGGAGCCCCTCCCGCAGCAAGCTACTGTGAAATTGATCTAAACCTTGTTAATGATTTGACCCCAAACAATAAGCAGCAGCTTCCATCAAGTCTGCTGCTTAGTTATTGGAAAGGCATATGTACATTTCTTCTTTAAAAAATAGACGCTATACTTCAAAATCGGTTAAGGAAAATGAGGCTGGTTTCAATATGTGGGTCTGATAAAATAAACAAAGCCTGCAAGGACAGATGGTAGTTTAAATTCTTTTCTCAGATAACTCTTAGTCTTCTGTAAGTTTGCACTGTGATGACTTCAATCAAGGAGAAATTTAAGTGCCTTGTTGTACCCTGATGTTACAATAATAAATAGACCCATCACATGGTGTGGCTTGAGAATGGCAACTGAAAAAAAAACCAAAGGGATGCTGTATGAAGAGCCTTTCATATAGATACTATGCATGATACAAGCTGAAGCTGATGGAACAAAATACAGTCAGATATGAAACTGACGGCAGATCACTGTAAACTAATTGCAGATTGTGTCTTTAAGTTTCAATTATTTCTGGCATTCCTTCATTAGAGCACACTTTAGTTGGCTTGTGTGAGTTTGAATGTAACGTTTGTCAGAAAAGCTACAGTGCAAACAAGACAATAAGATGTGAAAAGGACAAGCAATTATCTCTTTAACGTAAAGCGCAAAATGTATAGAAATCCACTTCAACGTCAATGTGAACTCGCAACGGAGAATGCATCGCGTGTACAAAATCCCAAAACATAAAAAAACCTCTACATCTTTGCAATTAGCTTGTCTGCATCTAAATATAAATATATATTAATGCCTAATTGCAGTATATTTTGTATGAATACATTTACATGTTTTTGCCTCTTGCTTTGGCACTGCTGAATGCCAGAGCAATGTTGAAACCCTTTGAAGCTTGATCCATGTGGCACAGTCATTGTTTTGTGGGGTAGATCAAGCCGAGTTGTTGTTTCCTTGAGATGTTCTTCTTCCTGTGTAACTGACAGTTGGGAGGTTCCTCTGGGGGGATACTGTGTGCCGCCGGACACCACTGGGATGAATCTTCTGCTTTAAAAAGTGACAACCCCACATTGTGTGCTCTCAACCATTGTTTCAGAAGCCTCCTGAAATTTGCCAACTCCGTAGCCCTCTTTGTACTAATGGAGGTTGATGAACATCTATCCATTTTCCTTCTGTGGAGTCGTTTTTCTGGGGAACCATCGTAGCAACCATGACTGTCAAGGTTATGGCTTAGTTCCCTCTTATTTTACTTTCTCTGGTTTTCAAATCTGCCAGTAGATGCTTCATAGTCCCCTTTCTAATCCCGTCTCTCGGCTGCAAATCAATGTACAAAGTAACTGTCTAATCCCAATGTCCCATGTGTTTTAGAGCCAGATAGCCAAACTATAGGGGCTTTTTCAGCACCACGAAGCTTATAGAGGAAGAGAAAAGGTTTGTGAGGGGAGAAGGAGTGTAAGAGAACCTTGAGCACAGTGTTTAAAGGATATAGTCAATGTGTCACAGTGGTCTGTTAATCCATCCATCCCAAAATTCCAGATCTTACAACGTTCGGGACAAACGGGCTGGAAATAGCTTTACAAGACCAATCAGAGAGTGTTGCATCCTTCAAGACAGCCAATCTGATGTCCACACATGTCGCTAGATGTCCAGTCCAGCTGTCACTTACACCTGCTCCAAAGTCAGCAGCAACTGTTCCAGGACCTGGACTAAAGGTATTAAGAGCTCTACGCCATGGCAGAATTTAGATGTCTAGTGTTTTTTCACTACTTCCTTTTCACAGCCTAGTAGTTCACCTTGGTGACAGCTCTCTCACGGCCGCCACCCTCCACGAGCTGGTTGACGGAGCGCTTGCGGTTACGCTTGAATTTGTTTAGGTCCTTATCGAAGACCTCGCCGGAGCGTAACGCAGAGACCAGGTCGTCAAACTCTCCGCTGACCTCGTCTGATGCTCCGCCTTTCTTGGCTCGCCGTTCCCGCTCCCTCTGCTCCTTCAGCTGGGAAGAGAGTAAAGAAAAAAATATTATTATTAAGAATTATTATCAGAAAGAAAAAAAGAGAGCCAGTTTAGCCCGGCTTATTCTGCGCGTCCCACCATGGCCTCCATCCGTGCCCTCCGCTCCTCCTCCTCCTTGCGTCGCTGCATGTTCTCCAAGTCCTGCCGTGCTTCGCTGAACGACTGCAAGAAGGTGTCGAAGATCCCGAAGAATTCATCAGGCTGCATCCTCCTCTCTTCCTCGCCAAAGTGCTTCAGAGATTTGGCAAACTGCATGGAATATTTGTCATTTTTTAGAAGTTGACATGAAGTGAAATTATGCGTCTTGCTGTATAGACCAATTTGACATAGTTTGTCCATGTTGTGAAAGAAAGAAACATGTGAGCCCATATATATGTCCTTCAAATGAAATTCCACTGGTATATACACCTTAATATTCAAAAGAACTGCAGGGACACACACACTCAAGGCAATCGAGTGACTGCAATTGACCACCGTATGTCCTCTCTGTACGACTCAAGCTGTTCAGTGCTCCCTGCCAGAACGATGCCTGCAGCCAAAAGTTCCCTCACACTCAGCACTGTACTGCAGCACACAGATACAGACCCAGCCAGTATCCTCAAACTAAGTGATTCAATATACTGTACATCACTAAGAGGCTCCAAAGTTAGTTCTTTCTAAACCCCGTAGAGATTAATTACCTTGAAATAAAGCAGCAGGATGTCAGGAAAGCTTTGCAATTAGAGTACAGTTTAGTCCCATTTATAGAGAACTCATATTATGAAGATTTTTCAGGGTTCCTGATTTATTTCAGAAGTAATCTAGAAGGGTTTTAAATGGGTATCAATACAAAAAACACATTATTTTTCTCTCAACTTCACATTTGGTGCAGGGCAGGAAGTGTACAGAAGAAAAAAAAAAGGGTGATAATGAACACTTTAACCAAAACAAGTTATTTTGTGGACGATTCTTTACTGTCAGACTATTTAGACTTACTGTCAGTTAGAAAATAAGGACATCGACTAAACTCTTCATTTTTCACATGCAGCGACAGAACATCGTATCTTTTGCTCATATGAGTTCTGTATTCTGTATGTGGTCCTTGTGCTGTGATAAAACAGAGTTGGGGTTTGCTCTTTTCTCAGGATGCAAAGCCATCCTATCATTACAGGCCTGGGCTCCATGGCAACCCCACCATCATCCTTCCCTCCTCTAGTAATTATGTGTCTGGTCAAAACAGTTTCCCCTTTTCCCTTTGGATATGTTCAAAGTGAGCAAACAAATTCACATACACAAACACAACGGAATAAAGAATTTGACGTCTCACTAATTTGCCCCATTTCTAACAAACTGAATAAAATAAAGCTGTGTCATTATGCCTTTAATTGTTATGTTGAGTTTTTATTTGATTGATGATGGATTGCCATGTTGTTTTGTGCAGGTACTCATTGTTGTCTGAGGATGAATCCAAGTAAAACTGATGATACCCAAAATTTGTTTTCTAGAATCCCAAAAAGGTTGGCACTTTCACTGACTGAACTGCCGCAAAGAGTGTTATTGGATCGCTAAATTACTCAAGTACAGACGTATCCTAAGGTAACAAACCACTGGCCAACAACACAGGAGTGCCGTATGTTATGTTTTTTATGCACGTCTTTGAGGTGACTTTTAATTTTTCATTCAATACCAGCATCATCTCTTTGTAGTCAGTTTGTTTCTTTTCATTTTGTGTCCCTCTGTGGTAATTTTGCCTCTCTTTGTAATACCATTCATAGTGTAATGTTCACTTTTATGTGTAACTCTTCCCCATCTCTTTGTTGTAATCTAGCTTTAGTATGTGAGTAATTCTGCATCTTTTCGAGGTCATTTTGCATCTCCTTGAGGTTATTGTGTTTACTGTGTGGTTGTCTCTCTGTCATCATTGTGCATCTCTTTGTAGTTATTTTATCTGGCCATTTGGCGTTTGTATTTTGCGTCTCTGTGTGGTCATTCTGAAACTCTGGTGACATTGTGCCCATCTTTGTGTCTCTTTATGGTGATGTGCAGCATTCTAGGGTTGTTTAAATGACCTTCCATCTAAAAATGTTAGCACTACCAAACAGGGGCCCATTGAAGGCCCCTTTGACCAATTTGGCCCCTGGGGCTGTACCCACAAGTTTGAATCAGGAGACCTTCCATTAATATATGTTATAGCTTTCCATACCTTACATTCTTATCAGCTTTAGTGCATCAGTATTAGCATGCTAATGCTATTATTTACATGAACATTTTTGTTCATTAATTTTATTCTGACATCACCAAAAATCTTTTTTAAAAATGCAGCTGTGAGTGCTGTACCATGCTAATCTTAGCATATAACTAAAATATTAGCTTGTTTTTGCCATTAAACATTCGTGGAAAATCCATTCACACATTTATAATCAATCTGCTCTAACAAATGGATAACATAGACTTTAATGGATTAGTTATTGCAAGAAATTACTTAACAAGCTCTGGAAAATTCTCGCAGCAAAATGTGGATTACATTTAGTTTGCAACAAAAAAGGCTTTAATGTGTACACATTTGGTTGTAGGAATAATGAATCACTGTTTTGAAACGCCTTCCGATGAAAACAGATTGATGATACACACAACAACATTTTTAATGATCCAACTCTGCTTCTTATAAAGTACTTTTACAAGCCAGAAGCCTGGATTTTTAAGGCCACCTACTGCTCATGTTTTACCTAAATATTTCCCATACAACATCACATGTGGCAGGCAAAGTCTACTGAAGTAACCCCTGCTTAACCATCTTTTTCCTTTTAAAAACTGAGTTCTGTTCTTGGACAGAGAGCGAATCTTGTATTCTCTGAGCATGTTGCTGTGTGGGTGTGCTGCTAAGTTTAAACCTCTTCAACCTCTTTGGAAACCTCTGAGCCAGTAACCCACACGACCTCGGTCGACTGTAATCCTTTGTAATGTATGTAGTAGTGTCTGGTGAACATGTGTGTATCTGTATTGCAGACGGACACACATTTGTTGCCATGGAGCTTTATTAGCCTCAGCGGGCTGCCTGCTCTGTTTAGTCATCCTCCGACTTCTTAAACACACATCCTGACTTCCATATTTGTATTCCATTGGAAACCCACCAGAGCGTCAAAGGGCCTTGACAAGCACTGAGTTAATGTGTGAGACTCCCCACTTACCAACCACACAGACACACACGGTTGTGTGTTTAAAGTCTGGGCCAGTGAACACAGGTTCTTTTGTTTTACTGCAGTAACTGGTGCCTTATTTCTCCAGTTCTTTTCCCGTGACGTCCAAACTATTTCCCTCCAATTTTTTACCGACCCCTCCTTGAGCAAATAATTAAGCAAAGGGGATCTACATAAAACCCAAGAGTCATTCCTCCCTTTTGGTACATCTATCGTACAATGATCCTTTAGAGGACTAAGACACAGTGGGCATTTAGCATTGTTATGTCAGTTATTTAGGGAGATAATAACTCCCATAAGAAGGTGTAGTATAATGTAGTATCTGGTTGAAATTTGCAACCTGCAGGATTTAGAATCTTTCGATGTGTCAGCTTTAAGACGCTAAATGGAACAAGAGCACTGAAGGCCTGCAAATTAAACATGTTCACATGAAACTTTTCAACACTGACTTACTTTGACATTCCCACAGTCCCACTGATATCTTCAGCTTATATACATCCTACAATACATCAGTACTTGAGCCAGCAGGGTTCAAAAGGCTGTTTGTCTCAGGTGGAAAAAGAAGGAGTGTGGATTTAAAACATCAAATTAAAGAGACAAAGACAAAGAGAAGATGTGGCGGGGGGGATTCCAGTAAAATTTCCCAATTCTGGGTTTCCCAACCCTGCTAAAGTCATCCCACTGGACAAATGGGGACGTTCAAAGGCTTCACGGTCCTCTTATTCCTTTTTTTCTCCCGCTCTCTTCAGTCTCTGACATGACTTGCCACACACATATGAACCAACACTATGACGTCCTCTTGTTTTCACACACATTATTTTCTGTAGAAATGAATGGTTAAGACCGTTACCTTGTCCTTAGCTTCACCCAGCTGGTCCTCCAGTTCAGAGAAGCTGAAGCCAGCCACAGTGATGAAGTCGCAAATCACAGCCACAAACTTATCGCCACGTTCCCGTGTCCTGCTCTGCTGGTAGAGCAGCTCCTGGGGAGCAAGACAAGAAAATGGACAGTTTCAGACTAAATGCTGGTCGGTGAAGTTGATCCATGCTTCACATTCTTTACAAAGCCTTCAGGTTTCTGTGAAATGTCAGCATGTGAACCCTTGCTCTGTGTGAGGCACAACAATGTGATAAAGCGTGGAACATTACCAGCATTTAAACACATCGGCCCGCTGTCCATCTCTGCACTGCTCGAAAACATAATTACAGGCAGAAGAAGAACCAGTGGGAGGATGCTGAACAAAAACACACAACAACTCACCGCCTCTAGAGCCTTCAGTCCACTTTTGATATTGTGCACTTCTTTTTCTAACTCTGACAAACTGAAGAGAGGGAAAAAAAAAAAAACAAGGGGTCTTAGTTTGCGGTTATTTTTAGAAGTTTTGTGATAAAACGTGGTTTACAAGTCAGTTATTTTTAAAGTGAATGATTTCAACTCTTCAGTTGCAGTTAGCACGGAAACGCCCCCCCCCCCCCCCCCAAAAAAAAAAAACATCCCCACGGCGAAATGCGGTGCGCTCACTTGACTTTGGCAGCCTCTGGCACACTGCTGAGATCTTCCTGGATGTGCAGCGTGTCTGGGTAGTTCTTCTCAAAAATCATGATCAAGTAGTGCAACATGGTGATGTTCCTAATGAATCACAAATAAAAACATACAGTTACAATCATGCAACCTTTTACTGAAGTAAAGTGGGTCTATTACTGTTTTGCTGAACAAAAAATAATGTTGAACAATTTTGTTTAAATGGAGAAATTTGGCAGATTTGGCTCAGTTGTTACGCCCTTTATTTATGGGCTTCCAGCACAAGTCTCTGGCGTCTCTCACTTTATTCAGAACATTTTATGTTAACCGAACATATTTAAATACACAATTAACTTTTTATGACACCTCATATGTCAATTTAAAAACCATAATGATGGTTTTAGGGCCTTAGGCCTTTAACACATTTTTTTTTTTTCAATTTTGAGTTAACAATAAAGGCACAGCAATTGTTTGTACACTGATTAAAGCCCTGCATAAACTGCCCGCTCAGGGTGGTACTGCTGGGCCTTCTTTGTGTCTTGTTGTCTGTTTGTAAGGTACGGAGGCAGTATATAGGGGTCAAAGTTGATGCACCTCCAAGCATCAATGAATGTTTTCTAAAAGAATTAAAATGTGTATACAGAGCCAGCATAACAGAACACCCTGCTCTTGTAAATGACTGTCGATCATCGAATCCCTCAATGACTGCTAACTGTTTAAAAACACTAACTGTTGTGGTGCTACATTGCCTGTTTGGTCAGTATGAATGAGCAAAGAAGAGCAACAAGGTCATCTTTTTTGCAATGTTATTGCATGACATCTATGTGAAAAAAAACAGCAAAAACATTTCATGCAGTATTGTAGTACTAACACTGGAAAAAAAAGCATAATAAATCTAAATCGAGAGGAAAAATGAATAAAGATTTCATTTTTTTCAGGATAATATGGGGCACGGTCTATAGGAGTGAGTCACATTCTTATGTACGTTCCATTTAATATACACAATAGAAATACAATATACTTTTTTTAAAATTTGTTTTAACAATTAGCACACAAGTATTTCAACAAATTTTAACATTTCATGAGACACTTTCAAAATCTGCTGCCAATTTAACTTTAAAATAATTCTCCACATATGTTCCATCTATTTTTCTTGCAAAACTTTTAAGATGCCGTTTCATCACCACCCAAAACTGATTTCAACTATGCTGGCAGTGGCTCTGGATTTCCTTTGTGCAATTCATTGTGGGAGAGTAGTGAGTATCCAGACTGCCTAAAAATTCATTTTCAATTAGAACATTAAAATAAAATGAAATAATTTTGTGGAATATTTGAAGTTTTAGTCTGAACCCAGTAATAGGCAATGTGCTTATAATTTCCTGGGGAAGTGTTGGACTATGCAAAGAAGAACAAGGTCCAGATGCATAAAACTAAAACTGTAAAAACAAAGGCTGAGCATTCACACTCTTTTCACCAGATTTATTTATTAAGCTATGCGCAGGTATCGTTTCTTTTATAAATTAAAATCTTTGTGAAACTTGCACAAATACATGGACCTGATTTCTGTCTTCATTTTATCCACAAAATTAATATATCATTAGGTCTTGGTCTCTTAAAGTCTCATAAGTAAAGTCTTCTTTCACCACCACAGCGGCAGTCCTAAAGCATGACCATTCACATTCTGCCTGCATGTAGGACAAGGCATTTGTTTTTTGTGTGTTTAATTCAGAAGTGTTGCACACTTAAAAATAGTAAAAATGTATATCTCATTAATACAAGTGACCTCAACCCATATTGTGACCAGATGCATCACTTTTCTGCTATAACATGTAAAGCTGACAGGAATAGTTTGATAATAATAAAAAAAAAATATATATTTTTTAATATTGATAAATATAAGAGTGAAGTCAATCATTTGGAGTAAGAAGTAAAGATTTAACCTCTCAAAAGTGTTTTTACTCCATGTTTCTAGTTTCTTTAGAGGCTGACAAATAAAAAGGTTTTAGCAGACAGCTTTAAAATTTCCAGAAAACCCTCTGGTTTTAGAAGACAGCTTTAAAGACAGCCTTAGGCCATAATCGGTTAAATATAATAGTTTATGGGGACATATTGTTGATGGGTTGCCACAGCAACAAGCCTCCAAAACAGCAACGAGCATCCAAGGAAGTAATAATGATAACATGAAGCACAATTGAAAAGATAAATATTACTCCTATTCACACAAAAGTACTGTATATGGAGGGATAGTACACCTATCGAGTATGTAGAGCATACTCCACTACCACTAACGTATTCATTCTGCATGCAACACAATCCAAACCTGCTTGAAAACACGAATATTGTCTGGAATTAGGTCATGTCAGAGGAGTAAGTGTGCTTTGCCTGAGCACATCTCACCGCTTACATTGTGACACATTTGAGTCATGGGAAATCATGCGGCAGTAGCTGCCAGCAGCTCCCGTTACTGTGGCAACCGTGACTGTACTGACAACATTTCATTACATCTGATGCTGAGAGGAGGGAACTCCCACACACTGCGCTCTCATGTGCATGCATGCATCTTCATTAGAAATGTAAGAAGTAGTTGGCTGGTTTTGCACGAATGAGATGATTTCTTAAAAAAAAAAAGCTCATGATGGAGTCAAACTTAAGTTAAGAATTCGCAAGTAGGGAATAGGGGGAAAAAGTAAGCCAAGTAGGTTATAAAGTGTACAAATGTTGAATGTGGAAGCCGATGCACACCTGCAAGAAATCAATAAACCAGATAAAAACTCTTAAATATTCTAATGAAGACAATGCAAAAATGAGGACAGTGCTGAGGGGTTCTCTTTTTTCTATTTTTGGGCACTCACTCCTACACAACTCTCATAAAAGACAGTGAATCCTTTGAGAGATCAATTTTCGAAAATATATATAACACAGCAAACATGATTGTTGATAAAGAATGGGATTAAATCCATTTCCATGGCTCCTCTGTCCCACCTGTCTATGCTGGACTTTGTGTCGACGATCTTGTTTAGGCTGGAGACCTTAAATCCATAGGCATTACCCCGCTGGCCTTTGTTCATGAAATTGCCGAAGGCAAGCACCACCTCCAGGACCTGAGTCAGTCGCTTGCTCCGTACCACCTCCTTGGACGCACTCAGGATGGCTGGCGGAAAAAGGAGAGAGGAGCAGCTGGAGAGATCATATAGCAAGTGTGCATGTGTGAACATTCAACCTTCTATCTTACATAACAAACTGGCCTTATACCATTACCTTCCTCTCTGTTACTTCACTCAAACCCCTGAGAGACACAGAAACTGAAGCCTCAGCTCAATGTGGCCCAAAATTTCCTTCATTTTTAACATCATTCATGATGAGTGATTAGTATTCTCCATAACAACTGGGCAGCTTGGTGGGGAAACCCATCAGGTTCTTCCATCTATAAAACAGCTACGTGAGGGGAATATTCCAAACATAACCTGATGCTGTCCGTTTCTTCCCCCTGAGAACAGATTTGTCTGGCAAAGTGCAGGTGGTTCCCCCTCTCCACAGAGGAAACCTCAGTGCGACTGTGAAAATCATTAACAAATTCCATATTGTTATTTTAACAGTTCTTTCTACTGTGATAATGCATGGGAACCATTCCTCTGGCTCTGCTGACAGTGTTCTGCTAGCTGCATGTCTTCTAAAATGCTTCCACTCAACAAGCTGGGTGGCCCACGGAAATATAGTCTCATCAAGAATATGTGACAAAGTAATATGAATTAGAAAAAAGGACGAGTTTTTTTATTTTTTAATATTCTGGGCATTGATGAGCAGTGTGGTCAGGGGATTTTTGGATCCAACAACAGAGACTGTGGAGGCTTTTTTCCATTCCTGGCCTTGAGCGTAATGTACGTCAGAAGATATTAATTTGACCTCAAACTAGAATGAACAGAGTATTTGACAAATATTCTGCAGCACACACACAGAGCAGAGCTGTCAGTCAGCACACACTGCTGGGAAAAGTGGTATGATGTGTTCATCAAAAGCCAGAAAAGCAATCAGGGCAGCAGAGACGCGTTTAAACAGCCTCTATGACCATGAACACATACAGGTCTATAGGCAGCTCCAGAAGGCTTCTCCCTCCATCTTTGAAGTGAGTTGCAGGGTTTATAAAAGATGTTCTCTCTCAACATGAGCCAGCTTTCCACAACAGCCTCCCTGGTAACCTGGATGCCAGTTGGAAGGGAAAAACTGCGGCGAACCAATTTACAGTTGACCACCATGCACACTCAGATGCATGTAAGCATGCAATTTGACTGTGGTAGCGCCTATAAACATTTTCTCCAAAATTTAGTCTACTCCATTTGTGGAATTTGTGAATAACACTGGATTAAGGCAGTTTTGATTAGATAATGTTGAAAAAGCTGCTGTTTTTCCCCCCTAAAAAATGTAATTTCTATCAACAACTTCCGTGGAATAACAAAGACTACTGTACGTCAAGATGTCCAGCTCAGATAATTTGTTTCCCTGGCTTATCCAGATTGTATCTGAAGTCTGAACATCCAAAAATAACCCACATAAAATCTGATTCTTCCAAATTGGATCCGAGCAACACAGCTATTTTTAGAATTAGTAGAGGTTAGCAGAGGTCGCTGATACAGACGGTGAAATCAATGGTCTGCTGGCACTTTGGGGGAAGCCAAATGTAAAAGCAAAGCCAGATGGGACCAGTCGTTGAAATCCTGTACATTGTAGTTACACCTCCATCTTTACCACATCAAACCATGAAGACTGAAATGAATCACAAATCTGATTTGATTATATACAGAAACAGTCCAAACGGTTAGTTCAACAGATCAGATTTACAAAATCCAAGATCCGAATTCCAAGTTTAAATTAGATGTGTCAGTCGAGATGTTCCAGATTTTGAAGGTTTATTCTGTTAACATTCTGAATTATGTCCGTTAATCGTATTTTAGTCTTAGTGGCAGTCTTATCACACAAAACAAATGATTGCATCATAGCTCAAGTCTACTGTACATTAATCTTCTCACTGAAGTATTTAATGTGAAATTGTTTTCTAAGTGGGATGTAAGGATTCTTAAAATAACACCATTAATGAGTAATAACATCATGACCGTGTGAGCATCTGAAATATAAACAGTGTTCATTTTCATGTGCATTCAGCGTGTTGTGAAAGATGCAGTTCAGACTTTATAAAGCCAATCTGCAGATTTGGGCCATCAGTGTGTGCTAATCTTTTTAATCTCTGTGTGAAGCACTCATGTGTTTGCAATATATTATCCAGCAGCAGGTTTGTTTATGGCAAATCAAGGTACAAAGTTTGTGTTCATGGTAATGAAACGTGTGTTTTTCATAATTTCGGAACAATAATGGAGCTCCTGTACAAAAAAGAAGTAATGACTTTAAGCATATGACATGAGTAATTCTGATCAGTTGTCGATACTGAACAACAATGAACTTGAATATCATCCCTTTAGTAAACAACAATAGAAACCTTATACCTTTTACAAGAAATTCAGCTTTGAGGTGTTTGTCCTTACCTTCAACTTTAGGCTTGATTTCAGCCAAACGCTCTGCAAACTTCTTCTTAAAGAACAGAGCCTGCAGTCTTTGTTGGTAGTGGTCAATTCTGATGAGGAGAACAAAGAGGTAACAGGAGGAGTAAAGAGAATAAAATAGCAAAGGGAGGTAAGTTACATTAGCCTTAAGGGGAGTGGAACTTCAAAGCAAGAAGTCACCCAGTTGTGTAAAAGTCCTTCTCTCAGTTTACACTGTTTTCACGATCATAAAACAGGCTCTCATCAAAATGGAGACTTGACAAATGAGGGTGTAAAACTTGCCCAAAAGTTCACCAAAGGAGGGAGTGATAGTTTCAAAGAGGGACAGGGGATATTAAATGTCAAAAAAAGCCCCAGATGTATTCATCAGACCAAAGGAGATGCGGTCAAGAGGAAAGTAAGTGGACAGGGTTATATTTCGCTTAATTCTCCTTTACAAACACTGCAGATTTTGAGAGAAGATAAGCTGCAGAGAAAAAGTGTTTTCTCTCTCTCTCTGTTAGATGTGAATATAGTCCTCACAAGGTGTCCAGAACTTCTGGTAAACAAAATAATGAATCATCCTGGAATTTGTAATGTTTGTTCGAGATGAGTCCTTTTGAACAAATAAATCTGTTCAGTCGTCTGTTCAGTTACAGTTTCAGTAAACATGCGAGAAGTTACGTCAACTCAAGTTACAAAATTCTGCTTTGAGCATCAACAAGCATCAGCTGCACTGAAAAATGTTGTAGACAACAGAACTTGGATACCTAACCTAACACGACCACGGTCATGTGATATGGTGTCATACAATGATGTAGTCTTGTTTACCTGCTCATTTCATAGAGGAAACGGTCAGCCCGGGCCATCCTTTCCAACTCGTGTTTGTGCTCCTCCAGCAGATCAATGTCACTTTTCTCTGGGATGAACTTAAGCAGCTGCAGAGATGTAAAGAGAACGTTTAACCTAAAAACAAATGCCCAAGACTTTTAACTGTATTATCTGTTACATAAACCCAATACAAAGTGGCACAATAAAAACTGAGATTATCCAGATCTCTGAAACCTTCCATTTAACTCTCCAAGTCTGCCAAAGTAAATGCAAGTTTTGTCTCAATGATTATCTTTCTTAAATGAAAAATCATGTGAAGAAAAAACTTTCTGCATCCCTTTAAAGGAGACTATACCATCTTGCTTCCATTCAAATGAAATGCATGAAGCATACCTGCTCCAACATATCTTTGGCTAGCTCTTCTCTCTCATCCATCTCCAGTATTGCCCTCTTGATTTCTTCATTTGTCATTTTTAGCCTGAAGAGGAAGCAAACATGCTTTAGTCACATTAAATAGGCTATAAAAGGAAATATGAGTTGGCTGACACTAATACTCTGAATACCAGTCTGAACCAGTGAAACCCCCGGGAGCACTGCCAGCTGTTTTCAGTGCATCTGATCAGTGTTACGTGTGCTGGGTTAGGATCAATAACAGCATTGTCAGCCTGAGCATCAGAGCCTTATTGACCATCTGCTGACCCCATTTGGGTCATCTGTGCCCCAGGGTCATCCGCTATTGACATGAAAGTGAGTTCAGGGAGCTGTTTTGTCAGACACACAAAGGACTCAGGAAGCCTGCTTATTGATCTGTAGAGAGGGTTGGGATTCAAATTCTCTGAAGGGCTCTGCACTATTGCTGTTTGGAGACATATGAATGCTGACCATATTGTCAACTGCATCTTAAGTGATGACAATTGATTCTGGTTCTGATGTTCTGTGAGTCCCTTGGGAGAGGGGTCAATTATATACATCTTTTAGACTTAACATGGACAATTATAGTACTTTAATATGAGACTACTTTCTGATATCCATCCTCCCCAGGACAATACTCTCTGTAATATGACTCATATTTCTCTTCATAAAAACAAAATGCATAGACGCTAATTCAATTACACCTACAGATGTCCTTGTGAGTCCATTAAAAGCCCAATTTCTGGTCCTAGATGAAAGGAGAACTTGCAGCATCTTCTCTAAATGTCACATTTACTATAGCGCATCTCTGTAGAACTAATTAGCCATTTGTTTCCTAACACAAAGACATATTGTACAGAACATTTTCTTGAAATCTCTTAAAGTGATCTTGAGCAATAGTTATTCAAGCCTTCTAAAAGATTTTAAAAGTTTTTCTTTGGATATTGGCTGCTTTCCCCCCCACTAATTTTCAGTCCAGTCTTTGTGCTTGCCCAATTTCACAGGAATTAGTGCCACCTCACACACACCTATGAATCATTCTAGCATTAAAAAAGGCACTTAACCCAAGGGACGAACCAGTGTTGCATCTACAATGTGATTCCCAAAAAGCTATTAGCTGAAAACTTATCTCAGCATGGTGTGCAGCGTGTCCCCAAGAATATTGAGGGAACTGGACAAGCAAGTGTCAGGCCTACAAAACTTTCTTAAGCAGATGAACAGGATATGAAAGTGATGTTCTTAAGAAAGAGGAAAAAAATCCAGCAAAGACCTGACACAGGACTTGAGAGATGCATCTGGACATCTACTGTTGGCCCAAGCCTCATCAGAAATGGGCTCCATGGAAGGGTGGCTGTCAGGAAGCCGTTCTTAAGGAAGGGAAACAGGGAGAATAGGCTGAGCTGTGCCAAAGGACACAAGAAGTGGACTGAAAATCAGTGGCAGCAGGTCTGATGGAGGGATGAATCCTCCCCAGAGCCCGGACCTCAACATTACTGAAGCAGTGTGGGATCATGTTGGCAGAGAACGGAACAAAAGGCAGCCCACATCCAAAGAAGAGCTTTGGGATGTCCTTCAAGAAGCCTGGAGAACTATTCCTGAAGACTCCTTAAAGAAATGACAGAAAGCTTGTCTAAGAGGGTTCAGGCTGTGTTGAAGAATAAAAGGTGCTCGTACTAAATATTGACTTTCAAGCTTATTAGAATTGTACAAACTCTGATTCTGCTTATATATATTGCATTTACCCTTATGTTTGCACATGTTTCAATAAATCACTGCACACATTTCCTGCTTCCCTGGCAATATATACAGACATGAGGGCTGGCTCAAGAGTTTTGCACGGTATCTTTTTAGATGGGACCTCTTACTTTGAAAGCAGGATGATACAGTTCTGTGCACGTCTGCCGTCGATGACAGACAGCTCTTTGACCTTCCGCGTGCTGACGTATATGTCATCGATAGAGCCCGTCTCTTTCTGTAAAAACATTACCATAAAAAACAATTTAAGTTGGCAGCTTATTTTACTTCACGAGTGCCCGTATAAAATTCAAAACATGTCTCCCTCACATCTGTTTGACATCTTTATCTCATTGAGAGATGACCCCTTCTGAGATTTAACAAGGTGTTAATTTAGAACATATTCAATAAAAAAAAAGAAGTCAAATACAAGCATCAGATCAAGTTGCCTGACTTGTTTTTGCAGTGACTGACAACAAATGTCAAGTGAAATGCATTGATTCATCGAGGTCACAGTGCATATAGTGCATATAAAAAAAAATAAAAAAAACTCAGTTTGGAATGGTTTCTAGAACAGTATATGTAGAAAATAAAGACAAATGTCACATACATCTAGTATTAAAATCCACAAGTAGAGAGAATACATGTCTGAAAACTGCTTGAGACTTCATGTGAAACACATTCTATTTATGGTCTGGGCTGGTTTCCTGCTCACCAGAAAACGTTCTTTTTTGAGGTTGTCGGGTATGACATATGTAAAACAGATGCTGCTTGTAAAGAAAGTGTCGTTTTTCAATGCCCGTGTTGACCTGAGGTGTTTGGCGGCAGACTGAGGTTGGCAACGAGTTAGGGGGACAACTCCCATTCACCGAAACCAGCCAAAGCCCTCACTGCCCACGCTTAAAAGGTAACTCTGCCAGCTTGTGTGCATCATGTGCACTCCACCTCATGTAACTGGAAACTACATCCCACAACATTTCTAACAGACATCAAGTGACATTGACTGAAATTTGGCTGGGTTGCACAAAACCTGTAAATAGTTGCGTTTAAATTCCCAGTTTTCCATCTTTGGTTGTCGTGATAACTTAATACTCAAGCAAATGATGATGATGTCATTATCTATTAAGAAAGCATTTTTTAAAAGCTTTTTATCTTTATGTCATATTCAAATGAAGGCGTATACAGCACCAGTGGCAATTTGGGTCAGACAGCGGAGCTGCTTCAGTGTAGCACTGACAAAGTGAAATAATGCGGCATTAGGTATTCATATGCATCAACAATAAATTCATACAGTGGTGAAAGTGATGTCTTTGCGCATGGAGGAAAACCATAATTTGTCTGAAGTCATGAATCTAAGTCAGAATCACTTCTCCTTTTAGAATTGTTCTGTCCTGAGGGAAATATTTGTATATTTAGCCTGCAAAAGCTGCAGTAATTTCCCCAGCCAGGCGCTGTTTGGTTCTGGGCAGCTAGTACACAGTAGGGCCATGTTATAGCTCATACTGTAATGGCCAACCAGCTCATAATGACCAGGTCTTTTCACAGATATTTCACCTGCTTGTACTCACTTTATTTTCAGCAAATTATGGGCAGCCGTCGCCAGGCAGGGGATGTTTGGGGGGTTCAGTAACGGTACGGCCGGTGAGCTGCCACACTCGGGCTGCTACCTCGTGTTCTAGGGGATTCACTTCTTGAGTGCGGGAATTGCAAAACTGAATGCATTTCTGTTTGTAGTTTAATGTTCTTGTGTAAGATATGAAAGTTTACACCATCTGATTTTGTGCTATCACAGCCATAAGAAGAACACGTCAGGTCTGATATTTTTTAAACACACCAGGTAGCTTTTCCTCCTTGTTTGTGTGTTCACCACCTATTTTTAGCAAACTTCTCATCAAAGCTTCTCATTTCATCAGTTCCTCACAGCGCTAACATATTTGCTGTAGCGCCCCATGCTGTGAGTAGTCAAAACATTTCCCTTCAATCATCTACGTAGGACCTACAGGCTCTCTGACCTCACCTCTCTGAGACTGTAGGTGGTGCTCTATAGATTCAAAGCAGCAATCTCCAGCCATAGCTTGGCTATAGCATAGATGACTGAATTTTCTCTTGACTGGTCTTATGTGACAAAAAAAATAAACCTTATGGACATGCTAACAAGGTTAAAAGCTCTTTTTTTTCTTAATCAAAGGATAACTTTAATATATAAATCTCAATTATGCCAGATCAAGGTTAATATTATTATCTGCAAAGACTGCAGAGAAAAAAATGCATCAGAAGAGACAATAACTCATTCGATATACAAGTAACTGCCCTGGGTGGCTTGCTGCTGCACTGCAGAAGAGGAGGTGACAGGAGCAATGAAGGTAAGTAACCATATGGTGAACAAGCTGAAGGTCTTTAACTCACCTGTTTGAAGGATTGGTTAGTTAGCAGGTCCTGCCCAGGCAAGTCGGAGAGTGCAGAGAGACCAAAAAAAAAATTTGAAAAACATGCAAAGATTAGCACTTCAAGCTGGAGAAAAGGTGGTGGCTTAAGCAAAGAACTACAACTACTGTATGCACACTACAAGCTGAAGCTAAGAAGCTCTCTGAGAAGAACAATCATCTGCTGTCCAAGTCATCAGGGGCTCATGAGATCTATGTCAGCGGCCAAACTCTCTCCGATACATAGGTGAACCAAAACAATTTTCTAGTTTGGTTTCTGTCTTCTTAAAGAGTCATGACTGTTGAGTGCTCGAATGTATTCTTTTGATTGCATCTACATCTGCCTTGACATGGAAAAATAAAACCAGGAAAAATGACTGTGGTAGCTAATCCTACAGAGTGCAAATGTAAACAAAAGCCCATTTGGAAAGAAAAAAAATAAATAATGCCATATGCAAACACTGCAATATTGTCCAGTTAATTTTGAACTGGATTTCGCCCTTGCCAAATGGAACTGAGCTGTCAAAGCCAGGAAGATGTTGGGTTTTTATGTGGCTATATCCAATGAGATCTGCATTTAAGCATTGGCCTGTGCCAATAAAAACCTGCTCTGTATAAATAAATACCCACAGTAAATCACTGTCGGCAACAACCTCAAATGACCCATTACTCTTTAATAAAAGCTTGCAAAGAGATGTTGTGCTTTTAGCTGTCAGACTGCTTTCAAACAAGGCTGTAAAATACATTATACAGGAATTCAACAATGGTAATACCTCAACAGAGGCGATGTATTGCTATTCCATAGGGCCATAAAGCCTTCAATATAAACTGTGATTACTGGAAACCGATTAGAGCACATTAACGCTCCACTTAAACCAATTTAAAGGAGTGTAATATATCAGTTTATGCAATTGCACCCAACATTATCACACGACAAGTGTGCAATTTACTTGTAGCACACAGGGGAGTAATTGCTACATACTGTATGGCACTGCCACAAGAGCACACATCCTGCAATTATCCTATTAGTTAGTCATTGGTTCGACAAGAGTTACTGAATAGTCTCTTTATTTTAGTGCTCGTCTCACTGAAAAGTTTCCTGTTTTCATGTATCGTGACTCCTCATGACTTCAGTGTTAACGGTTTCCTCGGCATCGCCCTGATTCATGAGCCCACGAAGACCCAGTCAGTCCAGTCACACAAATGCTCTGCAGATACTAGCAGACGCTTGAGCTCTCTGGCATCTCTACAATGGGGCATTCAGCAGAGAACAGCTGCTCACGTTAGCCTGGAGCTGGACCCATGGCACTCCAGAGAGTCCTCTTAAAACATCCCACCCCTCTGCCCATCACAAACACAGACTTTCAAGGCCATGAACAAGGCCATAATGGTACTAATACTCAACTCACACAGTTCCATTTAGTACATGTTTTCCTGTACACACACACTTGACAGAATGTCACATATGTATCCCAGACTATTGCAAACCACTGATAAATCCAGACCTGCTGTCTCTGATAAGCTGAAAACATCTTCTCTATGTCCTTCAGGTCAAGAATCTTGAAAGCTCTTAGGTCGTCAATGTCATTCCAGATGGTGCCATTGATCATATTCTGAAACAGAACAGAGGGACACAAAAGGTTTAACATTTACACACAGGCATTGCTTCTGAGTTATGTGCTGAGAGATGAACAGGTGTTTCTCATTTTGAGTCCAATAAAATCAACTAAAAGACTCTTGGCTCCATTTTAACTGTACAACTGGAGTGAAGTGCAACCCTGTGGGTGATGAATGAACAGACTGTGTTTGAAAAAGGGTTGGCAACAACTGATACCGGTCTCATTGCTCTGAAATGGCTGTGCCAATAGGAGCAGTGTGTAAACCTAACTTACCAGATGCTACACTGAACCACCTAGGAAATCCTTTACAGGCCCAGTTTGGAAAAGGCCAAGTAGATTTTAAAAACACCAAGCAGGTGATTGGATAATGCACTCTCACAATCAAAGTTAAACCAATCAGATCACTGAAGTTCTCCAAGCGGAGCCACTCAGGGAATAGCATTTGCCATTGTTGACTGTCGGGCCACTGGAAACTCTTATGTCCTTGTACGGTGGATTAGCATATCTTTGTTGGATTTAGTGACCCTTAGTAGCTGACTTGCAGACTGCAACCAACCAATTACCCCTCTGCCCCACCCTCCCTTTCTAGGCCTGTGGGCTAAATTACAGAGGTAACTAAAAAAAACAGGAGAGGCCCTCTTTAAGCTCAACTCAACTCTCTAAAGCTAATATTAGGTTTGTCCCCTCTGGACTACTGTAGAAATATCAGTAGTCCAGGCCGTACTGGCCGTCTATAAATGGTTTGCACGCCTCTTTAACCTTATGTAGATTAAACAAAGCCCTTCACATTTACCCATTCACATGATTGCTCATAGTGTGCTGCTTTTTTCATATATGCAGTCTATATTTAGTACGCAGCGCTTTTCTCCACAATAACACATAAAATAACAGATGGGGTAATGTAGACAACTTGCCTTATGGACATGATAGGGATCGAACCTCAAACTTTCCAGTTCTGAGGACGATATGCTCCAGTCAGCCTTAACATTAACACCATTAATTACAGTGCATTAACTACAGGATGAACTTTTAAGACGGTTTTCCATTAAATTCCTAACAGCTTTGCATTCCACAGTGAGTGGAACTCTCATCTGTTTGCAATGCCAACACAAAAGGATGCTTGTTGATGAGAGTTTAGATTTTTAACAACCATGAATGTAGGTGTTGTTTCCACTACGTAAGTTTTTTTATTCTTTATCAATTGATTTATTTTCTAACAGAGGAAAAGCCTGAGTGAACAGAAGTTTCTCACCTCTCCAAGTTTGGCCCAGTTGAAGGACTTGAGGGGATGAGAAGGCTGAGGGATGGATTTTGTGTGCATGGTGCTAAAAGAATTGAATGATGAGGGCATGGGTGGAGGCGGGACTCCAAAAATGGGAGGGGCTCCAGGTGGAGGAGGCGGTGCTCCGGGCGGAGGAGGAGGTGGCGGGGGAGGTGGGCAGCTGAATGGTAGAGGAGGCGGCGGTGGAGGAAAGCCACCTGTCATAGGTGGTGGAGGTGGGGCCATGGGGCCACCAGGAGGGGGAAGGGGAGGCAGTAAGGACACACTGCCGCCCTGCTGGAAGACGGATGGAGATAGTGTTATCATAGGTCATAATTACGTCAAGTTTCAAGATTCAGCGCAAAGTGGCTAAAACTTTAATTTAATTAAAACTGTTTTGGAAAACTGAAATGAAACACATTTTTTAATTAAACAAAGGAAGACATAAGAGTTGAATGATTAGGACAAACGAGATACTGGCACAAAAGTCGTGAGCTTAGAGTCCATATGTTGTTCCTCAGCTGGACTTTTTGCTGCGTCTAAATTTCTTTCACTCTAAAAAAAATTGAATATTTTTTCCTCTGAAGAGTGAATTTACAAAAGTCATAAAACTCCAAAGACAGAGCTGCCACCTCTAAAGATAGAACGCAGGTGAATAGGTTTCTTGTCTTGTGGAAGTTAGTTACCATGGTAACGCGGATGCAGTGTCCTTTTGATAAAATATGGTTTCAAATATGAAGTAGGCATTCTTCAAAAAATACTTTCCTGCCTCAAACATCTCAGTTACATACTTTCTTCCAGCTTTAATAGTTTTTATAGCATCCTTAAAGTAATTAACTTGCATAGATGGCGGTTTGTACTCGTGTACTACTTTGGTTTTTCCTGGTTTATGTTTTGCAATTTTGCTCCATTACTTTGAAAGTTTATTTTCCTTAATGAGACTTGACAAATTTCCAAAAATCCAGCCCTGTCCTAAAAGGACAGTTATCTCTAAAGAAAGGCAGCTGGGATTCAGCTGGGAGCCATCAACATGTCTTTTTCCTGGGATTTAGCACAGCTGATGCTGCAACCGGTAGCTGCCGACTGGCAAAAAAGTCCAAGGTGTTAGCCAATGTAAGCTCAGTTCAATCAGCAGCAAGAAGCATAAACATATGCAACAAGCAATCACATCTGTTTTTTTGGGCTTATTAAGAGGCAGCGTTGACAGTTCCCCTTTCCACAGAAAGCTCAGCTAACACTGTATGAACCAAACTCTACTCTGAATGCAATAGGAAGCTAATATTACCTCATTTTGAATTAAAGAGGAAACAGGTATTTCAAGTAAAATCTGAAATCTTTCATCATTTGTAGATGTTATTGCTGTTAAACTTTACAAAAAGCAGAAGAAAACCATATAAATAAACAAAGAATAAAAATCTGCTCACAGCTATGTCAGTGATGCGTGACGATAGATCCAAGACTTGGTCCCTGGCTGAGCGCAGCTCCACGCCCTCACGTTGTAGCTTGTCCTTCATCTTGTTCAAAGTCTTCATCATGTCCTCCTTTTCCTGGGTCTTGGTATCACACTCTCGCTCTTTTCTCTCCAGTTTACCTAGCAGCTCTACATGATCTGAATGTTAACAAAAAAGACCCAAAAAATTGTTATATGATAAGGACTGTGCTAATACGATGCATTCAGGCAGGTGGGAAATGGATTCTTGGAGATGAAAATAGTTTTTACCTTTCCTGAACTTCTCTGCCTGGTCTCGCCACAGTTTCACTTCATTTTCATTGACCAACCTGAGGGGCAGACGGACAAAGTTAAGCACACAAAAGCAGACAGAGTCTGACAAAGAATGCTCACACATAGGGGTCAACTGCACTCCAACCAAGTCAAGCCAGTCCATTCTGAGGGAGTTTAATCACTGGATTAAATTGATCGGTGACACTAATCCTCGACTTCCTCAGATTGATCACAAGCATTGACTGAGTTGATGCGGTTTGCTCTTTTAAGCTTTGTAGGACAACATTAGTGCTTAAATAAATCCTGCAGGGAAATCTGTTACGTTTTGTTTACGTTTTTATTTCAGATATTATTTCTGGGACTTGGTTCAGCTTGAGGTTCAGGGTTAATTTGTTGCTCTGAAGTAACTTTGAGGTCAATTAATGCGAGAATTTAGGTTAACGGTCAACTGTTCATGGAAAATAGAAGTATATGACCAAAAAAAAAAAAAAAGAAGAAGAGATTAGTAATGGGATGTTTTAAGAAGTTATTTGTGATGGTGAAAGATTGGAAAGTGAAACCTTGAGCATCGTTGGTAGCCGTGGCTGGAGTTGAGAGAACAGACATGTTTCAGCAGCACTACTCACACAACACAAACAATTCTTAAAAAGCATGAGAGAAAAAGCTACTGCCCAAGCACTCTGGTGAGGTATCATTCACTGTGATAATGATCCACACCGAATTGCTTGAAATCAATTCACACTAAATTACCCACAAGGCAATCTAAAAGCAAAGCGGTCATCAATCAGTTTCAGGTCTTCAAAGTGCCCATGTTCATGAACAGAATTGTCAGAAGTTGATTACAAAATCAGCACCGCTTTAATTACAGTTGGAATCATTCAAAGACACACAATCTTTTCTTTTTCGAATGTTCAAATAAATACCTTTGCATAGCTGTGGAAAAATGTGATTTGTACAAGAGCGTTAATTTCAGGCCAGGCACACGTGTGAGTAGTCAGAGCCGTCGTCATGGTGACCGCAGATGATGAATGACTTCGTCTGCCAGTTGTTTTAACAGTTGTTTTAACGTGCCCCTCCTCCCTTTGAGCCGTCACGGCACGAGCCACAGGTTTTCACCCGTTAACCGTCAGTTGCCTCCGGCATGCAGCCAACACAATGAGGAAATCTCAGTTCATACACCCTTTTTCCAGGCAGAATTTACTCCCAGAGAGTTTATGGAAACACAATAAGACTTTGGCAGAGACGTGATGGATCTGCGAGGGGCAGGAATGAATGTTCGGGCTCAGGCGCAGCATCGCTCTCTGTGCGCTACTCGACAGAATTGCATTCAAGTGTGCTGATTGCAAAAACAATGGTGGCTGAATTAGTGAACAAAGCCAAAGCTGGCAAAGGCCGAGGTGTACCACGCTACATGTTTTATGGTGCTTTCACCGCTGAGACTAAACACATTAATCACTGATCGTGAGCTTGGTTTAAACATAACATAACTGAGGAGAGGGGAGGAGAAGAAATATGGTGAAAGAAAGAATGACAGCCTGTCAGAAAGAGAATCTGAGGTGAAATGGTGAGAAAAACACACGCTAAAGCTCCAAATGTGATCTCTTAACACAACCTACACACCGCACAAAATCCACTCTCTGGTTTCTAAACACAAGAGCATATTAGTTTCAAAATCCAGAAAAACCCCAACCACAAAAACCAGCAAATGCCAATGATCATTTGGAAAAAATTCTCTGAGCAACAGCCACAGTGACACATGCACAACTTCTACTTCCAGTTTAAAATGTTTAATGTTTCTTTACAAATGATTACTTCTCCCTGTCGTCTCTCACATGAACAAGAGTGCCTGCTTCGCCGCACCTAAACATGGCTGACTTGGCCGACCAGCCCTGTTAATGCGATTAGAGCCATTTCCTTTTGATCTCTGGCTTTACGCTCAGAGTGAGGCTTCCTCCGATTCAGCCCTCGACCCCCTGCTGCTTCCTTCATATCACCTCTTCTTCCTGTGCAGCAACAATCCCGGCTCACATCACAAGAAATGAAACAGAGAGAATCCGGTCCTATACCTGGGAATACTGTGGGTTTTCTAAGCAGAAGGCTATTGCACAGCTCATTTTATATAAGCGAAGGAATCTTCCTTCTAGTCATACCTCTTGATTCAAACTGACGCTGATTGGATGCATTCAACACAAGATTTTTCCAGGAATCAGAGTGAGTTTACAGCAGTGAATGAAGATAAACTTAGAAAAGGCATAAAGGAAGTATTTGAGCCACAGTGCACTGGCAGTCCAATTACCCGCCTGGATCACGTACAGCACAGCAAATCATAAATCAACACTCACTAAAGTAGAGCATTGCTCTTGAAATTCAGATGTACTTAAGAAAAAGCATCAGCACAACTGCTCAACAGTATTATGAGTAAATCCCGTGTCCACCGATGGACTCTATATATGTGTATATATATATATATATTTCTTTCACTTACATGCGAATAATGTTCTTCACGCTGAAGTTGTCCAGAGGGGCGGCATCGGGATCCTCTCCTTTATCGTCCTGAAGGACTATCTGCTGGAGGATCCTGTCTAAGAGCTGCCAGTGCTGCAGACTGCCACCTCCACGTTTGTCTGAATGTGGTCAAAAGATGATATAAGAAATCAAACTTGATAAACTCTCATGAGACATTTGCCAATTTTGTGAACTACAGCTCAGTTACAATGAATCAGTTTACCTCAGATGCAGCACATGAAAATAGAAAACATCTACATGTATAGTTTTTATATTACTCACAGGGCATCTGCAGGCAGTGCTGGAGAATGGAGAGGAGGTGTGGATAGGAATCTGTGTGGCTCAGTTTCTTCTTGACCAACTCAAACATGGCACCAGCACTCTTTGTGTCTACATGGGTCTGTTGAGGAAAGAAAGAAGAAACACCCTTAAATGGTCATTGCGTTTGATAAGAGTTAAGTTTGACTTCTTTTGTGTCCAGTCACACAGCGTAAGCTGAGCAGTGCATTAATTTGAAATAGCAAGCTACTCACCATATCAAACCTTTTGGCCAGCTCTGAGTCATCTTCATTCCGCACCATCTCAAAGAAGTCCAAATGCCTGAAAGGAAAGATCCGAAAGCAGAAAGCATTACGTTTCTGTTCCTTAACCTTTGAGAGAACTGAGTAATGTTTAAGTTCTCCATCCAGCACAGAATTATACTACTCATATATTAAGGGAAATACTGAAGGTTCATATAAATGTGTTTACAAGACACACAATGACACAGAAATGCAACATAAATACAGATACACACAGGAAGGGAAACTATGTTTTTTACATTTTAAAATGAGTGTTGAGTAATGCCAATTTTTTTTTACAACAAGTAAACATCACACTAAATGGAAATGGAATTTAGAATTTGTTTAAATATAAATATCAATAACCTATTACTGCATTAAACAACAAAGTAAAATATACATTAACTTGTTCATTTTTTTGGTTAAATACATCACTGGCTTTTTAAGGGTCTGGCTAAATGATTAACGGATGTTTAAATAGAACCATCTTCCCCTCCGTCTCTAACCAGGTTGCAAGTTTTTTGTTGTTGTTTTGTTAGTTGAAAACCTAGTGAAGTTTGTCAGGATAAAATCAGTAAGCACAGTTTGTTAGACGTGCTTCAGTAGTTTTTTCTAACTGGAAAAGAATAAGTGTACAGAGAAACGATTCTGTAAAAAACTTCAAGATAAAACACAGTATTGCCAGTGAGACCTATAACAATTACAAATCAGCTGAGTAGATGATCACACACCTGTCCAAAGTGGCATTGTCATGCTCTCTGAGTTTGTCGATGACTGGCTGGATGCCCAACATCAGGAACTCGTACCTTAGATGGAGGCGGAACTCCAGGTTGTCCTGAAAATTAAATGCCAAACAATAAGAGAGGACATAAGATTACAACTGTATGGATACATAATAGGCATTAATGTGATGCACCCTGTTAGATAAAAAAAAACAACATTATATATTTATTTAATTTCTCCATTCATTGTAGGTTGACATGTTTGCAGTTTAGAGGAGGTTATTTGTCAGATTTAAATTACGCTTAATTGTAAATAAATTAAATCTTTTCCATTACTTTTTTCTCAAACTGGGAAACTATGTTCAATTTAGCTATCCCTGGATGTGTTAAGACTGTGGGAATATGGCAGTGCCTGCAGACCTCTCCAGCTCCTGCATTGAGGACAGCATTGATGAAGGACATGATGGCAGTCTTTAAGTTAACCTCATCTCTGTATCGGCCTGTACTTCGGTCCAGCTCATTCAGCAGTGTCTGCATAGTCAGGACAGATAGGAAAGTTAGTCAGCAAGTATGCTTGAATTAAAATTCATTTCAATGCTGTAATCCTCAGACACATGTGATAGAGATAGAAGGAGAACCCCAGTGAACTGATGCTGAAATCTTTATTCAACAACTTTTTCTAACACAACAGTGAAGAGAACAAGGTAACACAGGGTCCCTGTTCTGTTCTCAAACTCTTTGCTACCTTGTAAACTAACCCTTAACATACTTCGGCAGCTTAATCATAACTCAAACCAGCATTAAACAGCCTCATACATTCTTAATCATTCAGCTCCTGTAGTGTTTGCTTACCCTGAGGTGGCATGATTTACCGCATACCCCCAAGGGTCATATATGATGTGGCTTGTTGACTCAGTCCAGCTACTTACTAAAGAACTCTGCATGCTGCGAACCTCCATAAGTCTCAATGTCTTCACCTGTCTCTGATATAGATTGTATGCTGACCTAACCTGAGGCCAACCGTATGAGGTACTGCAATACAAGTACTCAACTTTTCACAGCCTGATTTATCAGAGGATTATCCTGAAATATTGTGTCTACTCTATGTCTCCTGCAAGCTACTTAATTGTGTTTGTACAACATGACCCAAAATAACAGGAATGTGGCAACTTTAAACCTCAATTATTTTTCATCATGTCAGCTTTCTGTACCTGGAAGCGAGTCCTCTCAGCAGCGTATTTCTGATAATGTGCCATGGCCTGCAGAACCTTTTTATGCCCATCAGGTACCAGGCAAACAGCCCCAAGAATCTCCAGCACCGCCACTTTAGTCTTGACGTTCTCCGTCCGCAGACTCTGTGAAATGGTATTGATGCTCTGAGGGTGGGCCAGGACGTGGGCACGGCCCTGCGAGTTGTTCATCAGGGCCTTGATGCAGCCAATGATGGAGGTGTGCACGCGGCTCTCTGACGTCTCATAATCCATGCTGCGCAGGAAGTTGAGGAGGCAGGTTAGGCCATCGAGTTCAATGAAACGTGTGACGAACCTGAAGGTGGAGAGGATGAACAAAAATCCAAATTTATTGATATAAGGGGCAAAGATGAAATACAGAAAAATAGAGGGAGATGAAGGGTAAATTGAAATATAGTTCTATAGTTTTGTCATTTGTTATTGGGCTATATTCTCTGTGAACAATCAATATTGTTGCAAAATCTTTTAACAATTCATCCAGTGGTTTTTAATTCAGTCTGGAACAAAGTTGTGGACTGACATTTCCATCCACAAAGGACAAAGGACCCCTGGCCAAAAGTATTCCAACAGCAATATAAAAACATATTAAAGCAGTTTTTAGATCTACATCTTACACGTGTTCTGGCTGATCTTGTAATAAAAGGATTCTGTGTTGTGCTTCCATAAAGATGGAGATTCACAATGCACCCTCACTGCCTGAACATGCCAACACACCCACACATTTCATTCGATTTATTTTCTTTACACCAAAATTGGAATTAAAAGGCCACAAAACAATAACAAACACCAGCTTCACACATACAACTTTAAAACCTGAGAATCCGAGTTCACAAAGGCTCCAGCCCACAGCCCTCATTAGACTAACTAATTAGAAAGCAGTGGGTCATTGACCTCTTTAGGAGAGAAGTGACAGGCAGGACATGTAAACATTGAAGGATGTCACATCCAGTGAGCACAGTGCGTGCTCGCTTGTAAATGACCTTCCCACTCGGGAAGATTCCAGACAGGCCTCATAAATTGATTCAAACAAATAAGGGTTTGTAAGATGGAGAGAAAGAGGACAGAGGAGGCAAAGACATACAGAGGGGGAGAAAAGAGGGATTGAGTGAAAGGGACAGAGAGCTGAAATTTTATTCTACTCATTGTCACAGATGCATTGTTTTGACGATATAAGAAGTGTGCAGTCCAAGTTCAATCCTCTCCTACTCCAGTGTTAGCACGAACAAAAGTAGTAAAAAATTGCAAAAAATGTAAATCATCTCACTAACATCATTTAAATTGCTCAACGTAATCAGTCCCAGATCTCCAGCAGATGCTTGCATAAACACACACAAACCTTACCTGGCACAGACATGCCTCTGATTTCCTGGATGCGATCAAGAAGATCTACATGAATGCATGCATACAATCAACCATTCTTAGCTATGCATTGACATCTTAGCAATCACACACACACATACACACTCCTTTTCAGCAGACAATGTGCTTCTTGTTTGAGTACAGATGCTGCAGTCTCTACTCTGCACCAAGATGGCAAAAAATAAATGCAATGTATTAGATATGACTTGATTTAGATTTAACACAGACATTGGATTTAGACCAACGGAGAACTGATCCAACTGTAATAGATACACATTTTATACTAGTGACAAGTGTTTGGCCAGCACAGAAAGCAGCAATAGCCCTATGCCTGCTCATGAAGCGAGGGCCCAGCTCTGGGAGGTTTCATAGTGGAAGAGAAATTAAGCTGAACATCTTTGTGATTAATGTATGGAAAGCAGAGGGTGAGAGATGTTGCTCTTGGAGTCCGGGTTCAAAAGGATGGACGTGATTCAAGGCTTTGCACGCTGCCTGCTTCGCTTCACTCTGCCGAATCACCGACAACGTGCCAGAAAACACATACACATGAACTACACACCATAAGCTGATGCATCTGTCTGTGTTTATAAATGGGAAGTGGATGGACAGATGCATGCAAGAAATTTGCAAAGGTATGCATGTATGGCTCCTTAAAGGACATTCACCTGAGACCAATCCTCTGCACCGATAACTAAACCTAATGAGCCAACATCCAACAATTCTCTCCTCTTTCTCTCCTCTTCCTCGGCTCTTCATGTTCTCTCCAGTGAACACTTGAATCAAGTAATCCCATCTCTTCTGACTCTAGAGTCCCCTCTTGTCTTTTCCTATCCTGACATTCACGCTCAGCCGACTGGCAAGCAGGTCTTATTCCTTTTTTTTTTCCCTCTTAACAGTGCTGCATATTTTAAAACCCACTGGAGTTCAAGACAGCAAGAGCTCAACTACTGCTGCATACTATAAGAGCAGAGGCAGAGCTCCTGAACAATACTTGAAGTAAGCCAACCATGCACACAAAAACAGACACATCAAGATCTTCAGACAAACGAAAAAAGTGAAGAGTGGAACTTGGAATCAGATGAGACTAAAGAAAAGTGACGAGCACTTTAAGGCCAGGTTAAGTTTGGTCAAAGGTAATGTTAGGTTAGCAGCAGATCCAAATTTAAAAAAAGCCAGGGGATGTTTTCCTTGTATTGCATAATTAAATGATTGCCAATGTTAGCCGTCTTTGAGGGTCATGCAATTTCCATTAATCTAAAAAGCGGAAAACCCCTCAACCAGAGGCAGACAATATTCTTAATGAGCAGGACGGAGAGGAAAACTAATCCAGATGCTCAAATTTAAATTCTAAACTTGAGTCCAGCTAAATGGATTTTTTAAGGTTTTAGCTGCACAGGCGAAACTTTCTTCTTTTTTGAACTGAGGATGACCCCTGTGTGGCAGACAGTCTGCCTCAAAGCTTAACCACACAAACTTATCCAAGTCCTGCACTTCCACACGCACAAACTCAAATGATCATGTGCTCCCCTGAGCATCTCTTCCGCTCTTCATATCATCACCACATTCGTACACACTTACCGTCTGTTTCAAACACCCACTCACCTCCATCCAGGCACACGCGCATGCATTCACACACATGTCTCGTTCTACTATAAAAGGGCCAGAATGTGAGTGAGACCCCTGGAGGGTTTTCAGAGGTGCCGATTAAAGTGAGCTGACTGATGTGTCTGCACGACGTGGAGGGAAGTCATTTGATATCAGCACAGCTCTCACTCAAATAAATTTTACTTGTGAGGCCTGGTATATAACTGAGGTAAAATAAAGTCTGAACAAAGGACAACACACATAAAACTGACACATATACAGTATACAATAAAACTTCTGGCCAAGGTACACATCTGTGATAAATATATGTTAAGTATTTCATGGCATGGATGGAATGGCTCTCCACAGGGAGCAGACCATGAATGTATATGTGTTGGTCAGTTAGTCTCAAGTGGGCCCTGTTATTATAATAACTATAATAAAGCCAGCAACACATAGCACTGCAATCCTGTAACAATGACAGAATTAAAACTGTCCATTTCACTCTACATGGGAGCATATCTTACAAAAAATAAGATCATACCATCTTAAAGATAATTAAAAATCAGCAATTGAGACCACAATTTTTTCTTTTTCCCACAAAATAAATGAAATAAATAAAGTAAAGTTGATTTCTTTTTTCAACTTCAGGCGTTGCCCCCTATTGGCCATTAGAAAGAATGCAAGTTTGAGACATTTCTGGCGTAATCTCATTCATTGCGTTTTGATTTTCCGAAATAGAAGTAAACAAATGCTTTAATGTAATAAACAGAAGGAAGATACTGACGAATAATACCATTACTAATAAAAAAAAAAAAGAGATCTCATTGTTTTTCCCCCAGCCCTTTTCCTTATTGATCTAATCAGATAACTCCATGAGTTGAAGGAAACATGCTAGGAGAAATTTTTATGCATTTGTTTGATGGGTTCTTATCATGCCGCTTCACTGAGGATATATCATATATATCATTATTGATGCTGGCAATAAAAAAAAAAAAAATAAAAAAAATCTACATGTATATCTTTTTTTTAAAAAACCCATCCGCATTAATAAAGTATGGTCCAGTGCATAATGCTAAAGAATATACTCAAGGAAACACTGAAGCTTCTTACCTTAGAATTTGAAGACATTGTCCAGGAAAAACATAAAATCTACCTCAAACAAATTTACTTTGTTGCAAAATTGTCAATTTGGCTAATTCAACCGTGCTTTGTATTTTCATCTTTAAAGAAGCAGTGGGTTGTAGATCTAGTGGCGTAGTTGCAGACTGCAACGAAATGAATACTAGCCTCCCTCTTTAAACCTGCCTGTAATGCCCACCTGGTCTTCACTCTTTTAATTTCCCCCTTCAATGCTAAATATCAAGGGGAAAGAAATTGGCCTTCTGAGAGAACCAAAACACATCAGTCCATCTAAAAGTCTTCAAAGGTGTGATGCTCCGTTCTCCCACCAATGTGTTTTGTAATATGTGAAAACAGAAAACTCGCTCTGTGTTAAGCGGAACCTTTGAAAGATGCAAGAGATTTAGCGGCAAAATATTTGGAAGAATAATATCTGCATGTGTTGGTAGTGGATCATCCAACGGGTTATTGACACAGGAGCATAGGGAACAGCTACAGACGGCTCAAGTCAATATTCTTGCTGGAAGAGATCTGCAGAAACAATGTCCAGACAGCTGCCTTGGGGAGCATTGCGATGCTCTACTGACATGACTCTTGGACTGCAGTGCATTGTGGGCCAGCACGGCCTCAGTGACCTGAAAGGAAATCTTCGTGTTCTGCCTTCCCGCAGTTATTTCACAACTGAAATGGCAGCGATTGAAGGATGTCACATCTACATGGAAGAATGCACACACAGAACTCATCAACATGAACGTAAACATCAGCGCAGATGTGCAGATAATTCAGCAGGTCAGCAGTTTTGTAAGTACACTTTACTGCATAGCTAAAATACCACAAGTGCATATTCAAATATTTAGAAGCTAAATTGAAGTGAACACCAGGTTGTGTATATATGATTAGACAACATGGCTGTAGCAGCTTGTTTTGCTCATTAGCCCCCCACATGCATGTTTTGGTTTAGACTCAGCTTTACGTGAGTAAACACCAGCTCCAAACCCAGCTCCATTTGACAGATGGTAAATTAAACAAAAACCACTGGAAAAATACATATGATAAACTGGAAATTTTGAAAATGCCTCCTTTTTATCTTTGTGCTGATTTGAATAAATAACACATCTGTGCCATCAAATCATTCAAATGATAGTCTGGGAAGAGGGGCTTCCGGCGCTGATTGGCTTTTTGGCCACATGGACGCGCCTGATACAAAAAGCCTTGCAAATAAAATACTTATAAACTTGACTAAAAGGTATGACAAAGAGTTTTTACATGAGAAACTATAAAACTATGTTTGATTTGTTCTGGCAGAATGCACCTCGCCCTCCCTTTAAAAACACCCAACCTCACTCGAGTCAGACCGATTATGACCATTTCTCTGATACAGTCCGGGGATGATTGGATACATGACCGTTGTCAAGGGTCAGTCGTGTAAACCTGAACAGGCTACATAGGTGACAGATTTGTCCGACATTATGATATGAAGCAGAGGCTTTTTGATGAAATAGTAACTGGTGCCATGAACTCTGCAGTTTAGCTTGATTAACCCAATACCATCATGTAGCTATAGTAAAACAATTACATTGTTCTATTACAACTGGGTAAGGAAATGGGTTGCCAGTGTACGATTTACTTGAAATTAGACAATCACCTGTGATGAAAATCAATTGAAGACTTTCCATTTTAGTTGTTTCACAAACTAAAATAGTTTCATAAAGTTACAACGCAATGAGGGTGGAGAGATTTGGAACTGGCCCAGCTTTAAATAACCCTGCAGCATGTGTTCATATCATATGCTATATACAGTAACATATCAAAGAACACGACTGAAACATTTCACCTTGTCATTTCAATTATCAGCCTGTGTGTGTGTGTGTATATGTGTGACAACCGTGGGTGGCTTGCTGACAATGTGTTCTTTTTGTGCGCTCTGCCTGGCACCCTGCATACCCACCATGTGTTTGGGTCTGCGACCCTGCAGAGCAAGCTGAAGGCAACAAGGGCCCCTCTTCAAAACCAGGCCCAGCTGCCTCTGTTTAATGCCAGAGGGAAGGCGGGAGGGAGGCAGCTATGAATCAAAGCTGAATAAAGACAGACAACACCACGTCTCACAAGACGCAACCATAAAAAAACAGCATGCAAACCCACAGAAGAAGACATAAATGACCCATAAAGCTGGTAAGATGGTCAGATATCTTCCAGACATCTAAGTTTAAAGCCATATTTTTGCCTCAGACACCCGTTTGTCATAAAGGTGACAAAGGCAGGATAATAACATACCCTGCCCTGGATTTCCCTTAACACCCATAATCTATGGGACACACCTGCTACCCACATCACGGTTACAGTACTGAAGAACATCTGCAGGTTAATGAGCCATAACTCAATCTGTGAATAACCACACGGGTGCAGGTGCATCACTGTGGAGTGTTGATTGAGCCATTACTGACGTCTTTAATGAGGCAAACTAGCTGAATAAATTACAAAGAGTAACAGACAAACAGAGCAGAGGGGACACCTCGAACTATCAAAACAGTGGTGACCTGCAGAATCTGATAATGAAGAAGCCATTTTCCCTGTGTACGCCGTCCAAGCTGTACAATGCAACAAGTTACTGCTGAAAAAGGAAACCTTCTCAACTCACTACATTGTGAAAGTAATCAACATATTGCCCCTTACCTTCTCCAATTCTTGCCAAATTACCACAATGCAGTAAAAATTGCATATTTATAAATGAGCAACATACAAAAATAGTGTCACCTAATTGTTAGTAAAGGGAAATAGCTCCAAACAAGGTTTTCTTAAATTGTGTAATCACACAAGGATATATTTACGTTTTTTAAGAAACAGTTGAATATTTAATCCTTGTCACTGTAAAACCAATAGGAAATACCTGAAGGTGCAACATCACTGATAGCCACTGGGTGATGGCTCAAGACTTCTCTGGCTCCCAGTAACTATCATTTCAAGTTTTGCACTGGCAATGTTTCCATTTTGGGATTTTGTGAACAGATTTAGTGACGTTTCAAACCCTCCCAGCCAGCATTTATCATTGTGTTATTTATCATCATGCTTTTTTTTTTAATCCATGGCAAAAATCAAAACAACATATCTGCATTACATTGTACTACATATTTGCAGCTCTGCTTCATGAATGACACTGGATATTAAAACAACCCGATAAACCGACCGCTAATAACACATGACGAAATAACAGACGGCAAAAATACAAACGCAGCCATGCATACACACACTTGGCCTACAAACACACAACCCAGACATGACCCTGACTTCAAAGCTGCCCTCAGTTTCTGTCACTCTGCACATTAGGTCTGTCACTTCATAGCTCCCCATGAGAAAACTCAACAGCCCCACTTTAGTCCACACCACTGCATCAATGGAGTGGCACGGCTAATGGACTGCTGCCTGTTTGTATAAGTGGGATGTCCAATGTCCTTGAATGTTTCTTTGTGGTGATGAGAGAGGTTTAACAGCAGCTGATGACAATGTCATTGGAGAAGAAAGCAAATCTGTGGGTCTAAAAATATCTTAAATAAATTGCCTTTCAGTTGAGGTAATTAAATATGAATCACTCCTAATTACAAGAGACACATTTTATGGAAAATAAATCATTCCAGCAGCATGTTATATTATAAGCTGTAATTAGTTTGTGTTGTATTACCTCAATAGGTCAAACTGCAGGAATGTGTGCCATGTAATGCAGGGCTGTGTGCCGTCTGCAGCAGAGGAAAATAGCATAGAGTAATTAGACAAGGAGATTCACTCACCTCATTGGCTGGGTTCGAAGCGCTGTCTTCAGATCTTCCACCACCTTGTTCCTCATTTCCATTTCCTCCTCATCAAAGGCGAACAATGTCTGCATCTGGTGAGAAATGCAGCTGTTAGCTAAAAATTGATTGGCTGTACTTTAATTGTGGCTTTACTGTGGGTGCAACTGGTACTTACTGGCATGAATTCTGTACTTTTCATCTTTACAAGTTTCGTGTTGTGTCTACTAACTCTGAGTGTTAATCTTAATCAGTTAGACAGCGGCAGCACATGTCCTTCTTTACATCACAAGTAAGGGCGTTTGTCAATTAGATCAAGTACATATTCAGAATCTCATTACTAAGCCAATGTTTCAGGCACCAAAAATCAAATAGTGTGCATTTTCCCTATTTCAGTGTCACTTTTTTTCAAGAGAACTGTTTTAAGCCGAACAACATGCCAAAATAAGTCATCCAGACAATTAGCTCTAATAAAGCCTACTACAATTGGGGCAAATAATAAAAAAACAAACATTTAAAGCAGTGTTAGTGTTAATGCATCTGCGTCACTTAAAAGCTTTCGTCACTAACATCAAAGAGCTGCTGCACACCCATTGGTCACGGCTTCTGTTTAGCTTCTCCAGGCGTTTTCCGTGGCAGCTCACTGCTAACCGCTCAAATTGTGTACGTTTCAGCAGTGGAATATGCTTGTCATAGCAATGGCAATTCACTTGCCTAAAAAAAAGAAATGTCTGCTTTAAAATTACCCTTTTTTTCCTCAATCCCTAGAAAGGGCATCCAGGTTCAAGTTGGGTGCTAATACAGTATTCCATGGCATTAAAGAACTTTGTGGATGGACAGCACTTTGCTATCCCACATAGCTAACTGAAGCCTGACCTTATGTTTGACTAACAACTCCACTTTGTCCAGTGTGAGAGAATGTTTAATCTAGAAACAGCACAGTCAAAACATTCATCGCGTCAGCTTAGCCTCAAGTCCAGATGGTTTGGGAAACCTGAGCCAAGAGGTAAAAGCTCTGGCTTCTGTTGCTCTAATATGCTCATAGTGAATGGGAAGTTGGACACCAGAAGTGTTGGGGAGAGTGAATGATTTGGTCGTGCTGAGAGCCAGTTCCCCATGTCAACGAGTCTAGCCAAGAGGCTCCTTCCTACATCTGCTATTTGTAAGCTCATTCATACCTGTGGCCAACAAGCACACAAGGATACCATTACGGCCTGTTGGTAAACCAGCAGACGGTATTTCCCTTAATCCTTATTAAGGGAAGTGCCCCCCAGAGTCAGAACTATGCCTCCGAGCTAGTCAGAACATTGTTAACTGAGTGATGAGTGCGGCTCATCTAAATCTTAATTTGGACCATGTGGATCACGGATGCACCAACTCAAGAGAATGTCTTCAATACGAATGAGGTAAAAACAAATAGTATTCTATTCAAAACCAAAGCTAAAGGTTAAATAAACCATTAAGACCAGACGTGACATGTTTGTAGATTCCTTTCAGAGCCGATGCAACATTTTCATACTTTAGAGTCTGATGTGACTAGATTTTAATATGATGCCTTTTATCTAAGAAAACGTGATCATTTATTCTTTCAAAAGTAATTTGATGAACATAAAGCCAAAGTAACGTCTCAAATGGTTTTTATTTGATGTTTCAAATCGTTTTAGGGGCTGAAAAATAAAGGTTTTTAGATAATAATAATAAGACTGTCAAGTTTTTAAAAAAAGACTTAGGTTATTTTCAAACAACATTTAGGTTTTATAAGGCTTTTCTAAAGGAAACATTAGGTTTTATAGTTTCAGTGTGGAGACAGGAATGTAATATAATATTCTTAACTATGTTTTTAGTAGAGTAGAATCATGAGAAACACTTCAAGAGAAGTACTTTTACAGTTTTCATGGGCCCCATAATTTGGGGATTAATGCAGGTTATTCAGTTGGTTGCAATTAACTGTTTGTGCCATTAGATGTCACTACATTGTGCACAATGAGCCTTTCATGTCCTAAACTCACAAAACACCAACTGATAACGAGTTGCAATCTTATCTTTATAATCAAACTAAGGGGAGAAAAAACTAATAGTTTGTGTTTTATGTTTTATGCTGTTTTATGCTTATGAAGCTGCACATATGTCATGGCTGATCTCTGCTCATCTCTCATCTCGTGTAACAATATAAAGCCCAAATTCACTCTGCAGCTCTATTCTTATAGGAAAACAGGTGAGACACATATGAGCTACAGTAACCCTTGTCGGAGTCACAGGGACATTGAATTATCGCTGTGTGGCCAGCAGATATCCTCCAGACTCTGACATGATTTTATGAATGAACATCAAGATGCTTTCTGTAAGGCAGTCTCTCTGGCCAACAAAGCCAAAGTGACATCATCCAATAACTCAGCTACTGTAGGTCTGTCCCCTGTGAGCTCGCTTATGAGCCAAGACATGAAGTAATGGAGCTCTTATGAAGATGCTGTCTGCAGCACAAGCGTAGAGCAGATGGGGGACTGGTAGTGGGGATGAAAAACAGTTTGGAAAAGGGAGCATAACACGGGGGGGGGGGACTTCAAACAAAAGACTGCTTGTGCAAAATTTCAGAATGAGAAAAAATACTGGAGAATTTTTAAATTGTAATCTTTTCATGCAAGCAAAGCCACATCTGTCAATCACATAGCTTCTGTTGTTTCTCATGCCCAAATTTTATCCCTCGATATTAGTGCAGTTATTTATATTGGCGCTTTTACAATCTGGACTGTGAGCTGTAACAATAACTGAAGGCATGCCCAAGATCCTTTGAACATCTTTTAGTGTGGAGTGTACCTGAGTATCGGAAATTTTCACTGACGTTCCCATTGCTAGTGGTAGCTTGTTTACTCTCTTTGTCTACAGTGTATTAAAAACTGGAACAGTAACCTCCCAGGGGACAAGATGTGACTACGGCTGCATGAATGGGGGGGTATTACACTTTATTCTTTATTTATTATTTAAATAATTAAATCAGAGTATTATTCTTAAGTGGACATCAACCCCAAACAGCAGGAGTAGGAGCTGCTGACTGTCTTCCAGACAGGTACAAATCAATAAATCTTGTCTCTTTGTTTCCATGTGTCGTCACTTTCAAGACATCCCTGAACTGTTACAGTTATTAAATGTGTGTTTTTGTTCAGGAAAAGTGAGAAGCGCCACTCCTGTACCCCCCAAAGCAACACCCTTACTGACAATTAAAAAAGAGAGTTGCAAGGCTGCCCGCCCATCTCAGGACTTCTTTGTTATTTTGGTGTAATTACCACATTTTAGTTGTTACCTAGCATGGGATAAGGAGTTTCATACCTCTGGAAATTTGGTGGAAAGTTTTAGGAAATGCCCATATTTTAAAACTACATGCACCATACAGCAGACGATGTTTGAATGACTGAAAAGAAAAGTTTAGCAGGAAATACAGTATAAAAGAAAGACTGTAGCATACCTCTGACAGCATGTCTGACACCTAATAGCACAGAGGCACTACTGCAGCCCTGGTGGATTTCAAATTTTTGGCAGCTCACAAATCAGAACTTACGGCGTGCTCCACTTACACTGTTTGTGTGAGTGTGTGAGCTGTCTTAGCTTGTCGGCAAAAGACTATTTCTCCAGACATCGACGCAAAAGCTCTGTACTGGTGTGATGTTCAGAAGCTCATTCTCTTCCTTTGAGAGAAGCCGGAAAACAACAGCCTTCAGCACAGGCTGTTACTACAAATGTGTTTGCCAGAAAAAATAAACACCACGGCAATAAACGGATATTAATGCCATTATTTTTAGACTCCGTGTTAATGGTGGTCTGAGTAAATCATAGCTGAACAATTTATCTGATTCATGGCCTGTTTTATAAGTTGTACTCATTGGTTTGGTTCAACTTAGTGGAATGCAGAGACATCCATGAATGTTGGACTTGTAAAATGAGTCTGCTTGTCTCTAAATTTCATGCTTACATGTCACAGTGCTTCTCTTAAAATGTCACTTTTTATGATCTCTAAACATTTTGGAGCCAACAAGTCGTCCAAATAAGGATTCAGTGTCAGGGGTCATTGACACAAGCAAACGTGGCAGTTTGAGTGGCTGCCCGATTTAAATAATAGAAAATCACATAACGGCACATCTGAAATGACGGTGAGATCTCTACAGAGGTCTGTGATGGTATCATGCTGTTTGTATTGGCAGCCATGCTGGCTAGAAATAATGAATACTGTCATCTGGGCTGGGCTCTTAGTCTCTCACAGTCATTCCCACTCACTGAACTGCTGAGTGTCTAAATGGCCTGTTTGTCATCACAGTGTGTGTGAATGCTGGGGTCACAGTGAAGGAATGTGGTCATGTGAGTATAACCAGCAGTCAGCAGAGAGACGATAAAAAGTTCGCCAAGAGAGAAGTTTGAGATAGAATGACTGAGAGAACAGTGACCTCTTAGGAGTCAGATGCTTCAGTAAAGTGGAGTACAGTCATGTTCTTTTTTAGAAAGAGGCTTTCTCCTGCAACCCTTCCAAACAAGCCATACTTGTTCAGTCTTCATCTAATTGCACGGTCACGAATTTTAACATTTAACATACTAACATGCCTGTAGAGTCTGAGATGTAGCTCTTGGGTTGTTTGCAGTGTCTCTGAGCATTGCATATCTCCTGGGAGGATTGACAACTGCCTTGAATGTTTCTTTACTTGTGAATGATCTTTTCTCACTGTACAATGATTGATGGGCAGCAATCACTGCTTCTCTAAAATCATTACTGATGTCTTTCTTCCTTGGCATTATGTTAAAACACACCTGAATGCTCCAGATCAGCAAATTGCCAAAACGTCTGTTTCTTTATAAAAGGTGCTCACACTTGATGATGATCACTTGATCGAGTGTATTTGATTAGCAGCATCTGGCTGCTATTTATGAAGGCATCTTAGACACTGTTTTTGTACAGGATTAAGTGGAGAGAGTTGGTTCTTGGACAAAAAGAATAGAACTGAGTTTGACTTACAGCCGCCATGGAGTTGATGCGGTCTATGTAGTAGTCGGGCCAGCTGGTGGCCAGCTTGTTGGGGTCCTCTTGCTCCTGCACATGAACAGAAAGAGACTGAGTCAAACACAAACAGTATATATTTTTTTAAATGTTGAAGTGCAGCTGTGATGGTTTATGGTTAAGTAAACAGTTCACGTTGAAACACATTCATTTTCTCAGTTCTGGCCAGAATCAGAAGTTTGCATCACATTCACTACAATGCAAACATTAAGCCCGTGTGTATTCTTGCTCCTTGACTGGTTTTGGATTTCAGCCAGTATGCCTAACGGCCTAAAGTAACATATCTTGACAGCTACAAGTGAGATTTTCAAGAATCTGGATTCGGATACCCAGGGTCCAGAACTGGATGTAATCAGAGTCAGCCTGCATTTATTTTCAGTTCATTTATTAAACCAGAAATACACTCACTTTTGCCGTTCTTATTTGGATTGGGGTTATTTCGCCCTGACCAATCAGTATCAGGTGAAAATCTGCCAACACCTCATTCAGTTGACATTTGCAGTGGTGATTGCAAGTGGCAGTTTATGGATGATACAGGAAAAGTGTGGGCTTTAAAGTTACAGTTTTTTTTTAATTTCATTCTTTATTGTGTGATTACAACAACTGTATCAAACAACTTTGTCAAATTCATATGTCATCATTTATGAACCAAAGAGTTGTTGAAAGTATCTGTGCTGATTATTGATGCAAATCAAGGCTTTTCTCTCTGTAAGTTCAGAGGCAGCTGTTCTCCAGTAAGTAGCTAACCGTGTCTGCTGCACATGCACTGAAGGTCTTCAGAGATAGAAGATATAATTACAGTGAACATTCTTTCAATTTTCAACCAATTTTCAAGTACAAAGTTTTCACACAAATGTCAAATTTGAATTAATAATACAAGAAACTTAGTTTCACTTAACACTGACCTGTGAACCATTCATGCATAAAAAAGGCACCGAACTCAAGGACTGAACCAGTGTTGTAGATTCACATAATAGAAAACTTTGCAAAGAACCAACTATATATATTCCATCTTTAGGCACTTTGTTGCTGGTGACCTATTATAAAGTCTTTATTTGATCCCATTTCTTTAGTTACATCTATGAAAACAGTTTGTATTTTTATTACCAACAAGGTGATTCCCAAATAGCTATTAGCTGAAAACTTGGCATATCTCAGCATGGTGAGCAGTGGATGGCTGTCAAGAAGCCGTTCTTAAGGAAGGGAAACAGGGAGAAAAGGCTGAGCTGGTCCAAAGGACACAAGAAGTGGACTGAAAATCAGTGGCAACAGGTCTGATGGAGGGATGAATCCTCCCCAGAGCCCGGACCTCAACATTATTGAAGCAGTGTGGGATCATCTCGACAGTGAACAGAACAAGAGGTAGCCGACATCCAAAGAAGAGCTTTGGGATGTCCTTCAAGAAGCCTGGAGAACTATTCCTGAAGACTGCTTAAAGAAAGGACAGAAAGCTCGTCTGAGAGGGTTCAGGCTGTGCTGAAAGATAAAGGAGCTCAGACCAAATATTGACTTCCAAGCTTGTTAGAATAGTACAAACTGTGCATTTTCTTTGAATACACACATAGACATTGACTCTGTAGTCACTGGTAGTACCATCCATCACGTCTGCACCTCTAGTTAGGTCTCCAGATTAACAGGCCTTTGTGTTCTTGAAAAGTAACAGTGCTCAATAAACAGCAGTTTATTGAAAACTATACACTAGCTTCTAGATCCCAAGTTTCATCCTTCCACTTTGCACTTCAGTTCCATACTTAAATAAGTTAAATACATAATAAAAGAAAAATATTTTAGACCATTTGCTCGTCTCGTCTTTTTTCCTAAAGAGCAAGAAAAGAACTGGAGGTGTGCTGAACAATGGTCCTCACATATCTGAGACAGAGATCAATTTGCTGCGGCCAATCCGGGGAAGTGATGCTACGATCAACCACAGCACAGGGGAAAACAAAGACCATGTTCCTGAGTCACATCTGGTTCTGTTTAGCTCAGACTCAGAGCACTGGTGGAGTAATATTATTGCCCTTGGAACTGCGTGGAGTTATAGTGTGCCACTGCCACATTATTTCAAATTTTAATACTTTAATAAAAGCTTTTTTTAAAGTGTAGTTGTAATATTTCATCATAACAAAGACACACAAATAACACAAAACCCCTGCTTGTTTTCTGTAAATATGTTGGGGAGGTAGGAAAACGACTGACCCGAGTGTTCCTGATACTTTCTTTTCTTCTTGGTTTGTCATTTATGGAGTGCAATTGTTATTTTAAAAACATTAGAGAGGCTCAGATTGCCTGCACATAAAGCTACTAAAACCTGCATGAAACCGTAGGAAGAGCCTGAGTGGCTGCTGCCATCACCGATGTTATTCTGCATAGGACGATAACAAAGGAATGAAAACATTCCAAGACAGCACACGTTTGGAATAACAAGTCTGCTATAAAATCTAATTTGTGAGATTGTTATTGTTAAATAAATAAAATGACAACTTTATGTACTTCCAGGGCGTTTCGACTGCGGAAAGAGCTCATCAGCTCTTTCGTGATTCAAAATCAATATTATGCCGACCAATCCCTGCAGATTTTAAAATGCTGCTTCAATGTCTGCAGTCACGAAGCCAAAAGAATATTATGGTTTCTGTTAAACAAGCTAGACGAACTGTCCCTATACATAAAATCCTCTAATTATCTACAGTAACAAAATTAAATCAAATGTGGGCATAAAAATGAGGTGCGCCATCAGCAGATGCCCTGATTTTTTGTTTAGCCATATTCACCACAACGGCCTCAGTTGTCTTGGATTGAGGACAAGTTTGGTCAATGTGGATTTCAGTTACTCTAATGACCATTGTTTCTGAGCCCCTGCACTCTGTGCCAACATGCCAGTGCAAGCCGAAGAGCTAAAGTAAAACAAAACAATGGAAGTCACTGTGCTGCTCAGCCTGTGTTTTCAAGCTGGTCGTCATTTCCACTCTGCTGCCGACACGCTCAGGACGGAATGCCAGACAGATGCTGGCGCTCAGATTAACAACTTAACTGCCTCTCTATGACCCTTCAGCCAAATTACAGTCGCCGACACGCCTTCAGAAACATGTCGAGTCCAATGAAACATTTATTTTGGCAGTTTCACAAGCCAGAATAAAGTACTGTAATTTTCAACATGTTTTGGCATAAATGAAAAACGATGGCAACACAATGTTTGTTTCAGGAGTGCTAGTCATATCAGAGTATACGCTTCCTGAATTTAAATCCTTAAACTGGAATTTCTAAGAGATGAAGTGATGCTAAGTTTGCTCTTTGTGTGTTGCTGGCATTATCAAACCATTCTGGTAGTTAATCACATTTGATGAGTGGTATTAAAGTCTTGTGATAAGAAGCCAGACTTCATTGAGCGGTGCTTGTAGCAAATGAGTACTAAGAGCAGACTGTGGAAATGAATGGAAAGATTGTATTTGTTTTTTATGTGTATCAAAGTGCTTATTACAAGAAAAAAAAAGTTATCATCTGCTTATGGTTCTCCACAGGGTGAAAACATTCCAGTCACGTGTTCAGCTGCGGCAGTTTAAGGTCAACCCCATCATTATGTTGCAGCAATTACACACTTTCACTACACATTCCTCATGTCTGGTGACATTAAATATGATTTACAGTCCAGGTTGCAGCAAAGAAGGACAGGAATCCCCAACAGTGTATCAGGTATATATCTGTAAGGTGTTACTCTTATTACAACCGCCTGCCGAGGAATATGTTTTGTCTCAAAAGACCCAAATACCTGACTAAAACCAGCATTCAGACATATTTCTCTGTCTGTTTGGCAAGCTATTGTGTTTTCAGAGGCACCTGTTGAAAGAGAGAATGTAATTACATATTTCAGCTTCCCTGCTGTCATGTAACAAGCCGTCTTAAAGATTTCAAACCCCCACTGAGGTTTTACTGACAATCATAATCGGGCTCACAGATTGCAAGAATCCTTTGCTCATATTCCTTTCAAGTCAAGGCTTCAGGAGCAATAGGGGGTGGAATTCCAACCACTCAGCCGGCCGCAGTCAAACAGAAGCACTTTGGAAGCGTTGTAGCAACAGTCTTCTGTTTTTTACTCTTTTGTTTTGTTCTCTCTATTTGAAATGATGAGTAAGGGCAATGGATATGCTACAGACTGCTGCGCCGACTCCTTGATAAGATCAAAATGTGCTTCAACATGACCCTGTAGAGCACATGCAAACACCCCTATTAACATGCTGTGAACAATAAAGCATATTTTCATCTTTTCCAACAACTGCCTTTTAGCTTTGGTAGCCGACTTGGTACAGCCGTTTATTCATGTGCAGTCCAACGGTTTTGGGTCTGAGGTAGAAGCAGAATCTATACATTATTACTGAGAGATTTGCCAACATGTTTACATGAAGACTCCAGTTTCTCTGGTGATTGGAATAATTATTAAGCACCTCACACTCTGTTCCCATGAGCAAAGAGAGGCCCAGGGTAACCCTTGCTGTAAAGTGGGGACCCTCGGTAGGAGTCCAAAATCATGACACTGCCAGAGAGAAAGGCTAGAGTGAACAGAATACCCTTTATTAAACAAGACGAGAGAAAACTGGCAAAGTCTAGAGGCAGGCCATCTCAGCACCCGGGCTCTTACTATGGAGCCCTGCTGTCGGAATTTGGTTAGGTAATGCTGAAATAATAAAGGTCTTCTCTGAAAAAGATGCAACCTAGAAGCTTAAGGAGGACCTGGCTCTAATGTGGGGCCCCTCATATGCCGCATCAACAAAAAGTACTAAACTGTATGAAATACATTTTATGAAACTACATTTATTTTAAAAAATTGCATATTTTGGAACAAAAGGTCTGCAGCGAATAATTAAATATGTTGTACAGAATCAAAACAATCAATTAATTTCTAGTCACATCATGATACAAATCAAATAAAACTTTGAATTTGGCCGTGTAAAATGTGTACAAAAACTCTTGTCACTCGCCATTTCTTTATATATTGCGAGGAAAACAGGACCCATTGAAACACTGTGAATTAATGTATTGAAACACATGCAAACATAAATGTAAATACAGTATATAAGACACAAATAGAGTTTGTACAATTCTAACATGCTCTGAGGTCAATATTTGGTATGAGCAACTTAGATAAGATTATCCTTATTCCCGTCCTTAGGAACGGCTTCCTGACAGCCAACCTTCCATGGAGCCCATTTCTGATGAGGCTTGGGCCAACAGCAGATGGATCAGCTGAAGGTCCAGATGCATCTCTCAGCTCCTGTGTCAGGTCTTTGCTGGATTTTTTCCTCTTTCTTAAGGACATCACTTTCAGATCCTGTTCATCTGCTGTAGATAGTTTTTTTAGGCCTGACACTTCTTCTTTTGTCCTACACTGGTCCAGTTTCCTCAAATGTTTTAAGGACACACTGCACACCATGCTGAGATATGCCAAGTTTTCAGCTAATAGCTCTTTGGGAATCACCTTTTTGGACCAAAAATACAATTTTATATTTGTCAGTGTTCTTTTATAGATGCAATTAAAGAAATGGGAACAAGTGATGTGTCTTTGTGACAGGCAGCCAGTACAAAAGAGCACTAAAGAAACAATTAGATTAGAAATACATTTCTGGAATCAAAATATAAAAATACTTGGGGTGGCTCAACACTTTTGCACAGCAATTTACATGATAGAGGTGATGCTCATCCAACTTATTGATTGTTTTGCAGAGAAACCAAGTCGTAAATCTGAAATATGTCAAGTGCGTGCACTAAATTCCTCACATTGTGACTGCTTCTGTATAAAGTAGAGGTACCTCATGAGCTGTCAAGCAACTACTATGGCACTTTGTTCCGTCTAGATACATTAGCAGTAATTTAAGTCAATATAATTTTCATATTCTCAGCTCAAGCTGTCACCACAATATGTTCCCATGTGCGAAATGAGCAGCATTGTTTGACATTCCAAAGAGCCGATGTGTCTGTGGGGAGTATTTATCTACTGAAGCCTGGATATAAGGTCTCACCTTGAACGGCAGGAAATGCACAGGATATTGAATTCTGGAAGATTATGTAACACTTGCCGTCTTTTTACGGGTAGTTAAATGTTAAAAGTTTTTGCACACACTGGAGGAGAAATCTGATCCGGGGTCACATTAAGTGATGAGGAGAAAGCACATGTGGCTGATAATTGAAGACATAAGGTGCTGCAGTGTGTAGGTGTGTATTGTCAGTCAGCTTTAGTTATGCAATGGCATTCCTGACAGCATCTGATATGTAGGATTGCATGTGGTTGAATGACTTTGGGCACATACAGGAATTCTTCTTTAAAGAAAAAATTTAAATGTATAGCTGTGTTCTCAAGGAAGCTGTGACACAATGTACCATGTGAACAAAAACTGAATTTACTTAAAAATGGAAAAAAAATACATTATCTCTCAATTTTAAACAGAATTTGCTGTTTTTATAAGCTAGTTTTTTTTACATGATGCCAGCAACATGTTCCAAAAAAGGTAGGACACGGACATGTAATATAAGATGTAAAATGGGATGCATAATCTCTTGAGTTAAAAAAAAACCCTTACAGAGTGATTTTAAAACAAGAGACTGACTTCTGGAAATATGAAAGTGAAATGTTCCATCATTCCTTCTCGATATAGGATTTCAGTTCAGTTCAGAATGTGGTTTGTGTTGCTGAAATATGCAAGCTGTTCCCTAAAAAAAGATGTAGCCTGGATGGCAGTATGTGCGCTCCAAAAGCCTTTCTGTAACTTACAGATGTCATGTGCACTGATGCTCTCCTGTACTATCACAGACGCTGCTTTAAATTGTGTGCTGATAACAAGCCGGAAGGTTTAACTCGTAGGATGTAGCGTTTATGACTTCAAGAGAATTCCAGGTTTGACTGGACATTTTCCATGTCACTAAAGTCCAGCGGGCCCAGAGAAGGCTGCAGATCCCTAGACCTTGTTTGTTTTTTTACTTTTTGGCATTGACACTTGGATACAGAGATTTCTACACCAATTTTGTCATGACGGTAGATGATAGAATCTCCTAATTCTTGGTAAATTCGTCATGAGAAGCTGTTATCTTGAATTGTTGGGATATTTACTCCTGTCGTCTCTCACAGAGAGAAGAATGCAGAACCATCACATGGTCTTAGTGAAGTATGCCAAGGCAGAGGGCCTTTTATAAATTGAGCATAATTGAAGGGATTATTTCAAACGGAAGATAACTGCAGCTTCAGATATGTGGTTCACTGTAAAGAACAGAATTTTCGCCAACTGTGCAGACAGACATGGGCTAACTCTTCTATCAGTTAGAAAGGATGTTGCGTACAAGCCAGACTACAAAGTACCAGAGGAGAGGGTAAGAGGATCTCTGCTGTATTTTGACTGGCTGTTCATTTTTCTACAACACATCAAATCACGCTGAATGTGGTCCCAATGATATTGTTTGCCTCCATCATTATCATAGCTGTGGTATGGAGTCCGTAATTGACTTGAATTGGAACAATAAATACAGCTATAGTTATCATTTTTATAAAAGTAATTGTTCTTGGTGTAGACAACCTTACAGTGCAGTGCAGGGCGTGGACGATCTGCACATGCTGCTACGTTATTATCATTCTACCCTGCTTGCTCTACCCACTGTAGAGCCTGCAGTTATTCAAGAGTGGCCTCATGAATATAAATGTAGCTGGAAATATTTAATGACCAGTTTGAAACCAAAATTAAAAGCAATAGTCTGTTATTCAGCATGACAACATGAAGCAAATAGCTTCAAGCTGATTATTGTCAATCAAACCAACATTAGCAGCTGAGACAGTGAATGATGGTTTAGTTCACCTCGTTTAAAAAGTACTGAGATTACACATAGAGCAGAAGCAGCTTTGTCCATCTTACTTTCAACCAACTGCGTGCACATGTATGAGCACAGGTCTCACAGAAGTCCCCTTATGATGGGTCTCATAGAATCCCTCCAGATATTTACTTATGAAAGACACCTCTCCGAGGTGCCTATTCATTTTATTGACCTGTTGACAATCAGCCTAAATAATTATGAGATGTTCCACTATGTGCATTTTTTTAGCATTCGACAACTTTTCCAATGTCCCCGTCTAAGCTTTTTAAGAGGTGTTTCAAGCATAAAAAATAAACAACAATAAGTTTAAGTCAGTTACAGTTTTATATGCCGTCTTTGTGCTATTTACTGATGAACAGTGTCCCCATATTTTTGGAAACAGTGCTGTAGTCTTTTCAGTGTTTTAAAAAAGTTAGCATACTGTGTGGTCATGGCCTGAAAACACGAGCTTGTGTTTGTGTGCAAGTGCAGCGCAACTAATGGGAGTCAGGAGACCGCGTTTGGCTTCCAGCTCTGACCGATTATCAGGAGCTATTAGATGTTACATCGTGTTCTCTACCTGGAGGGTGCTCAAACAAGTCATGCAAAAACAAGTACACACACACACACACACACACACACTTACAGGCAAAAATGCAATGCCCTGATATAGAGATTTACTCGTGCCATCTCTGTTTCGCTTGTATTGCCACGACCATAACTTCACTCTGCTCACAAACAAACTGACATCCAACACCTCGGACTATAACTAAAATCAGAGATGCACAATTATTTACAAAAAAAACAATCACTGCAGATTGCAAGACATTATGTGGCTTATTTCAGCTCAAAGTTTTGGAACAATTTACTAACATGTACGCCAGCTTCAGAGCAATGCCAGATTAGATGCTGCTTATTCAGCACCTTATAGGCTAAACGTTAAGTAATGCTGCCATTTTTCTCAGGCTTATGTATTGAATAAATAAGGATTATTTATGTCAAACTGTGGCTGTAAAGTGCAACAACAACATTCAGACAGCCTTCACGCCCTGACTGGCTGGCATCAGCTATGATGGCCGTAATCTGACTAGGTTGGACCTAGTAACATTTCTGTAACCTGTAGCCATTCATTAGCAAAGAAAATCTGATGTAAAAGCCGCAAAATAGAAACTTGAATCAGGTATGTTTCCATCAACTGGTTTGAAGTGAATAATCTAAGCGGCATAGTGTCGCAATGCTGAGAAACTACGAGGAGACATAAATAAAAATAAAAAAATGACTGTGGGGAACATGCGCAAGAGGAAAATGGAGGGAAATCTTCAGGTGTTAACTTAATCTAGGGTACTATATCTGAGTTTATTGTGTGCCATCTTAGACCAGAAACAGCTGGTGAGTCACATTAATTTCAATCTTTACCAGGTCTACATCCCAACTGATGTGCATTCCTCCGCATCTTCTTTGAAACTGAGAAAAGCTTGTGAATCGAAGTTTCTTTAGATTTTTAACCTTTTCTTATTTACATCTCCTACTTTCAATGCAGGATAAGCCTGAAGAGCTGCAGTCACATTAACCAATGCACAATGCAGCAGCAGCAAGTTAGTTCAACATATGAGAAACTGTTCTGGGGAATTGGACAGATCACATTAACAGATAAATAACAGTGCTGTCCAAACTTTCCTCCTCCATGATTTTACCTACGATAATCAACTGCTGCGCCAAATAAACGAGTGAAAAAAGTTTGAACTCCAGCTTCTGCCGTCTGTCTGATTATATGTAAATATTTTCAACTGCTCCCACCTGCCACTACTTATTAGGTTTGTATACCTTTTTAATGGAAAAAGGACATGTTGCTATTAGAATGTAACTCTTGAAGGAGCTCTGAGCAGCGGTGTAGCTTCTCATCAGATAAACTGCAGTGGTGGTGGAGATGGAAAGTCCTCAAATAGAACAAAAATCTTACTTTTTCTCAAATTTATACAACTATAGTTGTTACTGTAGTGCAATAAACTACAATAAACCCAATAAACTCTCAAAAATATAACAGTGACTGTTTTATAAGCTAAAATATATATATATTTTTTTCAGCTGCTTCCATCCACTTCTCCTGTTTTAGACAACTAAATTGTGATCATATGGTGACTTTATTTTCTGTCCATTTTCACGCATGCACTGTGGTGCTTCCTGTTACTTTTACAGTCACATCTGAATGAAAGCAGGAAAAATACTGAGCAGAAAAGTGACCAATGGCATAAGTATCTCATGTTGCATGTATCTGATGTCTGAAAAGGGCTTTATGCTGTTACACCACCACCATCAGCCCTGGCTAGAGACACAGGGCAGGTTGGGTGACCATGTGGTGGAAACTCCATTTCAACAGTTGCCCATCTTTCCCTTTTTCAGATGTTCAGCTTGAACATGAACTGAAGCTTCTGACTTGCATCTGCATGATTCAATACATAGTTGGCTGATTGGATAATTGCATGACTAAACAAATAATCAGTGAGGAAACCTTTGCAGTTCTACAAAGAAATGCATCTGAAAGGCTGATTTATTAATATGTGAATCGTATTAGCTGAAACTATGTGCGGTTTGTTTTGCAGGTGTACAAAGTTCGTTTGTCCCTCTGTGGCTCCTTCAAATTGTTATTTAACCACAACAACTGGAGCTGTCGCTCGGCTGGAGCAAACAAGGGAGCCAGTGTTCGTCTCTGACAGGGGAAAATTCTGCCGTCCTCTGCTCTCCATTCAAATCACCGTCATGTGTTGATTCTCAGCAACAGAGGGCACTACTATGTGGAGCAATAGTGTGTTATGTCTGAATAAACTACAAGCATGCTTTTTCCTTCCAACTGTATGCGGGTTTTTGTGTTTATGTGTGCATGTGAGGGCAGTAGTCATGTCTTCCTGTCTCCATATTCACACACACACATGCAGGTTATTATCTGATATTGCACCCCAGTTGTCTTTCCTTTTATTCTCCATTATACCACCTCCATCCATGAATGAGGGGTTTGTTTGGATTTTCTTCTAGCTTTCCGCTGTACACCGTTACCCCGGTTTTGCTCCCCGTTTCCTGGCCTGGACACACAGCTGGTTTTTTTTCACCTTAGCTTTGCAGAGGAAATGATTTCTGACTGGGAGAGTTGGGGGAGGAATGACAAACTAATATATCCTACCTCTGAACCCAGCTCTGGCGTGCACAGTTCCAAAGTGCCGAGCCTGTTGCCAAAATTTTGTTTCCACTACCTTCTACCACAGCACAGACAGTCCTCATAAATGTCTGTGGTTGCTGTGAGATATTCAATAACTGATATTGGAGTATTATTGAATTTTTCTGTGGGTTCACATGTGCAAATGCACACTCTGCCAACAATCTAATCCCTTTTGATACTTTGCAGTGCATTCAAAGGAACAGCGCACACTGATTATCATAATGTATTAAAAGACAGGTCACATCTTCCTCTTGTATTATTTCTACTCATATTCCAGCTTCCATCATGGCCTTGACATCCTTCTAAAAGTGCCACAGTTCCACTTCTCTTCTTTTTCCAAGTAACTTGATACAAGCCAGGAAACAAAACTTATAGACATGCAGGTGCATAGACATGCATGCATGTACACAAAAGAAAAAGTGGTGTGTTTACGCCTCCTAAAAAGGATGTCAGACCATATCACATCAAGCTAAGATAAGCCTTTTAACTTGGAAGGAGCAGTCTGATTCTCGCACTTTGGCAAATAAAAACAAATTAGTGAATTGAAACAGGAGAGGCTTTACATTATGATTACCTATTCAATTTGCTTTGAGTGGGGGGGGGGGGGGGGGGATTGCCATCTTTCTCCAAGAACAATGCCTGTTCCTTGGGGATGTTTGACCACAAAGTGAGCCTGGAGTTGTTGAGAGACATGCTGAGGGGTGTCAAATATATTTTGCTGAGGGAAAAGGGTGAAAGAAAGGGCTAACCAGAATGTTCTAGAGCTACAGTGGTATGATGACAAATATTAAGCAGAGTGGGGGAACTGCACGCTCAAATATGAGGAGAGAGTTTGAAGATTGAGCGCTTTAAAACAGGGGTCAGGGAGTGTGTACCAATCCTGCACGTACCACACACAGGCTGTAACACACCGTGCAATGCATAATGGCGTAATACGTTCATTTGTTTACGTCAAAGAAGAAATTAGAAGCTGGAAAGGCGGCTGGCTCTGTGGTCGAGCTGATTTTAAAATGTAAGAGGCTGCTTTCAGGAACATTCATGGCTGACATTTAGATCTAAACTGTGGGTTCAGGCAGCGAGTCAAGAAAAGGCCAGCCAGAGATCAGAGCTGATGTATGATAAAGCACGACAGGGGCCAACTCACCTTCTTCTTGCTGCAGTAGATCTGCCATTTCTTCTCATCGGGCAGAGCAAACATAGCCTCTCTGTTCTTATCCGTCAAGTCCAGCTCATCCTGAAACAACAACAAGAGAAGCTTTAGCCACACAGATTTACTTTTCTTTTTTTTTTTTAAAATACCAATGTCAGGAAGAAATGTACAGAAAACAATGATTAAGATAAATCAAACCAGCACCATTTAAATTAAAGACTGGCAGAAATAGAATCATCCCGTCCCTCAGGACTTCCATATGACAAAACAAAACATTTGAGAAATGACTGCATATCACTGGATGAGTCGAGCTCGCACAGTGACATTTGGTTGTCCAACCTTCCCGCTGTCTGGCTGAGATCCGTCTCCACTAACGACGGAGGAGTGTTTTAATATTCACCCTGCTGCTCCACTCAATTCTTCAGCTTAGCACAAGGAGCCCCCTGCACCTTTTGAAATGCATATGAGCCCAGGAAATGAGCCTCTGTGTGCCAGGGAAGAAAAGTAAAGTCTTGGAAAAGAGAGGTGCATAAATTTGGCTTGAGGGGAGGGAGTCAGATGAAGGACGGACAGAGAGAGGGGGGATTGAAAAAGAGAAAAGTGTGGATGTGAAAATGGATAGCCTAAAAAAAATTGAAAAGGAAAAAAAAAATGAGGATGAGAGGCTGTAGCGCTGGGGCTTTGTGCTCAGGCTCAAACTAATCTCCTCATAATGGTTTGGCTACCATGACGTCAGCCGTAAGTGACGGGCCTCCTGGGGCCCCTAGAATGAAGATGGCCACTGGTGACAGAGGTGGGGCCCCTTTAAGCCAGCTGGGGTTTGTTTTCACCCGCTCTGCTGGACAGGGTGGGCTGAAGCAGCCAAAATTCCAAGAATTTGACACTAGGAGGAATGACATCATCTCTCACCCAGTCTTTTCACTGGGATAACCAGAAAAAGCATTACTGTGGCTTTGGGAAAAACAAAGGAAAAAAATCTGATGGGAGCGAATTTAAAGGGGGTCTAATAAAGACTCCTTTTCTTTGGTCAAAGCACTTATTATCTCAACAGCATGATTCCAATTATTATTTGCGACTCAAAAAAAAAACAAAAAAAAACAAAAAAAAAAAAACAGAAAACAATCTACTGTAAGAACAAAGTTAAATATCCAACCGCTGACTCAGTGTTCTTTAATCTTTACAGATTTCGCTTCTGACTTCAACCATAATCCTCTCTCCACATCCCCAGTCTCAGAAACAAGGACGTAGAAGCCAGCTCATTACTGGCCTTTCGCCTGGCCGACGGGTCAAAGCTCTGCTGTCCAAGCTGCAGCTCTTGGAGGAACTAATTCTGGGAGCTGGTGAGAATCAGGTGAGAATGAGACCTTTGGATGTTAACCAGATGGGAGCAGAGCCCAGCAGCTGATCTCTGTGCAGCTTGTGTTCTCCCCAAGCCCATCCTGCTTCCACTTAAGCCCATCAACTTAAGGTTTTATACAGAGGGGAGCAATGTGAGGAGCTGCATACAGGTAAGCAAAATGAGAATTTAAGCTTATGTGATATGTGCATTCCACAACACTATATCCAAAAAATACAATATATGATGTAAAAACAGAAATAGAACAGAATGCAATGAAGTGCAAATCATTCAAACACTTTTTTTTCGGTGAAAAAAAAGGAACAAATGTCATATGTACTTTTACAAAAAAAATAAAAGTTTTTTTTTTTTTTTTTTTTAATGTGTTTAAATAAGAGGTACGGTCTACTAAGAGCTATGCAGTAACTGCCACTGCCTACCACGGGACAAACCTTTAACTAAGACAACATAAAGTGATGACAGTTTATCTAGGCTGTGCTGGGCTGTAGTTTCCGATAAACTCAACTCTGAGCCAATTAGATGAGTTTATCATTTGTTATTCAATTGTGGATTTCAACCCAACACAGCAGGACTGAAAGTGAGCTGCCAGTTGTCTTGCAGTCAGGTAAAAATCAATCAATATTGATTGGTTCTGTAGTTTCAGAGCCCCCCAGAAAGACTGTTGTGCAGTTTAGGGGAGCAGATGCACCAGGGAAGGGGTATTCTTTAAAGAATTCCATTAAGCTATGGTTAAACGATTATATAAGATTTCAAGGGAATGAATGGGATAATGGAGAAGTTGAGTATGAGAGCGTGAACAGGAAAACAGGGAGGGAGCAGTGGCAGCATTCTTGAGAATTTTAAATGTGGCATGTTTAATTTAGTTAATGTCAGGTTCATGAAGTGCTGGGCTGCATTTGAGGCAGAGAAAAGGGAAAAATATGAGGCTGAGGACATGGGGAGGGTGGAGGAATGTTCATGTCATGTCACTTCAATTTACAGTTATGCAATATCCCTCTGTTGTTTTCTGCCTCCATCTGAACCCCCCACCTTTTGAACGTGCACCAAGATCACGTGGACCCTGCTCATAACTCGAGAACACCCAAAAAAACAACAATATACAGTTCCTCTTTTATTCTCATTCTTCTAAAGCAAAACCAACACCTTCGTCAGCCTTCGCTTAAAGTGCCCCTCACTTCATACACCAGCATGTTACAGTCAGGAATTCACATAAACCAAAGCTAATATTGTTACACCTGCTGCTTTAGAGGGAAAGGTTCACACATCAAAATCCTTTCATATTTATTCCAGAACTGCCAATCGAATAATGTTACACATTTGACTGTCATGTTCTCTGCAGACTACACTGCTCTGACACTCAATTTCCGTCTTCTAAGAACTGATGCGCCGACATAACATTTACACAAAAGATAGAAGAAGCAAAAAACTTTAAAAGCAAAGACAGTGAAGTAAAATTCGTATTAAGCTTAGTGAGGTGCAATGGATGATCTGTGCCTGCACACATGTAAAGATGGCCTTAATGGTTCTTAATTAGAAAAGAATTACTTCCACATTTAGTCATTTAGCTGATGGTTTTATCCAGAGAGACTTACAAGTGAGGAACAACAAACTTCAGAGCAGCGAGAGAGGAACTCTGGCTTTCAGTACTAGATCTTTTTAAAATGACGGAGTAGCAGGTAAAGAAGTGTGAGTGAGGCATTTTAGGGTGTTAGGTGAGGAGATGTTTTTGGGAGAGATGAGTCTTCTAGAGGTTATTGGAGGTAGAGAGGGACCCCCCAGCTCTGATAGCATTTGTTAGCTCGTTCCACCACCATGGAACCACAAATGAGAACAGTCTGGACCGTATCTGCCTTGTGTGTAGGGATGGCAGTTCCAGACAAATGAACTGTATTTAACATAAATTAAATTTTACACCCTTTCCAAGCATTTCTAAACTGCTTTCAGTTGTCTTTCTGTAAAGTATGTACTTAATGTTAGAATAGAATGAAATAGAAATATACTTTATTCATAGCATACTTTAGCATAAACATGAGTGTAAAGGAGAACTTAAAATAATCTTTTTGGAAGTCCTTACAAATAACTGTTGTTTTATAAGTTTAAGAGCATTTTTTCATGATGTTTCTGATTTTAATCTCTTTTATAAGTATCATTATTATCACCAACATCTAGTTTAAACAGGTCACTGGTCTCGCCAGCATTTATGCAGATTGTCACCCACCTCAAGTCCATCTTGAAAAGGAACCTCTTCCTCATCGCTTTATTTTGTTCTTTGGAAACTGTTGCTTTATCAATCAATTATCTAAGTGCCTAAAGATAAGAGGACTCAGATTTCACTTCTTGTTGTAACAACTGGAATATGATATTTTTCCATCGTTTCCTGCAAGTGCAGGAGTTTCTTTCTAATGTTCTATGTTTACATCCAGAGCAATATTCAGACATTAACACAAATTAACAGTTTACTCTAATCACCCGATAACCTTAGCCTGAATAACGTCATATCAGAGGGAACCAGTAATTGAAATAAGGGAATATGCTGATCTTAGTTGCATTAGGTAGACATTTCTACTCATTCGTTCTGCCAAAAGATCTGGCAAAACCGGCTCTGGCAATGCTCAGTGAAGACTTGAAAGGCTGCAGGAAAAAGAAGGCACACTTTTTTTGGGGAATCAAGGAACAAGGAAGAAAACTCAAGAATGCTAATGCTCTTTGTTTTGAAGGATCTGGATATAATGAAGGCTTTGTATCGGTACAAACTTTGCACTTGCATAGTGTGACACAATGTGGGCATGTCTTGTTAATCCCACCATGCTCTCTGACATGTAAAAAGAATATGAATGGAATCTCCTTTGTGCAACTCATGTGCAAATCAGTCAGAATAAGCTATGTCATATCTCAAGTTTTTATGTTAAAATTACACAAAGTCAGCAAGGTTTTGACTCAAATGATAACTTGCGGAAGTGAGATTATGAGACTCATTTTTAGTCAGAACAAAATAAAATGAACATAGGTCCCAAAAGGATACATTTCTACAACTTTAAACACCAAAATTTCAAGGTAGGAATAATATGATGATCTGAAATTAAAGCAAGACTGTTTGGGAGCCATCAGGGACTTCTGATAACTATATGGCAACATGAAGTCATTTTTAATTTTCATAAGTCAAAAGATAAAACATCTTTGTTAGAGCCTTACATATTTATTTGCCATGTGGATATGGTGTAAAGGAGGGCTGAAGGATGAGCTGTACGTCACAGCACTATGGGAAAACAAATCTCCAGCTAATGTTTGCATTATACATCCATTCCAGGAAATGAATAGCTAAGTGCATGGATATAAAAATGAAGTGCAGTAATGAGGGGAGAGGAGACACCAGAGCTGAGAGGTAGAAAGCGTGAGAAAAGTGGACTTCACATGCATGAATACAGAAAATGAAATGAAAACCACGAGGAATGAGGGATCAGTGAGTGAGTTTGTGTAAATGAGTGACTGGCATAGGAGTGGGAGTGGGTGTGTCTTTGTGGACTGGAAATGCTCATAGTTCCACCAACTTGGGAAATGTGACATCCTCTCTCATGCATGTGTCTATGAAGTGGCATTTCAGGAGAGGACATGAATGTCTTTACCTCATGCGAGGTTTTACAGCACTGGCTGAGAGGACGCAAACTGTAGCTACATATAGCCTGCAGCAGTCTCTAGGCGAGACAGGGAGGTGGAGGAAAGACAGGCAAGATGGCAGGAAGTCATATGAGGCCTCCAGGGGAACCACAGGAAGCTGTAGCAGCCATTATTGACCCAAACAAGGTTCAGTGTGTTGGCTTGTGTGTGCGTCAAACACAGCCTCTCAAATACACAGCCAGAGTTTTATGCAGAATGCAAAGACTAATCCGAGTCATCTGCAACAATCAAGAAAAGGTCAAACATTAACTTCTTAATCTCACAGTGTAGTGAGAATTAAATTGTCACTTTGCTTATCTTCGCCATCTTTCTTTGCACACACACGTCGGGCTCGCTCGGTTACGAAGCATTTAGATTCTGAGTCATAGTCCTCACTCTTTGATGAGTCAGACAGTAGTCGTTGCGAGTCGGCAACCTCTCCCCTCGTTCAAACAAGACTGGCCACTTCCATGATAAGGCTGACTCAGGACAGGACCGTGAGCGCTGGCTTTACAAAAGAGGTAGGAAGAGCACATTAGAAAGGGGAGGGCAGTTAGAGAAATTTAGGAGGAGGGCGGGAAACGGAAAGGAAAGATGGGTGCATCCCAGGGCGTACACAAGGAAGGAAACTCACTCCCATAACCCAGAGGGATGAGCACATTTCCATTCACAGCTGTTATGCAATACGATTTCAATTTGTGTGTGGCTAGAAAGTCGCAATGGACGGAACATTAGAAGAGGATTTATGTCTCAAAGAGTTAAATTTTCCTGGAAACACATATTGGGTTTTCAAAATCAGCAAGGCCAATTTTGCCATTACTGCTTTGAGAACACATTTTCCATTCTAGCATACATAGTAACTGGAATTCATGTGGAATGGAAACCCAAACGCAACATCTAACTCTGCATCTGGAACACAGCTGGACCACTGCCAAGAGAGGTCAGATTAAACCGTCCCAAATTACGAGATAAAGAAAGAAAAGGCACAAACAGACAGACAGAAAACGAGGGCAGAGAGAACATGTGCACTAATCTCTGCCTGTATTGTACACTACAGATGTTGGCTTAGTAGACCCCATTCAGCTGTGTCAATTTGTTTGATACACTGCATGTTTCATCCTCAACTCACAACAAATCATTACAGGTGGGTAAAATACAGACTCTTCCTTTTGAATAACTAACAGCTCCCTTTCTTTCCAACTGAAATCAAACATTTGACCCCGAGAGGCTCAGTGGCAGTAGTAGTAGCTTGGTTTGGACCCTAAATGTAAATGTGCCGACAGATTGAGACCATATGCTGACCTTTCCACAGTAAACGCTTATTGTTATCAGCTGAAACTTATAAATGCCAGTCAAGCTGTCCCCAAACAACCTCATACTCGGCTTCTCTTTGTAGAAACAAAAAGTTCATTTTGGTTTACTGAGCTGCTACAGATGAGAAATTAACCCACGTCTCAGAATGATTGAGAACCCACTTTCAATTACCTAACCATGAAAGCCATTTCTGGTTTAATGATAAATGTTATTAGCAGGGAATGGCCCTGACAAACAAAAATAAAGCTGTCAATGTTCTTGGTGCACCGCCAGACTTCACACATGGCCTATATATCAACTATGCGTGCGAGCATTGAAGCGCTGGTGGAAAGAAGCAGTTTAAACTATGCCATGATTAAAAAAAAAACAGACCCAGAACTGCAACACAGATGCAAATGTGTAGTTTAACTAGTGTGATGCATCAATCCCTCTGATGTGCTCTTTGCTTACAGTGTCAAAATCAGCAGCGATTGCTTCCAGGTCCACGGGAGGCTTTCATATAGGTTTATGACCAAATAGGAAGCAGGTTTATTCTTCAAACTTTCTCCACAGTGAGTAACTTTACATTTGACGGAGCAGATTTGAGTGTTTACACAAAGCAACCAGAATAGATCCCACACATGCTAAATATTAGTTTTGTGAGCTACAGACTGAGGGCAATATGTCGTGTCAATTTGATATCATTCTTTCAACAACCCAAAAAAAATAAATGAATAAATAAATCATTTAAAGGATGATGGAAAGGTTCCTGTGCTGAGAAGCAGGATGGACATATCCAGTTTATCCTCTGGTTATCAGGCTTAACTGACGCTAACAATGGAGCGTCAAAAAAAAAATATCTCTAAGCGGTGCTACAACGCTGGATATCCTCTCAATAAGTCAAACTAAATATGTAAAACAAGTGGAGTTGGCATCAGATGACCAATTTCAATAATACATTTCCAGCAGGCAGAAAAGCAACACAGCTGAGCCAAAGCAGCCGGGAAAAGTTGACAAAAAGATGAAGAACTAAATGAATGCCTGAATTAATAAACCGATCAATATCACCGACAAGTCCTTAAAGCACAAGCAGATGTTCCAAATTTTCAATTGCACATTGTATAAAATCAATGTGTCGCAGGTGTATTTTTGAGGCATTTGAATCCAACGCTGGTTGTTTTAAGTGCGCTTTGCATCAAACTAAGACCAAACATAAAAATGATTCAAAGTGTTTGGTGCGCTAATTGAAGCTGTTTAAGTCCATTTTCTGTCATCCAGGCTCTAAAATGTCAAAATAGGTGTTTAGTCGTCCACTGATTATGATTAGTTTTAAAACTTTTCATGTCGTTTGTCAAGTTTGATGAGGAAAGAAAAGCAAGGAAATCTCTTATAGTTCATTGAAGATTTTAATAAATAGAAATAATTAATGTCGGTTCCAAATCAGCCAACAGGAACAAGCTTTAGCACAATGGGTCCCCATTTTAGGCTTCACAGACATTCCTTTCTGCTGACATATCTGAAGGGAAAGTCACGTCTTTGACTCTAAGAGCCCAAGAGAGATGTTGTCACAGTCCAAGCACAAATGTCTCTTTCATGCTTAATTTCCTAAGAGAATTGATTGGAATTGAGCAGATCCTGTTTCCAGCATAAATTTATATGATGTTAAACCTCAATAAAAATGAATCAGCTTCATCACACTGAAAACCAAGAGTTGAACCTGAAGTCAACTCCCTGAGACACAAATCCAGCTCTGTAGCGCAGGCTCCTGTTGTGGTAACTCTTCTGTCTTTTGACTGTGACAACGGCCAGAATACTGCACATGTGATTGGAGGTACAGTTCAACATCTATTTTCTTTTCTATTCCCAAAGGGCACAAGTGACCAACAGATCATCTCATGAATTCCATTTTCCACTTTCCATTCAACGCCGATGGCAGATGCAGCTGAGACAGGCCAGCTGAAGTCTTTTCTTCCACACACAAATGCTGAGAGTGCACTGTGTATTCTCTAGGCACAGTAGAAGACCCCATTACCCCATGAGGGGACACATGGAGGTATCTTCCCTCACCGTTTGACCCAGATCTGTCGCTTCCACTCCAGAGTGTCCACAGATACTCTCTCCTTGTCAGGAAAGGCTTTAATAACAATAATCCCTGTCTCCCGTTGCCATGGAAACGCACAGTGTTATGTTATTCACTATTTTTCTTTATTTCCTCCCCTGTAGCACAGCTCCTTGTCTCCCAACATCCGCTCTATGCTTGAGTTACAAGCAGTGAGCCCAAGCTGACTGACTGTCTCCGAGAGGTCTGCTTGAACCAATTTTTGGACGACTGGTCAAATCTGTGTCAGCATGTCTGCTGCAGGATCAGTAAAACAGATGTGAAAGACCCAGGTGACCTCGGTGAGGCAGAATCAGTTTGTGCGTTGGTCACAATCAAAGCAGACATGAATCAAACTGTCACAGGCTGATCGAACTTACAGCTGGAACATCTTTTTTTTTTATCTTTCGTAACTTTAAAGCAAGAAAGGATTCTAACCTTTAAGTTTTGTATTCAATGCTTCAGTTCTGCAGAAAAGATTGACTCCATCCCAAAACATCTGAGCTTAAGAACTAAACTGTGAAATGTAATCATCCAGCCACCATCTTTATAATATATTCACAACATCTGGAGAGTGGCAGATCCAGTGAATAAAATGTTAAACACTCTTTCACGGTTAAAAAGTCAAGAGTTTTTAAAATCAGGGACACCGATTCGCTCTTTTACCTCTTCACTGAAGCGTCTGTGTCACTTTCATCTTGAGTTTAGATATCTACCCCCAGAAGAAGCTGTGGGTCATCCAGTCCTCTCAACCACGAGGACTGCTCCGATTTGGCTAAATGTTTCCATATGACAGATTATTTTTGTTTTCTGCAAACCAACGGCAACAAATAAATGCAGGTCTCTGATTGTTTTGATAAGTTTTCTTCAAGTGAAAATGCGATTTTCTTTTCCAGTCAGATGAGGCATCAAATGTGAACCAGCAACCTCTTGACCCTTCAGAAGAAATCTGCACACATTACACAGCTGCAACGCCACTGGGTCATTCCACTCTTAGGATATCTATTGAGTCTATCGGTTACTTAATTACTGCAATCTTATCGTTAAATTTCTTCAATCAGGACAATAAATATCCTGTAGGCACTAAAGTTTAATGGCTTGTGCATTATAAGTAATTACAAGGGAGTCTAAACAGCAGTCAGTGGTGTGCCTTCTGCCTCGGTAAAAGAGAACAATTTCCAATCGTAGATGAAATTTCACTTTATCTACCGAGTTGAACTTGACAGTTGAATGATACATCCTCCAGGCAGGAACATTTAGCATTCCACACCACTCAACAGCACCAACAAACATACCGGTAATACTGACAGAATTCGAATGATGCAGGAAACATGAGGCTGGAGGGGAGCAACAAAGGTGCAAATATGGGCACAAAAGAACCGAAACAAACCATGAGACAGGACCTTAACACTGAGTCATAAACAGCAAAGCTCGGACAAGTTTGCATGGCAGCTAAAACCCACTGCTGACTTCTTCATTCTGACATCTGTGCCCTGATCCCTCTCCTTAGAGAGTGCACATGTCAGCACAGCTATACCCATCTGGCACTGGCACAGACGTGAGGCCTCTACCAACAGGACATGGGTGGGCTGCACATATAAGAGAAGATGAGCTTTTGAAACTGTTGATTGTGAAGTTGATGATGGGGGTTGGGACATGGCCTCAGCCAACCATCAAGATGCATTCTGTAAGACCCAACCATTCTAATTCCTGTCTCTAATCCTATTTGTTAAGGATAATGAGCAACACGCAAAGGAAAAGAATTGGGCTGCCCAGCATTAGGGAAAGACACAAAGCAGGATTTCTATTGTAGCAAAATTATTTTCTTAACTTCATTTAGTTATAAGAAATAGAGGTACAGCCTATTTTATTTATTTGGTTTTACATGCAGAACAAAGACATTAAAAATATGATTTAGTCTTCACTAGGTCTTAATATTAAGTAAATACAACCTACTTACAAAAAGAATCGATTTTCACATTTTTCCACCCCGACTCTCACAGTTCTAACACGGCAATAGATAAATAGCAGTTATTTCACATCATGTTTGAAAATCGATCCATCTTTACTCACCACCAGTTCGGAGAAACGTGCATGCAGCTCCTCGGCGGGGGGCATGGGGGCGCTGAACTCCAACAGCTGCAGTGGCACGCTGTCTTTCAGGTTGATCTCCGGGGGCTCGCTGCTGCCAAAGCAGCACAGGAAGCCCAGGCCCGGCCGCGTTCTCTTCCTGGGGGGCATGACGGCCGTGGTGACAAAGGTGGCAGTGGTGGTGCTGGGCGAGGGAGGTAAAGGAAGGGGCCAAGGGGGCAGGGAGGGGGAGTGGAGAGGATGAGGCTGCTATCTAGGGGGCATGATCTGGAAGAGAAAGAAGAAAAAAGGAGATTATTAGAGATTTTCACTATTGACTGTCCTAGATGTCACACACATTATTCTTAATGTTCTTAAGAATAATTTTTGGTTATGTTACATTTCAGCTCAATTCACCCAGCCTCTTTTTTAAATTTTTAATTTTAATTTTGAGGATAGAAAGGTTCCGCTTTTCTTTATCTATCCAACCCAACAGGGCAAGAACACCACTGCTCCTGGATCCTTAAAAGAAAGAGGCACCTTATCTTTGGGTAAAGGCTAAATTATAGGGCCAAGAGAAGGAATTGGGATGGGGCGCTAAACAAGCATGCTGTATTCACTAAACAATTCATTCCTATATCAATCAAACAGAGCTTCAAACAAAGGTTAAGCCTAGACTCAGTCCATGCAGCTTCATGCTCGTCTTTGTCTGTTCAATGTTTGCTTGGGAAAAAAAAATTTCAGTGCAGAAGCAATTTATGTTTCCAGTAGCCTGATATTGTTTGGGATAAATACAGGAGTCAGTCACCACAGGCCAACAAAAAAACAAAGGCACCTGCAGGAACTGCAACAAGGGAAAATCCAAAACAAACAAAAGTAAAAAAAATGGCAGCATTCTTGTCTGTGAGGTAAGTCTGTGTCAGACTGGCAGTGCTATCACTCCATCAATAGAACAGACAGAGCAAAAGTATGCACAGTAGCGAATGACAAACACTACAACGTGTCAAGAACTGAATGGAGCAAGACACCCTTGGAGGATTTCCTCAGTGCTACAAAAAGGATATGAGTGATCTTCCCTGTATGAATAATACACTCACTGCACAGTTTTTTTTGCCCTATCAGAGGCACACCATGTGAGTGTACAGCCACAGCGGCTCACACAGATGCCACAGTTTTTCTTTATGCAACATTTTACCAAATTTGTAAATGAATGGCCCGCACGGCTGTTATGCAAATACTTTGGACACGGAAATCCAGCAGATTTATTTCACCAAGAAATCAATTTAGAGTAAAATACAATAAAAATGTCTATGAAGGCCAGATTTTAAAGAATGCATACCCCTAAACGTTATGCTCTGACTAATATTTGTGCAAAACCTAACAAGCAGCAAGTAATGACTGGAGCCTTGCACTCATCTGTTTAGTGTGGCGGTGAAACTTTATGACTTCAGTTTCCACAAGAAGCCACAATCTACTACTTCTTGACTGAGCACCACTCTCTGCCAGCCCTCTCTCACACATTTGTTTGGTGTAGGAGTTCTCGCTGTGCCATCTAAAATTAGCTGCGTGGTAAATTCTTTATGAACACGCTGGGCCCTCGACAGGACCATAAAGGAGGAAAAAAAAAGAAAAAAGAAGAGAAAACAGCACATTTCCATTTTGCTCTTTTGTCGTTTTCTTTTTTCTGATTCAATGAAAGTGCCACTCCCCACATGATGGAAGAAGCAGAGCTACAAATGAACCGGAGGCTGTTTTAAATAAAAAAAAAAAACACTTTTCTTTGGTTTGCTTAACATGGAACCACCAGAGGGCTTATTTTCTGTGCTGCATCTTTCTGTATAATCAGCCCGAAGTACAGGAATGTTTCATAGTTATTGCATCAGTCTGCCGATTAATTATAGCAATTATAGCATGTATGGCATCTTGTGCATGTATACGGTACATCTGATACTACACCAGCCGAGGTGACAATCCTGCTTTATACCCCTGTTCATCCTTGACATAACAGGGGTGTATTTATCCTGTGGTCTTGCTTTGTTACCATGGAGAATCCAGATTACACTCTTATTAAATAGCGTTTTCAGTTAGATGTAGCAGTGAATCAGGATGATTCATATCAATACAGTACTGTACTGTGATCATTACACTATTTCCTGTATTTTTCATATATTCCACTTGCACTAATGTACAAAACAAAAATCTTATTTTGACTACTGTACATTCTCTCTCTCTCTCTATATATATATATATATATATATATATATATATATATATATATATATATATATAGTAAATCATCTCCCACTGCACTCTTGTATACTGTATAATCATACCTATAACTTATAGTTATAGCCCCATGTACATACCTGTAGCAATAGGCATGTTTATACACACACATGTACACATATCATCTACCTGCACTTCTGTATATATCATATTATACTACAGGAGCTGCATTTTGTTTCCTGTATCTGTGACATGTGCAAAGACAATAAAGTTGAATCTAATCTAATCACCGACTCACATTAGATCTGGCTGAAAATAGGACACGAGAGCATTGTTTCAAGCATAGACTGTATATAAAAGATGGATGCAACCACTGGGAAGCAGAGAAGTTGTTTTTTAGACAAGAGCATGTTCCTAATGCAAATAAAAAATGGCAACTTTGTATAATGCTGGTTGTGAGAAAATAAATTAGTAATGTAAAAGTTATATATATTGTGAAAAATCACTAAAAATACAGATCTGAAAAACATTTGGGATTCTGTGCTTCCTCTCTTGCCTGTACAGAGCGCTTGATAGCTGCTACCATACTGCATAAAGCAAAGCATTTCCATCATTTAAACTCAACAGTCCTATAACAATTTTTGAATGATTTTTCTAAGAACGTAGTACTCCGTATTAACTACATCGCTCCACTTCATTATATCCTAAAGTTTGCCAGCTTGATTGCTGCCACTTACCCGAGAATGAAGAGCATCAGGGCATCTGTGTTCTTTACACACTTTAAGGATAATGAGCGTAGGATTAACAGCCTATGCTTTAATCTCAGTACAGCAAAGGGACAATACAAAAATTCATCGTAACTCTCCTGTGGCAACTTCTATTCTAAGGGCTTTTTAAGTAGTTGAGTAAACTTTGTACCGTCACATCTGAACCGATGTTGCAGCAGTAAATGCACTTGAAATACTAAAGTGACAGTCAACAGCCTCATTGTCTAAAGCCCACCATGAAAGAGTCCGTAATTAGGGACAACAACTCATATGCTAATTACTGAAAATGAAAGTAACCCTCACCATTCACTGTGCTTCCTTCCCTCACATTAACCAGAAACAGAGGCACGGTGTTAATAATTTAAGAGAACTGTTTTGTGCAAAGTGCAGTGTGAGAGCATGTTGTAGAGACACCACATTTCCCTGTACCATACATAGCTAAGCATGGCATGTTGGCTAAAATTAGGTTTATCATATGATCACAGATAATAATTCAAGTGAGGTGAGTCAGTGGGAACAGTGGCAAAAGTGGAACAGGGCAGCACTTTAAAACAGTGATATGAAGGTATAATAAAAAGAAAAACATTTGAGGTAAATCATGAAGATTTTCCTCTGGATTTTATAGTTTTAAAAAAAAGGCACAGCTATGGACAATAAAAGGGATTTTATTGCAATTAAAGCAAGTTAATGTTGCTGTGGACAGCTGGTGAGGGGGCTAATAGAAAAGAGGCAGCTCTGCAGGGGTTTTAAAGCCCATCAGGGTAACACACAACCTAAACCTGCTGTCCAGTGTCTCTGTGTGTGTCTGTTTCCGTCTTCATCCTCCCGCTGAGCCCCACGTGCGGTCGGTCCTCACTCAACACAAGTCCTGCTGGCCTGCTTCCAGTCGATGCCGTCAGAAAGTAAGCAAAGGAATCCAAATACCCATCCACCTACACTATATACACTGAATTACACAGTATCTGTTGTATAAATGAAAAAATAAGACCACAGTATGTGTACCCTTTATCGTTCTGTGAATGACATTCTTATCCAAATTCACCATGTCCATGCCATATGTGACCTAAGAGACCCCCCATCTCTAGGCTTTCCATTTTTGCACTATCCTTCCCCTTTGTCATCTCCCATTATTCCCCTCTTTCAGGGTGAATAGAGTGACATTATCCTCCAACAACCCCCCTCCGACAGTAACATCTGTCACTGTCCTTTGCCTTTGCTCACCATCTTCTTCTTCCGTCTAAAGTTTTTTTTTTTTTTTTACTGAAAACACGTTGTAAGAGCTGTTAACCATCCTCAATTCACCTTGCAATTGATTTTTTTAAGTCCAGAAAACTCTACAAGATGGCCGAAACGATTTTTTTCAAAAGATTTTGCAGCCTGATCTTGAAATAGTCAAGTTTGTTCCACAGTGCACAACTACTACGTTTTCCTTACTCCATTACCTACACAGTTACAACCTAACATCCTCCATCTCCACACGTTTTTATTAATTGTTAATATAAAAGTGTATAATATATAAAATACAGTAGTTAGGAATTTGTCACAAGCAACTACTTTTCATATCAAAAAAGCTTTTTGTTTGCATACACACACACGTCATTCTGTTCACAGTTCTTAACACGTAAAAAAAATAAGAAATCCACGTCATGCGAGCACTGCACCTATGTGTTAAAATTCAGACACACCCACTTGTGATTCAGATGGAGACACGTATATATTCACATGCAGTGCTTTAATCCAAACACACCAAGAGCCCTTAGACGGAGTGAAGCTTGCTCCAGCTTTGTGTTGGGAGGGTCTGAAGAGCAGCTGAGGGAAGAGCCAGAGATGAGAGAGAGACGAGCGAGGAAGACGGGGGGGAAAAGGGAGATAGTGCTGCCATTTCTCATTCAGAGCACTAAAATCATCATCTCATCCCCTGCGTCAGGAAGTAGGTCAGTGGGGGAGGAGGAAGGGGGGTGTAGTGAGGAGAGGACTGGCTGCTGCTGCGCGATTGTCAGAGAGTGCAGGGAAGAGACAGAAGAAGAGGTGTATATCTGTCAAACATCTGTGCCTGCTTAATCTGAATTCTCTCCTCAGAATCTGCCAACACAATACTGACAGTTCAGAGCACAAAATCAGAACTATAGCCACTGCTTCTTTAATTCTTATTCAATATACTTGTACACACTTGGATCAAATTTAAATAAAGCTGCATCATTCACTTGCTCATTTTATGTTCAACAATCATTCCCACTTCCACACTCCTTTCCTTAGACCTACCTCTTCCTTCCACATTTGCAAACAGACAGATGAGCGGATCCTAATCTAACCCCCTTTCCCATCTGAAGCCAAGCAGTTGCAGAGAGTGAAAGAATGGCAGGAAAAAACAAGCAGCCACAATAAAACTGGTAACAAGCAGAACGGGCGAATACAAAAAAGGATTTTGAAGAGGGACTGAATAAAAGATCAGAGCTGAGCCTGTGGCTCACACACTGCACACGCATTGTTTCAGGGTTCCACAAATGAGGACCATTCCTGCAGGGTGCTGGGCCATGGAGGAGGAGGAGGAGGAAAAGGCAGACTTGCGTAAGCACCCAGTGCCAGAGATGGAGGAGCAGTGCCACGCTGGCACAGACATGACCATGATGCCAAAATGCAATGCAGATTAAGAAACTGGCTTTCTTTTAGATGCTGCAAATGTGAAGGAAAAGCAGACTACTGCATCAAGGAAATTTCTGTTAGAACATCCAAAGAACAGTTACTCTTAAAATAACTCAGCCATGAGGAGGATCAAGTATGGACTTTGATGCATAAAGAGAAAAGTAAGGATTTGAACTTTTATGACAAATTACACCCTTAAAACGGAACATGAACCCATAACAGATGGCATTCCGTCTTCTAAATCAATAACGTTCTTCACCGATGTAAAAATCATCTAGAGTTTGACCAAAGCCATTTTGACATGCCAACGTAAGAAGTAAACACACACGAAAAGCTTTTAAATTATGTTGTGCTGGCACATGTCTACATAATCCCATATTTGTGGGTACTCGCGGTCTGGTACTACCATGTGAAAAATGAATACGTTCTTTGATGTGGAAGTGAACTACTCACACTCATTCATTTGACATGAAGTAGCTCTTCACGCATGTTTTGAACATGTTGAAGTCGGGCCACTTTTTGTCAGTTGTTGCCCCCGACTTGCCCTCTCGATCATGCCCTGCCCTCCCTTTCAACAGTCTTCCTGTCTGACCAGTGACTAATGGGCCTAACCCCCAATTCATTACTCCCCACTTCAAAACCACTGGCTTCAGGCCAGATCACCTGGGACACTGAAAATGTATTCTCCCATGGATCCCATCGGATGTTTGGCCCACCCACGGTCCTTTTTCTGCCTGGGGGAGGCCATGCACACATCATGCATCCTACCCTGTTCGAGTCAGAGGCCACACTGTTCAGCTTATCAGCTACTTTCGAGCAACACATGGGCAAGCATCCCCACCACTACACACATACAAATACACATTATTGTTTGTTCTCTGTGGCAACAAAGATTAAAGTAGTCTTATTCATGCATCGCTTCCTCAATTACAGGGACTTCAGCAGCATGGGTGGCCAGATAAATGGTATGAAACAACGATATGCGATTGATCTGAAACGACTGGCATGACTAATGACAAGACACACTCTTGGTCTAAATAACATAAACTAACATGTACCAGAAACACACAGCACTAAGTCTTCAACACACATTTTGACGTGCATTCCTAGGGAATGATATCACCCATCTATTCCAGTGAAAGTCTCTATGATTAGCAGCGAGCTACAGCCTAAACTGACAAATGACCAGAGCTGACACTTGAGGAACTTCCATTATTTCACGGTGCGTTTGCATGCGCTGCATTCCTGCGCTCACACTGAAAGCACACATTCTGCCAGGGATTTAATGTTTGAGGACCAGCGCTTTAATGAGACTCTTTCTCATGTCGACCTGGACAATAGGCCAGATGATTTGGTTTGGACAATTCTGCTGGGGCCTCAAGAAGACTGCTCCTTTGCATTTAGAGCATAGACCTCATCTCATTGGCAAACAAAATGAAGGCAACATAAATGATTTACCAGATCTTTTCTAGCTGAACTATAATCTGAGCTAAATGTTTGCTTGTATGAAATTCATCTGCACTTTGCTTGGGTTCCATCCACACATGCTCTCCAAGGGTTTAGAGGTTACAGATAAGGATTGTCTATGCCCTTATGCCTACGTGCATCCTCCAGGAAAAGAGTCAAGAATCAGGAGATGATAGGGAACCCACCCTTCTCTTTACGCTCCACTGTTTTACTCATTCTTTTGCTTATGGTCTCCCTCGGTCACTTCCTTTCATCCCTGCAATCAGTCAGAGGAAGCTGCAAGAGTGAGACAGCTGAGACCCTATTCAGCTTTTGAACTGTGAGCTGTGTACTCAGACAGTGTCACCAGAACAGTCTGGGGCAGGATCGTCTGGGACAGTGGCAAAACATGCACCGAGAAATCTCATAATGGAATGATCCTTCTGAAACAACATGACAATGGCTTTGACCTACTCATAAGCAGCTCGTGTTTTTCATCGTGTAGCCCACCCGACAAGATTTAACAACAGCAACAGAACAATGTTAAGGAAGTGAGTTTTGGGTCAGAGCCATAAGGATTTCATAAAGTATACAGTCAGCCCCATGCTTAACATCACAAGTACTACCACTTAAATTGCCAACAACTACAATTATTATTAATTACTTTAATAGCTTGTGGTTAATAATGTTGCTTAAATATTTCCAGACAGGCTCCAAGGCAAGTGCAATTACATTTAAACAGAGGCATTTTTCATTTTCACTTGTTTACAAACAGCTGTCAGATAGCCGGTGCAAGGACAATCCCATGTTCTGGCCCCATGTTTGCAGAGTTCACCAATGTATATGAACAGCAATGGCAGAATCTGTCAAAGTAGGGATGGGACATCTTGACACATGATCTGAATTGCAGTCATTTAACTGGTTACAAAGCGTGTCATCTCAACGCAAAGTTAAAGCCAGATTTATAGTGGCATACTCATTCTCATCCTCAAAGCTCTCCCTCCGCATAGAGTGAAGGACTGTGGGAATTCTGCCTTTGCAGAGGTTACATAGTCTTAATGCAGTCTTCTTAAAAGCGGACCATTGCTCTGTGACACTGTCTGGTTGAAATTTAAGAGCTGAAGAAGAAAGGAAAAAAAATAAAGACTATAACTTCTTTCTTCTGTGAGTTAGGGAAAAGCTAAAGGACTAACACAAACAAGAGCAGCCAACATTCATAGTTCTTCCAGCCCTCAAGTGACAGCAAAAAGCAATAAAATGTTAAATGAAGCCAGGACCATGATTGTAATCTGTGAATTCTGACTGGAGAATGGCAGTATTTTCATCCTCCTCGCAGTCTTCTGTTTCCTAAACAAGATATACCTCTAAGATAAACAGAAAGTCCAGTGAGCATTATCCAAATTGTAGAAGTGTTAACATGAACGGATAATAATCAGAAATTAGTTTTAACATTTTAATTAACCGCAGGATTGCTTAAATATGTCATAATCCAGTTGACATTTGAAATCCGGCTGACTAAGGTTTTTGCATTTTCTTCACAGAGGAAAAGACTTCCACATCAACATCAGAGGGAATGTATCAGCGTGGGTCCACACCTTTACTACGCTGGAAGTGTGCTGAGTAAACTGAGCCTGCACAACATTTGAACAGTGTATATGCTGCCCTGCTTAGATTTAGCAGTGACAGCACCACTTGCTTGCGAGGTTCAAATACAACGTATAATGATCAATATTGACACGGTTTAAAATGCACCATTAACTCTAACATCTGGATAATTTTGTAAGAGGAAAATTGGAAAATAGTCTGTAAGACATTGATTAATTGTATAATGTTACATCTAAACATTTACCTGATGACACGCATATATAACCCAAGCATGCAATAAACAAGCTATACAACTGCCACAAGAAAAACAACAAAAAACAAGATAAAGACACGGATATTGGAGACTTTTCCCCAAATCACAAATTAGCCACAACTCAGCAACATCAAAGGCAATTACAGCATCTGTTTTCCAATTTATTGCTAAAGATTTACAACCTTACAGTGTGTTGAGAGTGATGGTTTTGGTGACATCATACCGAACGTACATACATTAGAGCTGTGGTAAGAGATATCAAATTGACCCAGTAATGCGTGCCAGACATGTATATCAAAGTGATGGAAAAAAATCTAACTAGTACTATCAAATGTTTCTTCCCCACGTGTGCAGCAGAATAACCAAATACTTGTGATTCCCTGATCTTTTCCTAGATGCCTGTTTTTTTTAGGAAGACAAAAAACATCAAATTTGGAGAAATCAATTGCTTTAATTTTAAATGGAAAATTTATTTCTATGTTAAAGAAATGTTAATTGTATCAGACTGCTTCAAATTGAAGCAAACCATTCTGTTTAAAATCTTTTTTGTCATTTTTCTAAATTCACATAAGAAGTAACGTTTAAACATTAATGCGGTTCTTTATTCGCCCAATAACGCGATCTGTACAGTTCCTATGAAATCATACTGAAATTTCCAGGGAATGCAATGATCAGATCATACGGCCCTATCGTAAACCGTCACAAGTTACTCCATCAATAAAGACTCTGCTCATAATTTTCCACCAATAAAATTACTCTGTAATGAAGCTAGAACTCAATCTTCTCTATGTGGTAACATTTCAGCATTACATAATGGACACTTAGACTGTCAACTTTTTCACAATCAACTTCTGTAAATTCTCAGAGGTCTTATTGGCTACCACTTCATTGAAAACAAACATATAAGCACAGTTGGTTTTAACAAGGCCATGAGGCACAGTAACCCACCTCATCCATTAGGCGGAAATGCCTCAACTAAAACCACTGGAAAAATAGGAGGGGGGAGATTTTTCCAATCCTCCAGGGATGTCATTAAAAGCCATTTCATTTAGTTTGATTCATTAAAAAAAAAAAAAAAAGCCATTTCCTGATGTAAGGAACATTCATTCTAGTGTTGACCACATGAAGTAGCAGGGGGTTGTTACAATGGTGCTGTTGAGTATGTTGCTTTAACCAAAACTAACGTAGGAGCTCCAGACAGAAGCCACCCAACCATGTACTTGCAGCTTGAAGCAAATTATTATAAACATGTTAAACTCTCTATGGAAGTCACGAACCACACATGGCACGTTGTTTAATGAAAGTTGAGACTCCAGAAGAAGACAATTTGAGTGATCGGGACAACTTTGCAGACAAATATTTAGGATGTGCCCATTTAAAAGCGACTTTCGGCTCCATCTCATGAAGCATCTTTTATTCGTAAGGCTTAGTGCTTGTGGATGTTTTCTGAAGGTAATCCACATGTTGCACAAGGAAAATCTGTCGGCCAAATGCTTCGTGGGATTCTAGCAATACAGATGTTAATGTTGGCTCAGGGCAGAGGTTGAATCAGGTGGGGATACTAACAGAGGCACAGGCCTGATGTTGACCCAATTCTGCAATTGGGCAACGGGTGCATCGCTGCTCATCAAATAGACTGGATCACTTGGATAACTGTGTTATTAGTATTGGGAATGAGAAGAAAGTCAGCCACGCCACATTCCACAGGACCCGACATTCCCACATATTAACAGGGCTCGGAATGAAATCCAATACTTGGCATCCGTATCCCTCGAACCCCAAAGCGCTATCCTGCCGTGTCAAATTGCTTTCTTATTTCATCAAGGAGGAACGCGCCAGAGTCACGAGCTCTCACTTTAACTAAAGACGTGTGATTATATGTGGGGAGAAAGGTTGGCATGAATACAACCTCAAGAGTTGGTTACCATGACTCTCAGGAGAGAAACGATGTTGGACTTCCCACAGACTCCGTGTTCTTCCAGCACCTAGAGTCCTGTCTTTAAGAGTGAATGAGCAGTTTCCACCAGAACAGTGAACTTATCCATGTGGGCTTAAGAGGCAACTTTTGAACATTGGAAGCACAAAAAGACAACAGTTACCAGTTTGTTCTGTACTTACATGAAGACAGAACTGCTAAGCTAACAAGCAAGTGCTAAGTTGATGTGCATTTGTCACCTTGCCACTGTTTGACTTCTCATTCTTTGCGCTGCAGACTGAAAATCAACCAGTCTTGCCTGGGTGAGAGGTCAACAGCTGCAGCATCTAGGACAGAGGGCTTCTGGGTAATGTCTGGAATGCTCCTCAGGGACAGTTTTAGCGAGACAGATAGGGACAGCCCTCTGAAGTGACCAGCATTTTTTAAAATAGCCTGCAGTAATGCTGCACTGAATTGATTCACTGTAAGGAAGAGATATGCTTACACATCATAAGCCGCAGAAAGTGTGTCACTGGCACAAATACAATGGCGCCATTTGACACATACTCAAGTGTGGGGACTTCCAGTGAGGGAGAGGAGCAGCAGCCTTTCTCCTGACGTCTCCAGGAATTTTGTCCTGCAGACACTGTAAGTAGTCTACTGTAAACACAATATGAAGGGGGTCCTAAAAGATCCGATTAAAGCAGCTTTACAGTACACATCTCCTCTTCATGCTAATGAACAGGCCATTAAGGGACCTGTTGGTAGCAGAGCTGGAGTGATAAAAGGCCGACTGTTGCTTACTAACCATCCTTCGCACTCATTTTAATCCCGACAGAGAAGCTCATACATCTGTAACGGTCGATAAAATATAAAAAGCCCCACAAAAGCTGACAGCAGCAGAGGGTGCATTTAGAATATGTGTGAGTCCTCAACTCTCGTTAATGTCCTCCTAACATGCTAAATCTTTTAGAGATGTCACTCTGCTTTCCCCCTGAGTGCATGTGAATGTAGGAGGATTTCCAGCAGCCTGAGGAGTAAGCCTGTAATGTGGTGGAAATTGATATTATCTACATTGACATTTCAAAAACGCAAAGAGAACATTCATGGATTGAACTGTAAAGAGTTTATGATGAACCTTTACGCCACTCAAACGTTGAAGGAATAATGTTTTGTCTTCTGCTTCGTCATATTGCCGTTATTTCTTTCACCAGCAATTTAAAAGTCCAGCTTCTGGGAAAAAGTCCACGAATGCTGAAGTTTATATTTAGTTTAGATAGTTGTCCATCAATATGTCATCCGACTAGCTGAACTCTAAGTAGGCATTCCTAATCAATTTCACAGGAGGCAATTTGAATGGGTTGTGCAGTAATTTAATCACTATGTTTTCAACACACAGGATTTACAATCAAGATGATCTCTAAGCTCTAAGCGCTCTTGTGTAAAAGGACACAAGAGATACAATCAAGTCCTGTCTTGTCTTGATAGATATGAGGAAGACTTGTCTTTAAAAACATGATACCAACATAATCAAACCCCGATTTTAAATTAGATTGAGCTGGGAGGAGATATGGAACATGTGGCTGCCAGGTTAGTGCTCACAGCAAAGAGCCGATGGTGTGATTGATGAACATGAGTGATCAGCTCTGGTATCTGTCCCGAAATAGGCCTGCATCCATTACACGACATGTTCCATCCTCCCATAAATTATTTAAATGCCAAACATATCCCTTGAACTTTACATCAAGTCCTCGTCAACACGTGATAGCTTTTTTGAGAGCAATAACCCTGAATCCGAATCATTCTTTAAATTCTGCACCGTTTCCGTTTCACTATTCCAGAGAATATTACACTCCTCTGACTCAAGGAAATCAAGGAATCTCCGCTAAAAATAAATTCAAGACCGTCACAGATATGAAAAAAAGCCTTGCTTAAACTCTGCACCAGCACACAGGGTGTACAGCAAGAAGTGCTGTCAACACTGCTGAATAAAGAGCCCAAACATAAAGAACACACACGTTTCACAATCTAGCTTTTGCTGCCGTTTATGACCTATAAAGCCACTGTACTTTAAATAAACAAAAAAAACTAAAAAAAAAAACGTGTAAAATGCCATTCTGCCTTCCAATCACAACAACACAAAACGTGGAAACAGGAGCCTCTCAGGAGCTACTTTTTATGCTTTCTGCCAAATAATCTGATTTACTGTTTATTTTATCGGCTGCAGTAGTCTGTGTTTCCTGATGAGATTGAGCAGCAAGATGTAGGGCACGGACAAACGGCGTTGAACATCTGTAGCCTCGTGTGTGCACTTTCCCATTGCACGAACAGCACTTCAGTGTTACTACTTTCAATGACAGGGAAGGCTTACAAATATCAAGATCGAGACTAAATGTCTCCTACTCACCTACTTCACAGGGGCTGCACTGACAGATGAATTGTCCCCGTGTCCCGTCATTAACAATGGAGAAAAAAAAAAAAGAGCCACTCCGCAAAGCAAACTTAGAGAAATTTAAAGGATTCCTGAATCTTCTAGTCTTATATAATTCTTTGTGCCTTTAGGAGTGTATGTGTCGAGTCCAGATTCCATGCCTTCGCTTAGTTTGAGAGAAGTTGCTGTGTTTTGTTTGCCTCCCCTCTGAGCTTGTGAGCCGAGCTCTGGATTTCAGCTGACTGAGCTGGGAGCTGAGCTGTTGACATTGTCCCCGCTCTCTCTCCCCCTCCCTCTCTGCCTTTTGATCACTCATCTCCCCTCCCCTGTCTTTCTGGATTCCAGCACCAGCATTTGACAGCATCCATGTGGACGTCAGCTAAAGGGAGATAGATTTTCTGTGAATATAAATGCATGTATGTGCAGTATGCGTGTGTGTTGCGTTTTGTGTGAGGCAAAGAAAGAGGGCAAGACGCAAGGAAGTGAACCTCTGTGGCCTGTGCTTCCCACCCTGCCTGTAATGCTAACTCCACCCAATCCATTCCCTCACCGAGTGTACAGAAAATAAAGGTCATGGATGGAGGGATATCAGGAAACCCTGTGCGTTGTATCATCTTTAACACACACATGAAAGCACACACATCCACAGAGGCACATACTCACACGGTTATGCCAAATGCAGCATTATCCATTAGTAATTACCCCTGTGACTCAGACAGGAAAAGGATTTTCCTGAGATCCAATCAGCGTTCATTGAGAAGAAGGTTGGCTTTGTTGTCAAGTTCACAGCATTAGCTCAGCCTAATGTTATGTGAGGAATTGTGTGCAGGGGGGGTTGGGGGGGCTCAGCTGGACGGCCACGCCACAGACAGGTCAGTGAAGTAGAGTGATAAATAAGGGAGGGCAAAGATCAACATCAACCAAACCTACTCCAGATCAGGCTACATTTGAAATAAGAGCTCAAAATGAGAGAAAAAAAAGCACTGAATCATGACCATTGATTTTCTTGGAAAATGTAAGATAAAAAAAAAAAAAAAAAAAAAAAAAGTTTAATGCTGACTTTTCCAAATTGGTTTACAACATGTTCATACATGTTCGTTTTTTTCAAAACCAAAAATATATAAATTAATAAATCACTGGGCTATTAAAACATTTAAACCTGTGATGTTCTGAATGTCATTAAATATGAACTTAATCAGACACATGAGCATGGGCTGCAGCCGATAAGATATGGCCAAAATGTTCTTATATTTAAAGAACTGTAATTATAGCACATTTAGATTATATTAGAAAAAAAAAAAGAATACTTGAACTGGCCTTGCCACTCTGCACACCATCTACAGTTCCCATCCTGAGCTGAGACTCAGAGGTAACAAATAATTCTGTCATTTCCCTTTGAGATGAATAAAGTATCTTTTCATTTTATTCATTTCATAAATGACAACAAATGAAGCATACAACACATAGGGAATGTACCAGTCATGGTTCCAATTTGCTGCCAGTTAACTAGTCTTTTTTCAATGGTTTTAGTCTGTTGAGTAACAGGTAAACCAGAAAAAGCCAAACTATCCCCCTGCCTGAAACATGCCCACATGGTGATGTTCATGCAGGCCCATACAGACAATAATTACATTAAAAGAATATGCAAGTGGTCATGAGACCATTATGGGTCTTATTGAGGGGTGTTGCAAAAAAAAAAAAAAAAAACTATGTGACCTTCTCAGTTGGAAGACTTGTTAGGAAACGCTCAAAAAGGGGCATATTGCCACCTAACGTAGTGGAGTCGGACATACTTTGTATATTGGGACATGAACGGGTGTTAGTCCAGCTGAGCTAACCGTCAAATGAGTAGTCATAAATATGAATAGTCATTTGACTGAACCATGCATGGAAACGTACTGAGAGATAAAGCCAACCAATTTACTGTAGGCATGCACGTGGTCGCCAACTTACGCCAATGCGCCATCCTGGGCTTTGGTGCAGCAACTGTGCTGCTCTTCTCATATTTGTTAAAGATCACAGTTTTTTTCTTCTTTTGTGAAAATGCAGCTCGACGTCTATGTTTGCGCTTGATCATCTGATGCCAACACCATCGCTCTTACATCAAAGAGCTCGTGGCCAGGGTCGAAAAACCTGTATTGACTTTCTAAGTTTGATAACCAGCGTCATCCCACCATTTTTGTTTGTTGAACCTGCCTTGTTGTACAGACCCCTGCTCTCCTTATTCAGTGTGTATGTGTGAAAAATATCTACAAGTCAATCAGGACCTTTATACATTATGGACAGATCAACAGTACAACCTGGATCTTTGAAGACTAAGGGTCACATATCAAATGATTTCATACATAGTGACCTTATCTTCGTCTATATTACTTGTCTGCCACATAGGTTGGGCAAAATTGGGCTTATCTATAAAGACTTCAGCCTTGCATTATACTGTATATAATATATATATTATAAAAGTTTTCCCCTCTTTTGTTATGCTGTTTTGATGCTGCTTTGTTAACATCTGTAGGGCAAGCACCAGATTAAAAACAACAACAACACATTTTACATTTGTCACATCCTGCACCAGAGCTCTATAACAATACTAGCACACATTTAATAAAAAAGCAAAACTAAATCTGTCACAAAGCTTATAAATCAGAGCCCACAAACATTCGTTCTTCCTACATTTACACTCACACACAAACTAGAGCCATTTATATGCTAAAGAATGGAGAAAGGAGGAGTCATAATACCATTTGTCATCTTTCTCTGGGGACAGAAGACAGATGAGACCAAATTGCTGGCGGTAATGCCTGGGTGCATTCCTAAGCAAGCCCTGGGGATGCATCCATTAACCCAGCTCAGAGACACAGCAAGCTCATCTCCATGATGTCCACTTCACTTTTTGCCCTTTTCTCCATAATTTTTTACTTTCTCTCCAGGGTAACGTCTCTATCATCGAAACACAGGAGGGAACCCAGAGGAACCCCCGAAGAACAGACAAAATTCAAGCTCCAGTTGTGCTAAGTGCAATTTAGCTATTCCTGTGTCATCCATCATAAGCTGGTGATTGAGGCAAACACAGCTGGTCTGACATGCTTGACATAAACATTGTGCCCTTCTCCAAAAAAAAAAAAGAAACAAACAAAGAAACAAAGGTAACAGAAGGGGATAAGAACCCAACCAACCCATGAGCCCATCTGCTCCCCTTTTCCTTTTTGAGAGTATGTTTGTTTTTACTTGTCTTGCACAACATTCATTTTGCAGAAAAAAAAAAGAAAATAAGAGGTTAGACAATCATGTGCGTCTCCACATTGTCACTTTGTGTGCCAAGGACGTGACCGCAGATCACGGCTTGGCATTGGTGAACTTGCCCTGTCCTCACATGGTTATTCCTTCAAACACAAGTGAGGCTGTTGTTTTGTTTGCCCACAGTGAATGGCAAATGTCCCAACTGATATACCAGCTGCAGGGTATGTCGTGTGAGAGGTCGGGTGCTTTCTTTTCTGAAAATCTGTGTGCCATGAAATGACACGTAGCTGCAGATAACCTGCCAGTTACTTGTCAGTCAGCTGTGTGAAGCTTGCTAAGCTGCTGTCTAAACCCTCCTGAACCTAGAGACGATGTGGATTTACTGTGCATTTCATCCATTTAGTCAGAGAAGCAGCAAAAGGAGAACTTTACTCTTAGTGATAGGTTGGACAAGGGGTCGACATAATATTGGACAAGAAGAAGTGGGTCACCCAAGGTGGTCCCCCTCAAGGGATATAAAGCATGCCTTCTTCAGATATCTCATGTACAGGAGCAGTCAAACCTGTCAACATGTAACGATACGGCTGTGAGGAAGTCTGAAGTATCTAAAGGATGGGCTTTCCAGGGTTGTCACTGAGGAGAAGTGGCAACAATCGTCCATTCAAGCCAGCAGATGCCAGCGCTAACATGGCAAACGGTCATGTTTTACAACATGTTGTTCCGGAAATTATTATTTAGGGATTCTTTTAACCAGAGAGATCTCATTTAAGTTTGTTTTGTTTAAGGCTGGAATTCTTTGACAGCACTTTGCACACAACAATTTCGTTCACGCCCGCAGAGATAAATTGCCACAGAGAAAAATTGCCACAGAGAAAAATACCACTCTCAAAAGTATAAATACGAGGCCACGTTTTTACACAAGGTCTTATTATGTGTTTGCTATAAATCATGATAGTGGGGAGCACAGTACTACCCCATTTCTCAAAAGTATAAAAGTAACCTAATCACAACAAGTCAGTAAACCGTAAATCTAATCATAGTCACCATGTCCTCTTGGTGACATTCTTTCCTACTCTTTACACCCCCTGTATAAATTACTACTTTCTCTTTCAAGAATAAACTTCTGCTTTTACTTTTTTTTTCCTTCCAATCACAGATATGTGACAAGTAATCCGCTTTTAACTTCAACCCCAGGTTTATCTGTCAATTGTACTGAGCGCTTTTTCTGTGTTTTTCAAAAAGTACCAGGCATTTGAATGGCTCTTTTGTCTGGGAGGCAGACTGGGCAGGGTCGAAGGTCATTCAACTGCCTGCTCCCACAGTACCTCTTGTGTCTGCCTGGATGTGTGCCAGCTAAACACTGTCATGTTTGGACAATGGTTCAGCTTTCCGCTGACTGACTCATGACAGCTTCATCATGCATGTTAACCAATGATGTAATACCTTGATCATAAAACATGAGGGCCATCACTGTTAGACTTTGATTAATTGTGCAATGGTTTCATCTAATATTGCAGCCACAATAAAAAGGCTATACTAAGCTTTTGGGGTTTTTCCATTTCCATAATATATAGAGCTTTCCCACATAAAAAAGAAAGACTGCATCTGAACTTTCTGCAACGCCTTGAGGGCACCCCAAGGTTTTAAAACACCCGAAAAACAGAAACTGATCTGCCGCTTCACACTGTAACATTTCATTTACACAGTGGATTTGCTTTTGCTAAACCATAAGTATAGGATGCAAAACGTTTTGGTTTGGCTGTAAGAGCAAAAACAATGCATGTCCAGTATCTTAAGAAGTCAAGAGCCAAATTATTACTACTGTTTTGATGCCCCCCTCTGTAGAATCGCCAGCTAAATGTGGTGGAAGGGTATCTCCATGATCATGAGAGCTGTGTCAGGGGCGTTAGCCCCTGGTAGGGTCTCCCATTGGTCTCAGGGGAGGGGTCAGACAAACTGCTCACAAACCCCTGGCTGAGCACCTCCATGTTGGAGTTCTACCCAGTGAGCGAGAGGGTCGCCTCATTGCAGCTGTAAGTTGCAGGAGGGAAGGTTCTGACCGTTGTTTGTACGTATGCACCAGACCTTCGTGGACTCTCCATTGTTCTCCTGGGGAACTTCAATGCTCATGTTGGTAATGGTGGAGCGACCTGGAGAGGCGTGACTGGGAGCAACAGCACACCCTGATTTGAATTTGAGAGATGTCTTGTTTTTGGACTTCTGTGCTAGCCATTGATTGTCCACTACAAACACCATGTTGGAGCAGAAGGTGGTTCATAAGTGTACCTGGTACCAGGCTACCTTAGGCCAAAGCATGATGATCTACTTTGTAGTTGTGTCAGACCTGCGGCCGTATGTCTTGGACACTCAGGTGAAGAAGTGGTGAACTGATCACCATCCGGTGGTGAGTTGGATCCATACAAGGGGGGGCACTGCCAGACAGACCTGGTAAGTTCAAACGAGTAGTGAGGGTTAACTGCGAATGTCTGGCGGAGGCCCCTGTCCGCGAGGTCTTTAACTCGCACCTCTGGGAAAATGTTTCTCACATACCAGGGGAGGTTGGGGACATGGAATCTGGATGGACCATGTTCAGGACCTCCATTCCAAGAGTTGTGTCCTGAAGGTTGTTTTTGCCTGTGGTGGCAGTGACCGGAGGACCCGTTGGTGGACGCCAGCGGTGAGCAAAGCTGTCAAGCATGTCCTCCATTGAGGAGGCAGAGCCTGATGCCGCCCTTTGTAGTACAAAGTAAATTTAGTTTGCTGTTTTGTTAGCTTTCCCTGTCAGAGCACATGTGAAACTGGTAATAAGCATATAAAAGCATATTTGGGGAAATGGAAAGACCATTGCATGATAACACTATCCTTGTGCCATGTCGGATTCTTACTTTGACCATAAAAGACCTGCTTTGGTTCTAGGTCATGCACCATGTCTGGTGAGAAACTAGAGAACCAATCACTCTGTAGAAAAACTAACACAATTGGATTACAGTAGCAGTTTCTCATTCCAGTCAGGTGAAGTGTGTGTTTACACAAGTTTATTTAACAGCCACTTATAATGGCAATGTTGATTCCAATTTACAATGACAGGAGTCAAAACTGAAGTTCCAAAGCAACTTCCACTAGGAGAAGAATTATGTCCTTTTCTAACAATGAATCTTAAAGGTCTGACTTCCCAAATAAAATCATGTGCCTATAAATGAATATAACATTAGCTCTTTAAAATGAGATGATGCAAAATTTCACCATTAAAGAATTGAGAAATAAGACCTGCAAAGTACAAAGCATCCACAAGAAAACCACACTTTTGTTATAATGACTCACTTTTCATGGCTCCCTTTTGACCACAGGTGTGTGAGCTATAAAGGAAAGCACAGAGACTGACAGATTAGTGATGGGAAAAAAATACTGATGGTAAAACTGAAGGCCCATGCTCTTTTTCCAGATGCTTTCATACATGTTATTCTTATACCAGCAACACAGGGACCTCTCTCAATGGGGAGCCTTGTCCAGCTGTACAACTGACATTTTAACATAATATTCTTATCCTGGCATTCAAAGGAAAAGATTTAAAAAAAAAAAAATCTTTTTTCAAAATCGACCTTTATTGCTCACCAAAATCTGAACCAAAGACTCAAATCCACCTGAGCTTTTCCAGGTGCAACAATGACTCTTCTTAGACTCCATTCAAAGCAACATAAATCAAAGCTTTTACATCCCTCCAAAGGCTGAACATGGGTCCATGTATGGCGGAGAAAGTCTGGGAAGTGTGATGAAAATGTTTAGTTCCATTCTAAACAGTGGGTTTGCAGGGCTTGCTCCTCACTCTTTGTGACACCACACACGGTCATGACTGTCACAGTAACATCTGGGAGTCATCTGTCTGCTAACAGAGGCCCCCTCTGAACAGGTGCATGTCTGCATTTGTGGCCTTTGGCCCTTTTTCATGACCCTTCAGCTCTAGTTATTGGTGGGGAGCTCTTTGAACCCGGCTACACCAGCGAACACAGACAACAGTGCCTGAACAGCCAAGGTCACATTACCTTAAACTCAGGGCGCCAGTGATCAGGGCATATTTATAGAACACAATAACTATGCATTTGCATAATGCTGTCACAGCAAAAGCAACAACTGGCCAAACTTTTGAAGCAAAAAAAAAAAAAAAAAAAAAAAAAAAAAAAAAAAAGTTGTGCTCTCTCTGAAAAGATTTAATCACAAACCAGAGGAAGTGGATTGCCTAAAAATAGCCCACCAATTTTGCTTTCAAACCCTCTAGTCTGGAGTGACCATAATGGGTCCAACAACCCAACTAAAGCCACGGATTACTTTTGCTGAAAATAAATGCAAAATTAAACCTTTTTTTCTAAACGCCTTCCTGTGTCTTGTGTCACTGTGAGTGAGAGTCGGGTGTTGCGCTTTACTGCAGTGCATCTTATGAGCTCTCCAGGGATGTCAAAATAAAAACAAACACTTCCTGTTTATCTCCACAGTTAGTCAGTACAGTTTGTTCTGATCTGCTGCTCATTCCAGCACAAATACAGTAGTTATTACTTCTTAATGTACAAAAAAAAAAAGTAAATGCCATTTCTAATCTCCACATTTCAGTATGAAAACAAACAGTATCAATGAAAACAAAATCTGCGGTGACTGATGAGGTAAAAAAAAAAAAAAGGAAAGGATTTCCTCTATAACCATATAGACGACCAAATACCAGTCGACCTTTGACTCAACAGTATCACTCAAAGACATGTGCCTCATGTTTTGTCCAGCCACACAATGACTTTGAGTGTCCAGCTGCCTCTAACTGGGAAGGGTCAGACATGAAGTCACACTGATTTACTATTCTACTCCATGAGGTGGCAACATCCTGCTCCCCAGCTGAGAAGGAACTCCCTTAAAGTTATCTTGGAGGGCATTGTCAAGTGTATTGAATTGGTGTCCTCTGAGTCAACACATCCTTCAGTAGTTGAGAGGGACTTATGGAGACAAAAGGGGTCCTCAAGATTGTAAGTTTCAGGGCTGGGGCAGAACTATCCCAGTGTTTTAGCTGATAAGCAACCCCCAACCCTGTCTGCAGGAAGCCATCGGGCTTTTATGTAAACAATTATAGTGAGCAGAGATTACATTCAAGCTAAATTGATAAAACGCAAATTAATTAGTCACTTCATTCTTTTCCATTTGTGTCACAGAAAGACTTTGTGGTTGTTCACACCCCCTGCAGCTATTGAGCAATGCCAATTAAAGCTATGACAAACCTCATTTCCAGAAAAGTAGTAAAGTTTTCTGAAATGCAATACAATATTTCATTTGTTTGAACCTTCAGTTAACTGACACAAGTCCAAAGAAATGATTTAGTGTTGTTCACTGAACAAGGTCATTGCATTCAGAAAATATAAACAGTTGTGGTCCATCAGCTTCCTTTTAATGACACTTTTTAAATGGTTTGAAAACTGTGGATAATCATTTTTGCACTTTTTCCAGAGGTGAATGCGTCCATTATTGCTGAATACTGGATTTCAACTGCTCAACAGTCTCTGGTTGTTGTTGTCCGATTCTCCTCTTCACCATGGTCCGTACATTTTTAATAAGAGACAAATGTGGACCGCAGGCAGGCCAGTCAAGCACAGAAACTCTGTATCTATGAGGCCATCCTGTTAGAAGTCGTTCAGAATGAGGTCTGACATTGTTGAAATAACCACGGGCCTCAATTTTGGAAGGGGCATAGTAGCATATGCCCCTTCCAAAATTTGAAGATACACCTTTGCATCGACGGTACCTTCACACACATGACGTCATCCATTCTATAGACACTGATGCACCCCATAACATCACAGACGCTGGCTTTTGCACTTGCCTTTGATAACAGCCTGGATGGCCTCTCTTATATTTGGCATGAACCAGATGTCAGGTTATCTTATTGGTCATAGTTTTGGTCATTTTCTCCAGATGTAATAAGAATGAGAAGCTTAGGGCTGTGTAAGTATGTTTTTGTGCCCTTGAATGACCTACTGTGAGTGCAGGGGTGTTCATTCAGTATGGCTCTTCTTACTGTTGTATGTGTAGGAGAGGCAATGTAAATATATATACTACCACCCGATGCTGTGTAAAGTGTTGTTAGAGAGCAGAGGTGGAGGAGGGTGTTGCTCTGGGGTCCTTTGTGCAACGATTACCCAACCAGAGGGATAAATGATGGTGTTGATTAAAGCCGGCTGAGGCCAGAGCAGACTCCTGTAGCGGCAGACCAGCGGCACGTGCCCCTGAAATCCATCTGGCTTCTTAATGGCACACGCTGACAGGCCAGTAGACCTTCTAAATGTTTGTCCATTTTCTGCTGCTAAAACTGTACAAGAAACACACGACCAAACACCAACAATGCTTTTCAAATCAATCTAACAACCATGACTCACTCTCAGGAATTAAGGCTTGCTGAGGCAAATTAAGTGAGAGTGAAATCCAAAAAGATCTGGTATGACACTTACAACACCTACACAAGCTTGGATTGCTTTTCACCAACTTAATAGATATACATTCAGGTGAAAGTGTACCATTCATTTCAATTGTAGCAGATTGTCAGTGCAACAGGGGCATCATTAAAGGAGACTTCGGTAAAAATATTTTTCTGGTACAGGCAAATGCTGCATTTGATGGTAACGTCACCACAGATTTCAAGCTCCCACTAGAAAGGAAGGAAAAGAAAAAAAAATCAAATCAAATAAAGTTGCCTGCTAAGTTATGAGCTTTCAACCCAGGCTTCAAAATTTTACTAATTCAAGCAGCAAACACTGGCAAACGCAAAACAATTTAACTTTCCCTATTTTTAACTCATCATTTTTTCCCCCTTAAGAAGGTAAGTGTTGATAACCATTTATTGTTGACACCAAAGCAATATAGAAAACCCAGAAGCAACCACACATTTCTGATACTTTGTGCATTGAACTCTTGACAGAGCACAATCACCGTGGCTCTTGCCTTGGAGGAGGAATCCAAAATTTGCACCCACAGCTACATTTTATAATCCTATCCCACTACACCCCATGTTAATAATTAAGAAATAAAAGACAGACAAAAGACAAGCCCTCATGTCTAGATATTAGGAAGAAATTTCTGAATTGTGGCAACAGTGGCAAGGACAAAAGGCTTCTGAAGATATATTCCTGCCAGATCATTAAACGTTCCCTAAAACAAGAATGAATCAGAAACTGCACTGCCAGGACTAAAAACAGTCAATCTAGTGGAAACTGTGCCGTCTTTTAGTGCTGCAAACTGTTTTGTAATGTCTGGGTAATTTAAAAGTCTTAAAATAAATTCAATCTGCTCCTCCATTTAGACTTCTTTTTGAATCTCATGTCTCAACAGTACATTTGGAAACACATTCCATCACAGCCTCTTGGGCATTTCAGTACAGGTTCTGTTTTCAGTTTGAATCCAGACTAAATTAACTTCTTTGAATATGCTTTCAACCAGCCATTTTTTTTTTTTTTTTTGAAAAGCTGGAAGGCCTTGTGCTTTAATTCTTCACAAAATTCCTTTCACCACTCATAATGTGGACATCCTTGTGCAAAACCACAGATGACTTCAAAGAACAACTTCCCCAAAATGTGAAACTTGCACTTATTTGCACAAAAACTGCATACTGTCCCTCTCTACATTTGAAACTTTTCTCCTCACCTTCAGTTGAAGGAGTGAGAATACCTATAAAATCTGTTACCTGCAGACAGGATAAAACCACACCTGGTATGAACTAGTTCTGGCATATTGTCGACATTAAAAAGTACCAAAGTTTTAGCTCTGTAATCAATATTGTAACTCCCACTGAACTCAGTGAGAATTGTATCCTTAGGGATATTCTAACTCCAGTCAAGTGTAGCATCCAAGCGCACTGAAGTCAAAACTCCAGGCATCACTCACTGTATAGAGTGCTTATTAAATGTGCTGCAGATGTTTCCTTACACATTCTCCAAAAGGAATAGTGTTGCAGAAATATGAGTGCAGGTTACAAGCAAAGAAAAGTAGTAACACAATGAGCAGTTGTCTCATTCAGCAACCTCAACAGGATGAAAACCTTGACCCCAATAGTACAAATCTGAGTTAATCACATCTGCCCTGGCGACGTACAATCAACACACATTGTTCTGATTACACGCTGTTTAAGTGAAATGGTCATGTTGGACCTCAAACTGTTGTCCCAGTGCACGCTGCAACAAAAAAATGTGGGTCAGCATCCCCCCCCCCCCCCCCCCCCCCCCGCCCCCCGCCGCCACTCTTCCTCTCCCTGCATCTTAGTTTCCTTCAGTGAACAATGAGTCTGACTTTTCTTTTTTCCTCCCAAGACAGCGAGACTGCAGCAGGAACAGAAATTATAAGACCACAACAGCGCCTACAGTGCACACAATACGCCACTGAGATGCGATACAAGAACTCGGTGACTTTTTAACACGCTCCAAACAGATATATCAAAAATCATGAGCATTGATTGTCAACAGGGGATGATGAAGCAATGAAGGGACTTGGGGGCAACTTCAAGCTCTTCACCTGTCAACACCTCCCAAATCTGAGAGACACATCTCTGGTGTCTGGTCAACCCTTTAATGCCGAAAAAGGAGATGCGACTGCAACTGTTCATCTGAAGTCAAACACTACATCTAAAAATACACTTCAATGAAATTGTTCTGCTTTTTATTCTTTATGTCAGGGAAAAAGATGAGAGGATAAGTCTGGGAGATGTACTGCACAGAACTGGTCAGTAGCCAAGGGAGATTTACGATAGGTGTCTGTTTTAATACTTTGTCAACAATGTTCTAAGCAAGTTTGTGTGTGCAAACGTACTCAACACACAAGCGCAATCACAGCAAGGCTTCTTCCCTCCATTCTGTCTAAGGCCAGATCCCAGACCATGGGTTATACCTTTCCTCTTCCATCCCTTGGATGGAATGTGAGAAAAGAAGTCACGATAGGTAGGGTGTGTGTTAATGTGCGTCTTCACGCGCACGTTTAGCACATAAACTTAAAAAAAAAGAAATCAGCCCTGGTTGATCAGATTTCTTGACATTCTTCAGCCTTTCTGTTGCATTCGTGCTCCACCCCCTCAAACATATTTATTTCCTTACTACTTTCTACAACCTAGACCTAAAACATTTTGATAATATCTGAAAAGAAAAAAGAAAGTGGAAAATAGAGGGAATAGTACAAACTTGGCCTTTTCTTGCAAATGTGGTTCCTGCTCCCTACTGAGGATAACAGCAGCACCATCCAATGGGTGAGAGATAAGGAATGTGTAAGATTTCCTGCCTCGCTGCCCTGCGTTCCCCAAACATCGACCGGTTTATGTTCTGCGGCCTGTCGCCAAGGCAACCTGGCAGCAAACCGGGTTGCTGCACTGGGGCGGCAGTGATTCAAGGAAGAGAAAGAGAGACGGAGAAGGAGCTGAGGTAGATTCAGAGACAGCCCTGGCACAATTCCCAAAAATGTAATTTTTCAAAGCAAATTGTCTTCATAATATGACAAATTAATACCTTTATTTTTTCCTCCTTGAAATTTGGAGCCATTGTGGTGAATATCATACTTTCCCTACATCACAGACTGCCATCAATCACGGCTGTAAGTCATTGGTGGCTTACCGATAAAATTCTCTTTCCAGGAGGTCCAAAAGCAAAACAAGCTCCTCTCTCACGTATATTGGAAAAACTCATTTAATTCTCATCAGTCAATTACATTCGAGTCATTTTTCAGCAATATTTCATCAAGGCCCATTTATGGTGATTTACAATGCTTAACTTCTACCTGTATTCTTTCTTTCCAACTTTTGGCATTAAATAGCTACTTATCTTTCAGTAAAATCAACCAAAAAAGAAAAAAAAGAGAAAGAGAAATAAATAAAATCCCATCCATATTTTTAATCTCTTTACCATTGTAATAACCCTGATCACCCTGGCTGCTAATCGCACATCTAAAGGATTTTGTTTGTCAGCAAAGCATGGTGGGTGGGGGTTGGGTAATGAGTGGACAGGAATGTACACATGGACGGATACAGCAGCATTTACGGCATGTCTGAACTAAGTGGTTTGTCTGCCTGGTACTTTTAATCCACCCCCCACTGCTACCATCAGTGCCAGTGGATGTGGTCAAAGGAAGTCTCGAAGCAACACTGACACTGCGCTGACCTCTCACCTTAATCCCTCACCTTCAGTCCAACGGTCACTATATCTTTCAGTCACAAATAATCCCTGCAGCTCCTTGACAATTCCATTTCAGTGGAGGTGAAAATGACAGTCTGAACTGAGATGGAGGCAGACTGGACATTAAGTAGCCATTTAATAGATGGCTCACTACCTGAAGAAAAATACAGGTTATGATACTTTGTAAAAGTGGCCCATCAAGTGAAGCTATTGGAAAAGATATCAACCTCCCACAGCTTTAATAGAGGCCAATGAATGAGCCTGAATGAGCCAGACTGTTTGGCACACAGAGCACTGGCTTATGGGTTATCTCACCATCGCTTCACTGCTCACAGGATGAACCTTTCAACACACATGTGCACGCAGACACCCGTTATTCAGAGCTTTTCAGCCGGCAGGTCTACATTTCTCTCACATAAAACACATTTGTCTGAAAATTGTCTTTTAAAAGAAAGAGACCCACCTTATCCTCTAAATGTACACCCAAAATGCATACAAAAACATTTAGTACTGACTTACACACAATGGTAAAAGGACACACTCTAAAGGACTGTGAAGATGTGGAAAGAAGTTGCTTCGTAGTGTTTGGCAGTCAGTGACGATGCTTAAAATCAATAGAAGCTGAGCCCAGCTCCTTCAGTTGACTAAACCTTATAAATCAAGGGCACGGAGATAGTGGCATGACCCAAAATAACCTCCTCTCCACAGCTGCCAGGACATGATGGGGTCATTTGAGTTTCTCCTACCGGCTCCTGTCATTTGTTTACCCCCACACTTCCTGAATGCTGATGGTTTATACAAGTGGTTGGAGAGGAGAAACAGCACACTGCTCGGAGAAGTTGCTGCGTGATGCAAAGGAGGAGGAGGAGGAGGAGGGAACAGGGGCAGTATCTTAGCAACCAAGAGAACAGTACAAGGGAATCACATGATGTCCACATGTGACATCTACCACAGGGGAATGATGGAGTGTATATCAGACGAGGAGGACATCTGTTATAGCAGGCTTCCTCTCCATCTGCAGAAATATAAAAAGGAAAAAGGAGCCAAAATCTACACAAGTACCTGTGTTTTTCATCAGTATTTCTCAGGAAGTAGAGATGAGAAGAGGATGCTCGTGTCAGCTATGGTGCACACATGGAAAACACCAAAGCAGAGGTTGAGAGGGAAAGTTGGGGGTTAACATTACAGGTGAATGTACGAATTACATAAGTAGAGGGGAAAAGCGATGCACTGCTAGTGCTTGCTGATGATGGAGAACACCCACATGACCTTAAATCTGGAAAAAGGTTTATAACATGGCAAAAATAAACGCCTTGCCTTTCAACAGTCCATTTGAAGTGAACTGCCAGTGCAAACCTGCCGGAGATCAATCTGCTCTCCAGGGGGATAAAAGCAAAAGGCCCCACTTCCAGAGACAGGACCTCATTCATTCCACTCCTGAATGCTTTACTAACTGCCAACCATGCGGTTTGTCATTTGGTAAAAAGGGGCTTTTGAAAAGACCTTACCGAGGGATGAAGGATATGGCTCAGGTCCACTGTTCGAATTTTGTTTGTCTGCTTAGTTACTCCATTGCAAAAAGATAGAACCGCTCCTGGATCCTTAACTGCTTTGGCTCTTCCATCTCAAAGCTCAAACACAATACGATGGCAGTTAGATCAGATGATGCATTAGGACCTGGGAGAAAGCCCGAAGCACACAGTAAAAGTGCCTGTCACAGATTCCCATTTTACTTAAGAGCTTTGAAGTACATCACAAAGTCATTACACGATTGGAAAGAAATGCATGAGAAAATATAGAAGCCAAATTTAGTCATTTATAACTCGAGCATGAATTACTATGGTGTTGATCTTTTAAAATGTTTTAGCCTGAGATCTCTGGTGAGGTTTCCATCTGCTAATGCATATACAAACCTATTTTTTCTTCAACTGGTCATTCAATTTATGTTGTTTTTGCTAGTTTCAAATACCTACATATGCAGGTAGGATACGAATACTATAGTGGATTAGAGAGAAAACAATAGGTCACATTCTTGTCAAATTCAGATATTCCAGCCTTAGATCACTTCAGCATAATCCATTGGTCACACCAGTGAAGTGAATTAGGGTTTCTTAAATTGAATTGAGGATTGAGCAGGGAGGCTTGGCTATCTGTCAGCATGTCTTATCTTCAGTAAACTGTACAACTTATTTATCTGTTGGGCCCATTCACACAAAACACACACAAGCAAGTGATTGTGGAGTAGGGACTGGTGACACAAAACCTGTATTTCAGGGGAATCCCACACAGATGTGAAAATAAAACCAGTACCAGCATCCAAATGTGGAAATGGAATTAACTCATTGCCAACAGCAACTAAATGCATTAAAGTCAACTGAACTTTACAATCTAAATTTAGAAAGACACAAACTTCCTTCATTGAGGCCTCAGCCAAATGACAAGTCTGATTAACAAAACTGCTTTTTTAAGATAAAAAACTTTACATACCAAGGCCAAAATCCAGCTCTGGAGCCAGAGCATACTCTGCACGGGTAGCCAAAGTAAACCAGCCACAGCCTGGCCTCTTCTCAAAACTGTAGCAAATCAAGACCCACGTCTCAATCTCAGTCCCCCATCTGAGGTGATTTATTGGTGGGGAGTTCTTTTTGCCAGTCTTCTTTATGAATGTGGTGAAAAGCCTTAATGTCTTATGCTATAACTAAAAGATAAACAGTGCTGTCGAGCCTGTGAATTAGAAGAGGGGATGGGTCATACACATATCATAGATTGGTTTTATGAGTCAAAAGGCACAGCAAATGAATTCTTGTTACCACTTGTTGCTGAGACAAGGAGGGCCCCAGAGCAGTGGTGGGGCTCGGTGTCTCAGAGTGTAGAGGACCCCAAGGGAAAAGCCGGCCAAGAGAGCGGAGGACTCTCACGGACAGTGGAGAAATTTTCCCACAATCAAACACAAACAGAGCTGCACGGGGCAGCGAAAAAAGGACCCTCGTCCACCAAGGAGATGGAGGGAGGGAGGGGAAGGGGAGAAGATCTGATAGTTACAATAACACAAATCAAAGAACATGCCAGGCCATATCTCTTGTTAGGAGGCCCTAATCTACAGGAAAAGTCAGGACTCAACACTCTTCTGAGAATATTTAACCAGTGAGTAACCTTAAGTAAGTTGTAGAAGCCTAGAGGGCTGCGTGGGCCTCCACTTGAAGATTTGGCCGAATCCACACAGATCACTGGTAAATGACCTCATTAAGGTAATCTGTTTTGAGAAAAATCCAGTGCTACAACTACCATCTGCTGCGCATTAAATAGGGTGTCAGGCCACTGAGGACATCTGGATTGTTAAGGCTGAGGAGTTTAGGCTAATTCAGGGAGGATTTGATCCTGGGGATCAACAATGCAAGATAAAAGCTCAAGGACTGAGAATCCAGACCAGTAGGAGGTGGAGAAAAATGGACTTGGGCACCATCATCGGCTGGTTTGTTGACTTCAGTTTCAAAACCTCAGGTTTGATATTTCAGCTGTTGTCACATTGAATTTTGATACCAAATATGATGAGCAAAAGGAGGATCTAACTAAGAACACTGAGCACTACTGTGTCTATTTTCTACTCGACTTCACATGAGTCACTTTTTAGAAAAAAAATAAGTTTGAATGAATTTGAAATAAATGTGAATCCATTTGTGAAATGTATTCAAATGTAAACTGCAACGAGCTGTAACTGTCACATAAACATCTGCGGTTCTCCATCTGTGGTCAGAGCAGATGTCCTATCCTTTTGTCTCATTTTAGTGTTTTCACATGCGATGTATGATGACACTGTGACACCAGTTCCTTCATGAGCTCTTGAAACAAGACCAATGGGATTCACCTCTTGTCTACTAATCTTGCGATCTTGTTGATGATTGGATTTTTACAAGCGTCTGGCAAAGGGCCTCCTCTCTCTGACAGTGCCAAAAAGCAGGCACTCAGACGACCCCGAGTCATTTATATGTGATGCCTCCCTTGCTTTACTTGGGTGGCAAGTGTCTACAGCTTTTTGATTGCTGTAGAGTTAGACGGCCATTTGGTACAAAGTCTATAAATTGACTTATCTTTGTTAGTTACTATACCATTTACAGGGCAAAATCCAAAATACTTCCAATGACATCGTCTTAGGAAGGCTTTGATCAGTAGTTTCTTCTATTTTCATCACAACGTTGCAAACATGACATAAGCTTATTTTACGGAGAGGCTATCAGTGCATGAATTAGGTCAAGCTGGCAGTAGAGTACCACAAGGCAAACCACTTCTTATAGCCTGATGCAACTGTCCATGTGGTCTATTGTCAGAAGCACTTAGAGACTGTAATTATTTTTCAGATGTTTGAACTTCAAAGAAAAAGTGACAGTTTCTTATAAGCTTCTGTACAACTATGGCTCTTTATTGTGAAGAGTGTAGTTGTCCACTGCTGGTTGTTTGCAAGAATGCAGACTTAAAGCACTGTGAACTTTTCTTTTTTTTTTTTTTTAGGAAGTTCGGCATTTTCTATACATTTAAGCCAAATGCCTTATTGTCAGTTTGGCAATGGAGAATAGGTTAAACAGGCTAAATGTGCAAACTTTGTCATCAGGCAAAAAAAAGCTGCAGAGTAAGATGCTGAATGCAATTAGCTACACTTCCCCTCCATGTGAGGATAATTAAATCTCAAGCTTATAATGTGAAGCTCTTTGAACAAAATCTATTTCCTAGAAGGCCAAGCGAACAGTTAGATGAGGTTACAGGTCAAAGATCACCCATTACAACATGTGTGATGAGTCAAGTCTCAACAAAAACGTAGGTTTGATCTGCCATTCAAAGAGCTGCATCTCTTATGGTTATAATTAGCTTTTACAAGTTTATTCAATAAGGACAGAAACGCAAAACCTCGAAAGTTCACAACCTTAAATCCTTTGTGGACGCACTTAGAAGACACCAAAGCAAAAACCTACTGCAGCGTTCTCACTAATAACATCCATCATGTAGCTCCTCAGTTACGACCAAAGCCAAATTCACCATTCATTTGTGATCGATGTCTTTCCACAAAAAAATCTTAAAGGTTACATCTTAAGAAAATGTGGAAGGAAAGCCTCCTTTTGTGTGGGTCGGCAAAAGTTTTCAAACTTCCTTTTATAGAAGTAGCCCCCAGAGCTGGATATCATGGCCATTATAAATAAGACATTGGAATGCAGAGGGGGGAAAAAATAAACATCCAAGCTGCTCTGTTATCTACACGCAGCTGTGCAGTTTAGAGTCCAGTCCTTGTAGATGATGTCACACTGGCATTGTGTTACTGCTGGAGTACTGCTTCTACAATCTTGTATTGATACTAATTAATTCAAGAGAAGGGAAGCAAAATGAGACTTTAAATTAATATGACCTTTTCTGAAATACATCTACAATGCAAAAACTGCAATAAATGCCAATAATGTGATATCAGCTGCTCCCATGTGAATACAGGCACTGCTATGAAAGAACTTCTACTATAGCTATACACTGACCACAAGATCCAAACAGTAAATCTAAGGAACTTAAATACAGTAAAGGCATTTAAATGAGAATGCATCAAGCCCCAAGGAAAGCAGTGGAGCAATATCTCCAGGCGCCACTTTTCACCATAATTTCAGAGGCAAAGTGAATTTAAGATGTAAAGGTGAGGAGAAACCTGCAGCCAAGAGAATAAGGTAGGGCTGACGCATTGGAGGTTTGATAAACGATTCCATATGTGCTCCAGATCCCAAGTGAAAGAGCTGCTTTGTGCTCAGTGATGTAGCACGCGTACAGGTCCCAAATGGACTCCCCTCTCCTTCTTCCCCTTCCATCTACTTACAAAACCTATCTGGCCTTTTCTTGGTAGCTCAGGGTAATATTAGCCAAGGGGCAAGAGCAAGGGGTTTGGATGCCCGAGTCTCAACCACCTTCCTGCAGCCTATTTTGACGGGAGCTAATTGCCTGTGACGACATGGAGACAGTGGAATGAAACAACCCCTGCATTGAGTTGGATGTCTGAAGGATGAAGGAGGCCAAAGGGTAAAGGCAACTGACCACAGTGTGAGAGAAGGCTGTCATGAACCGAAGAAATATTAGGACATTTCAACCTCTATTACCCCCTGGGCTAAATGACTCCCACTCAGGGGTAAATAATTGTCAAAGACATAAAAGAGGCAATCTTACATGAGCACCTGCTCCCTGCACATTTAGCCCTGATATGACCGACAATATAATCATGAAGCTATATTGTGGCCATAAACTCCCCTCCAGGAAGCAGAACATTGCATGGAGAGATCAACACTTAAACTGCCTTTAATTTATACCAGTCATATTCATATTAGCTGGAAATACGTTCATCTAATCGGGTATTCAGGACAGCAAGCTACTGTTTCCAAAAACAACAAAAGCCACACTGAGCAGAACTTTGTTCTTTGTTCTGAGGATAATTTAAGATATCTCTTCTACATTTCATAGGAAAAGATTTTAATTAACAACGTTATTGTGCAACATCTCATTTTCGGATTTTGAAGCTTGTGGGTGTATGTGGTGAGAATGGGAGTAAAGGGACAAACTAAGGAGGAGGATGAAAGGTATGAGGCAGAAAAATGTGTCCTGCACTGATTTGTTTCATATATCTCTCTAAACAAGGAGGTTTCTTCCTTAACAAAAGAGATATGACACATGGACCCAAGCTGCTTCTCTCTACAGCAAAAAGATTCACACAGAGTTTTGTAACCGCATACACAAACCAACATCGTTTGACCGGGACACGACAACATTGCAAAGAACAGAAAGAGAAAGTAAATCACTGATATGAGATATGACTCCATGTACATTAAGATCCTATCACAGCACTTCGCAGATGGATAAATCCAAGGCTGATCTGGTGCCAAAAGGTCTTTGGCACACCAGGAGCATTCCTGTTATGCTGGAGTTCCTCACAGCAGAGAACAGCTCGACTACTGTACGGACGAAACTGACCTGAGCCTGATGCAGCCACCCAGCACCACACCGTTGACCCGCTTAAGATTGTGATTAGATAGATATAAGTTGAAAATTTAAGAAAATGTACTTCCATTTATTCTTAAATTTCACATGAAATTAAACGTTTAAACTGATGAATCTGAATGGAATTGTATCCCATTCTGTCCCTCATTTTATATTTTAGTCACACAGCTCTACAGTCCAAAGTGAAGCCTCGGAGATTTGGGAATTTCTGTGCTTTTTTATCTTGCTTGACAGCTATTTTAACCTGTGTACATCCTGAAACCCACTTAACTTCAAAAGGTATTCAGTTACTCACAAATGAAGACACAAGAAAATAGGTGAAGGGATGGGGCTGGGGACTCTGAACCACTTTTGACTGAAGACTTGGAGGACAGAAAGAGGGAAGCGCAACAGTCGCAGCACTTTGTCTGGTCGGGGATTATGCCCTCACAGCTAATTACTCCCAGACTTCTTAGGTCTGCACCAGATACAGAAAGCCGGCATGCTGCCTGCCTATCCACTACACAAAGAGTGGGCTGGAGAATAGACTGGCGCAAAGCCTTATGTGTGCAGTGTGTGTGTGATGAGTGAGGAGTAAAACAGAAGAAGAGGCCGGCCAGCTGCTGGCAACTTTTAGGACACAAGTTTTATGAGGCGAGACGAGGCCAGAGCCACTGCCTTGCTCGTTGATGAACTGTGAGGCTTCACATGGGGTTGTCAGTGCTTTCGAAATGAAGTGATGATTGGCTTTTGTTTCATTGCCGATTCATTAAAAGTTATGTTTGGACCATTTACAATGTTCTGTACATCTAAATCGAGACTTAATCTGTCGAATCATACAGCAAATTAGTTAATATGCTGCAGATGTGCACCTCCAATGAAAGCCATCACAGAATATTTAAAACAGTGGAGTATCATACCATCCTTTGTCCAACTACATGGCCCAAAAAGCAGAATTAACTGCAAACCAAAACATCTTGTGCTGTCAGAGAAGAGTGAACCTCACAGAGAACAATGGTCCCGTCTTTCCCCTGCTGGCCACCCTTCCCTGTGGCAGACCAGGTACAACTCAAGCTCATGTGGGGCTGCACATAGCTGAGCAAGACACCCACTCGTCCCTCCACCCACAGAAACAAACACACACAACCAGAAGTCGTACACTCTCTGCTCAGTCAGCAGGGCCACAGCCAAAAGCAGAACACCTCAGCCCAGAGGCTTTGTTACTCTTGGATGCAAGAAGTATTTTTCTTCCCCTCACTCCCCTCTGAAAACACACAGGTAGCTGGATATGAATGGTAATCTTTTGGCAAAAACACTGGACCTAAAAATACTACAGGCAAAATGCTTGAGAAGCTGCTCCTGTCCGAATTGAGAGTAAACATACCAATATTCCTGTTTTGTATGTGAAATTGAACACGCAGCTAAACCTGGAGAACAGCTTAAAGCGTATTAAAAGCTCAGTGGATTGCAGATCTACAGCTGGCTATAGAGCAGGGCTTTTCAATAAATCCATCCATCACTGGCATCCATTAACACAAGTCACTGGAGTTCAGTGGACAGCCTATTGATGCCTGTAATGTATGTGCATTACACACCGTTAAAAATTACTTTGGTAGCCTTGCATGGACAAATCCTGCAAGCTACTTACTTACCCTTTGGGTTAGCATGATTAAAATGTAATTTCTATGTCATAATCCATTTCAATCCATTCATCCATAATACTCTTTGATTCTTTCTTTACAAATTTTTATTCTTTCTCAGAGCCATGGCCAAACAGTTGAGGATAACTGTGGATTTACTTGACGATCCAGAAGCAGCACAGTCCTGATCTGGTAGAGGGGAATGTAGCAAATGTTAAGAACTCCTCAGGCCAAGCTGTGTGGGTGAGGAGGAGGGGATCATTTTGTGCTTAGCATGCTGCTGTGCTTGTAAAGCCTCAACAACTGGCCAAGAGGACCCAGTGCTGCATCACTGCCAGATGTTCAGTCAGATTAAACAGCTCTTGATGCCTTCCCATCCTATAAACTGACAAGCAGCACAAGCTTTACGGGGTGAGGATGCCCTCGAGGGGCCAAGTGTTTGGCTTAAAACTCCTGCTTTAAAAAAAAACAAAAAAAATAACTTTTTATTGTTTTTAAATCAAAACTCTAAGTTCTACCATTTAATATATATAAAAAAAAAAAACATCCACAATCATTTGTGATACTCAATCGTGTTGTGAGGAGACACCTGCTTTCTTTAACAGGAAGAAATATTTTGATGTGCTGGGTAAAACAGAACCTGAAAAGCTCCTGTAGCCAAATTGAAGTCATGGAAATGGGAACTGCGGCTCACGGCAAAAAGTAACTACTTATTCATTAAGTCTAGGTCTGAGATTATCCCGCAAACGAGAGTATAGTATAACTAAACTACATTAATTGCAATCAATTTTAATATAGCCTTAATTTTGCTTTATGTCAAGGAACCTTCTTTGAATTAAAATCTATTGAAGAAAAAAAAAAATCAAAAGGAAATAGTTCTTACAGACAAAAAAAAAAATCATGAAAAAAATAAAATCTTGTTATGAAAAAAAACGTTTCTTGCGGTTTCGGTGAAGCGGCACTGGGATGACACAGCAGCTGAGGTGGCGCAGCGCCCTCTATGGACACTTACCGGGACTAACGTGTCTATTCAGCCCAGTGAACGTACAAACGGATAATATCGAAGTCAAATGCATTGAGCAGCATGCGAAGGCTACTTTCTGTCAATCATTTCATCACATCTGTTCATTAATAATAATAAAAAAAGATATATATAGGCTACTGTTCGAGGATTTATTGAGTGCAGGAAGACTGTCATGCGCAAAAGTGCTTATAAATTAACCAATATGCCCCTAATGGCGGCCTATAACGTGTTATTGCCTAACTGATGGGAAACGGTGGGTTAGTGAGCAATAAATTATTTGCATTCTCTAATATTTAATGCATACAGCGTTCTCGAAAGCTCCAAAGCCAGTGTTGTATCTTAATTGGAATCTTCAGTACCAAAGCAGCCATTTCATTTTCACTTTCAACATTGCCAGTTGATGCTTCAATTTTCTTATAAAAAGCCAAATCAAAACGGCCGGGTTCTCATATCTGCGAGTCAAACATTTCCTACCCGATGGCACAGTGTGCGTCCGCGGCGATCTGAGGGGAGAGCCATCCCAGAACACCGTTCACCTCGCATCCATACGCAGAGAAATTTTAAACTTACCTAACAGAGTCTTTGCGTAGAAACAGTTGCTGCTCGATTATAATAATCCCTTGCTGCTGTCAACACGCAAATGTGGCCAAAAATGAGTCTGAGCTCGGGGTGAGAGCAGAGAGCCGATCCCCTGTGTTGCCCGTACGAGGGTGCTCATTCAGCTGAGTGATAGTGGCGAGTGAAGGGACTGACAAGTCGGTCAAAACAGCACCACGCCTCCATTCTTAAAGCCGCCGCGCTCTTGAATGCCTGTCAAAATCATAACCTACAAAACTACAGACAAAGATTTATTTTAAATAATTCTAAACCATCATTTTTTACATGTCATTTGCTGCCAGTAAATAACCAAAGAGGCAACCTAGTGATGCACAGGCATAAAGATGACATGTTTGCAGTCACAGCTGCAGAAATGTTGTTTCCACTGCAAAATGTTCTGCAGCTTTCATATTTGGAATTGCAAGAAGGTATCAAAGTTTCCCAAACAGGAAGAAAAGGTCCTTCTTTCCCAGCTGCTAAGCATTTACCCGCCCCCCGAAATATGAAGAAACACCATGACTAGCTGCATTTTGATCTCCTCACAGCCTGTAATCCCTAATTAATTTGCAATTTCTGGGCACCCACTTTGACCCTTGGCTCAAAAGTGGACATCAACACTTATTTTACAGGTTTGAGAATGAAAACAAGCCCCACTGTGATGTTTGTGCTAAGAGAGTGAGATATGTTCTCAGCAAGAAGTGAAAGGTCAGTAAACAGGGCTGAGCTGAGCATGAGGGAGAGGAGTGATTAAGGTGGCCTGAAATAAACCCCTGGAGAGAGAAAGGTTTTTTTCTTTGTGAAATCTTAGATCATACACAAGGATGGATCAACTGGAGCCTGAAATCTGAAGGATGTTTGTCAGGAAGAAGTGTTAAGGTCATGTTTAGTGTCTGGCAGGTCACCAAAGCATAACCAGAGCCATGTTTTCTGTCAACACATCAAGTCTGTATAATTCCACAAGATGCAACAACAGCCTAGGCGGTAATAGCAAGCTTTTTACAGAATTATTTAAAGAACCACGGCATCACAAGTGCTCAAAAACTTATGATTCCAAAAAGGATCTGGAAATGTAGGTAGTTTTATTACCTCAACCAAGCAACAGATTAACAGTCCTGGACATCATATTTTAGTCTCTTTTACAATTACTATTCTTTTTTGAGTGTGTTTCTATATGCAAATGAATGCAGTTACATTGATTTAAATGTAGATTCTAAGTTTCTCGTTTAAATGTTACATATATATATATAACATTTAAACAAGACTCTTAGATTAAAAAGACTAATAGCACAATTAATATAGATACAGCAAAGACGAGTGTTTCCCAAACACTTGTATGACTCCTCCATGGTCTCTGTGAAAGTATCATGAGGTCAAAGAAAGACATAGTTTTTGAAGAGGACCATCTTGTTTCACATAGATTATATAAATGTGGACACCTAATAAAAATATTACTTAAGTACAATTTAGAATGATAAAAGAAAAACAAAAGAAAAGCAGTCAAAAGTAATCTGTTAAAGAATAACTACTCATTCTTTGCGTCTCTAAACTACCGCCCCCGCAGGTGACAAGGGGTAAGTGACCTGTCCAGGGCCCGCTTTTTGCCCAATGGCAGCTGGGATAGGCTCCAGCCCCCCCACGACCCTGAATTGGATTAAGCGGGTATAGAAAATGGATGGATGGATGTTTCCACACAGAGGCAAACATTATTCTCAAATGTTTCCTTTAACAAACCACAAAGTTTTCTTGAGAAAGAAGAACAGTGGGTGGATAGTGAATTTACCAGCAGCACTTTAAACCATTGGGATGTGAGTTTGCAGCCCACTTTTGCAAGAAAAAGTAAAACAGGACCATTTTCCCACATGTCCAATATGTTGTAGCTTCCAGAGTTACAAATTGTGAGATGACAATGCTTTGTTAGGCATTTTTCTGGGAAGGACAGAGTCTCGTCACGTGCTAGGAACTGCAACCAGTGAGTAATAAACAGCCATATCCATACCAATGTACAGTTTACTTATACTTTTACTTTATTTATTTACGTGTTTTTAGTCCCCCAGTGGACTGGGGGATGAATAAAGTATTTTTCTATTCTAATCTATTTTACTAAACCTGGCCATGTACTTTTAACTCCAAATCATAACCATTACCAGGTTGAGGCAAAGTTTTTTTCCCATCATTTAGACAGCAGCTTAAAGAAGTGACGGGCTCCCATTAACCATCATTGTGGATGTTAGGTTTTAAAATGAAAGTAGGAAAAGCGCTAACTTCATTGTTTGGAATTCCCCAAATACCTGTGTGCTATTAGGCCAAAACAAGCTCCAAAGTTCTTATTATTCTCCTCTGTCACATGTTAGTGTTAGTGTAAGGCTCAGGGCTGTTGAGGTCATTGCATCTCTAAACTCTGTCTGGACTCAAGAAACAGGTGATAGCCTCCATAATGTAACTGTAAATATTCATACATAGCTTGTGAGTTCATGACTTAAATGCCACAGTAGGTGGGCATCCATCTCTCAGGGGTAGAAAGACAGAGTGGAGCTGTCCAGTGGCTCAGTGGTTTGGCCTGTCAAAGCTGTGATGACATTATCCAGTGGAAGCAAGTGATTTAACCCTGAGGAGAAAAGCAAGAAATAGGCCTCGATTAATCTCCTCAATTTGCAAAACTGGAGGTGGGGGAGTCAAATCTATAATCCAGATCGGATAGTATATCATAGGGGAGTGAGATTCATGTCAGATAATGACAGTCAGTAACTTTAGCCTTTGGCTTTTTGCACAAACTCCAAATTGAGAGAATTCCTACACACAAGTATACGTTTTCTTCATGTTATGCTTTAGATTGTGCCAGAAATAAGATCAGACTTAACGAACCTATTGTTTGGAACACAAATATTTGACATTTAATGTTGTATGTAGCCCACCATGTCACAGAAAGCGCTGTCTTTTGTGACGCCACCACAAATGAAGTAATTTTCCAGTAAACCCAGTGAGTCAGGCTCTGTGTCCAAAGCTCAGGGGTAGCTGTTCCAGGTTTTACACTGACCTCAGAGAGAACAGTGGAGGACCGATCGAGGCGCAGACTTTGTTGAAGCACACTTGACATACTTTTAACCATACGTTTAGAAGACTTGAAAACCACTGGGCTCCTCTATCCTGCGAGTAAAAGTCCAGAGGGACGACTTGAGCACAGCTCAAACCATTCTAATAATGTGAAACTGTCGCGTCTGATGCAGAAAGCCAAGACTAACAGATTCAGTTACAGGAGGATTCTCTGAGCGTCTGTCAGACAGGAGCCAGGTTGTTTGGAGACACTTTTGATTTGACAGAGCTGCAGATGTGAAAGATCCAGTTGACACCTCGAGCTCTCAGGGGTGTCTGGGAGAACACAGTGCTGTTAACTGAATTCACATATGTCCACTATCAATGCACAAGCTAACATATCTCCCTGTAAACCCTCAGCATGTTGCCAAACAAATGTGTGTAAAAATGAGCCAATAATGAAAAAAAAGTTTATGTATCCAACCTTGTATTTCAAAACTCATTATGATCAGTTTACTTGACTTTTCTTCTAAAAAGCATTTCTCAAATCCTGCCTGTCATCAAGGTTTTAAGAGACGTGGGCTATTGGACGGGTCCAATAAAGACCCTATTAACCGGCATTACGGGAAGTTTATTAGTGTGCCTTTTTGGAACTTTATCCATATCATAGACAAGTGGCCAAATATCTTTGCCTCTGCTGTTTTTATTTGACCATTTTCTATTTTTCCCCACTTCTGAATCCCACAACTTCATTTTAGAATACTAGTAAAGCACTTTAATACCAGTTCAGAATCTGGAAAGTTTTTTTCTAAACATAAAGCCACAAAACTATACAAGTACAAAGAAAACACAATCATATTTCTGCCAAGGCTGGTTCAAAAGGCAAAGAGGTGACATTGCAGTTGCCAGAAACACAACATAAAACAAAAAATGCAGCCTAGAATACAACAAAATCAGTCTGAGAATGAATTCCTCTATCTTCAGTTACTTATTTTTGGACATTAATCAGAACATAAATGATCGTGAATGTTTTAAAGTCACGTGATTTTTATACCGTCTTCACAGAGCATTGGCATCACACTGTGACTATCAGCTGCATGGCGTGGTGACTCTCAGGATGCAGGAATTCTTGTCACATCCACCTCTGAGGATGAAATGCTTTGGTGCCCTTGAATGTCGGACACCAAATTGGCTGACTAACAAGTCAGCTGAATAAATAATGTAAATGTTCAGTCTGAGCGCCGCAAATTGCTTGTTACATATATGAGGGATGATATTCGATAAAAGGCAGTTTTTCAAGGAAAGTGGCTCCATGCATACTGGATGATGAGTTTGCATTTATTTTGGAGCATTTACAAACCTACAGTATTTCTTCACAGTAGCATTTACGTCAGTTTTCAAAGATTGTATGGAGACAAACATGTGGAGCAGGTCTCTAGAATAAGAAATTAAATCTATTTGGATGCCACATGTTATGCTGCACTTGCCAACAAACAAACAAGCCAGTCACAACCTTACTTTATTTGAATAACTATTTTGGAATGAGTCACTTTTGAATTCTCATCAGATGTTGCTTCAATTCAAACCAGAGGCAGTTCTGTTCTGTTTTGAGAAACAAAAGACACAATTTAAGTCACTCCAGACAAATGTGTCCAAGAATTGACCTCTGGGGGACTCCACAAGTCATGGCCACTCGCTCAGATTCATAGCTGCCAATAGTAACAAAATAACTCCAGCCTTCTACCGTAAGTAGGACCTGAACCAGTTAAGGACCGCTCCAGAAAATCCAACCCGGTTTCCCAGCCTGTGCAGCAGGATTCTGTGATCTACAGTATCAAACGCAGCGCTGAGGTCCAACAGAACCAGGACTGAAACATTAGCAGAATCAGTATTCAACCAAATGTCGTTTAACACTTTGACCAGAGCTGTTTCAGTGCTGTGATGACATCAGAAGCCTGATTGAAAGTTATCAAGACTTCCACTTTCATTCAGAAAGTCGTTGAGCTGGTTAAATACAACTTTCTCAATAATCTTGGATATAAAAGAGAGGTTACAGACAGGTCTGTAGCTGTTCATCAGGCGTCCAGAGTTCTCTTCTTTAGGGGTGGCTTAATGGCAGCTGTCTTTAGTGACTTGGGAAAAATGCCTGATGCCAGTGAGCTGTTAACTATTTGTAGGAGATCACTTTCTACTGAGGTAAAAACTGTTTTTTTTTTTGTTTCAATTTACCCAGATGACATCTTAAACTTTGAAAACATCAGTGTGTTTTTACCAGAGCAGCAGACTAGATTTAAGAAATCCTACTTCCCCCAAGACACTCCAAACCAACGCTCTGAAACGTTCCCAATCTAGTCTAACCAGTCACTGAGAATATAAAACAGCTGTGAGTGAAAACAAAATTCAACATCAACTGAAAATGAAAGCAAGAAGTCTAAGAATAGCTGGTTAAATTACTCATAATCAGCCATTAAATGTCCAGACGGGTCCAGGTTGAAGAATAACTGATATGTAAATATTGTTTACCATGTTCAATGTCTCAGAAGTGGAGATCAAGACCTGGTTGATCTTAGGTTAGAACATGTCTTAATGTCTCTCCTGAGTTACAACTATGACAAACAACAGTTAGAAGACATGGTTTCTAAAATGAATACAATACCTAACATTTTCAGATGAATGAAAGACCACGGCTGATTAGCAGGATTGTTGGCATTTTCATTTTAACCATGTAGTGCTGATTGTATCCCACATTACAACAGTAACTTGCTCAGATAGTGGCAACTAGCACTGACACATCCAGTCACAGCCTTGCCAGGGCAGCCCCTAGCACAGCCTTGGTGGTAGTTTCATGCTTCTCTTGCTTGTGATGTTATCGGCTGTATGTACTCTGGTTGAAACTCCCTGATTCAAAAAGTATAGTGTTTTTTTTTCTTCCTGATTTGTGCTACAAAGATGAAAAGAATCCCTGATATATTTGCAGCACTGGCTGAAATAACTTTTATCATACATTCACATGTGTTAATGGCAATAAGGTTTTTATTGCCAAAAAAAGGGAGGATGTGCAACTTTGACAACAATTCTATGAACAAATGACAACTTCTTTCCTTTGGTGGACGGAGGGGAGGTGAATCAGAGTCACCATTTTGGGACGATCTCCTTGTTTCCCCATTTTCTTTTCAGTCCAGTTCCCTTTCTGTTTCACTCTCTGCTCAGTTTTTAGTCAGGGTGAAACACCCAAATATAAATGGAATCCAAAATAAAACGTCCATCTTGAATGACCTGATAGAGGTCATGTATGGAGAAGCATTCATCTTCCAGGCGGTGTCATGCACTTGATGCATCTTTGTCAAACAACCACAGACAGCTCAACAGATGCTGCAATGAAGTTAAAGACTACGAGGAGGTGGTGCATCAAACACAACCTCTTTCATTGCGGAGGATACAGAGGTTTACAATCTGAAAAACTGAATGGCCGAAGAACACTTTTTGCCTTCCTGTTTCTCTTCACCTGACATGACTTTGTTTGCTCCTTGTAACACAACGCAGACTCCCTCTCCTGCAGTGAACTGCACGGTCTGCTGTTCTTTCTCTACTGACATGACATAGACACAGCACAGTGTGTGTTATTTTCATCCACAGTGTAACCTCTCTCAGGTGGGAGGTGAAAGATGGGAGGATAATGTGCAGCTCAATGAACTCTCCAATCAAACTCTCAGATATTTGCTTCCACTCTGGACGGATGGCAAAGACATTTGTATGTGTCCTCCCTCATTCTACCTCCTCTTCTTACTTTCAACTTCTCATTTTCCCTATATTGCTTCTCCTCCCTTTATACGTGTCTTCTATATAAAACCTAAGAATCAATAAGATACTACTCTCAACTATTTCTGCCTCCTGTGATTAGTTCCCTTTCATTTCCTGGCTGTCATCAAAGCCTCCTGGCATCTGTCTTTTCCTGCATCTTGGCTGTCGACCAGCGGGGCTGTCATCTTCTCCAGGGTATAGAGAAAGAGATTGCATGTGTATATGAGTATCTGTGTGACTTTAAAAGCAGTGTCACCAGAAAGCCATTACATGGATACTAAATCAGGCATAAATATCAATTCCTGGCAACACCTAGCAATGACATGGCCCCAGTATCTAGTCCTTGTGTTCTGATTGATTGTGACACACTGCTGCTGATCAATGTCGCATGTTGTGATGGAAATATCCTCAATGAACTGTCCTCATGCCTATTTGTTCCACAGATGTTCAAAGTTATGAAAAAAACAGTCTGCAGGACTTTAGAGCTTTACGTAACCAAAAGCCCAAGCAATAATATGTTTATCAAAATAAATATCTACATGGTAAAGCGTTTAATACAACACCAGGGTTTTCATTATGAATCCAATCCAACTTTGCTTCACTTTTCAATAACACAAATCGTTTGGCAGCCGCGATGCAAGCATGGATTGGCTCTCGCATCACGGGGTTGGCCCGGGGGGGCAACAGTGACATAACACAGCTTATTGTGTGAGGAATGGAATGCAGCAACAGTAACAGTCCTCAATGGGACTTCAAAGCCGGACGAGTTCAGCACTGGGTATTTCATTGTAAGACTATCAGGAGAGGAATTTGGATCCTAGAATCTTCCATGGAAGCAGGGACTCTTTGGAGCAACAGGGGCTCTTCCCACTCAGCTCGTTACAGTTTTACAGAGAGCAGCCCCAGAATTCTTACATAACACTACGCCTGTGAGAGTGTGTGTGTGTGTGTGTGTGTGAGTGCTGAAGCATCACCTGGACTTAGTTTGAGCTGGGAAGTGGATTTGGACAGAACATTGCTGGCTCCAGACCATCAATCTAAAAAGAAAAAAGGTGGATTTATTGTCGTCAATTTCCAATACATTACAGTTCCTTAGTGACAACATTTCTCATTCCAGCTGCAAATGTTCCTTTAGTGCTCTTTTAACCCCATCTCTCATTCCATTTATATTCTCTCCCTTCCCTCCCCTATCCCTTCTCTCCTGCAAATCGTACATTTATGAATAAAACTGTGAGTAACAGATGACCTGATTTAAAAAAGGTATTAAATTAAAGATAAATTTTGTAACCAACGTTTTTTTTTTTATTACCATCTTTTGCCGAAACAGAATAAGAAAAAATGGAAAATGAGCTACAAGCAAAAATCTGGGCACCCTCCCTCTCAGCTGTTTTGGTGATTTTCTCACATTTTTCCAACAAAAAGCCTCTAGTTATTCTCGGACCGTCTTGCATACACATTTTTCTCTAAACATTCATACAGTCTTCTTTAGGTTGCAACATAAAGCGTGCCAAACCGATGTCGTCATACAGAAAATGAGAACATTAAGTAATTGCTGCTAAAGGTGGTTCTACAGGTTGAATCACGGGGTGTACTTAGTTCTATCACACACTGCCTCTGCATTTTGGCTTAGTTTTTGTTAAATAATGATACAGTGTTTTTGTCATCTGTTGTTGTTAATCTGAGGTTGTGTTTAAGTCTTGTTAAGACTCATTGAGGGACAAAATTTTTTTTAATATGACCTGAAACATAAAACTTTAAAATTGAAAAAAGGTTTTTTTCCTCTAGACATTTTCTACTCATGTAGCAAACCACAGTACTAGAAATTTCGCCCAAACATTTGCATGTCACTGTATATTTACATTACACACTCATTCTGCCTGTTGCCGTCTGTCCTTCAAGCTCTTGACAGCTGAGAAGTCAAGATGTGGGTTCTCTCAAACCCAAGTTTGTACTATTTATACTATGTAGTTAGAGTGGTTAGCTCTAAGTTCAGAGATCCAGGTTTTGAAGGGAGGATTAAATCCACCCACTTTCCCCACTGCCGAGCACCTCGAGGCCAGCAGGACCGCCCAGTCCTGTGCCTGCCCACTCTCCAAGCTCCTGACCGCACGCAGCTGGGGTGGATAGATGGAGTGGGTGGAAGGAACGGACAGAAAGGAGTCACTTGACAAGCATGTAATGCACAGGACGTTTAAAAAAAATAATACAGAACAACAGCCATACTGATGTGTTTTCGCTCATTTCTTTACTTGTGTGTACACAAATGTCAGAGGAGTTGAGAAAGAAAAATGAATAACTTTAGAAAATGCTTAGCTGTTATTTATACAGATGTCTCATGATGAATTCTGGTGGTTTAAAGTCAGAGAAAAGAGGTTCGCTGGGCTGCAGTCAATGAAAACTCTTGACATAATGTCCATTATGCAATGATGGCCTAAAAATTTCCCCTTTGCTAAAAATGCCAGGCACGAGAGCTGCTATAAAAGGAAAAAGTATGCATCAAATTTTCCAGGCAAATGGATTAGTTGTACTTGTCGGAAATCGTTTAAGTACTTTGAAAAGTATTCATCAAGCTGCTATCTAGAGGTCATCAAAGAAAGCCCTGTCAGAGCACAATATTTACAGAGAGGAGGAACTGTTATCCGAGATAATCCTCATAGGCTGAGGCAGACACTGAAAAGCAAAGACACAGATTGAGCTGATTTGTTGAAATGTGTCGACCCTGGATCTGGTTACGTTTCAGCTAACTAAGCATTTTAAAGAATCAAATTAGCTTGTTTATTTTTCTTTAAATAATCAGAAGATGAGAAAGAACTGCTCTTCTGTGAAGTTTTCATTCTACTCTGTACTTTACATTCAGCTTGCGTCATGGAAAGAGCACATGATAGTTTGCCTCAAGTCGAAATGAACTAATTTAGAAACATTTGTAAATAAATCATTCAAAAGCTCATACTTCTCTGGTTCACATCTCCTTAATTGTTCTTCATACTGACAGAAAAAAACAAACATGCTGATGGATCCAAGAAACGCTGTCACCCTGTCCCTGACTTTTTGTTCATCCCCACATCCATCCCACAATATTGCTGGTCCTTTTGTCTTGGATGCTCATATACAGTATTTCAGGAATGCAGACTGAAGTCTGATATGCCGGGGCCTAGGAAGCATAACAGAGGGCAGAAGCCTCAGAGAATAACACATAACCAAAGCCCTAAAGAATTCCCTTGGAAACAGCTACTGACCAGAAGACGGTGCAGTGGAAGGGAGGGCAGGAGAGCTGCTGAAACCCCAGACTGAAATAGCATGGACTCCACTGCCTCACATAGACACTCAGCACTTTGGTTTGTGCTGTTTCTGGCCACAACTGAAACTGGATAAAAATACAATGCCTTTATGCTGAAATACATATTTAAACATTCACACTATATAACCAGTTTTTTCCAAAAATGTTGGCACACTGTGTCAAGCGTAGTTAAATAAAAGTTGCTGGAAGAGCTTTGCATTAAGAAAAAAAAAAAATAAATTGAAAACAAAACACCACACAGATTAAATTAGTTTAAATGACAACAGGTCTGTGACAGGACTGAGCATAAAAAGCATCTCAACGAAAGAGGCTTAGTGTTGCAGAAATAAAGATGAGGAGGGGCTAACTGGTCTGTGAAAGAATAATATTTCTTAACGTAATCATTATAACACTATTAGAACAGTATGACTCTGTAATAAAAGAGTCCTGCTGCTAAATTGGCTTCTCTGCAGTCATCCACTGAAAACAACTGCTAATCAGCTTAAATCCTATAATTCAGTAAGATTCAGATAGCCTTGTGGGATTGTTTTCCTCCCCAAAACGTTTCTTTTGTTCCTGCAGGCCATACCTATCTATAATAATTACGTTCAAATATCAAACAACTTTTAGTAGTTGTGAGAGCAACTGAATGTAAAGTATAAAAGTGGTGTCCCTTTATGTGACAGTGGCATTTTAGCCCCGAGTATTATATTTTTAACCCCGGTTTGATGTCATTTTTTGATCGAATGTCACCCAGAAGTAAAAAATCCAGGTGTTGAACTTGTGTGCCGTGGTTTAAAACCCTGATTTAAAGGGCTGCACGTTCAACTTCCACTTTAAGAAGACCTTTTGGCTTATTAAAAGAACACTACATCAGAGCAAAGGGTGAGTTGAGATGGTCTATGAACCAAATTTCCCTGCTGAACTTGTTCCACTTTCAAACATCTTCCAGCAGTTGTTCTCCTGAGTTCTCAAAGTCTTGGACAGGCCTATGAAATTGCAGTTAATATTGTTCTTATATGAGTATATAATCTTTTTAGAGTCAAGCACATGTTAACGGCTTCAAATGTAGATATCATATATTCACATCTAGGCTGAAAGATGTGTAAGTGTGTAATTCCAAGGGAAATAGACTTACTATTAAGGTTTTATTACATTTATTGCAACTTTGTCTCATCAGCTTGTAAGGAAACTATAGGTTCATGTTGTGTTAACAGGTCTTCTGCTGCCAACAGCCAAAATGTGTAACTGTTTAGTCAACATTTGTAAGCATTTAGAAGTGTCTCACTGAGTAGTACTGATATGGGAAGATATGTTGCAAGGAAAAAAAAAATATATATATATATATATATATGATACAATAATAACTTTGTATTAATTCTTTGTTTAACTTTTTATCTGATATGAAAACAGTCGATTATTTATCATCAGAAAGTTAATGTAATAAGCATTATTCTACCTTTTTTACATTACATTTTAAATTGTGAGCAATTATTAGTGTGTGACTGATTAAGATCAATAAGAAAGCATGTTTTAGATGGTTCAGAAATCTCATGATTCCTCAGGCATGTGTGTGTTGTCGTCAAAGTGTGGGCACACAGTTATTGTTTCCAACATGTCAACATTTTTTAAGACTAGTGGTGACACAGTTAAAATGGGATACACACACCCTGCATGCAGACTTACATGTGTAGGTTATTGCATGCACTGACCCATACCACCACAGCAATTATATACACCCTGTTACCATCATTCCCTCCCTGAGTGTCTCTGTGAAAATACACTAACATTAAAAATCAAACTTTCCCAGACTGACTCGATATAGCGAAGCAGATGTGGTGTCTGCAGATGTTCCTCTGTCCGCATTCTATGTTGATGTATCTGATACTTTTACACCATGTTCTGACCTTCAAAGCACCATTTTCCATCCACAACTGTGTACTAACATAGATATATAGATAGAGATATGTACATCTCTCTCTCTCTCGCTCTCCATATTCATGCACATATGATAACACTCTGTGGTTAGTACAGGCAAGATACAGCACAGTCCCTTGCAGCAGATGCTTGTCTCTAATCGGTCCTTTGATTAAAGGAGCATCTTGGCATTCTACCACTAAGCTTCTGTGGCCAACGTCAGACAAAATTGGGCCAACACACATACACGAGCACACAAAGTCCCATATCATCCTGTGGAATGTATCCAACTTCAACCACTAAGTCGCTGAGAGGCAGCTACTTAACTGGAGCATCATCCTCTCATATACTCTATTATAATGGCAAAGGAAAATACAAACAACTCTAAAAGAAATACTGAGATGCCTTCTTCAGGGAATGATTAGCCAGGAGTTGTTGAAGGTGCAATGTTGCCTGCTCAGCATGTACACATAAATGTAGACGTGCATGCAGAGATACGGAATAACATGATTACTCCCACAAACAGCTTGTGTGCTGCCGGAGTTTGGCTGCCAGGCTACTGTTGCTGCTGTAAGCAAGCAGTGGCAAGTACCGCTGATGTCTGATTCACTTCTGTGCATCTAATGAATGAGGTTGGGTTTTATAACGAGCACTAAAGCTGGCAAAGAGAGAAGGGAGAGAACATTTTTCAATTCATTGATTTCATGCAGGAGTAATGTGACGTTACCATATGTGACATTTTCTTGGAAACAGTCAAATTCAAGGCATTTCACCTTTTTTTTGTTTTCCATCGCTCTTACTTCACACCACATTTGATTCTGTTGTGATGGCGCACACATTACATTGGTTTACCAGGTCATCCTGTAACCAACCAGACAAACTCACAACCACCAACCAAATAATTTGCCTGAAGCATGCTGCTTGAACTCCCAGACTAAGGCTGTCTGACATCCAGCACACCTTTTTGATTGACTGCCAGGACAACGCTTCTAGACAAAGGTTTTGAATGCTGGCAAGAATTACTGAAAAAACTGGTTCCCTTCTTCACATGCTTTTGCCTTTAAGCTTTAACAAGTTTAGAAATGAATTGGTTGAAGAAAGAAGCCTCAGCCTTTATCTGTATCAAAACAACACTCTTCACTGTATCTCACTCCTTTCTGAGTACGTGAGGCATGTATTTGTGTGACTGTGTGTGTGTGTTCACATGCATACACATGTATAATTATCTCCCATGGCAACAATGACATTGTGACACCTTTGCGCTTGTCATTGTCATTTGATCTTCCTGTGAACCCAATACAGGAAATGTAAAATATGAAAGTGAAAAACACTGTCAGGACTGTGGGAGAAAATAGCTTTGAACTGTTTCACTTGAGGAACCTGAGGAATTGAGTGTGCATACATACAAAACTTCAAATCCTTTTAAAACAGGGAGAGAGTGTTCCTTGTTTGTTGACTGTATAAAAGTCTTGAATGCAGATTTGAAGTCCATTTCCGTGCGTCAGACTCCTGCAGTGTCTGCTCCTTTGGGGAGAAACCACAGCTATGTCAGCTTAAGCTAGAGATACAACACATGGACCAAAACAGGATATTAAAAAAAAACGAAGTTCACAGCTCTCTAAAAGGCCTAGTCCAGCTTTAGTTGGTGTTTACTGCATTCAATGTTCTGTCGAGGAAACAGATTTAACGACACTCTATAACTGTTTTGTATAAAGAGGACATGGTTTTTTCCATTCTCGGGACCCATGAAAAGGGGGAACTCTTTGCGGAGGTATCGTGTGTATTTGTAAAAGCTCTCTGCTGATAAGTGTTGTCATTTCATTCATGGGAAAGTAAAACTTTCTCTTCTTTTTCTCTGAAAATAAGTGGCTTGACAGGATTTCTACACAGAGCAGGTCTTTGTCATGTGATAGACGTCATAACAAATACCAACACTGACAAAACAAAGATTATAATCAAAGAAAAGATACCCGGCTCCTCTTGTATCATCGTTCTGTAATAATCCACGCACTGCGATAATCCATTTGATCTCACAGGTTCATACTGTGGAACAGGTTTTAAATGAAAGCTTCAATTTCTGTCAGTCTTTATTTGTAAGGTATAAGCATATCAAAGTAAAGCTAAATTGAATCTTGTGCTGGCAGAGGTCCAGTCTGGCTGCTGTTAATATCAGTCCTATAAGTCACAGTCCTTTTGAAGCCGTCTCACAGGTTGCGAGCACCTGATAACAAGGTTTTTGCTCTTTCATGCGTGGCTTAATGCTACCTCTTTGATGGCTGCTCGAGCCAGATGACTGATGATGCTTTGTACAGCGTTTCCCATGCACAGCATCACGTCAGTAGTAGTCTTTTTAAAGGCTATACTTGCATAGTTCATTTTGAAGGAATGCATGTTAAACCATCTGTAGCTGATCTAAAACGCTTTCTGTCTAATGAGAAACTTGTCATTTCTCTATATGTTGCAGGAAAAAGGGAATTTTGGGCAGAGATTTACTGAAACATGTACAAACTTAAATGTTGATACAGTATATAAAGAAATAAATGGAGTTTGCACAATTCTAAAAAGCTTGAAGGTCAATATTTGGTCTGAGCACCTTTATCCTTCAACACAGCCTGAACCCTCTTAGACAAGCTTTCTGTCCTTTCTTTAAGGAGTCTTCAGGAATAGTTCTTCAGGCTTCTTGAAGGACATCCCAAAGCTCTTCTTTGGATGTCGGCTGCCTTTTGTTCCGTTCTCTGTCAGGATGATCCCACACTGCTTCAGTAATGTTGAGGTCCGGGCTCTGGGGAGGATTCATTCCTCCATCAGACCTGTTGCCACTGATTTTCAGCCCACTTCTTGTGTCCTTTGGCACAGCTCAGCCTTTTCTCCCTGTTTCCCTTCCCTAAGAACGGCTTCTTGACAGCCACCCTTCCATTGAGCCCATTTCTGATGAGGCTTGGGCCAACAGCAGATGGATCAACTAAAGGTCCAGATGCATCTCTCAGGTACTCTGTCAGGTCTTTGCTGGATTTTTCCAGATTGTAGATAGTTTTTGAAGGCTTGCCACTGCTTCTTTCGTCCTCCACTTGTCCAGTTTCCGGGACACGCTGCACACCATGCTAATTTGTTCCGATGTGTAGACAACATTGGTTCACCCCTTAGGTTGTATCTCTTTTTTATGCTTGAATGATTCATAGGTCAGTGTTAAGTGGCTTGACAAACAAACCAATTAAAAAGAAAAACACATTCCTCTGAAAATGGTCAGGCACAAAGACTGGACTGAAAATAGTGAAAATGCAGAATAAGAAAAACGTTTGAATGAAGCCAGGAAAACTACTGCTGAAGACTAGGTTAAAAAATTAGAAGAAAGTTTGACTCTTTGGAAGCAAATGTGAAGAAATGAGGGGTGGATCAACATTTTTGCAAAGTACTGTGTAACATGCATAATCATGCTCATCACAGAACTTTCAAAGAATATTCAAATAAGAAGATGTGGGACTAATAACTGCACTGTAACAAACATTCTGGACCTCACCATGAAACCAGGCAGCTTGACTGGTGGGCAGTTAGAGGCTATATTTGGGGGACGATATGCATAACCTGAAATTGGAGACACAGTCAAAGCTACCATCTCTCCAACGCACCCTCACCCTCACCCTCCCATACATAAGATATAAGATTGCTTTATAAATAAGCTGATAACTAGTTTCTTTAAGAAAAAGAACATGGTGCTTTTACCCTGATAGGTTCAGGTTATTTACTTTATTAAGACCATCAAAAGCTTAAAATGCAATGAAACAAATAGGCCAAGTCTTTTTTTTAACCACAGGGATAAAAGTTTACCTGTAAAGTGTCTCATACTCAAGTACAAGAAAATATTTGTGTATGAACTTGAGCTCAATTTAAAGGTCAACAACTTTTCTGCATTTCACTGGGATTATCTTTGCACTCCTTGTAACTCCCTGTAACAAAGAAGATAATGCTGCAGTCTCCTCTCTCATTTCAACACTCCGGTTGCTTTACACTTTCATTTGTAAATCACAGAATTTGGTTTGTTGACTTGTGAAAATGTGTTGAATGCTTTCATTAGCAACTTCTAGCTTTGATTTTGTTTATATAAATGTTTTTAGTAGCTTTTTTCAAATATCGATCCTGTCCTCTTAATCCGGCAGGTGTGGCTGCAGCTTTCTGGCATGAGTAATGTCCTCAAAAATGTGGGTAGTGCCAGCAATGCAGACTATTACTCTGCCAACATGTCCTCTGAATGAGTCTCTGAACCTGTGGTGACCTCTCATTGAACATATAACACTTTCTTTGTGGAAAGGTGCAAACATCACTGCAAAAAAGAAATACTATTGATCTAAGTGTTACATATATTCACTTGTCCTTTTCTACACATACTTGAGTATCTTTTGCGCTACTTTACACACAATTTCATTACCTTTCAGGGGAAATACATAATCCTCTACTTTATATCAGAATATATAAATATATATTTCCAATCTTTTTGGACTGCACAAAGCTAAAAGTGTGTAGTCAGCTCACATTTATTTCTGATTTAGGAAAAGAGATAAACTGACACGGAGGGACTGGTGATTTAATCCCAAGGAAATATCAAACCTCGACATAGACGATCTTTGTCCGGGGACGGCCGTCACCTGGCAACCACATACAACAAACCACTTCCTGCGTGCTAACGTTAGCCAGGGAGCTAAGAACGAGCTATGCTGAAAAGTTCTTTATTTCTAACGGAAAATGGTGAAACAGACGATACAGATATTTGGTCGCATTAAACCCACGAAGAAAACTGTGGCGGTGAGTGGGTAACATAAATAGTAGTTTAACACAATAGACATAGGGTGTTTATCATCTACCTGTTTTTGGCAATAATTATTAAAAAGTCCTCTCAGAACACGTGGGCTTATCTTCCTCTAGAATCTAGACTCTTTTCACAGAAGCCATTGTAACATTGAATAATAGTAAAAACCAGAAGGGGGGAAACACTGTTCAGACACTATAACTTACCTCTACATTTGTGCTGCTTTTTCCCACACCTGTCATAACTCTGTCACTAATTTAGATTTGTGTGTTTCTCACTTGTCAGCTATGCCTTTGATAATGATGCTTCCCCCCCATTAAGTGTTCCAATAAATCATTCAGATGAACAAGAATTTACAATAGAGTGTCAGGGCTCTGGAACAGGAACTGGCACACCTGAAAGGAATGCACTCGTTAACATTTTAAATGAATGTTTTCGGTTACACCTGTGCCTTTTCTTGCTTTAACTTGTCAAAATTTTCTACTGTGAAAAAGAATGTTGTCACCAACTTCATCTCCATACAGGAGCTAATCTAAAAAATCAGTAGGAAAAGGCCTCATCATACTTTTTGTTCAGTGTGTTTGCGTTTATAACTAACAAAATAATCAATTTTTTTCCCCCTGTAATTCTATTTCACCAGAAAGAAAGGGTCATATTAAGAATTAACCATATTAACCAACCTACTAGGGACTAGGCTACCTTTAAAATACACACATGCTCTCACAACCAACTGTGATCAGGCCCCTGAAGGCCCTATTAATCTGAGACACATGTAAAAATGTCAGTTCCTATCAGGAACAGCTGTGACAAGGTATTTTGGTCTAACTGAAGGCCATTTATTAGTCTGAGCATTGCAGCCGATGGGGGGGGGGGAACAAAATCATATTAAGGGTTTTTGTTGCACTTTAGCTTTAGCTTACAATTTCAACTGAAACTAAATGAGCACAGCTTCCTCCTAGGGGCTTTTCAAAGTTTGGCACACGTCTCTGGGTAGACGAAAAAACAAAAAAAATGGTGGAGCGCAATGCTGCAAGCAGGGTGACAGTGAAAAACAGTCCAATCATTCAGGTCTTATCTTTTATTCCTGAAGCCCTGGGGACTTGTAATTGCATCAGTTTCCATTGGAAACATATGCCAAAACATATGTTGAAGCTCAGAAACAGAGGAAGGGGGTGTTTAGGCTGACCCAGCCAACCTCACTTTAAATGTTATCCAGTGCTAGAGCTCAGTTGATATTGGTTTAATGTTGTGCAGTTTTTCTTGTCTCCCCTGAGGCATGGCTTTGGCTTGATTCTGCAGAGCTTGCCTGCACTGTGCGCTGAACCTGATTGCATCTTCTGTTCTGTTGGTTTCCACAGGATATGTGCTCCATAAACTCTGTCTCTTCATTTTGGAGCTTGCAGTACCCAAACCACAAGTGTTCAAACGTATATTTTAAACCTAACGTGATATATGGACTCAGTGTTTAAGTTGGTCTGCATGTATGGTACCACATACAATAACAGCATACAAACGGAAAAATATATTGTAGGGTACTCTTTCATAACAGTACATTAATGCTTATGTGGCTGCTCTGAAATACTGCCCGCATATCATCTTGTGGCAAATTGGCTTTCTGTACTTAGCAACTGTTTACCTTGTGCTGAAGGGACTAAGTCTGCTGTTGTCTCTGGCTCCCTCAGGTGTACTCTGTGGACAGTGAGGAACAGGCAGGTGCATCTCTGGAGTTTGTTGTGCCCAGGGACCTGGCTGATGGCTTTGTTAACAATAAAAGGGAATGCTACAAGTTCAGGTAAGAGTCTGAGAGATGCGTTTCATTGCTTCATTTCCCAAATGAACGATCAATTTTGTTCGGACTTAATTTAACTGTCTTATAGCAGACTAATCTCTGATTGGTTCTGTCCTATAAACGCATCTAAATCTTTTTAATTGTAATTGAAATTGGATCTAAAAATATATAACCGCAAGTGGTCTTTCTGTGAATAGAAGCATATCTGAGGTGAGTGAAAAATGTAAAGGATGCCCACCTCAATATTAGTTTAGGAAGTAAAATTGTGGCAGACGATTTCTTCAGCACTCTATTTGACTCATGCCAAACTCTGCAAGAGCGGCTTAGCTGTAAAAAAGCTTGAATAAATAAAGACAACACTTTGCATTAGAACTTTTTTATTAAAAAATGTATCCAGCAGGCCGGTCAGTGAAGAGCCAGAACATCTGTTTAACGATGGTAGTAAAGGCTGAAGCCTTATATTCCCTCTGGGCAGGGCTCATGCCATGCTTCCAAGCCCTGGGTTCACAGTTAGGGACTCAGTCAGCAGTGGACATTGAGAGCTTTTGAAAACCACACAGTCTTATAATAACTTGTGGAGGTTGTTTATGCCCTTATAGAAATAAAATTTCCACATTTAACGATCTTCCTGGGTGGATTCCTCTCACATCTCTCTCTTCTTTTTGTTGGTTAAAACATGATGGATCGAGGCTGTTTTAGAATATCGGAACAACTTAAATCCTCCTCATTCACCATTTTTGCATTTACTTATTCAGTGATCCTGCAGATAATGACGATAAAACAACAATGTGCACTTTTTTAATGATAGAATTAAAAAAGAGATTGATGCTCGGTATTGTTCTGTTAATAATTGCCCTTCTGACTTTTCTCCAGATTCAAAAAAGTGTTTGATCAAGATGCCAAACAGGAGGAGATATTTGAAAACATTGCCAAACCAGTTGCGGAAAGGTAAATTCTTTTATTCTTTTATTTTTAATTCAGAAATGTAAACCAGTGTGTGCATTAATTCCCACTTATCTTCAAAGTTTATATAACTGATGCAAACAGATCATTAATAAGCTACAATAACTGATTTTCCTTCCCACAAATTGCATTTTTCAAAAGTTCATCATCTCAACGGTATTCATGTCTCCACGCTAAAATCAGGCCACACAGGTTTCCGCCAGCCTTGTTGACAGGAAGTCAGTAAAGCTCAACTTTCTTTAAGATGGAAATGAATGGTGTCTGTGATGTTTGGCATGCTTTATGTACGTAAACCACTAAGTGGATGGAGTTGGCAGGCAAGTTGGCACACTGTGCCATCATGAGGATGAGAGGATTTTCAAACCACAACACAGAGCTGTACCCTGTATTGTACATGTAGACTTCCAAAACATTTACCTGTGCGATGAATAGACTGCTTTAAATCCTGGTTGGCTTCTTCTCTGCTGTCATAGTTTTTGATTTTTAAAGAAACCAGGGCAGTGGAATAAAACCATATATGTGTAATATGTACAACGCTGCTCCAAAAGTTCATAAAAGACATACACATCTGACAGAAGCCACTGCAATCAGGGAAAATTGTTCCCTGGAAGGGCTTTATGTAGTCTTAAACAATGTTTGGGCAGTGCATCTCAAAGTGACACTTAAGTGAATGCTTGGGCCCAAGTTTGTCCAACAGAACTTTGACCAGAGGATCACACCGCTTTTGCCCGCTTGTACTCTTCTCACATTACATCCTGCAGGTTTATGTTTAAGTTTATGTTTATGCATTTAGCAGACGCTTTTAACCAAAGCGACTTACAATTGAAAAAATATGCAACATTACGGCTAATATCAAAGCTAACAATAAGCTACATAGAAGGAAACCACAAGTCAGACTCTGTCAGAGGTGACCGGGATGACAGTGTAGCAATAGAGTGCAGGCATTTATGAACACACTGCATGTTCAGGCACCTTTCTATCCAAGCCAGAATCAGAAATTCTCCAGAACTGATGGTATTTAGCGTGTTTCTGTGCTGGTAAAATTCACAGGTCAGCCCCCAATCCCCCTGCGCACCATTGAGCTGAACAATCCTAACACCGACCCTGTCCCTGATTCACCAGTTATCCTCCCTTACCAAACTTAAAGTAGCTAATAGCAGCTATGTAATGGGAACACCGACAAGATATGCTGATTTGGATATTTCTGACTTTTGTCTCATTTTGGCCCAACAGTCACTCACATTCTTACCTTGGGCTTCCAGCACATTAGCATACCCCTAACCTCGCCAAGTGCCACTGTAAAGAGATAATCAATGTTTCTCACTTCACCTTTCAGTGACTTTGCTGATGTAGCTGATCAGTGAACGCTTATTGAATCAATTTCAATGTACTTTTAACCCTCTACTTATTTAAATTTTGTGCTTGTTATTAGAAACTAATTGGCAGTGTAATGGAATGGAATCAATGAATAAAAGTATTATGGTTTTAAGAAAAGTAGGGAACAAAAGCTCAAAACACATAAGCCCTTTTTCCATCAGATTCTGTTGCGAATTAAAAGTTATATCGCATTAACCTTTTCCATCACTTCTGTGGCGATACAACTTAGCCCTGAACCACCTATTTCGAGCGAATTGATTTAATGCGACAAAACAGGCGTTCAAGCGATTTAACCGTTTTTCCATCACATGTATCGCACTAACTTCTTGATGCGCATCAAATTAAAGCGAATCATGTCGTTGGTGGAAAAAGGGCTATAGATACTAGGGGTGTAGATCTCGTCAGGTTTTGAAATGAAATGATTTGAAGTTATGAATATTTTTTCTTCTCCCACTGTTCAGAATTCTGTCTGAATTATTGTGCCTCTAGGAAATGTGCAAACACAATTTTTACTCCATATCCACAAACGGAAACCCTTACTGTGTGACTTTACCCCCTGCTTGAACTGAATTCCAAAAAAGAGAACAGTCAACAAGAGAGGGAATATCCTTGGAATTTCCTGTGATCACATATTGGTTTTGTTGTTGTTATGTAAACTAGGTTCATCCTCTCCTTCTCCTCACCAAACTTTGCCCTCGTCACTCAGCTTAGCTCTCCCATCTCCTCGACATTCCTCTCAGTCTTCTTACTCACAATAGGACCTATTTGTGGAATCCCACAAGTGCTTTGGATTATCTTCGCTATTAGTAGACATATAAACAACACAGTGAGATGTCTGGAATGGCTGACTAAAGACTTGGATGTCTCTGACCTGACTCACACGGGTTCACTGACTTAGATATTGGGTTGCCCTCTCGAGCCAGCGTTTTAATAGCTCCCCTTTGTTGTAGCAGATGGTAAACATCGTGCTAAAAAGTTGCAGTCACAGCCCAGCTGTATCTTTCCATATCAATTTGAGCTCGGCGTCTTTTAGTCTTTAATATGTGTAATATGTCTGCACTGTTGGGGACACTAGTCATTCTGTCTAGCCATGACAAGTCTGTTTACACAATCAGACATTTCTTACTCTCGTGTCAGATCATCAGAGTTTCACCGAGTTGAAACCCTTGAAATCCTCTCTTCTGAAGCTAAAACACATGATCAAATGGAATGAATAATTCTGCCTGTTGAATTATATTCCCTATTTGAATTAATGTTGCCCTCAGAAACGATCATGGGAGTAATACAAGACGAATACTGAGTACAATTTCCTTCTTACAAGGTGTAATGACAAAGATAATAAAAGGCACTTTAGCTGGTACTTAAACTTAACTTTAACTTGATTTACAAAATTTAAACAAATTCAAAATTGTATGCAGCAATACACTTGAAAAAATGTTGGGAGAGAAAGATAAAGAAGTGACAGCATTCAGGATCGGGTATGAAAATGAGCATCTGTGAAAGGTTTAGTCTTTCCAAGCAAGGATGAGTCATGGCTCGTTTTGCTTAATACAGTCAGAGAATTCTCAGTAAGCTCCAAACAATATTTCTCAATGCAAAATTGCCAAGAACTTTGTTCTGTCTGGGGAAATCTTATTACATAAAGGCCAGGGAAAGAAACCATTGCTCGATGACCTTCAAGCCCTCAGGCAGCACTGCATGAGAAACCGTCGTGCCAACATGATCAATATAGCTACATGGGCTCAGAAGCTCCTTGGAAAACCATTTTCACTCAACATACCATGACATCTTGAAATGTAACCTGAAACTGTGTTACACAAGGAGGAAGCCATGTTTCAGCTCTGTGCAGAAACACGGCAGAGTTCTCTGGGCACGAGCTCATCTCAGATGGACAGAAAGACACTGGACACGTATTCTGTGGTCAGATGAGTCCACGTTTCAGCTGCTTTTTGGAAAAACCGGCATCTGGTTCTGTTTGCCAAAGATGAATGGTGTATGTTGGAATTTTGAGAGACATATGCTGCTATCAAGGCGACGTCTTCCCAGGAAGTCCGTGGGTTTTTCAGCAGGTCAATGCCAAACCTCATTCACAGATTCCTCTGAAGAACTGCATCAGTTAATATCCTCAGTTCAAACAATTCAAACATGACATTCAAAGGAAGCTGATGGAACACAATGCTAAACATGACTCTATAACAACTGTGTTTTGTGCTGCTGGAGACAATGCTCACATAATGAATAATGTTTTCAACTATGAAAATGATCAAAGGTTAACTTTGTTTATAGTTGTTAGATTCAATAACGATGGTCAGTGAGGATACAGTAAATGATTTCCTCTGAGTTTTGTCTGGGGCAGCGATTGGTCAGTTGGTAGGGTGGTTGTCTTGTTGGTCTTGTGTCCTCAGGCAAGACATAGTCATTTTAGAGAAAAGGTGCTGTGTATTGTATATAAAGGGCAAATATATATAAAACAAGTGACAAATGAGTGGGAATGAGCAAATGATAAACACATTTAAAGTGTATAAGTGAGTGTAGAACCTAAACAAGTCTAAAGAGGCTCTTTATAGGTGTTTTAGCAAATTACAGGATAAAGCTTTTGTTGCATTTTAGAAAAATTCCAAACATGGAAAAGGGACTCCTATTCTCCAAAGTAGCAATAGCTGTAAGGTTATATTTATTTTTTTCTTTTTTGGTTGGTGGCGCTCTGTCATAATTGGTACAGTTCCAGTTTAAGCCAGAAGTTCTAAGTCGTTTACTTGCACACAAGTCTGTGTCTCTGCTGCGGTGTAACTGAAACCATTCATTTGATCTCCAACACAGTAGTTTAAAAACAAACCAGCATTAATAGCTCCTGGAGAGGAAGAGCCAGTGTAATGATGTTGGGCTGGCAAGGCAAACCCTCTATCTGCATTGTAATCCAATTTCAGAGGGCAGTGAAACCTGCAGCCGACGTTCAAAGAAGACTGGGTTTCTGTTCAGTCTCCAGGAAAAACTGAGGTGTAAACAGGAACAAGTATCTGGAAACGCCCAAGCCTCAGTGGCAGGGCCGAGGCCGCATCATTAGTACTGACATTAAGCTAAACACTGAGCCTGCGTCTTTTCTCCCCGCTGCCAATCACCGCCATGACTCACGCCAGATTAAACGGACGCCCAATGGCCGTCCAAGTCAGACTAACCAACCACCATTCTCCCGTGTGGACGAGTGTTTTATATAAACAGACGTACTGTTTTTTCCCTTAGCCTTCTCATGCAAGGTGTGGAACTGTACAACACGCAGGAAAGGAAACCCAACAACTGCTCAAACACGGGGTCGACAGTTCCAATTCAAGAAGTGAGCAGATTAAGTTTGTTTATAATTCATCTTGAAAAATATAGAGTAAAGATATCCTTTTTCTCACAGCAGGCAAGTCAGAGAGCACCGAGTTTATCCACACCTTTGATCCAAGCTCAAGTGTCAGAGGCCACTCTGTCATTTTACCATCTCTTGCTGGTTTGTTTCCAGGACTATAAAACAGTAGCTTTAAAAAAAAAACTTTAATATTATGTCTCATCTGAGTTCGATCATTTGGAATACCACTGGTTTACATGGCTTTGGGCACGTGTAGAGGGACAGTTCAGTGCCAAACCAAAATTTTTACCGGACTCTGCCTAGTTGAGAGGGTTTGGGCTTTTTCTGCCACTCATACTTGGAGACATTCCTCCCTCACCAGCAGATGTCTGTCGCCATAGCAGCTCTCTCCTTACTGCCATGCTTTCCTGTGGATTTCACGTGTCAGATTTAATTCACATAGACTGTTGATGCTTTCTTAGGATTGTATTAGCATTTAAAATGGAGACGTCATAGGAAGCACATAATTGAAGTCAGCTGGAATTGGTGACATTTACGGACAAAAAGACTAAATAAATGTACAGTAATTTTAATTCTGCTATTTTATACATCAGGACTTATAAAGACATCCTCTGGTCCTTACCGGTCTTAATATTAGGTAGATGCAACAGCATGACATATTGCACTTTTTCATTATTTATTTAAGCCAAAATGTAAAAACATAGTTAGAGAAATGTCCACCCCTTCTGCTTCCATAACAGTTAAGAGGGTAAGTAGCAGCCAGGAGCTGCTAATCAAATGCGCTTGATTAACTGGTCATCAGCAAGTGTGAGCACCTTTGTGAACTGGTGAGGATTATAAACACATTTCTTTATTATTCTTTCCTTATTTCCTCTCCATCTGTTTGCGGTCCATCATTCTACAGTGACAAAGATAATTAACACATTTAATATTTTAAAAACAGTTGCTATTCTTGCTAAAATTGCAAACTACCCTAAAATTGCATCTCTGACTCTACTCAGGGGTCAACAGTCCACCTATCGAGCAGCCTTCTTAACTCTTTTAGGTGGATACTGTTCATAACCTCTATGGTTTATCATTGTGCACCTCTTACAGTTTTCAATCCTATTGATAGAAACAAATCAGAAATTTAACTAGTTAAGATAATTTGACTAATTCGTGCTATATATCAAGTGTTACAAGCTTTCTTAATGCCTGTTTCATGTGTGTCTGTAGTGTGCTTGATGGATATAATGGCACCATTTTTGCATATGGCCAGACGGGGAGCGGAAAGACCTTCACCATCACAGGAGGTGCAGAGCGCTACAGTGATCGTGGCATTATTCCCCGTACCCTGTCCCACTTGTTCGAACGCTTCAGCCAGGTCAGCACAGTAGCTAATGTTTTGTTGCATTCATCACTACCCAGAGTGATCTAACAAACAGTAAAAAAGTCAATTAACATTAATATAAATTCCTTCTAATGCTTGCATTTTTTTTTATTGTCCTCTCGTGCAAATTGCTGATAGTTTCTGCTAAATATCCCAATCTAAAACTTTTATAAAACCAGTTTTAGATGATATAATTTTGCTTCACAGGACAGCAGCATGGTGTATACTACACACATCTCCTACCTGGAGATCTACAACGAGGTGGGGTATGACCTTTTGGATTCCCGACATGAGGCATCTCGACTGGAAGACCTGCCGTCAGTCCTCTTTTCTCAAACATTCTATATATTTCTATTTTCTTCTTTCGATACTTATGTGCTTTTGAAAATTTCAACAGCCGAGTTCATGTAATGCATATTTTGCCTCGTAGGCACGCGCCAACAAATGATGAATACACTGACCAATAACCTTTGAGTTCATTAAAACACTTGTGGTTATAGCCAAGCCTTATTCCTGAACAGCCATTCCTAACCCTGGCTCTGAGTTACCATCTGCTGAAATATGGAGACTATAATACTTACCAAGCCACTATAAACTGCTGACTGACATAATGAGACTGTGGGACAGCAATGGATGTGGTCTAACCGGTGGGTAACTCCTGCCCTGACGGTCATGTGGACGCATAGTTGTTCATAACCCGCTGCTGCATCTAGTCTAAGATTAATTTCCTTTTTTATCCATCTGCCTTGTTCTGACTGGTTTCTTTCCATCTTACTCTCTCTTTCAGTCTCTCTTTTAGAGGATTGCGTATGATCTTATTTTTTCTTATGCGTCCGGTGTTTGTCAAACTAAATACTTTTACTAAAGCAGGTCCTCTTGGTGTGACATTGTTTTATTTTGGTGTAAATGATAAATGGCCCACAACGCATGACATATTACACTGCGTCAACTAAACTAAACCAAGATGCAGATGCAGAGCAATCAAGAGCATTAGATTAGCAGCACCTGCCTGCTAATCTAATGCACTCGATTATTTGACCATTGGCAAGTGTGAGCACTTCTATAAAAACAGAAGTTTTGCCAGTTTCCTGGTCTGGAGATTTCAGGTGTGTGTTAACACAAAGCCAAGGTGGAAAGACATCAGCAATGATCTTAGAGAAGCAAAAGTTGCTGCCCATCAATCTGGGAAGGGTTATAAAGTAATTTCCAAACTATTTGGAGTCCATCATTCTACAGAGAGAAAGATTATTCACAAGTGGAAAGCATTCAGGACAGCTGTCAATCTTCCCACGAGTGGACGTCCCAGCAAGTTCACCCTAAGGTCAGAAACCCAAGAGCTACAGCTCAGACTCTGCAGGCCTCAGTTAGCATGTTAAATGTTAAAGTTCATGACAGCACAATTAGAAAAAGACTGAACAAGTATGGCTTGTTTGGAAGGGCTGCAGGAGAAAGCCTCTTCTCTCTAAAAGAAACATGGCAGCACAGCTTAGGTTTGTAAAACTGCATCTGAACAAACCACAAGACTTCTGGAACAATGTCCTTTGGACAGACTAGATCAAAGTGGAGATGTTTGCTCATAAGGCACAGCAGCACGTTTGGAGGAAACCAAATACAGCATATCAGCACAAACACCTCATACCAACTGTCAAGCACGGTGGTGGAGGGCTGATGATCTGGGCTTGTTGTGCAGCCACAGGACCGGGCACCTGTTCTAAAGTCAAATGTGAAATCATCTGTCCAACAGCTAAAGCTTGGCTGAAACTGGGTCATCAACAGGACAATGATCCCAGACACAGCAGCAGATCTACAGCAGATTCTTACTGTTTGAGCAGAGTGGACTTAGTTTTTTGTATAAAGCACTTTACAATGTGTTTGTCATTCACCCATTTACACAGTCACGCATACAGTGCTTCTTTTTATACTATATATTTGCACTTTGAATACACAGTGCTTTTTTTACAATCACACTCCGATGCACATATCCGGGGCAGTGTGAGGGTTCAGTGTCTTGCCCCAGAACACTTTGACACGTGGAGGAGCTGGGGAGCAAACCACCAATCTTCCATTAAAGGATTGCCTCTCTTCCCTCTAGGCCACAGCCAATATTTGTCCTATATTTTCACGTGCCACTTCATTTTAAATTGCTTCTCTCTTTTCACAAAGGATCCAGGTCAAGGTTTAGATACCCACAAATCACAGTCCTCTGGAAATAAACAGTGCCTATCGTTAACCATGCCGTAGCCACACTTGCTGATTCAAGGAGAAGCTTTGGCACAGACAAGTTTTTCTGTTTGACTGCTGCTCTTCGTCTTGCCTTTGCTGCCCACATTACCCTCTCTTCTCTCATTTTTTCACTATTTCCTCGTGTTTTACATGTCTTCTCTCCATCTGTGCTCTATTTTGATAGAGTTTCAGTTTTCCATTCTCTGAATGCCTAATAGTATCTAAATTACCTTCATTCAATCCATGTTTATATCATTTTTGTTAAAGTACAATAATCAAATTATATTTAGGACTGGAGTGGCTGTTTAGGAAAATAACTCCGCCAGGACAGAGCTCTTAATCACAATATGATTAATTCTGTTTTATCAGACCACCTCAATTACCTACACATGTTAACATAATTATCTCCATGTGTTCTCCAGTCATTCCTCCCTTTTTGACATGTCAGTCTAGTAGCAACTTGAATGTGGCAAGATCACAGGAGTCATTCAGTTCCATCTGTTAAAGCACTTTCTTCTTCAAGTTGACTGATGTCACAAGAAACAATCACCTGCTTCATTTTAAAACCAAGACCTGTCTGTTATCAAGTTATGAACCCCCAGATAGATAAAGCACATGTCAGACGGGGTCACAGCCCACACTGACCTGCATGTGTGGTATGTTTATGTTAAATGCTTAGAGAGGCCAAGGCAATGGGATCTAAATACATGACATAACTGACGTAATTAGTTGTTCATTGTCGGTTCAGTGTTGTCTTATTTGCATTGCGATTGGAGTTTTTTTTGCCATCTTTAATTCTAGTAAAGATTCGAGTAAAGCTGTTTTGAAAACGTCTTTAATGTTTTATAGGTTAATAATCATGCATGACAAAGTTTAAATGGTATCAGATGTTATAATCTTTCATAAGTTAAGCATTCATCATGCGTCATACCTCCCAAGCTGGAGTGAATATGTCAAATTCTCAAAAACCCAGTTGTCTTCCCCCAGATATGGGCTAATAGGTACCTGCCCTGCATACTGGATAAGTTGTATGGGCCACATAGTATAGGCTGCACCTACGGATTCAGTGTTTCTGATGTTGTTTGAATGTCCCCCATGCAACCAAGTAAATTACATCATGTGGTGTTAAGATATCTGGGAAATATTATGTGTTTTATTCTGAAAAAAATGATACTATAAACCTAACCAGGAATCAGTGTAACATCAGCAAAGAATGTGACTGAAACAAATGTCAACAAAACTGTGACAAATGAAACTCTGCTTTACATAAATTAAATCTTTACTTTGCCTTCATTGCTTTTCCTTTCCTTTGCTTTCCTTTCCTTTCCTTTTATGTCCTTTGATTTCCTTTCCTCTCTGATTTTAAAGCAGTCTCTGAATCAGAAAGAAAACTGGAAACACAGATGTTGAAAAAAAATGCTGAGCTTAGTTAGATTGTCAGCTTTGATGAAAAGATGGTGCTTAAGGCGTTTTTTAAAGATAACCAGGGATTGTGCACTTTGAATATTAGCAGGGAGAGCATTGCAGAGTGTTTGGGTTGCAACAATGAAAGCTTTGTCCCTCAAGGATCGCAGTCTAGTGTGGGGAATGAAGAGTAGGTCAGGGTCAGAGGACCTGAGATTTTAGGATGGGCTTTAAGTGGAAGGAGGTCTGAGAGGAGTAAGGGCTTGGGGATATCCTTAAGTTAGAAAGGGGATTTGTAATGGTTTCTGATCATGATTGGAAGCCATAAGGTGGCAAAGTTTTGGATATACTGGAGGTTTTGCCCGGTAACCAAAACAGGACTCCATGGCAACAGTCTAGAAGTAGCAATGAAGGCATAGACAAAGGCTTTTGCCACAGAGTATGCGTGTGTGCGATTTTCAGTCTGAAGATGTTTATAAGTCAGATTTGATGATGTGGGACTCAAAAGAGAGGGTGGAGTCAAGAATTTCACTGAGTTGTGGACCTGGCAGGGTGGGCAAATGGGAGAACCCATCTGCATCCAGAGGGACATCTCTAAAATAAAGATGTCATATTACAATTAATTGAATTCCAATTGGCTTGAATTGGACTTTATTATCCAAGTGCCTTGAGATGACATTTGTTTTATTTGGCGCTATATAAATAAAAATGAATTGAATTGAATTGAAATTGAATATTATGTGTGATCTGTCGATATGAATGGGTGACAAGGGCCTACAAGTCTGCAAAGCAGGTACCAAATGGTCTATACAAATAGAGCAATTGTGCTGTGACCCCATAGAATGGTTTGATTACAATCCACTATGGCTGCATAAGTTGCCATTCATTTTTATGAATATTTTGAAATTGTAAAGCATGATAAATGCATTATAACGTCTAAGGAATGCGTTTATAATCTCTTATAGACATGACTTTTATACAAAACTTTTTCAGAAAAGTGGTAATCATGGAGGATCCAGAGCAGAACGTGCACCTCAGGAACTTGTCTCTGCAGCAGTCAGCAAATGAAGAGGAGGCTCTGAATCTACTCTTCCTGGGTGACACCAATCGTATGATTGCAGAGGTAAGAAAAGCCGGGAACACACACATACACACACATGTCATGAATGCATGCTGTATTCTTAGTAAGGACTCTAAATAGCAAAAATACCACTGACCACTCCCAGGATAAGTGGCATAAAGTGTTTGTTTTTTTGTTTTTTTGCATTATGCATTCTAAAAGCTACCTTAGGACCCCTCTAAAATATTATTTTGGTCCCCTGTGGTCCTTTTACCAGTTTTTCCCCTGTAAAACCAGGCATTCTCTCTGTAATTTATGTTTATGTTGTGGTGTTTTTTTCTACACTTGCCTAGACTCCCCATGCTGATGAGGCATGTGGTGGGTCAGCTTGTGCTTTGCAACCTGAGGTTTTGAAGCAAAGGGCTCACCTTGTTTATTCCTGTTGCTAGTTTCAAAGTGAATGATACACAGTAGAAGTGACCCGGATGATAAGGTTTGATTCATAGCTTGCTTTTCATTTTTGAAGAATATTTTCAAGTCAGTTTTTGATGTGGCAGGGATTCTTCTATCAAACAGAACCAGTGCAATAAATACTGTAGTTGTGGGATCCACAGTGAAATTTCTCATTTTTATCTCAAACGAGTTCAGTTGCTTGCTTTAAGAAGTACTACAGTATGAAAGATAGGAAAAACCAAGTAACACACATGTGCCTCTGAACATAACCCATTACCTAAACAGCATTTTAAATGTTTCCATCTACCTGGAGAACACACGCTGCTGCTGTTAAACCGTGAGGACATTTCAGTGGGAGCATGTTCTTGCTGCACTGTGCAGCAGGGAGACCGCAGGATAGTCCACCCACACAGAGACTTTGCCTTACTTGTCCTCTCTGGAACTTCATCACAAGAAGGTTTCTCTTGAGTCTGAAGCAAACAAAGAAACATCAACATTGTTAATTTATCATTTTCAGAATCAGTCCAAATGTCAATGCTCCACATAGACTTCCAATAAAGTTAACAGCAAAGACTTCTTTCTTCTCCTCGTCCCAGCCATGTGGATAAAAGATGACACATCCGTTCACGGCACTCTCAGCAGACCATGAGCTCACTCACTTTTGAGACTTGGCAGTCCCCTCCACAGTTTTATTGGTCAGGAAATAAAATACACCTTCTTGACTCCTCACTCTTTTAATTATCAAGAAATGTTTCCTCTAATCTGGTCTTCTCTGGTTCTCCATATACTATCTGAACTGCTCCCCTCTCTCTGCAGGACACCCAACTGCCTCCTGAACTTACATGTCAGAGTAAGGTGCGCTGCAGGTGGTCTAGATTTAACCCTCACTCTTATAATTTGAATCAGCCATCTCTTAATGTTGTGTATTTTTTTTTACCAGATTGCCCTTTTCTGCTGATCCACAGCAGCACTGTGTGTGGTCAGTGTGTGGTGCTGACAGATCAACATGTGGCCAGTTTAGACTCCAGTGAGGTTGTATTGTCCCACAGCTTTTTTCCCAGCTAAGACTGTTTTCCCTGCTCCAGTGTGGACTATTTCCTCTGCAGACTTGTATGTAGTTCATGACTCTGTCACCTCCAGTGATGTTAAAAGGAAGTTATCACAGCCTTCACCCAGACGAGTGCTGATAATTGTCTTTGGAAAACGGACATAATGCCAGGCAGAGATAAGAGCCAACAGTCACTTTTTATCTGTGAGCAGCTGCCAGTGTGTTTGCAGACTTAACTGCTAGGAGCACTGGTTTATATCTCCATTGTGTTCATTGTGTCAATTGTACTGTATAGTGTTCATGTATTACAGTGAAAGTGAAGTGTTGGTAACACTGGCCTGATTACTCTTAGAAGATTTGCTAATCCCCTGGGATTAAGGATTCTGTTTATATTTGACTGATACATGAATATTTATGTAGGTGTGTGTGTCTATAAACTCTTTATCAGTAACTAAAATCTCTTACTTGAGAAATGATATATTCAGTAGTTTATAGGAGCCTGTCTGAGGACAATCACAGTTTTGTGTTCTTTTGTTGATCTGTAACAGCTTTTCCCACCTAATTTCTTTTTTTTTTCCATTGTTCCCAATGTTATAAACAATTTACATCAGACTACATGGGGATGGCCACTTTCAAGTCTATTTACATTCTCACTACAATACTTTGTCTAATACATTTTTATACTGTTGTTTCTGTAAGCATGCAATGATTTTACGCCAAGAGATAGTGAAATGTGGCCTCTCAAAACATCGCTTCCACAGAATTTATACACTTTGAATAAATCCAGCTGCAGATTAGAGTCTCACAACCACTATTGAAACCAATGCGTCAGTTAGTCTGACCCCTTTAAAAGTTAATCCTACTATTTGATCCCATTTCCAATCATCTGCTAGCTGACAGACGGTATCACCCTTTTCTTGTTGATCTTTGATGTGATCTTTGCTGCTTCATATGCCTGGGCTTCTCCTGGTTTTTGACTTACTTATTTTTTTTTACTTTTTACATAGGCCTACATATAAATGTAGAAGATGGTAAATTGAGTGTCTTTTGGATCTGATGAGTTCAATTGCTTTTTTTTTCATTCCATTTTCTAAGGTAATTTGTACTAGATGTGAAAGGTCTGTTACTATGAAATGCCTTATAGTATACCAGAGTGACTACAGGTGTCATTCGTCACATCAGCCAAGGTCATGTTCCACTGAGTTTAACAATCATTACTTGTGCAAATAGTTTATTGCTGCAGTTTCTCAAGTGACAAGCCCTCAGCAGAATAGACATATTTCTCTTGCTTTTCTATGTAAACTATACTTTTACTGCTTCAGAAAGTCTGCAGTAGAAAAATCATCAAAACATTATGCAACACAACCTTCTGAGTTATAACACACTTAATACCATCAATGTTAAAGCTATTAAGAATATTTAGAATTCCCTTATTCATGCCACCTGTCGTGTTTTGTTTGCTGTAAGGCAAAGTTGCATTACACATTGGGAACAATATTAAATGACAACTGATTTGAATCCAGATTTGACTGCTGGCAGACAGCCATTATAATGATATGACAGGGAAGTCTGTTCTAAAGTCTGGTATTGGCTGTTGGTTTGGTTGTTGCACAGACTTAATCTAATTCTATGCTGAAGGCTGGACACTCCCTAACCTTGTCCCTACAGTGCATCCATGCTTATCATGTACCATATGTGATGCCTTCCCCAGATCTAAGTACTGCCTAAGATTACTTTAGGGATATCCTATGGAGTAAACATGGACATTTGCAAAACATCTTAGATCAATAGCAATTTGACAAAAAGAAAAAGAAAATCTCATCCGGGACTCAAATCTGGAGGCAAATCTGAGTAAGAATGTATCTTTCTTTCATGTCATCAGGGTGAGCCCTGCTATTTACATGCATCATCATGGATTTACATGCATTTTGAAGCTTTCGAGCTGTATGTGACAAAAACAAAAAGAAGGCCGCAATCATCACTATGACAAGGAATGTGCATCTCCTCTGTTTTTTTGTTTCACTGAGGGACCCTTTGAGTAACCCATCCTTCTCTAGTTAATAATGCTTGTTTGTGCAAAGTGACTCATGCTCTATTTATGTCTCCTCGTGGTCTCAACCTGACTTATTCCACTCCAGTGACCATCTGAAAATCAGCCTCAGCTTTTATAAAGCCGCCACATGTGTTTACTGCTCATCGGTTGCACATGGGGAGGCTTTGATCTGAGCCAGTGGGAGTAATAAAGAATAGCAATCAAAGGAAACATGTTTTTTTGTTGTTGGAATATAGAAAAATACCACAGATGGAGAATTCCACCATGTGCACCAATGGTTCAAGAATACCCCCACATGATATATCTGTATATTTGAAATGTTCTTTCATCTCTTTCTTCATATGCTTTTTGTCATCCTCAGACTCCGATGAATCAGGCGTCCACTCGTTCCCACTGTGTTTTCACTGTGCACTTATGCAGGCGTGAACCTGGCTCAGCCATCCTACGGCGGTCCAAGCTCCACCTGGTTGACCTGGCCGGGTCGGACAGAGTCAGCAAGACTGGTCTGAATGGGCAGCTGCTCACTGAGGCCAAGTATATCAACCTCTCCCTCCACTACCTTGAGCAGGTAGACATGGTCAATACACACTTTAAAATGGCATAACAGTTGATTTAATGCTTTCTTTCTTGGATTTTGTGTCATCATGGCAAAATGGACTCCTGGGGGCACAAAGTATGAACACAAAGAAAATATATACATCTCTCTGTGCGTCTGTGGACACATTTTGCCAGCCAATCACAACAATCAGAATCACAGCTGTGCAGGATAAAGTCACACATTTAATGGGTTGAGATCAGACACGGGTATGGTCTGACCCATCACTTATTTAATAATGCCGTAACCCTTGAATGGCTTTTTGTGCCCAAACCTTTGACTTCTGTTCTCTTTGTTTATCATATCAACTTTTTTCATTGCCCTCTTCCTCAGGTGATCATAGCGTTGTCAGAGAAGAATCGTTCCCATATCCCATACAGAAACTCCATGTTAACATCTGTTCTGAGGGACAGCCTGGGTGGGAACTGCATGACCACCATGATTGCCACCGTGGCAGTTGACAGAAGGAACCTTGATGTAAGGACGGGGTTTTTTTTTTCTATGTTCAGACACAATATTCTGTTAGATTGCCAAAATATGAGGACAGATAAGGTTTTTTGGAAGCAACAGTGCCTTGCAAAAGTATTCACCTTTGACAATTCTCTTTTTTTCCCCTTTAAATTGCCTGTGATTAGTCGATATTTGCTGGGTTTGTATAATCTGATCAATGCAACATGCCTACCAATTTTAAAGTGCAAAATATTTCAATTGTGAAATAAAAAAATAAAAAAAAACAACTCTGCAGCAATTTCACCTTCAAATTTCTGTAGAAGTTTGGTTCATTCTGCCTCTGACACTTTTGCCCATTCCTCAAGACAGCACTGCTTCAGCTCCTTTGAGCTTCATGGGTTCTGCTAATGTTCAGAAATCTTTGAGTCATTCCACAGATTCTGAGCTGGATGGAAGTCTGGGCTTTGACTATGTCATTCAAAAGCATTAAATGTTCCCTTAAAGCGCTTGAGTGGCTCTTTAGCTGTTTGCTTCAGGTCATCGTCATGCAGAAACGTAAATCTCTGTTCCAGTACTAATTCTCTGTTTCTTAATAATTTGCCTGTAGCACCATCCTTCAATATTGACCAATTTCGAACTTATGAAAAACATCCCTGCAGGATAATGCTGCCCCTACAATGCTTCACTGTTAGGATGGTGTTTAGAGTTGAACTTTGTCTCATCATGCCAGACTACATTCTTCCAAATGTATAAAGAGTCTCCTTGTTGCTTCAAAAAAATAAATTTAATCATATTTTTTTGAAGCCCATCCTTACAGAGTATATGGCCTACGAACCTTAAAACTCTGCTGTTGAGATTTGCAGATCCCCGCGGTTACCTTCGGACTCTTTGTTACTTGTCCAATTATTGTCCTTGCATGCTCTACCAGTTTTGGTAGTTTTATTGTGGTGTTGTGTCTTTGCACTGTCTAATAATGCATTTAAGGGTGCTCTGAAGGATATTTAGAGCTTACATTATTATTTCCTGACCCAACCCAAGGTAACTGCTAGCACCAGATCTTAATTTCGGACTCAAAGAAAAGGGGTTGACTACACTCTAGATTTTTTTTCAAAAACTCAAAGAATAAATTTATTTTAAATGCACTTGACTATTATAGACGATGTTTTGCAGGGCCCTTACATAAAATCAGTAAACACATGCATTGGTATTCCAGATGGTAAGGCAACAAATCAATGAAAAAAAATGACAAGGGGGTGTGAATACTTTTGTAAGAAAATGTACGTAAAGAAATTAATTAATTAAATTTCCTCTTGAAAATGACTAATTGTAGAAGGAAATGCCATATTTGCTCAATAGTATGTAATCACTTGAGTGAGGAATAATTAGTGAGCGGCTCCTGAAAAAGTATGAAAAGTAAGTCAAATGTAAACCGCTAAATTCAGAGATTGGACGGTAAGCAACGATGTGCATTCTGCCTTATTTTACATCTTACACGGGAGCAATGCTCGACTGTTAAAAATGTTTTTTCCACAGGAGTCCATCTCCACGTGTCGCTTCGCTCAACGTGTGTCTCTGATCAAGAATGAGGCAATATTAAATGAAGAACTGGATCCTGCCCTGGTGAGACCGCCAGACACTCACAGCATTTCACCAGTCACTGCAAATACCCGAGCATTGCCACACAATCGCACCACAGAGGGATGACTTAATGTGTTTTATCACAGCCAGACCCTCCTGGTAGCTTCCAGAACCAAAATTGATCAGCAAATGAAGTGCAGTGAGAACACAGCGTCTACATGTAACAAAGTGTAACCCACCATGTGCCTAAGTGCCCTGTTTAGGTTTCCAATATCAAATTATTTTTTCCAGCGTGAGACAGGCCTTCTAAAAGCAGCACTTTTCCACCTTCAAGACATTACCGTCTATCTATCTTGTGATATTTAGACTGCTCACAGGTCCTGCTTGAATTTCTCTCTCTGTTTAGTGTATTCAGTTCTGTAGTAGTATATTCTATTCCAATACATCACGCTCTGTAAAGAAAGCATCCAGCTGGAAACTCATGTGTGAATATGTCCTTGCACACTGATGCATGGAAGCACAAATTCCTTGCATGTAGGCACTTAGAGCAGTTTCTGTCTAGATGCTAATCTAGAGACACTTTTGCAGTCTGTTCTTGTTTGGTATGTATATGCTATAGTTATTTTTTTGTTACTCATCTCCACAGTATTAGTCTCACCTTCCCCTGTTGTAGTGTGCCTGGAAGTAGACCTTGTAGGGGCCGATGAAATATAGTAAGTCATCACAGCTATATCCACGTCCTCTTCCCAGATCTGCCTGAGAACCAACTGCTACTGTATTACTGCTGCTGAAATTTGGCTGGCTACTTGCAAACCCTGCATAGGTATTTTTAAGAGAGTCTGCGGCTGGCCCAGTAATTGTGACAGTGTCTGGCTGCTCCCAACTGGGTCCAACACAGTTACAGCTCCGAGCAAATCCAAACTCCATGGGCAAACTTCTCGTCTCTGTTTATGGATTTTCAGTGTGTTTCTCATTTTGTTCACTGGCTCTTGTCTCTCTAACTCTGTTCCTCTCAGAGGCTTTCTGAAGAAAACAATGAAAAGCCCGCAGTTGCAAAACATTATGTCATTTACTGAGGTTTGGAGGGGACACTTTGGCCTGGTCGACTGATGACGCACTGTTGGATTTGCTTATTGTGGTAGCGGATTTGAACCTGGAGTTTACTTTTCACAGTTGTGTTTGCCTCCCTTTCTGAGTGGTCCCATACTGTAGCCTACAGGCTACGAGATGGACGTCTGCAAAGACTGAACAGCAGGAAACCAACCAGACCAGACAAAACATTTAACAAGCCACTCATGGACAGGGAAAGAATGAGGTGTTGAAAGTGACCTGTGATATAATGAAGTCTACCACAGTGACCGTACCATATAAGGTTATTGGTTCCACTGTGGGAACAATGGTCAGCCTTAATCCTCCTTTTTAACCAGACTGATCCTGGTCTGCATTCATCAGTGGGGATTTTCTGCAGTTGCTTCCACAGCCCACTGCTGCATTTATTTTATGTACTTATTTGAAACTTGAGCATTATGTGCAGGAATACTTTGAATAAAATTGCCTTCCGTTAAACCCTTAGGGTTCAAACTAAGGATTTCCTTGGTCCATGATACTGATCTGAGTCATTTAAGACTGAGTATTTGTTAATACCTACTCTCAATACAATAGTGGTATTTTCCCAAAGCACACAGTTTTAAATACACTCAATAAGTATTCGAATTACTGGTATGGATACGTTTGACTCTTCAGTGGCTCTGCACTGAAACGAGAGAAATGATCTTTGTTCACACTTTTTATTATCAACACAGCAAATTGCCATGTAATTTATTTGCATTTTCATTTAGTGCATGTGATTTATTATTATCTTTTAACAAAAATAACAATATGAAAATGTATATAAATAGAAAATGACTTTACAGAAATCTATCAACAGTTTCATAAAGTGCTGCAAGAATTTTCATAACTTTCAAACAAAACAACATTTTGAAAAATTCAAGTGTAAAAAATAATAACTAAAACTAAGGTTGTTTTTTTTTCTAGACAATACTTTAAAGACACAAATGAATAAAGAATTACACAGAATCTGCACTCAAGCAAACTGCTCCACTTCAAAGTGAGAAAAGAAAATAGGGCAAACATTAAACTTTAAATATCTGTTGTAAAAACAAATGGCTGTCTCATCTGATAGAATGAAAGATTTTTACCACTCAGTTATTGCAGTGTACAATGGGTCACTGATACTACTAAAACCCATTTTCACAACCATTTCAGTCACCTTCTTTGCAATCCTTTTTGTCTTAATGGTGTTCCACAGAAACTATTTAAGTGTTCCTCTGGTGTGTGAGCCTGAGTTACCCGAGGGAACTTAATGCATTCAGTGCAGTATTCACCTGTGGGTGTCTAATAGTGTTGGTGGTACTGACTGAATATCTGTCACTATCTCCTCATGAAGCTCCACTTAAATATATTTACCGACAGCCGACATGCTGACGGGGTCCTGCACAACTCTTAAGGGCAGAAATATTCTGCAGATATAAAAGCACAGACCCTGGACCCTGAACAGACCCCATATACTCAATGAGCCCAATATGGCTCAATAAAGAAAAGAAATGCTTTGGGACACCGATCCAATACTTAGAATCAGATTGGGACAACCGTAATCCAGTTTGGCAAATAATTGGAGATTAACTGCAAAATTGAACATCTTTCCTCAACCTCAAGCATCTCTTCACACATACACAAACAAAGGGCAAAAGACACTGAGATTAGTGTATACCTCTTAGTCAAATAGAAACTGCTTCTCACCAACCAGAGAGACATTTTCAGAAAGTCTGTGTGAAAATTCCTGCATGTAATTGCTCTTCCTGGTTTTCTCATGTGTCTCGTCAAAGAGACGAGCATCAGTCAGGACGGACCTGAACTGTGTGGTCGTGCCTTCTAATGCATGGAACACAGCCCATGTGTTGTCATTTTGTTGTGGAGGATAAAAACCTCACCCACGTTTAGGTGTAATGGGAAACTATGCCTCCTGTCTTCTCATAAAAGGAAGACCCATAATAGCAGCGTGTTTGTGAGTGGCGTACTGTGTAACATTGTACATATGCACTTAAAGCGTAACCCGTAGTTATACTGCAGCGCTGACAATTTACTGTGGGTGGTTTTCTACACAAGAAGAGGAGGTGTATTTTAAGTCTGGACTGTGTTAATATGTTAAAGTTGATTGCAACGCATTTGTCAGCATGTGACAGGCAAACAGAGAACATTTACATCCTCTATCATTACCACAAGGATCTGTTGCAATGACATGAGTGTTCACAGGTTCTGAAGACATCATCAGCCACATGGTCTGAGTCAGTTTTTATCCAGAGTGCATGGAAGCCTGCTGTGGGACTGCGGTGCCAGTGTGGGCTCGGTGCTCTGAAATAGACACAGTTCTGCTGACCAACAACTGGTGGTCAGATTTTGAGGATGCAGCTGGAAGAATTACATCAGACCAGTTGTTCCAAAAAAGAGATACAGGGAGCGGTTCTGGTGAAGAATGGTCAGCCATGATGTTCAATGTTAAAACATACGATATGGGGTGGATTAGGGGCAAAATTTTCATTGAGCTAAGTGGCACCCTCACAAAACCACACAACAGGTCTGTTTTTTCTCTGCAGCTTCTGGAGTTGACAGTGTCTAACTGTCTGGCTGGTTTTGGCTTTCCAATTAGAATAACTTTTAGCTCAAAATCCCCCCGTCTAACATTCTGTGTTGTATTAGTTCTCACTGACCTTTGGCTACCAAGCATCTTTCTGTTGCTAGGTAGGAGGGTTTCTGAAGCAGTCTGGTGCACAACTGCTATTTTCTGTTAATGCTGAGGCTTTCAGTCTTTGAGTACTTTTTTCCAGTATGTGGTCAAATCCAGTGGTTCTATTTAAGTGGCATTTATACTAAAGAAAGAGTTGGTTCATGTGAGGAAAAGAATGATTGCTACTTGTCTTTTTAGGTGGATTAGTGCAGTGTTTAATGAACGAGTTGATGCAGAATTTTTATTACTACTGGTCTGGCCTTGTTTTTTGACACACTGAGTTATTGCACTGAGTAGATTACACATCTCTGTTAGACCTGTCAAAATCATTACATCATTCTGTACGGCAGATCTTTCAAAGATAGTTGTAATAATTGGTGCATAATAAATACTTACCTGTATGAAAACAACTTGGTGAAAATAGTTCTAATGTCATATATCTTGTGCTTTTGCTGTGGACATGACATACCTACGTCATATAGTTTTTGTTTAGAAAGTTTGAAATTAAAACAGATATACACCACCTGGATTTAAGAAAGCAAATGATCTGGAGGTGCTACAATTAATCATGTCTAGTTTAGCAATGTTATGAGTTTTTTCCTCCTTGATGCCACAGGAATATCCTAAGAGGACAATTGCAGGATTCATTGAGATTAAAGCCTGGGTCATCAGTTTCACACATGGATTAGCCACACAGCACTTCAACCAATTGACAATCTTTGGGATGTGCTAGAAAGCAATCTGACTCCCTTCATCAACACAAGATCTTGGAGATAAAATAGTGTAACTCTGGATGGAAATGAATGTTATGACATTATGTAAGCTTATCTAAACTATGTTGCTGCAAAAGCGTGCTGTAATCAAAGCCAAAGGTGTTTTAAAACACTTTTAAAACAATTTTGTAGCCACATTTGGCCAGTTATTCATTATGTTTTTATTAGTGTATCCACATTTGAATTCAATCATAGCTCTAAGTTAAAGTAATGACATACTGTTAGTAACCGCAGAATCATGATAATAATGCTTTTTGTAGACTGACTGGAAACCTCTTGACTGACCTCTCGGGGCTTGAACACTTTTGGAAGGAGAGAAAAGTAGAAATAAGGAGTCTCCAAAGACTAAAAATTATACTTGTTTGTGATTAATTATCTTTATTTCTCAGAAATTGTTTGTCATTAGCTTTGTTCAGTCAAATTAGCTGTCTAATTCCTTGGTGTACACAGAGGAAGATGATATTTTATGCTGCCATGTTACCTGTTGTCCAATCACTACTTTTGACATTGAATCCGTTCTTTCAGTTCTTTTTTTCCCCTAAAATTAACTTTCCAAGTACTTAATTAAGAAGCTGTGTTTGGGAATTGTGAGATAGTTTGCCTGATATATACAATGTAACTATACCTGGACAGTGGTTAATGACAGAAACCTGTCTGTTGGGCCTCTCTGTTTAGTGTCAGGCCTCAAACAAACGTGGAGATTAAATCTTTTAGCACAGTTTATGTTTTACCCACCGCAATTTCTTTGGGTGTGCAGCTGTGTGCAGTCAATTCAGTAAAGCATTAGTGAGATAACGAAATGGCCTTGGTCTGTATGAGTGTGTACGTGTGAGAAAATGTGTTTTATATACACACAGGTGACCTCTTACTCTGCTTTCTGTGTATTTCAGTTGATAGCACGTTTAAAAAACGAGGTCCTGGTACTCAAGGAAGAGCTGGCAATGGTGACAGGAGAGCAGAGAGATGAGAAGCTATCTGCAGAGGAGATCTGGAAGTATGCTCCCTCTTTTTGTTTACTTTATCATCCTTTCAATCCTGTCATAAGTACCACTACTCTACTGTAACAAAGATGTTCATGTTTGTGATGCGATCACTGGATGTACAGATCTGGTAAAGTCTGAGTCTATTTAGATTGTTTAAATGTAAAATTCCATTTGTTTAGCTTTTTATTGGATGGGGCTAAAGTAATTAGTGTTTTGTTTACAGTAGTCAGCAGTCAGAGTGCTCTCAGTTTGGAGAATCTGGGAGGAATTCTAACAGGGGAGATGTGTTAACTGCTGCTAAGAATGGGGCGACACAAATATGAGTTTTCTCCATTTAAAACAATTCAAACCTAAAAAAATATAATGAATATTACACCAATTCAGGTTTGCACTATTTTCCAAACCAAATAACCTGTCTGTAGTTGTGTCTCTTTGCATGCACACTAATCATCTTTTAAACCTCTGCAAAGTAATGCCAAGCTATTCAACAAGTCTGGCACAACTCCTGACTGACTCCTCAGCTGTAAGCAACAGGACCGGGCCACCGTGCATGCAGTGTCGCTGGGCAACGCCGACTTTTGTCAGTTGAGAAATTTGTGATAAAGTTTGAAACAACTGTTTGATTCAAGAGTGATGAGGACAAACTAAAGCATTCCCTTGAACTGATATGAAATATTTGAAGTTGGAGTGATTTCAGATGATGAAAATTTGCTCCTCTGTGACCCCTGATCTGAGCTGCAGTTACATTATCTCCATCTTCAGAATTCCTCCATGATTTTCCAAACTGAGAGCACTCTGACTGCTGGTAAGACACTGACTGCATCCCCCTTTTGCCACAGAATCATGATGTGTGTGTAGTTCTGTGTTGGGCCCTCTGTGGTAGAGCAGAGAGCAGAATTTTTTTTCAATGACTGATTTGTCTTTGTACTGGTCAAACCTGCAGATACTTGAGCAAATAGGTCTTATGATTTACAAGCAGTTAGGGTTTACCTAAAGTACCAACATAACTTGTGGCGATGGCGATCGTCATCATTGCTGAGTTGAACCCTAAGTTACTGAGTCAAACCAGATCTAATCAAATGGTAAAGAGACTCAGTCAGTCAGTGTCTGAGTTCAGGACAAAGGTTTCATATAGAACTTGGCAGATTACCTTCCAGAGCTGATGTGTTTCCCTTTGCCTTGGCCCCCTCAGTTTGCCTTTTCATTATTTCCGCTCTACCCGGGTGATTATCCCCGATTTCCCCCCGTTTGTGTTCCAACTCACACTGGGAACCTTTTATGATGTCTCTTGTGACCACATTCAATGTCCGTGCTGACTGTTTTGTTTTCTGCTTCTTCTTCATCTTATGCCTTGACTCAGCCCATGTGCTGATTGATTGCACATATCATGGTTTAGTTGTTCCAAAACTGCAGAAATCCACGAGTATGCTTTTGTTTTAGTGTGTGTGTTTTTGAAGAAGACTTTCAAGCAGCCCTTTAAAAGACTCAGCATCGCTCCCACACTCTATAAACTACTGCAAAATGAAATCGTTTTTTTTTTTTCATGCAGAGTTAGCTGTTTACAGTTGCTTGATAACAGATCACCTCACACTTTGGAGCAGCTTTTTTCGGAAAGTATCAGATGCTGGTGTTTTATTTCCCTGCAGAATATTCTACAAGGCATCAAAGAGAGTTCCTCTGAGTCAAACTTTGTATCACAAGACCATTGATGTCTCGTGAGCCCCTGAAACCAAACCACCGCGTTTGTTTTAAGTCCTCCATCATGTAAACCTAGTGTGTTTTTGTGTTAAACGTGTAACAGAAAGCAAACCACACACTGTCGTGCCAACACTGGATCCATCTGGATGGTTGCCTTCTCGTCTTTTCCAGTGGCACTTCCAGATCTCAGGGACCAGTGTTTGGACTATCATTTAGAGATAGTTTATCAACAGGCCGGCCCAGTGGAGCTGACACACACATTTAAGTAAATAGTTTTCTTTGACCAGACCCACACTTTTAAACCACTCAAATATAGATCTCAACTGATTGAGTGCCTTGTGAGCTGATGTGATGGTGGGTCATAACATGGAATGTTTCATTCTGGTTGTTATTAAGTTTTTGTGTATTTTCATGGCTGTGTTTTTAGGTTGGAAGAGTTACTCAAAGCTTTCCTAAATGACCCTGATCCAGATGTGACACTGTCACTGGGACCAGACATGAGAAAAATTCAGCACTGTTTTTCCCTGCTGAAGGTAAAGTATTCAAAGCTGCCTCAGTGTGTACAGTATCCGCCTGCATGATTTCCATGTATAAGCCGCTATTTGTTCAGGATTGTTTTATCCATCCATCATTCCCTGCTGTTTGTTTTTGTCTCTCCTCTCCACAACAAAACTCATATGCTATCACCATGCTACAGTGACGTCAAAGGAAATTTTCAGTTCTGGTTGTTTCATTCAAACTTAAGGATTAATTCTGCTGATCAGATTTTGTCTTCACTAATAAAGGCACAGATTAGAGTAAGTACACAGAACAAATGTGATCACTGAGTTGTCAGAACTGATCCTTTTTCTTCTTCCAGCAGCCCAGCATTGACCAAATGACCGATCACTCCTTTAGAATAGCTCCCCCTACTGTAATTTCCTGAGAAGTGTTTTGGTTTTCAATTAACTAGTTTCTCTTAAATATAGTTAAAACTTCTGTAGAAGACTACTGTCTAATCAACTTGATAGATATATCCTGAGCAAAAGCCTTGAGCTACCCCTTATTTCTTTATGTTTTGCCTGGAAAACAAGAAATAGATGCAGTGATTTTTTTTTTAATCATGTGCTAACATAATTGGAAATACAGTATGTGAAGTAAAAACAGAGTTTGTACAAGCTTGAAAGTCAATATTTGGTCTGAGCACCTTTATTCTCCATCACAGCCTGAACCCTCTCAGACAAGCTTTCTATAATTTCTTTAAGGAGTCTTCAGGAATAGTTCTCCAGACTTCTTGAAGGACATCCCAAAGCTCTTCTTTGGATGTCGGCTGCCTTTTGTTCAGCTTCAGTTATGTTGAGCTCCGGGCTCTGGGGAGGATTCATCCCTCCATCAGACCTGTTGCCACTTCTTGTGTCCTTTGGCACAGCTCAGCCTTTTCTCCCTGTTTCCCTTCCTTAAGAACGGCTTCTTGACAGCCAACCTTCCATGGAGCCCATTTCTGATGAGGCTTGGGCCAACAGCAGATGGATCAGCTGAAGGTCCAGATGCATCTCTCAGCTCCTGTGTCAGGTCTTTGCTGGATTTTTTCCTCCTTCTTAAGGACATCACTTTCAGATCCTGTTCATCTGCTGTAGATAGTGTTTTAGGCCCGACTCTTCTTTTTTTGTCCTCCACTTGTCCAGTTTCCTTAAAATGATTTAAGGACACACTGCACACCATGCTGAAATATGCCAAGTTTCTCAGCTAATAGCTCTTTGGGAATCACCTTGTTGGTGTAAATACTATTTTATGACTGTCAAACTGTGTTATTTTTGGAAAAGAAAAACTCTGAAAGACCTTCCGAAAGCCTGGAGAACTATTGCTCAAAATCCCTTAAAAGATTACAAGAAAGTCTGGCTGTTTGGAAGCAAAATCAAAAAAAAGAAAATAGGAGTGTTTCAATACTTTCAAAGTTTTGTAATTTTATCCCCCTTTATTCTCAAAGATATGTGGTAATTTGTCATAAATATGAACTTATCCTCAGGCCTAACTAACACTGAAAGTTGAACGTGTCCAAGTGGTGCAGATTTTCCCCACAGCCTGATTTCTCTCTCTGTGTACTTGGTGTCTTGCGGCCATCTGTCATCTAATTAGATGTTGGGTGTAATGTTGACAAGCCATTCTTCATGCATGTGTTTAAACAAGAGCTTCTCAAGAATTTGCATTAAGAATAAAAGTTATTCCTCTTTAATACCAGAGATGATCCATTTGAAGCAATGGTAGTTATATAGTTCATGCAATGCTGAACATATGGTAAAAGTAATGTTGATGTACACATCTATTATGAATTGTGTAGGACAGAATGAGATTTTTATGTACAAATCGTGGTAAAACAATTATTAAATACTTAATGTGTCTCATTAAATGGGTAGAGAATGAATTCACTTTCATTGCATGCAATATGTTTCAACTAATGTTCTGATAGAAGTACCTGTCAGGCTGAGCCGCTTTTTCATGTTTGTGTTTTCAGTGTATTTTCATTGGATCTGGACATAGTTTTGGTAGAAAACATAATTTCTTAAAAATTTTTGTTTCTGCAGAAAGTCAGATTAGTCAAACAGGAGCGATTGCCCCAATGCTGCTGATAGCCAAAAGGAAAACACTGCAGGGTTCACCCAGTTTCTGGGCTCTGGTGTGGTTGAAGTCAGAGCTTCCACCAGATGCAGTTCCAGATCCCACTTGAATGTCTGTTTATATCGTCTTTAGCTTGTTATGATCCTCAAATCCATCTTCTGTTCAGTTTACATTCCTACGAGCATCACCCCAGTCACACTTCAGCGATCCTGCAGGAATTTGTCTGCTTTGAATTTGACTTGTTTCTTTTTTGTTTTCTCCTCAATGCTCAGCATTCAGCTTGTCGTGTTTCAGGGTGATGTTCTAACACATGCAGATGAGCAGTTTTCTCTTTTTATGGAATGTTAACTTCAATCTGCAGCGTGACCTCAATGATAAGTTACATTAGTTAATTTTTAACCAAGGGAACCACAGACCAATGCTTCTTAAGTGTACTTACATACACAGTACACCCCCATGTCTCTTTGAGACATACCTCAGGCCACCTGCATTGCCATATCAATTACAACAACATTTATATTATCAGCAGCTGATTTGGACAAAAAAGAAACCTCTTTAATAACTTAACATTACTTTCTGGTCTTTTTTTACAGATGATGATTTTGAGCAAACAAGGAGGAAGAAACGGTTGCAGGAAACAGTCACCAACAGTAACAGTGAAAGAAGAGGACATTCAGGTCAACCACGTCAGTGCAGCAGAAGTGACCAAATTGAAGGACATGCTCAGGCAACGTGATAATGAGATCAGTATCCTTTGACATGGTGCAGCCAGCTTTGTTTAGCTCCTTAGTTTGTTTCTTGAAATCATTAACAACCATGATGGTAGGATTTGTGTGAATGACACCACAGGAGGTCAAATGCTTTTGGAAGCCTCTTAGAGAAATATCTGTGAATCTTCACAGAGAGAGATACTCTCTTACAGAGGCATCTACCTGACCCAAAGGCTGGGTACATGGTTCACGCCTCTGAAACTCTGCAGATGCACACAGTCTGTATATATATATATATATATATATATATATATATATATATTTCTTTTTTTATTATATATATGATTTTTCCATAGTACTGTGCAAATTTCTTGAGCCATTTCCTTATATGGAGCCTGGAAAATGTAGTTTTCTGCTAAGCTGTCTGTCATGTGTCCACACAGCACTGATGCATCCTTTGAGTTTGGGGCCTTGTTTGTGCTGAAAGGATTCATGGGTCAGCGTTTAGTGGCTTAATAAACAAAAAACACATTCCTCAGAAAACGCTCAGGTACAAGGACTGAAAATGTGGGGGAAAAGCTACAAATGTCCAAGGAAAAAAAAAAAAACAAGCCTCAGAAAGCATGGAGAATTATTGCTCAAGACAACTTTAAAACAATACAGTAAAGCAAAATGTAGAATAAATAAAAAATTAGGGGTGGCTGAAGTCTTTTTCACATTAATTAAAGTGTACATAATCTTTCAGACGAGCTTTGTGTGGAAGTGGTGTACCCCACTGTCAGGCCTATGGCTACGTCTCATATTATGCTCTAAAGTGTGCGGATCCTATTATTTTTTTCAATGATTGATTTGTGCCTAAAACCTTTGACACCAAATAGTTTCAAGAGTTACACTTAGAGGCAAGTTAACTGTTGCAGTGAACATACTGGCATCTTCAACCTGTTTTGGGATAGGCTTGAATGATTTGTTACGCAGAGCCACCTGAAAAGTCCCATGTAGTCTCAGGGAAAAGGAAAGCACTCTCACAAAATACTGCTTTACTGGATGATGATCACCGTCATGAGTTAACTTGAACATTAAACTTGAGCAATGAAGCAGAACCAGTCTGTGAATACTAGCCACCTCTGTTGACTCTACTGTAGCTTCCAGTATAGGATGCTGACTGGTCCAGAATGGTCCAAAACTTGATTTTCTTGAGTTTGGAACCATGTAAGAACTTTGCTTTGGTCTGTTGTTTGATTTACTTCACATGTAAGGATGGATGCACAAGTATGAATGCTGTGAAGTTCTTGTTAACAACAGATAACTTGGATTTACATCATTGTAGCAGTGTCTTGTTTGACCGCACCTGCAGTTCCTTCTGATCCGAATATAAAGCAGAAAAAATGTGTTAACACCACAGTGTTAATGTCCTCTACAGCTGACATCAGAGTAAGAGAGAATGATGCATGAAGAAATAACAGTCCAAATCAGGAGGTAATAGGGGGTAAATTAAGTAAGATAAATTGAGTAGGTTAACTTTTTTGTTTATATACTACCTTGTGATTTAACCACACTCTCTGTTATTAGAAAAAACTACATGAGGAGAGGGGTCTTTAAGGGAACTTTGGCTGTGTTATTGCATGGCTGAATTACTGCACTTCTTTATACATACAAATAATGAAATAGAAGCAGTCTTACATTCGTCTCCAAAGAACCACTAAAACACAAGGTATCTTATTTCAATATGTGCGCACAGATATATCTTCATGTAATAGCTGTTGTTAATGATAAATACTTCTGATTGTAATTATGGTATTTGTGTTTGAATATGATATTCATAATGGCTTTTAATGGGATTATTCTTCACTCAGGCCATCTCGCTGTGGCTTGTCATGAAATCACAGTAACTTAGTTGGAAAATTGAGATATCTGCTTGATTATTTCACCAGCAAAACCTCAGCTCTCCATAATAGATCAAATATTATCATACAAATATTTCACTCTAGTATTTCTTGGATCAAATGTATGTGTATGTATAGTTTCCCTCTCAAACTGTCACACACTGGATTTCATGTCATGCAAATGTATTTGCCAAAATTACCACTGTGCGTGTAAAAGGAACATATTTCCTTTAGGAATGCACACACACACACACACACACACGCACACTCACACTCCTGACCATGTTGCCTTCGAGTTCTTTCATTGGGAAGTTTGTATACATAGTTGCAGTAGCCTGAACTGCCAGTCCTTCACTTGTGGTGGTCTGTCTGTAGTATGTAGCATTATAACCTGGGCTGACCAAGCCTATAGTTCTGATATAATGTCCAATCACATTTCTCATGACCATATAAAGCAATGTAGATCTACCAGCAAATCACTGTGTTGTCCATTCAAGTGTTCCACACCCTCAACTCAGCTCTGCTGAAACTGGGTGCCACTGGTGCATGTGTTGCAGGCTCACTGTTCCCACACTGCCACGAGTCGTCACAGGGATGATTACTGGAAAGTTGCCTGTAAAAAAAAAATAGTGTATCCCAACGCAGTACCCCAGTGTGTTTCCAAGCATGGCTAACTCTGCATGGGACTCATAGCACCTGGTAACGCTTAGCTTGCTGCTGGTGGGATGATGCATCAACTAATAACATAAGGATGGAGCAATAAAGAAAAAGGAACAAACAGACGTGAAGGGATTTACATAGCATACGCATGAGTAAATGCCAGGTAGCATTTAGACTTGCACAGATTTTTGCCACTGTAATAAAAAGTTGTTCTGTTGGTCTCTACACGGCCAGTTAAGGATAGATTCATCTTATCCCTCCATGTGAGACCTCAGACATTTTCAGCCATATTTGCCACAAAGAGTTTAGGTGTGACCAGTTCTTTCACCCATAGTTTACTGAAACTTCACTTCAGAAAGAAAAGCCTCTAACTTCTCCTCATAGATACCAGGATTGATCCTCTTTCTATAACAATATCTCATTTATTACCCATTTTGAAATTTTGCTACTGCTGATTTTAACCCATGATCCCACACAACTGCTAACACACTGGTTAGTACATAAATCAGTATGCGGCTCAGTAAGTATACAGGAGCAATAACAGAGTCAGATACTACAAGCATTTACGGTTAGGTATCTTGAACAGCAAGTAACTCCAATTCCGGATGCATACTTTGATTCAGTCCAAAGCCACAAGCTATGACATTCAGCTATTATGCTACTCACAAAAATAAAAGGTTATATAAGAATTAATAAAGTCAAGCTGGAAACATAAATTATCAGCATAAACACAGCCTGAGGAAAGAAACTGCTCCTCAGTCTGCGGATACTTTAGTACCGCGTGCCAGATGGCAGCACAGTGAACAGACTGCGGCTGAGTGGGTTTTTTGACTTTTAGTATCCTTTCGGCTCTGTGCAGACAACTCACCTCACTGATTTCACTGATGCTCAATAGATGGGTACCGAGTGGTTTTAAATCACCCACTGCGGAGGCTTCCTGTCTTGAACCGTCACGTCCCTTGATAGGTTTGGATGTTTGTAGTTAGGATGCTTTATGCTGGTTCTCTGTTTAAGTTTGCAAGCCTTTTTCAGCTTTCTTAGATGTTCTTCGGAAGTTCGAATATTTCTAACTTTTCTTTACCAAGATGAAGATGTGAGATGACAACGACAAGTTCTCTGTAATGTTGATTCCCAGGAACATAAAACTGTTCACCTGCTTGGCTCCTCTCAGTATGCAGAAAGGGGTTGTATCTATGATACCTTTTGTTTAGAATTAACAGTTAGCTCAAGATTAACTGCAGGATCGCTAATCCACCTGAAAAGAATCCTCATAGTTTCCTGTAATGATATTTCGTGTTCACAGCAAAGCTCGTAGTAGTCTTCACGCTCGAAATCATGGATGTGCAAAGTGATCAGGAGGGGGCTGAACACACATCCCTGAGGGTCTCTGGTGTTGAGCAACAGATTGGAAGAAGTATTATTGCCAGTTTGAACTGTCTGAGATCCATTTGTGAGGAAATCCAACATCCACTGGATGCTCAAATCCTGAGAGTTTAGTTTATTAATAGTGTAAAAACAGTGTGAAAAGCAGCGGAGATGGCTTCCTCTGTGAATATGTCCACAGATGGTCCAGGCTGGCCCTGTTGTAGTCTGTGCTGTACCGCAGAACCAGCTTCTTGAAGCATTTTGTCAGGAAGGAGTGAGTGCCCATTGGCTGATAATCATTTCGACAACAGGTGCATGCTCGACTTGGAGGGACGTGTTAGAAATGTCCAGAAAAACACATGTTAACTGACTGCTACATGTTTTTAGCATAGAGCCAGAGATGTTACCAGGCCCTGCAGTTTTACTCATATTCACTCAGCAGGACTTTGAGATTGATTCATGCAGCAGTGCACAGGATTTAGGGTTTACTTAAAGAGTGTGTACGTACCACAAGACAAGAAGAAAGCTACTGAATTTTACAACTAAGGTGAAACATGAGGGTAAAAGATTGCCTGAGAGCAATGATCTGGGGATATAAGTGGAAAAAAATTTCAAAGTATTGAAGTATTCCCAATGGGCATATTATTCAGTTTTATTTTCTCTTAGTGCACATGTGTTGATTGTATCCAAAAAGGATTTGGCTAATGTTAGTGATAACTTGCAGAATTTATCACTTTGCGCATTTTATGGTATTCGTAAGTTTTCCTGGATTCCCCTAACAACTGCAGCCATTGTTCAATTTTACATCAAGGAGTTATTGCTTGAGTTTCAACACTGTCTAAAAGAACTATAAAATTTACAGCTCAAAGATTGTCTCCCTAAAAAAAAATGTATAAGAAATCTCTGGAGGTGGTTTGGCTCTCTTTTCCAGGGAGACGGATTTTAGTTATGCAGTGAATTATGTGGAGATTCAGCAGATGTATTGGCTTAAAATTGGTCAAAGACATTTGTTTTCCCTTGATAATGCATGCTTTCACACAGCACCGCCAGCAGATTAAGATTTTCTGATTTACTGCCATACAGAAAATCAGGATAGCATGGAAAGCATATTTTTGTCGTGTCGTTTTAACCTCTGAGAAGGTTAATCTTTGCTGACATTTCAATGTGTTGTTTGATAACTGCATACTGATGGGTCAATTGATGTATAATTAGCATCACTAACCCTGCTATGGTGCTCATGATTATGAAAATCTCTCTGGCAGTCAAATCAGATCTATGAGGTCTTTCATTGTTTTCTGACAATTAATTGTTGCTTTGTCAGTCATCTGTGTAGCAGATTGGGTTTTGTGATTATTAAAAAGATAATGCAAACCAGTTCTGTGAAACACAGATGCAGGCAAGAGATCAGGTTCTTCTGTCAGCTGCAGACTGCTTGTGCATGTGTACAAGGGAGAGCTGATTGAATGAAATTGCCAAAATTGGAGCATGATCGGATCGAAAATGTTCATTATACTGTTTACGAGGAAAGATTGCTTTGCTTGTAACCCCTCTCATCAAAGAGTTTGGGGTTTACAGAAAAGATGACACTCGCGTTGGCATGTCTTTCAAGTTTATTCGACAACTGGCTTCAGTCTCACTTTTTCCAAATCCCTATCCTCCGCATATTTTCAGACGAATACTTGTGTGACCCTGATCTCTGATCTGTTTTATATCCTAAACAATTGTGGTGTTTTTGTTGGAAATAATATAGAATGTAGAGATGTAAAAGTTTTGGCCTCGTTGATTTCTCATTATTTACCCAGCCTTCACTTCATAAGTTTTTTTTTGTCATGTTTTACATGTTGTGCTTGAACTTCTGTGTGGCCACTTGCTCTTACTGACCAAAGGTAATTGGTTACCGCTCATGTTTCATAGACTTGAAATGATCTTGTGTTTAAGTTGACAGCCTTGGCCTATGAAATACCAGAGCTATTGTAAGAAGAGCGATTTTCTCTTCTAACAGAATGTTAAAGCCTGCAATTGCATACAACTTTGACTGTTTGTCTTTAAAAAAAGGTTATGTACTTTTTTAAATGATGAAGGTTTGGGTGCTTTAAAAAGATAGTTTTGTTTAGCTTAAGCTCAAGAAAAAAGCTGCAGTTATGAAACACAATATTGCCAAATTTGACAAATTGTAGGTAACAGTAAAGAAAATTTAATAGCGTAAATTAGGAATCCACCTCCAAAGGAGATTCCAACAGCAAAGTTGTTGGCCTGCATTGCTCTCACCACTCACAGAATGAAGGATTGTAGGTAGTTCTCCAAAGAGCTGTGCATAGTTCTCAGAGATTTTGTTACACAACAGTCAAATGTTAATTGGTTTATAGTTATCTTAAACTGTAAGTGAGATGATCACAACAGATATTAACACAAAGAAGAAAAAAGAACCTCATTATTTCACTTGAGTTGAACTGCACTATAAAGCAGATATCTGTTGACTCACTTTTGTCTTTGTGCCACAGAATAACGCTAAAAGACAAGCAACTGTACTACAACATCTCAGACTGCTCCACAAATTTTTGAGATTGCCACCAAGTGGCAGCAAATGCTGTAACAGGTAGATACATAACTGAAGCACCAACTGGGTGCATACATGCTACCACGAATGGACTCTAACCCAGCCAGCCCATAATGACATATCATATATCACTATCACTATTAAAACTTTGATATTTTGCACTATTGAAAGTCACTGGTTCATGGCAGTTATCATCGGGGAACCATCTTTATTACAATTAATTATCATCTTAATTTTTTCGTTGGATGCCTCTATTAGCTGGACAACAGAATTTGTCAGTGCCTTCTAAAACAGAAATAGTTTTTGGATCCTCTGCTAAAAATCAACTTTTAAACTTAAGTAACTTGTCTTTAAGGGTTTTTTCAAGGCATATCATAAACAAAATGTAACAATGTTACGGCGGAGGATTTCTGATTTGAATATCCGGAAAACCAGCTACATCCTCAGAAAGGCCAGATCAGATAATCTACTTTTGTCAGGAAGCAATACTTACTGCTTGCAGGGTCGAGCTGTACAATTCATTTACATGCGCTTAGAGAAATTCATGAAACAAGAAGCTAAGAGACTACTAGGAGAAGTTAGCACAAACTAGATGGAAAAGACTTGGCAAGACCAAGTCAGAAGTCAAGACTCCCCGCCAGCCAGGAGAGCTGCAGGAACCCTGAGCTGGTGGAGAAACTGACCGACTTAGGTTAGCTTAGGCTTCCAAGAGCTCGGAAGCCACGAGCTCTGCTGAGAAACAGCCAGAAGGCTGAGAGCTCAGGAGCCAGCCCCACTGGCTGTCAGGTCAAATGAAAGCTAATTGGGATATCTCCTACCAGCTCTTGTCCTCAGAACTGTGGGAGCCCGGTTCAAGGCCAGCTGGCTCTCCAGAGTGCTTGGCCAGGAGCTCAAGTGAATGAGAGTAACCACTGGTGCAGTGAACCAGTTAAGCCAGTTCTAAGTTGAAAGAGTGGCTCCCACAGCACTGGAGATCCAGGTTTGTTTGTGATCTTGGTTTGTTCCCAATTTCCCGGCATAACATTAACAGAGTCAGCGTAAACAAGGAATACCAATGTCAGTTGCTGGCAGGTAGAGATATAGGTGGGGTAAATCATCATATTCATAGATCCCAATTCACTGAATGAGGAAAAAAAGCAGCCAGCACCAAGCCGTCTTAAGACTACAAGAGACTTTTTTCTTCTTCATTATCTTTTTCTTATCTCTTATGGCAAAAACGTTCAAATAAACTGTTTTAAGAACCCCACAAGATTTTAAAGGGATTAATAAATGTTGGAGGTGGATTTTAAGGCGTGGTTTGATTTAGACTTAGTTAGCATGAGGAAATTATCATGAACTATGGATTATCATCAATTATTTAATGGAATGATCACAACCACGATTAAATCTTCTGGTAGGAAACAAAAAGGGGTCAGTCAGAACTTCTTGATCTAAGCCAAAGATTCATTGTGATCCTTTGTCTTGGCTAAGAACAAAACCAAGTAAAAGTTCCAGCTCCAAATGTTTGTACTCGCTTTCCAGAAAACTGTCATTCTCATCCTGCATCTCAAGAGTAAGAAAAGCAAGTCTTAGTTAAAGTTTTCATCACTTACATATTGTGGTACATTGAAATTAGGGCAATTTGTGGCATTTTTGCCAGCAGCTAATTTTAAAGACATTTTCTTTATTTCCTGTGATGTCATTGGACACGCTAATAGAGAAAGACGAGACAGATGAGGAGAGCACATCATGAGTGAGTCTGACCACAGCATTTTGAGCACATGGCATGTGAAGCAGCCCACGGATCTCACGTGCAACCCTCTGAAGAAATTTTCATCAGCTACTTGAGTTCTGTGGACACCATAAAGAAAGATATCAGATGCCAGAGAGCTCAATAATGGAAAAACCTGCTGAACAGCAGTTTGAAGAAATTACTTGTATGAAACAGACACATTTTTCAGTAAGACTTCTGTAGGTCTTCTGTAGGTCATTTGGAATTGTGTTAGCTTTAGATTTGGACAGAACGGTTGGTTGGTTTACTTGGAATTTGTGTTTGTTGATGTGGTCTTTTTTTATGTTATTGTTTCCACCGACAGGGACATAAATGATCTTCTGGCGTTCTTTCAGAAAACCCTCCACACTATCCAAAAGAATGACATTTTTGACATTTTCAATTTTATTTTACCTTGAACCCAAATTATATGATTATAATGAAAGTTGCAATCTTGGTCACAATGATGTCTTCTAATGAATTTCCCCCATTTGGGGATGAATAGAGTATTTTTCTATTATATTATATTCTAATCTCACATTATTAAAATGCATGAATTAGTGACTAATGTGTTATGTGACTTTAAATTGGGGACTGTGATCGAACACATTTCCATTAACAAAGCAGAGGTTACATGATGATTTAATGATTTATTTATGTTAAACTAAAAGTTAGACTTTTTTCACAAACATACAGTAGTAATAGTAATAAATCTAAACTGTTACCCACTTTTTTAAATGACTAATGTGCTTTGATTTATTTATTTCTGTTAACATGTTTCAAGCATTCTTAGTCACATCCAAGATATGCTCATCATGTTGGTCTTTATGCGTTCCCAGTTCACACAACGTTCCTTCTGTCAGCAGGAAAAAGCTATCACTGCTCGCACTGTCTTCTCCTTTCACACTGGTATAAAAACACAGCAGCGAGCTCCTGTTATACAATAAAAAACCCTCGACAAGTCTGTAAGCAGGTGTCAATTCGATAATCAAATTTGAAAGTGCTGACCAAAATGCGCTCAGCTGCATTATTATTAGATAATAATTGAGGCCAGCTGAACACAGTCTGAGTCAAGAGCTGAACTTACGCAAAAAGGTTTCAGTTGAGCTGCAGGCGGTGCATGAGGCAGAGGAAACATTTCAAGTAGATTTTCTCAATTCATAGGGACATTAGAATTATGTGCAGGATCTGGGCTGAAAGTGTCTGTATTTCAGCTTCTTCTCGTATCCATTCGGTTAGTCAGTCACGCTTCCTGACACATCTACACTTGGACTCAAATAGACAAGCACATTTGTACATGCAAGCTCACAAGAGGGAGAAGATCTTGTGGAATCTTGGCAGAATCTCTGCAGCCCTTCTGGCTCCTCTTCTCTTCACTGATTCATCCCAGACCATGACACCTTCCCAAGCCTCTGAGGTCAGATGCTGAACACATGTCAGCACTCATGTCAGCACTCAGATTTGGGAAGTCACTGTGCATGCTACCCTCTTTTTGAATATTGTGATTTGCGAGCTTTATATGAAGACAATGAAGTCCAGAATGAATTTTTTTGGAATATCATTATATCCTGAAAAGTGTCTCGAGAGCTTTTTAGGTTGCTATTTCTGCATGAACATCTTACCACCTACATCACTTGAAATAAGATTCTTCAATATTAATCTGGTGTTTAGTGAAAGATCTAATTTGTACTCTCCAAAGGTAAAAGCTACAAACCTTAACTTGGAGCTACAGGTATCCTTGTAAAGATATTGAAGAAGGAGAAAAAAAGGGCAGATGATGCTGCTGCTCTGTTTGCTAACCACACCAATACCCAAAGTTTGTCTTCCCAGACAGCATCAAGTGTGTCCACAGTGTCACGGCTGAGGGAGGGAAATGTCGACACTTTTCCAGCAGATCATGGCGAAGAAGCATTTCTAATCCCACAGTTGAGAGAAGGAAATGTGGACACATTTCCCACAAAGCATGGAACACAAGCTTTTACGATGGCTCAGTTGAGAGAGGGAACCATGAACACCTTTGCAGTGGACCACAGAGTAAGAGTGCCCACAATACCACAGTTTAGAGAAGGAAATGTCGACATCTTTTCAGCAGGCAATGGAGGACGAGCATCCACAATACCACAGTTAAAAGAGGGAAATGTGGATGCCTCTCCAATGAACCACGGAGGACTCGTATCCACAACACCATTGTTAAGAGAAGGAAACATGGACACCCTTCCAACAGACCATGGAGGACGAGTCATACAGTACTTAAAAGGAGGTATTTCAACATTCTATTTTTTCCCTTTTTATCAAGCACTTTTGAAAGACGCATTAATTGCTAAAAGTTGTTTAAAGTTTGCTAGTGTGCTGAGATGGACTAAAGACTCATAATTTGAATGTGTATCTTCATCATTATTTTGCACAAGACCTTTCAAGCATTGGTACTCCAACTTAAACCTAATTAAACCAAAGCACAAAGAGTGCAGTTTGCTAAGTAACATCTGTGACATCCAGTGAAGGAGGTTGTTGAGTTTTATATATTATTGAGTTTATTAATAGATTATCATTGAGATAGATAAAGTTTGCTACCAAACATTGGATGTGGGTTCCACACCGTAGGAATTAAAAGAACTGTGTGAATTTGATTACATTTTCACAGATGTTGACCCTGTGAAATGTGACAGTCACAGTTATGAGCTGTAAGAAGTGATAATTTCATGATAAATTGGGTGCTAAGTCTTCAGACAGGTGATCTGGGTCAGTTGGAATGTGGGCAGCTTTTTGCGGTCATGCAGATTTTCAATGCGCCAGTTATTCCAAAATGTGGACCATAGCAAATTCTTGATTTCTGGGTTTCACTAAGTGGGGAAGAATATGGCATCATGTGATATTTATTTTTACAATCAGTAGGATTGCATGCATTAAAAAAGTTTTCTGTGGGTGATCTGCTCAAGTGGCCCGATCTAGTCATGTCAGCAATGCAACATTAGACAGAGCAGTATGTTAAAGCTGTAATTTGGTGCTGATGAAAAGCTGATGAGTTTAAAACCTGTAATGCTTACTGGAACATGAAGCAGAGACCAAGGGCCAAGAATGTTGAGTGTAAACACGAGAGGCACGATTCAGGCCTGATGGGGATTTGAAAACCTGGACCCACAGTATGTGAAAATACAATAGTTTTGGTTAGAGACAGCATCTGCTAATGCCTCATTTATTTACTGTCATCAGTTCCAATACAATAGCATACACTGTATATAAATATAGATCTAATTAAGTAGCATCCTGGTCTGTCTTACGTGCTTGTCTTGATTTTAAGATCATCAGGTGCAGTTGATCAGATAATCTCCCTGCAGTTTTGGCATGGCAATGTAGATTATTATCTAAACCTCTGAAGCCAAGGATGACCCAAAATAGCAGTGTTCAGTTGCAGACTTCAGAAGGCAGCTATTCTTTGATTGTCAGTACCCCTTTTTTAGGCACGCATTTGGTTGAAATGTAACAGTAATGCTTAGGTTGCTGACAGTCAGACCAGTCAAGCTTCTGTGCTCCGAGCCAGCGGCAGCATTTATTTGGCTTTTTCTGTTTAACTTTGGATAAGCGAAGCCTCAAGTGTGATGATAAACCTGAGTCCTTTAACAAGCTTGGTCATTGCCATCGGGTACCGGGATGTGAGCCAGAAACTCATCAAACTGTGCTCCTGTCTGTCTTAACCGGAGCTCCCTCATCCGCTTTGACATTTTTGTGTAATGGTGCCCAGTACACCAATAAAGTCTGCAAAACAGGGTCTCTGAAAGCAGCGCTTGTTAAAAAACAAACACAGATTTAAACTCTGTCCACTCAGGATTAGTGAGCAAATCACTCATCTATGGTAGAGGCTATGGCATCTCTGGTATAATTATGTGCCATATGCATTAGTCAGTTCGAAAGGTATGTGATCTAATATGAGGCTAACGTTATCATCTGGGTCATCCCAGAGGAGGATTTTCTTTCTTGCTAGCTTGCTTTCTTCTATTCATTCTTTCGTGCTTTCTCACACCATCCACCTATCATGTGTGACCATTTGATACTGCTGATATATTATTACCGCCCATGTAATTGTCTAAGCCCTCCTCATGCAGCCAAAAGTGTATCTAAGTTCAGTATGTTAGCAAGAGATACTTTCGGCCCTGTTGGTTGCAGGGAGGAGTCTTTGTGGATTGGGCTTGCTTCTTATAGATGCCACCAGATCCCATCAGATTGATATCTGAGAAGATTGAAGGCAGGATAAAAAACCTCAAACTTGTTGTTGTGCTCTGTCAGCCCCTCTAGACTATGAGCAGTTTTTGCAGCACCCGGCGCTGTCCTGCTTGGGGAGGCTGATGCTGTAGGGTAGTGCTTAGGTGGAAAGTGTCAAAGAAGCAATCACATGAATGACAGGATGATATGAAATGTAAATAATCCTGCTCTTTCATTATCAAACAAGAGGTTAAAGGTAATTTCTGTTGGACTCACAAACTCTCCCTGTTTGTGGTAATTTAATCGTAGTCTCAAAAATTCAACATAACAGCCTTCCACTGGCATTTGTATTGCTGTTTATTCAGTCAAATAAATAAAAGAATAAACCATTGTTGTGGAAAAGAGGAATGGGGAAAATATCCCACACACTGATTCACAAACTCTGACATTTGATGAGTTGTCATGCACTCAGCTTCATTTTCTCTCAGCATTCATTATTGTACAACCATTGATGAGTTGGCAGAAGCATTCATAGTCGGTCATGTTGGGTGTAAAGGGTTGGTGTCTCTCCAGAGGTTATTGTCCCAGCCCCTGTCACAGAAAAATATTCCCAGTGATCCCATCACCATGACAGTGGGTATGGTGGTATTAAGGTTGTTAAAGTTAATGATTGATGTCCTTCTTTCTCATTTATAGTGACCATTGGCTTGTTGGTTACCTGTCAGATCTTGAAAGTCTGATGTTGGCTCCAAATGTCCTCCTTTCTAGAAAGATAGGGGCTGCAGCGCTTTCAGGCCCTTTAAGCAGTGGAAAAATATTCCTTTTTTGTGTCTTGACATAATCCTTTCTCATGGGTGAACAGACAATTTTCTCAACCTCATGACATGATTTTCACTCTCCAAGCACAACTCTGTTATTCTAGATATTTCCAGATGTTTTATATAGGTATCTGTGTACCTTCTTAAATATCACCTGTGAATTCAGTTTAGCAGTCTTGGACTATAATCAAGCTGTAGAGGCATCTCAAGGTCCACTGACAGATGTACAAACTGTACAGAATGTACACTCCAAAGAATAGTTTTTTCCACTGTCATTGTGGTGCACAGTGTATGCATTTATGATAAAGAATTATCATTGTAGCTTATTGTAACAGGTCCAAATCTGATTATATCTCTGAATTTTGAGAATGGTTCAATGAAAATGGTATATTAATTAACCCCTTCATTCAGGTGTTATTTTTCACAGTTACCAGTAATAGAATTAATCCATTAATATACAAAGAGGCCGGAAATGTAGCTCTATTCAACAACGTGACGATATGAAGTTGCTTCCAAAAGAAATGGGATTTAGGAATCACATTGTTCTAGAAAAGAAAAGATGGTCCAAGGGACTTTTTTTTAAATAAAATCGTTCCTTTCTGTACTGAAGCTTGGAATCAGCGCAGTGGCGGGAATGGTATCAGTTTACATTTCCTAACCTGAAATTTGACTTTATTTTTGTCTCAACTTGATGCTATGATTAATCTTTCTCCTTCATTAGTTTTGAAGGACTAAATCTGTACCTCTCACTCAAGTCTTGGAAAGCGTGTTGGTTTACGACAGTTAGGCGCTCTGGCTCACTGACCCACAAAGCAAATGAGTCAATCAAGAATGCTCTGATTCATCACAGTCATTTTAAATGTTTAACTGTCTTTTCCCATCTGAAGCAAATTAACAGCAGACACTCGAGCACTGTAGTTACCATAAATTGACTGCAGTTGGGCACTTTGTAAAGGCAGATGTGTTGCAATAGAAAATTTCCCAAATTATACAGTTACAATGTAATTGACTGGTTCATGCTGCACAGAAAAATGTAAGGCTGATTTCAGCATTCCTTTGGAGTCGTGAGCTGAGATGGTGTTAAGAGATGAGATCACTCTTAAATCAGACTTTACAATGACTAAATTAGGAAATTTTACCAAGAAAATTTGTGTTGTCCATTCTATTGTGGAAAAGTTGCTACCCCCTCCAGAGTTCCCAGGTCCTGCAGTCTCTCGCTAGCAGTTATGTGTCCACTCTGGAATGTTGCTCCAATTTTCTCACAGTTTTTGTACGTTTTCTCTCTTTTTCTGTTTCGCTTGCAACAAACACTCTGAACAGAGCAAGCTTTCAGCTCCATCGTCTCTTAACCAGCAGGGGAGACTTTAGGTTGTCCAGAGAGACTTTGCACTCTGGGAAGCAGAGTTCTTATGAGCGCTTTGAGCAGTTCCAGAGGCAACAGACAAGACACTTCTTATTCTTCATAATTTCAGTATGGGGAGTCCTGGAGCACAGTGTGGCCCAGATACATAAAACTCAGTGCAGAGCCACAACTAAACCTGCGTATACAGAAAAGAAAGGCAGAAATTTGCACATGCAGGAATTTTTCAAGGATTATAAAGCAATGTGTGCTCAGTCTCTTCCATGAATCCCCATAACTATAATTATGTCTGCAGGTGCACTTGCCAGATTTCTTCTCCCATCTTTAGCCATAAATGGATGTAGACAATCCCTGTATTACAAATTTACTGGACATATTAATAGATAAGACTGGCTGTTTGTTGAATTCCATCTCATCCTACTTTCCACTCAACTATATCAGATGTGACTTGCTCTGTAAAATCTTGTGTACAGACAGCACTGTAAAGGATTCTTGATGTATGTTGCTGGGAAAATGGGAAATCAGTGCAGCAATTTTTTAAGAAACGTGCAAAAAATATATATTTGTCTTAAAAATGTTAAAGCATTGGTGAACACTGTTTTCGTGCATATTTTTGAATATCTTTTTATTTATGCAACATACATAGCATGTGCTGAAAAACCAGAGGAGTACTCAATACCTCTTTAACACTCATAACCAAACCATACACACATTAAATGGTTCTTCTTTGTCTTCGTTCAAAACTAATGCACTGCTAATGCATTTTATTATTTTTTCCTGCTCAGCGGGTCACTGATTGTTTATGTATGTTTGAAATTAGCTTTACGTTTAAGGTCATGTCTGTCCCAAGAAGATTAACGGTAGATATAATGATGGACTTTCCATGGAAACCTTTTGAGCTGATTTAATGCTTTGTAATTGACTCTACTCTTCCACAATACGTACATCTGTGCGTGGCTCATGGATGTTAGAGGGTGTTTTACCGCTGTTTCTGCAGAAGCAGTCTGTGCCCATTAAGATATTTTTATTTCCTTATAGAGCTGTATTTCTGCAGTGTGTAGTGAAAATTGCAAAAAGGTGTGCTCTGAATCTCAGTTTCTCAAGTTTTATGTACTATTTACTATTTTATGTACAGTCTTTTCAATGTGCTTTTTAATGTTTTTTTTATAGTACTAATGGATTAACAAGGTGTTCCTGTTGTAATTCAGGCTTTTGATGACTTGTATTAAGCGTGGCAGGGCTGAAAGGAGACTTCAGACTTACAGGGATAGTTATGTCTTAATGTAAATCCAGCTTGCTGAGAGACTGATGACTTTAGCAGGCTTTACACACGAGTAAAAGAGTGACACCTCAGTAAGTCAGATATTACTGTCCCTGCAGGGGCCTGAAGTAGGAACATAAAATGCAAAACTTCTAACATTGTTCAAATTGATTAACAGTTAAAACTGTACTTCACTTTCTTGGTATTTGAGATTTTTTAATTTGTTGAAAAGCAACGATCGCTGCCACACATTCCTTCTATAAAGACTCTGTGGTTTGTCAACACTTGAAGCACAGAAAAGAAAAATTAGAAAAGTTGACCTCAGGTCCATAAGATTCCATTACCCCTCAAGTACTGTTAGTACAACATAACACGATGTCATAGCACTATAAAATATTCCTGGAATGTTGCTTTTTACACAAATCAAATGGTTCCCTAAAGAAACCCACACATGGACTTGTTGAGGTTGGCTCTTGCAACATACAGTATGTCTGCTGGTTTTAGTCAGGACTTTCCAAAGATGAAGAAACAAAATTCCTTACTCTCCAGCAATTAATCTAAAATGAATTACTGCCCTGTGTATAAGTTTGGTCAGAAGCTTTGATACAAAAGTCCATTCTGTCCATCTTAACATGCTTGGAATTTATTGGAACTGTTTTGAAGTTTTGAATTTCCCAAGAAAATCTAAAGATAATCTTGCAAAATACCGCTGGTATGTTATGTAAGATTGGATACTTCAACACAGTGATGCAGTTTTGTGAAAACATTGTTTGAACTCTTGTACTTATCTTGTTCAAACTTTAGAATTAAAAACATGTTCTCTCAGTACATAATATGAGACGGCACCAGCTGATCGTGCCACGCTATGTTGTTCTGTGGTGAAAATACAGTATCTGAAACAGATGTATGGAGCTTTAATAAAAATGCTCATTAAGTAATATTACAAGCAAACAAGAATTATCAACAGCCAGAGGGATGTTGGGTTCGAAATGATGTACTTTCCCAAGCTGCCAAGGCTAAGCAGGGGGGCATCCGCTATGTAATGCTGACCTGTGCAGAATTGCTGTTTATGTTTGTGTTTATGTTCTTTTCAATGACTGAACAGCAGGTTAATAGTTCGTCTGGTTTGTACCTAGTAATGGGTGGGAGGTCAGGGCTGTAGACTCACATCTGGCTGCCAGATTGAGTTGAGGATGTGAGAACACGTACAACTCAGGGCACAATTTCCCATAGTTAGTAGATTTTTCTTTTCACTGGTATGAAAAACATGATCATTTTAAGGAGGGTCATTCTTTTCAAACAAAGGCTTTTTAATAGATTAGATTACTATGTACTGTCTACCACTGTCACATGTTCTCAGGTGAGTGTCTTTAGCCAGAGAAAATATTAATTCGACACTGCGTATGAAAGGAACATGAACAGATTCTCAGTACAGATTTGTATTCTCTCAGGTCCACAACTGTCGATGGGAAAACAAGAAGCCTTTGAGACCTTCATAAGAGACCATGAGGAGCATCAAACCATTGAAGACAATAAGAAAATACTTAAAGAGAGGTACGTGACCATGGGAACATTCTGTTGCATCTTTGATAAATTCTCCACATGTTGTGTAGTGTAAAATTTGGTCATTTTATTTTATTTCTTTTCCTGATAATAAATTAATGTACACCTTCTGTCTATTCCAAGCTTTTACGTATAAGGACATAATAAGACGTTTTAAGATTTATCTGGGCCTTACAAAATACAAGACAGTTGCCAATCTTCCCAGGAGGGGATGCCACAGCAAGTTCACCCCAAGGACAGACCGTGCAATGCTCAGAGAAACTGCAAAATACCCAAGAGCTACATCTCAGACTCTACAGGCCTCAGTTAGCATGTTAAATGTTAAAGCTCATGACAGCACAATTAGAAAAAGACTGAACAAGTATGGCTTGTTTGGAAGGGCTGCAGGAGAAAGCCTCTTCTCTGTAAAAAGAACATGGCAGCACAGCTTAGGTTTGCAAAGCTGCATCTGAACAAACCACAAGACTTCTGGAACAATGTCCTTTGGACAGACCAGACCAAAGTGGAGATGTTTGCTCATAATGCACAGCAGCACGTTTGGAGAAAACCAAACACAGCATATCAGCACAAACACTTCACACCAGCTGTCAAGCACGGTGGTGGAGGGCTGATGATAAGGGCTTGTTCAGCAGCCACAGGAACAGGGCACCTTGCAGTCATTGAGTCCACCATGAACTCCTCTGGATGCCAAAGTTTTCTAGAGTCAGATGTGAGGCCGTCTGTCTGACAGCTAAAGCTGGGCTGAAACTGGCTCATCAACAGGACAATGATCCCAAACACAGCAGCAGATCTACAGCAGAATGTGTGAAAAAGAAGAAGAATCAAGGTGTTGCAATGGTCCAGTCAAAGTCCAGACCTCAGCCTGACTGAATGCTGTGGTGGGACCTTAAGAGAGCTGTGCAGAAACAGATGCTGTAAATGCTGTAAAGAACACTGGGCCAAAATTCCTCCACAATGATGTGAGAGACTGAGAGCTTCACATGGAAAATGATTACTTTATGTTATTGCTGCTAAATGTGGTTCTAAAAGCTGTTGATTCTTGGTGTGAACTTAGTTTACGTTGAATTAATAATGGTATTATGTAGTACTGCATGTGCTGGCATGGGTTGTATTGACCTAATTTTAGACCAGATACTTTTCTGTTATGTCCTGATATATAAATGATATGTATTTTGTTTAATAGCTTTAAACATTGATTTCTTTTTCCCTGAGGATTGTCAGCAAATAATAGAATATGAATGGGATGTATACGGTTTCCACATTCAGTTTGTTAAACATGTACTTGATCCTTTTTTTTTTTTGCTGTCATGGTCCGTTAACACTTGGATTCCTTCGAACAGATCAGCTGAGGCTCGAGGACTTGGGGAACAACTGAGTGAAGCCAGAAACAGAATCAGTAAGTTGTCTCAACAGATGGAAGTTGCCCTCCAGAGATCATATAATAGTTTGGAGCTCTGCACATTTGTAAATCTGTGTTTCACTCACTATTATCCCAGTGGCAATCCACCAAGAAAACATTAATTACCAGATCATTGTCAGGGTGCTCTATCCCTGGAGTGTCGGAATCTCTCAACACATTCCTAACTTTTTCCAGGACTTGAAGGCATTCTGATTTCCATCCACCTGCAAAAGTCTTCCAACCTGTACTTTTTTACTGGGTTGTCACAGGCTGTTTTATGACGACTCTGTGAGCACACCCCTGAGTCCTTCTGGATGCTCACTCTCTTACGATGTCAAAATGAGACCTAAGATTAACACTAAACATGTCCACATTTTCTCTGCTGTGGTTTGTCCATATATCAACTGCATGTCGTATGTATGGTGCATGTCTGCTTTGACACAGTGGATATTCGTACTTTATTATGTCATAGCATATTAAAGATCATTCACATTGGCTCCTAAGAAATTCAATAATGTCTCATAATCCATTACTTCAGGAACGCTTGAAGACAAGACCTGTCACCAGTGGCAATAAGTTCAAATGGCATTGCAGTATTTTGGTTAAAATGAGTTATTAGAATTTTATCTTGTTTGCATTTTCTGTTGCAAGCTATGAATTTCCATAGACTGTGTGTGTTTGTGGCTCACATCACATGCCATTGAAATGGATAAGTGTTCACCAGAGCCTGGCATCATGCTGCCTTAGATCATGCTCAGTGGCTTGGTAGCCTTCGCCTCATATATGCCAGCATGCACTTATCACCCTTGAAATTGAATTCTTTTCATTGATCCACAAGTTGCTGACACAGCTGTATATGTTCATGTCACACAGAAATCAACTATGACAGCACGCAGAATATTAACTCTTGAAGTATGTTCTGCACACATCAGCACGATGACGCCCACACAGTGTGGATAAAGTGAGGAAAAACATTTGTAGCATTTCTTTGGTTGAGTCCTCGAGACCAAATTTCCCCATTTAATGCAAATTTGGAAAAATTCCCCCAAAACATCTTGATGCTGTCAGATATTATTACAATGTTAGGTGTATGAAGCTGCATTCTTCTTGGATGAGAGACAGTGTTTTTAGTGGAAGGTGGTTGCCTCTTCTGGCTTGCGAGCAGAACCATAATATTTAGCTCAATATGTTTCCCTGCCATCTTGGAGGCCCTGCTTGGAAACTGTACACCACCTGTGTCTCATGGCGAATGTAGAACATGGAAACAGTTAGCATAATATAGACAAAAGCTTTCTCTGATGGATGTACCCAGCATGAGGGTCAGTAGCAGGGGAGAAAGGGAGAGGTGGTAGCCCGAGGAAACATCAGTGTCTAAACATTTCCCTGGTTTACGCTATTGTTCTTGGCCACATCACTCAGCTCTGGTATCCAGTCCCACTGGAAGACTATATGTTCTGAGCCCTTAGGTCCAAAAGTGCAAGGATATATATTTATTCTGAGGGACCATTGATGGACATCCTCTACAGTATGAAGGGGGCAGTCTCTCTCGATTACTCTGCCAGATGCTGTTGGCTTTATGCAGTTTAGTCTTGGGTGGAGCCTTCTGGTATCTGTTCAGGTATCCCACTTCCACACTCTGCTCACCTTTACTTGTATGACCTATTAGCCCGAGCATATTTAGGTAGCAAAGGAAGTCTGGTATGAGTGTGAAATATTTGTCATGATAAAAGCAGAATTTAGAATTCCAGTGTTTTTATTGGTAATATTCCAAAGAGTGTGTCATGTCTGCATCAAACTTCTTTTGAAGCAGTAAACTAGACTTTTCAAAGCTGTAATGATTTACTTTTTGCTCTGTTAATGTTATCAGCTGCACATGAAAGTGGTTTATATAAAGACATTGGTTTAGGCAGCACTGTCATAAACACAGCTGTCCAATAAAAACAGAAAGAGTTTAGTGCAACTCTGAGTTCAGTATTAACAATCTCTTATGTGGTTGATATAAAAATTTTTCACCATTTGCTGGAAATGAGGCACGAAAGTCATCAATAAGAATTCATATAAATTTGTATTGAGATACGAATGCAGTCACAAAGCCTTAAAAAAGTTGGTTTCAGCTTACGTATGAAATGATCAAGGTTGTTCATGTAATATGTAATCGATCTTGATTCAAAGGTCTCAAACACTGCTTTTGATTTTCATGCTGATTGTACTCTGGCGACGTGTCTCTGTGTACTCTGCGTCCCAGTCGATAGCAGCTGGGATAGGCTCTGGAAAATGGATGGATGATTGAATGCTGATGATAATGTGATGCACTGCTCTGCAGCCATACATAACCAGGCTCTCCATCAGTTACAACAATGTTTAATACCGCCCTGAGTACCTTTTATGATTTAAAATTTGCTCTGAATTACAACAAACAACAAACAAAAAGCAAAAAACAAAGTCTCAGAACTTTCCTTCTGGTACTACTTTTCAAGGTTTTTTTCCTTTTTTATTAATTTAGAATTGTCTTTTCTTCTCTTTGAAGCCTAATGTGTATGCATCAACGCTGCAGTGGACCATGCATTCCCAAAGCAAGAGAAAGCTAGAAATCACACAGCCAGAAGAGTCCCACCTCTTGCTCGCAAAGCTTCCTCCAAAGCCAGATGAAGTGCAATTAATATACCAACAGAGTGCTCACTGTCCAGTCACTGTATTTGGCCCGAACGCATTGATTTACTGACCTTTATTTCCATGCAGATTCATTGATCACTGTCGGTATATGCAGAAAACATCAACAAATCTGACCTAAAGGGCATTTCGAGAGGATCAGATGCTGTGCCTTTAATACTAATGGATTTAGATATTCCTTCACAGTTGCTTTCAGATTGATGTGATTGAACAGGTGGTGTGTCGGTGCAGTCTTGTTCTAACACATTGTCAGTTTAGGGAATCCCTGAAAGGGGAAAATGTGGGACTCTTTATAATATGCATTTATTTCTCATTAATCCTCTCCAGTGGCTGCAGCTGCTATGCTAAGCTGTACTGCATAAAGCTGTGGCCGTGGACATGATTATTTCTTGGACTTCAGCTGCATTCGTGCTTGAATCTGTGGTGCCTTGTCTAGCTGTCCTGTAACTGCTTTTTCCTGTTCCACAAAGCACCCACACGGGATTTGTCAGATATAACAGATTTGTGACCACAACTACATAACACTCTTATACTGCAGCTTAGCTTTTCTGTTTGAATGAGCGAGAACACAAAAGTACATTCGAAGAATTTTCCTCAATGACTGCTCTGTAGTTTGGCTTTGGGTGTTTGGAAAAAGCTTCAGTAAATGCCATGACTGATGTAAACCACGCAGGCAGCTCCTTGTGCTCATCATGCCTTCATGTGCTCCCTGCAGTTTTTCACCCTGTCATTAGGCCTTGAATATTTCTTCATCCCTTTAAGTTGTTTTGAAGTAGACTCTACATCAATTAGCTGTAGGTCATGTTTTAGAAAGTAATGTCTGTTAGAGAAGAGTCAAGCTGCTTACCTTACCACAATATGAAGCCACAGGGCGTCTCAGTTCATTTAGATTCTCAGTTACCCAAACATATGGCTTCAGGAGAGGTTCTCAAACCCTGGATCTAACTTTGCAGGCATTTGGAAAAACACTCTCATCATGGGCACAATATGTCTTTGTGTGTCACGTATAATGTTTCACTTCATCCATTCACGTCTCCAATGTCTGCTGAAACCCCAAAAGTGGTCTGCTTTAAACAAAAGTGTTTGTGAAGAGTTTTGAAAGATGAGCTGATTGCAAGGGCACTTTGCAAACTGTCTTGAAGCTCTCTGTAGAAGAGGTCGAATAAATGCGAAACACAACCAGTGTCAAACTCTAATCCAACTGTTTTAGGGCACCCTGGTTGGTATTATAGAAAAAGGTCGCTCCCCAAACCTCTTTTACTTTCTTTTTTTACAAGACAGCACTTCATCTGGATTTCTCGTTGTTGGAACTTCAACCTCAGCTTTTAGATCTGTGATAGGATCACCTTACAGAGCTCAGGCACAGCGCCGCCTACATGTATATGAGACCTGAGGGATCGTAATGGAAACTCACTGCAGAAGATGCTGCCATTCAATGTCTCTTTTATCTTTTAATCTTCTTTTGACATCTTGTGGAAAATGTATCCCCAAATGCTCCTTCACCATCAAGTGCCATTAACAATTGCTTGTACAATACGTTTTAGTCCATTTATTTTACAACGGGCCTTTGTCATTGAAGCATTGCAGCACAAACTCAATGTCTTCAGAAGGATAATGAACTTCCTTTATTAGGGGAAGGGAGACACACACAAATTACTTACCCATATGTCAAGCCACCATTACAGTCACAAGAGCGGCAGTGGCCCAAACGCCTCCCTCGTGTTGCTTCCTGGCTCAGTGGAGTTACAAGAGTTCATTTTAAGGACACTGGAAGTGTGTAACTGATCGGTGTTTCCTGGCGTCAGATAGCCTTCTCAGGGACAAGTTCATCAACAGAAAAGGCGTAAATAATATCTAATCAAAAAAAACGATGTGAGGAGAATTTAACAATGAATACCTTCACAGCAATATCACTAATGAATACACAAATTTCAGGTTATAGTCCTCTACTACTACAGATTTTTGTCCCTCAACAGGAAGATTTCCAAATTTTTTAAGAGTTACTGTGACATTGAGATTTATTTCAGCCTGGGCTTGCAAACTTAAGAGCTCCAAAAGCAAAATGGGAGGTTTGAAAGAAGTCAACATTTAGCAGAGCGGGGAATCTTAACAAAAACACATTTGTGCTGCATCAGGATCCATTGTGTTTGGATCTTGAGCTTGGGATTCACAAAGGAAATATTTTGACCTACTTTCTCTAGACTTTACTGTCATGAAATAGCATACTCTTGCCAACACGCCACCAACTAATTACTATGCATCATTTCTGGCTTTTGGGCTCATTTTGCGCTGTGTTCCATGACAGGATGACACCTCTGTCTGTACTTTTCCTCTAACCCCAACCATTTGGTGCATCATTTTAACTGCATAGAAAGATATGTCAAAAGCCTAAAATGTATACAAGTGACTCACAAAAGAGGCATACCATTAAGATGTGTTTCCATGAAATTTCATTACCCTCTTAGACAATTTTATGACAGAAAGTGCAATGCCAATAATCTACACTGAATGCGAAGTTTTAAAGGATTTTGTGGATAGTATTAAAATCTCCCGGCTTTATGAGGCTGCTCATGTTTTATAATGCTTTTCTAAACTAAGTATCAGGTGTGAATGGGTTAAAGCATTTCTTGTTGCTAAACACAGTGTTTCTTTAGTACTAGATTCTAAGTTAGGTTTTAGATAAGCCTGTCAGTCAGGACTTTTACTGCTATCACTGAAAAGTTCTGTGAGGTTATGTTATTTTGAAGAATGTAGAGTTCCAGTCTCGTAGTAGGCTATGACTGCCATGGTGTATTAGATATGTGAGGGGCAGCATGTGGTGGCTCTTACATATCTGTATGATCATGCGTAACAAGAATCTGATGTACAGAAACACTAAACTTGGGGTAAATCCTTTAGAAAAAGCGCCATCATTATTTTTTTAATAAGTGAGTACAGACTAAAGCTAAAAAACATCCCGCCCAGTATGTCTGTCGTTTACAACTTATGTATATTTGTATCAGGATTTTTTGCATAAAGCAAAATTTAATTTTCCTAAATTCCTCACTGACGCAATTTGGATTCACTCTATTGTACGTATCATGATTGGAGCAAATAGTAAACATTGGATTCTCCTGCCGTTTTGTCATTTACTCAATGCATGGAAACAGATGAGAACATGTTGCTAATAATCTGCAATGATTAAACCACACCTTATTCATGATTTATAAACAGGAACAAACTGACTAGTTAGAATGTTATAAGAGAAACAGGAGATCCACACCATTGTAAGGGAAATATAGCCTATACTGTATCTTATTTTATGTATCTATCTATATTGCTTTAATCATTTTTTGATTCCACTCCCCCAGCTGAGTTGAAGAAACAGTTAGAGTTGCGGAGGAGACAGAGAGCAGCTCATGGTAAGATCAAAATGACAAAGCATATTTTTGCTGCTAAATTTTTACCGTGTGTGTAGAAACAGCATACTTTCCTTCTCAGTGTATCCACATCAAAAGCTGAGCTATATGCACAACAATTAAATGAACCACATAGAAATATTTCCACATGACTGCACTGTTGACAGAAAAAGGTTTGTCCCCAAATTTGAAATTCTGCAGAAATTTTGAACAAATTGTCACATTTTCTTTTGAGCTTTTTTGATCCTGAACTGGTTTTTAAAATTCTAGGTTTTAAAAAATGAATATTGTGGATGCTCTGGTACTGTGTGTGAATCAGTGGCCACTTCAAAGCTTTCACAGGAGTCCTCGCTGTCCACAAGCTTAAAGACCAAAGACTGGGCAGCACAACACAGAGACTCCTTCATTTACTCTGTTCTGACTGTTTTGATCAGTGACATAAATGCTTTGATGAGGAAATCTGGTTATAAAACACAAACATCTCCCTCCGATTCAGGCGCCAGAGGCTTTTCTTGTTATTTTGAGCCTTGCATCAGGGAACACTTCACAGCAGCCTGGCTTTTGTTATCCAGGGCAAAAAGTTTGAATGATGTCTTTAAATAAATGTAATCATATGTGCATACCCTTACTAGCTTCTGAACTAAAACAAAAATGTTGACTTTATTGGTAGTGCTATATATAATGACTCCAAATATCTGTCTGTCTGTAAATCCTTTGTCATCCCCTCTGCCAATAGGTGTCGTGGGAAATCAAGCACAGGTTGAAGAGGAGTTCGACCCTGTGGAAGAAAACCTGTGCAAACAAATTAAGCAAGAAAAAATGGCGTGAGTTGTCTGAATTATCATACCAAATGTTTTCCGAGGTTCTCCCAAGACACTGCTTGGATTGATTGAACTCAACAGGTGCTGTGTGTCGTAGACAAAAGATGTATTTCGTGCTACTGATATCTCCTGTCAGCTATAAGAGCACCATTGGCCGCCTGAAAGCGCTGAGAACGGAGATCGAGCATCTGCAGCTGTTGTTGGAGAGGGTGAAGGTCAAGATCCAGAAGGATTTCCAGAAGTGGTGGAGCCAGGAGGCCTCAAATCTGCAGGTGACTGATCTCAACTCTCTTTACCTATCTGTGTTAAAAACACCGCATAAATTTCCCATGAGGATGATGTAATGGCAGTGCAAGAGTGTCAAGATATGCTTCTCTATATTCGGAGCATCTGCTTAATCTTTGGGATGATGTGTAGGAGGCAAATACACCGAAATCTATTTTTTCTCTTACTTCCATATGATTGAAACAAGTCAAGATATAAACAGTAGCACAGAGGGAATTAGAAGTTACTCAATGTCTGTTTAAGTCTAATTTTATAGTTTAATGTTGTGCTTAAACACCGCTTTTTCCGTCATGGTCGACGATAATGTTTGCAAAAGCTTGGAAGAGAGAAAGATTGCTTCTAAATTCACAAGTCGCACTGACTCACAGAGAAGTCTCTCAGCTCACACATTTTTTTGCTTCAATGGCTGTTGTGCACAACCACAAAAAAAAGACATTAAGCAGCAACATCTGATGAGCAGCCCTCTTGCTCTTTGGTTTTGTTCTAATGAATGGAGAAGAACATCTCAGACACATATGAGCATCGTCTGGAAATGCATCACAGAATGACAAATGGGAAGAGGAGGAAGTCTGACAGACGGGCCTTACATGTGCAGGAAGCAGATCATATGCCTTGACAGTTTATGTCCAACAGCTTTGTTCAACTATTTCTTTCACACGTGTCATCACTTAAACTTTGCAAAAGATGTCTGATGGAGCTAGAATACCCAAAAATAACCGCTGTTCCCAGTAGATGTCTGACACATATGGCCACATTGTGTTTAACTGTTATGATGTTTGTATTGAGAGTTGTTTCAGAAATGTTTCTACATTAGGAATCAGGGGCCATAGCCAGATGCCACACAGCATCACCAAATGGAACCTTTCAACCATCCACACCAGGCACTCCAGGATTTGGGTGAGATATTTTCTGTGTATGATAGAAAAGCTGCCTCGCTGCTCTTTGTCTGTCCTTCCGTCCATTCAACCCTGTAGTAGATTAAAGGGGACATGTTTTTGAACTACACACACACAAAAAAAACACTTTTTCTGTTCTAAATCAAAAATTCATAACTCAAACTGTCACTTTGTCTGGAGCCACCTGGGTCTGAACATGTGTAATTCGGTGAGCCATTCAGATTTGCAGGTTACTGTTACACCATAGTAGCAACTCAGACTTATCCATACATTTCCTTTTTGCTTTGAAGAACAGATTTTGATCAGCAGCTATATAGTTCACTTAACTTAAGAAAGAAATGAGCTAATTATGCTTCATCAGTGCTTTATCTATTGTTCCCAAAAATGAAATCTGACCTCCTCTTTCTGTTTTCTTTTCATTTTCGCTGTCTGGAAGTTTCCATTATTTTTATGCAGTCAATAGACATGTGCAAACTCAAAAACAAAACAAACATTTACGAAACGTGTCCCATATTAGCAACAGTTCAAAAAGTTAAGCCTCTAAAATTTAGACTAAAACACAGAAGAATGGAGTGACGGTGAGGCCCAGAGTTTATGGAGGAAAGAGGGCATGATTTTCACTTGTCTGGTACCTGCCGGCTGGCCGTTGCATTAATGCCGCGTTCCTGTCTGTGGTGCGGTGTTTTTCTAACCTGGGCCAGTTCAATGCATACCTCGCAATGAGATTTTTCCTAAAAGGAAAATCAATGCCAACTGTCTGTGTCCAAACTGCAGATGAGGGAAATCAGTTTGGCATGTGGTAGTGCGAGCTCCAAGGCTATTTACTTTGTGCTCTGTCACATAGTACTTCCAGGATTGTTGAGTTTCATTTCTGTCCAAATTTATGTTTACGACTGATCTCAAAAGAGACACATCCTACAGGAGAGAGAGCTGAAGTGGCTGACTGCACCCCCTAAAACCAGTCGCTGTCAAGGGATGTGTAAAGTTTTTCAAACTCTTGAAACCTATCTGTGTGTATTTTAACCAAAGCAGTTAAAAACACGTTTGAGTATTTAAGACCGGAAAAAAAGTAGCATGATATGTCTCTTTGAAATCAAATCAAATCAAACTTTATTTATATGGCACTTTTCATACTAAAAAGCAGCTTAACACAATAAAATTAATAATCAAATCAATTCATGCATAAACTCACACACAACATCACACCGACAACCACACTGCACACATACCCCCCCCCCATCCAAGGTGTGAACGACTGCACTGATGTGCGGTGGTCATGCCATAAAACTTACGTTGCACTCGAGCTGCAAGAAGAAGCACATCCTCTCACTGAGTCCCTTTTGCTCAATACATTAATGTTATTTTACCCTCTCACCATCTGTGCTCAGACAGTGCTTGGTGACTGGCCAACAACCTGCAGCTCTGCAGTTCTTGTTTCCATGGAACACATATCAAATAGATGTTAGCATATAGCCATTGTGGTTGTTTGCTTCTCCATTTGTGGTGCTATTACTGAGAACATGTCCACAGCACAATCTACCGTAAAGTGATGACACAGGTGGTATTTGATAGCTCATATCTGTCACCAGTCTGCCTTGACAAAGCTTTTTATGATAGATATTGGACCGACTTAAGGACTTGTCAACACTGTGTTTAGATACTGGTCACATGCACTGCAGGAAACGCAAGTCTGACATCCAGTTAACTAAATATCATATTTTCTCTTCCCTGCTGTAATATTGACTGATGTTAACAGTCATGTGGGATAGTTGTGAAAATGCCTTTGTTAGCTGATATGACGCTCAGGTAAACTAAGAGAGATATTGATGTGACAGTTGACTGTGCACAGAGGAGGCTGTTTAGTCTGTTCTGTGAACTTGCATTCAGCAGCATCACACTTGTAGTAAAACACAGCATGCGTTTCATTCCGGGTCAAGTTTAAACACAACTAATTGAAAACAAATTGCATCTAATAACAATGCAATAAAAACTGAATAAAAAGAGGAACCTCAACTATGTTTAAAAGCCAATGCAAATAAATGAGTTTTAGTTTCTGCTCCATCATTCAGGATCAGCCTTTGAAAAGGCTTTGTCAACCCTTGTTTTGCGCCTGGAATATGCAACATGTCGGAGTAGCTGGGATGGTGACCAGTGGGCTGTTGCAGCTCAGACAGGTACCATGGAGCCATGCCACTTAAAGCTTTGGAAACAATTTGAAAGCTCTTAAACCGGATCCTGAAATGGACAGTGGAGGGTGATGTGGTCACATTGCCTCCTCCCAGTCAACATGCAAGCAGCAGCATTCTGATCAAGATTTTAAGCGATGTGAGACACCTGATCTTATTCATACTTCAAAGTTGCTGTAGTCTACATTTAGTAGTCATTATATACTAACATATGATTCCTTACAACCTCTTTCCTCCTCCAACATGGACATTGTTCCCCTGAAATGTCCATTGAGAACCAAGGAGAGAAGAAACACAAGTGCAAGTCCTGTGCAGATGTGCTGGATGTGCTGCACACATACTGCACCTCCTCATATAGCACACTGTTTGATGTGGCTTTAGAATGAAAAAACAGGAATATACTTTGGTCCAATTCAGCTCTTCCATCTTCTCGTATCCTCCTCATTTGAAGGAGATAAGATCTGAGATAAGCTTCCACTGTCCCTGCTGTTTGGTGCAGTGGCTTTAAGGTTCACCTCTAAGGTTTACCGTCTCATAAAACAGTCTGTTTTTATGAAAACTTAAAAAGGATTTAAATAACAAGTGCCTCTATTTCCTGCCACTTATCAGTGTGCTTTAACTTGATAATAGTTATGATGTTTTATGTTGGAGGCACAGAAAAAATGTGATGATGGTAAATTATGCTGTAGATATTATTACATTTATTGTTTTATATAAAATAAACTTTAAAAGTCCTTATTTGATCTCTGCAAATCTGCAGAAACCCTGTGCATGAAATAAAAATCTTTATGTTGCAGCGCCCTCTTGTGGTATTCACAAGTGCATGCATGATTAAAAACGCTGACTTTTTGTTTCAACCCTACAAATAAAAGCACAGTTCTTTAGGATTATGCCAACACAGTCATCATGAAAGGCTTTGTCCTCTTGTGCAGTGCTCCTGGTCTTAGCAGTACTCTAAAAGAGTCTCCAGCAGAACAAGACACGCATCCAGGCTGCTTCAGTTCTTCTGTTCAGCATCTGAGGTCAGACACTTTTTCTCATTTGTTTCCTGTAAAACATGCCACCCCTTAATATCCTCATCACATCATAATGACAGTAATTACATTTCTCTGAATTTCAGATGCATTGCTCCCCAAAGCGAATCTCCAATATCAGCTATGCCGGTTTGGCATAACAAGTCCCTGGAGGGGAAGGACTTCAGTTCCTCCTCTGAGACGAGGTATGTGAACACCAAGCTGGTAATTCTCAGGGAACTACATTTTACCTTTCTGAAAAGGATTCTGTATTCAGCATACAGTGTGTAAAGGCAAACTGTTTTGTCATTTCCGTATTTTCTGCTGGAATGAGATCAGAAGAGTTAAACACAGCCAGATCTCAGAGATTCCAGGAACTACATGGATGCTTCTGATTTTGGTTGCAGGCTTTGCTCTTCAGCCTCTGAGCACACTGACATAAAAAGTAGTGATTTATGCATCACTTGACATTTCAAAATACACTGACCATCTAACCATTTAATTAATTAGAAAGGCAGGTTGTTGGAATGGAGAGATGTGAAGAAAATATGTAAGCATTATAGTAAATTGGAACAATGTTGCTGCAATTAAGACAAAAGAGGAAAATACAGTAACTGCAAAACCTATTTGTTGTCTTAACACACAGCTCAACAGATTTCATGTAAAACATATTCCCTCAGGTTTTGATTCAGCACTTAGTTCTGTTCAAAGGGGTTGATTTTTAGTTCAGGTCATCACATATGATGGATTCAATTATAGAAATATGTATTTGTGTTATGATCCAGTTTAAGAAGAAAAATACCAACATTTGATCAATAAGTAATTTCCATGACTGGCTTTTACAATAAAGGTTGAATCACTTATTTTCTGTCAGTTATTTGTCATTTCTGACTCATATCTAATCAACTGCTTTCAATGTGGTTCTAATGTCAGACATCAGCAAGGTTTGAATAGTTGTGCAGGAGGACATTTAGATGTTGTTTCAGACTGATTTTTGCTCCCTGAGATATCATCATGAAAAAAAGCAGTAAGAGAATGGCAATTTTTAAGTATGAATTTATCTGAACATATGAATATATACTGCTTCAGAGCGGGTTACATGTTCAGCCCAAGTAACCATGGTAACCCAGCAGGTTAAAATAGAGGCATCTTCATGGCACTGAAATATCTGACTTTGGCATACCGGCTCAACATACAGTAGCTTGCTAAGCTTTTCATCCTGGTTTGTAGTTTGTGACATCTGATTTTTTTACCTCAGGAAATGATCAGCAACTTAAAAAAGACCAAAAGATCTTTGTGTATTTACCCCTTTTTTAAAAACCTATAGCACTTTTTAATAGCACTTCAATCTGAACATACAAGCTGGACCTCCAGAGTTTCTACCTTAGCAGTATGAATGCAACTATAAATGTTTATGTCTTTGTGAAGTCATGTCTGCAAAGTCTCCCTTTAACTGAAACTACCATTTCACCAGCTGCAGTGAAACACTCCGTATATTATGTATATGCTTTTGTTCCTCTTAAAAAGCCTCTCACAGTTCAGACACACTCTGCTGTAAGTCAGATCAAAAGCTCTTGTCTTGACAAGGCTTGACACATCAAAGTAACCATAAGTATCTTTCAGGACGCTTCCCACCTCCACAATCCCATCTTCCTTTATTCCACTGACTGGAGACCAGCAAGTTGATGCTGACATCCTGGCATTTGCCAAGGCACGGCAAAACCTCGTTAGCAGGAAAGGTAACAGGCACACACACACAAAGACACACACACAAGCTTGTTTTTCTATCTTTATGGTGATTCAGTATTGGCATAATGCATTGCCTAACCTCTTACCCTAACCTCAGACCAACAAAGCAAACTACACCTTACACAACCACACCTACTTACCTTTTCTTCTTATCTCCTCTTCTTACTAAGTGCACCACATAATACACATGAACAAAGGACCAATGTGTCTATGCATGCACAGTCACTACTGGTCTAAGGCCAGCGTGATCAAGCACCTTACACAGCACATTTCGCTTCACCTGAGTCACCATACATATTATATAATAGGAACCATATATCCAGGGTTTTGACCTGATCTTGAGTGAGAGACCTTTAATCTCCACACCAAACCCTGGGGCAGCCATCGAGTGGCAGAGGGAGATTATTAAGAAAATATTTGGTCTCCACAAGTGTACTGGGCTCCTTGTTTTCAAGTCTAATTAATATAGAAAAACAAATGAACACACACACTCACACACACACTTAAATATAGAATACATGTGCTGTCAACACTGCCCTCTTGTGGTGAGATGTGCCCCACGACAGCTATTTTTTCCCCTTTTTAAATTTTTGTTTAGCTTTTGATAGTTTAGATTCATCATAAGTAATTTACAGAGCCAATTTAAGAGCAAGAGGTCAGATATGAATTTCACAAAATTGCTCACATGACAGCAAACTGCTGTTCTAGCAGCCTCTGTGACACAGTCTGTTTCCCCTCTTTGACCTTTGTGTAACCACCTGCTTCGGCAGATGGTGCAGTGGACTTAGCTGACTTGTGGTTTGCCACCAGATATTCAGAGCACCTGGGGTCATGTGAAGAAACAGAGTGATAGCTAAAAAAACACCAGAAAAACAAATATTCAGGCTGAGGAGCAGATCCTTTCTCTTTGTGTCTTGTTACTGAAGTTAGAGTTTGAAGGAGAGCTCAAATCAAGGATTATTTCTGAAATAGAACCTCTTTAGTTTTACTTTACTTTTGGAGTATTGTATTATTTCCATTAATAATGCTGGATGACTGATAATCTTTGTGTTTATGTATTTCAGGCCCCCCTCGGCAGTGAAATAAAATCATGTTGTCACACCAACTGCCATGTCTGTCAGATGAAAGAGAGATCGAGAAAATGTGTACTTCATCTCGTCTTTTCCTGGGTACCTGTGTAAACCACAGCCTGAATGAGTCGACTCCTGAATGTGTTTAAGGGTTGATAAGTCATGACATGATTAGTGACGGGAAGGTTCCACATGCAGAAACAAAATTGAGGTTTTAATCTGGTTTTGGTGAAAGGATTTATATATTTTTGTCCAAAGTATTGTAAAACTATGTAAAATACACTTTATTAGGTACACATTGCTAGTAAAAGGTTGGACCTCCTTTTGCCTTCAGAACTGCCTTAATTCTTCGTGGCACACTTTCAACAAGGTGTTGAAAACATTCCTCAGAGATTTTGGTCCATGTTGACATGACAGCATCACGCAGTTGCTGCAGATTTGTCGGCTGCACATCTATGATGCCAATCTCCCGTTCTACCACATCCCAAAGGTGCTCTGTTGGTTTGAGATCTGATGACTGTGGAGGCCATTGGAGTACAGTGAACTCATTGTCATGTTCAAGAAACCAGTTTGAGATACTGCTGCTCGCGGAGGTGGATCCTGTCCCAGCATGCATCTGGCCGAAGGCAGAGAAACACCTAAAAAAGCCTCCGGTAATAGCAAATATAATATAACTTCCAAAAAGGTGTTGGAAACATTCCTCAGAGATTTTGGTCCATGTTGACATGATACCATCACGCAGTTGCTGCAGATTTGTCAGCTGCACATCTATGATGCCAATCTCTCATTCCACCACATCCCAAAGGTGCTCTGTTGGATTCAGATCTGGTGACTGTGGAGGCCATTGGAGTACAGTGAACTCATTGTCATGTTCAAGAAACCAGTTTGAGATGATATGAGCTTTGTGACATGGTGCATTATCCTGCTGGAAGTAGCCATCAAAAGATGGGCCTTTCTGTGTTGTGTTGTTCTCCCCGTGTATGCGTGGGTTCTCTCCAGGTACTCCGGCTTCCTCCCACTGTCCAAAAACATGCACATTAGGTTAATTGGTGTTTCTAAAAAATTGTCCTTAGGAGTGAGTGTGTGGTTGTTTGTCTCTGTGTGGCCCTGTGATGGACTGGCGGCCTGTCCAGGGTGCACCCCGCCTCTCGCCCAATGACCGCTGGGATAGGCTCCAGCCCCCCCCGCGACCCGACCGATGGATTCAGCGGGTATAGAAAATGGATGGATGGATGGAAGGTGCCCCTCTACTTTGAAGGATCAAGCATTTGTAACGATCTATCCCTTCTACCGAAGCTTTGGGACCCTTCGGATGGTAGATGACAAATATTTATTAATCCATAAAACAAAAGATGGACCTTGCCTATTCTGAACTGAGGAGTGCGACCATATATCTGTCAAAGAGCTCATTCTTCACAGTTAATTTCCTGCAAATGGTGCACGAGGCTCCTTATTTTACTGTTGAATTCACCTGAAAAAGTTCACAGGAAATCTGTCTCTCTTATGGGATTCACACAAAATGTAAGTCACAAACCGTGTGAGGACAACTGACAGTTCTGGTTACATCGGTAGGGAAAATAAATATATATATATATGCAATCCATAGTGCCCTCACATACATTCTAAACATTATCATATGGAGTGGGCTGTGTCTCTCACATCTTTGCAAGTATTTGAAATTAATCAGATACTGCTGCTCGCGGAGGTGGATCCTGTCCCAGCATGCATCTGGCCGAAGGCAGAGAAACATCTAGAAAGGCCTCCAGTAATAGCAAATATAATATTTGAAATTCAATAACTGTTCCGGACATGTGTTTGGCACACAGATTATTGAGGAATTAATGTGGTAAAGCTGTACAGAAACTCACACTCAGTATTGGTAAGATTTTATTTGATAATTTAGTACATTCACATAGATCTAATTGATTAAAGTACTTAAGAACACAAAGTTGTTGTTTTTTATTGGCCTGCAGCCATCCTGAAGTGAAACAGTTCACTTTTCTGTCACCTCAACTCCATGCATACACACAGTTACAGTCATGTGAATAAACAAAGTACACCTGATTAATTGAACATCATCAGAGTGAGCACTTCTATAAAAGCAGAAGTTTTGTCATCTACCTGGACTGGAGCATTCAGATGTGCGTTAACACAGTGCCAAGGAGGAAAGCCATCAGCAATGATCTTAAAGAAGCAATTGTTGCTGCCCATCAATCTGGGATGGGTTATAAGGTCATTTTAGTCAGAGTCCATCATTCTACATTTCGAGATAAAGATTATTCTCAAGTGGAAAACATTCAAGACAGTTGTCAATCTTCCCAGGAGTGGACGTCCCAACAAGTTCACCCCAAGGTCAGACCGTGCAATGCTCAGAGAAACTGCAAAAACCCAAGAGCTACATCTCAGACTCCACAGGCCTCAGTTAGCATTTAAATGTTCATGAAAGTAGAGTTAGAAACAGACTGAACAAGTATGGCTTGTTTGGAAGGGCTGCTGGAGAAAACCTCTTCTCCCCAAAAAGAACATGGCAGCACAGCTTAGGTTTGTAAAGTTGCATCTGAACAAACCACAAGACTTCTGGAACAATGTCCTTTGGACAGAGCAGACCAAAGTGGAGATGTTTGCTCATAATGCACAGCAGCACGTTTGGAGGAAACCAAACACAGCATATCAGCACAAACACCTCATACCAACTGTCAAGCACGGTGGTGGAGGGCTGATGATAAGGGCTTGTTCAGCAGCCACAGGACCTGGGCACCTTGCAGTCATTGAGTCCACCATGAACTCCTCTGGATACCAAAGTGTTCTAGAGTCAGATGTGAGGCCGTCTGTCCGGCAGCTAAAGCTGGGCTGAAACTGGCTCATCAACAGGACAATGATCCCAAACACAGCAGCAGATCTACAGCAGAATGTGTGAAAAAGAAGAAGAATCAAGGTGTTGCAATGGTCCAGTCAAAGTCCAGACCTCAGCCTGACTGAATGCTGTGGTGGGACCTTAAGAGAGCTGTGCAGAAACCAATGCTGCAAACCTCAATGCGCTGAAGCAACAATGGAAATAAGAATGGACCAAATTTTTCCACAACGATGTGAAAGACTGATACAAATTCATACAGAAAACTGAATTGAAAAAGGATGTCTTTTCTTCACATTTATACCTCTGAAACTGTTTAGTACTAATATGATTTCCAGATTATAAGGACGTACATACATTTTCTTTACTCTTTTAATCCAATTTAGGGTTGTGGGGGTGCTGGAGCCTATCTGAGCTGCCGTTGGGCGAAAGGCAGGGTACACCCTGGACAGGTTGCCAGTCCATCACCGGGCAAAATCACTAACCCTAAACCCTAACCCTAATCAAAACCCTAATTTGGTGATCAGAACATACAGATCCAATCTCCTCAGAGATGCCTACACATCAGAAACAACTTGTAAACATGTTTGCTTGGCTTTGCATTCATTTGTTTAAAAGATGCCAAGCTGCTCCAGGCTTTGCATTCAGGCCTAGATCTTGGTTGCCTTGGATCTTTCTCCAAGGCAGCCCAGCCCTTAAAGTTATATTTCTGACATCCCATCACTATAAAAACAAATTTGCTTCCAGAAAAGTTTGGACGCTTTGTAGATAAAAGGACAATAGAATGCCATGATTTGTAAATCCTATGAACACCCTGCTTGTAATCGCAAATTTGAATAATACAAAGAGAATGCATATACATATTTTAAACTAAGATCCTAAGGATCCCTAGATCCTTAGATTATATGTATTTCTTGATATATTAATTACATCTCAACATCATATTTCAAAAGAAGCACCCAATGGAAGTTTAAAGTGGCAACAGGTCAGTCACATGATGCAGTATAAAAACATCCCAGAGAGGCTGCACAGAGAGGTTAGTCATCCTCTGAAAGTGTGTAGAGTTTTGTGGAAATCACTGCAAGGGTTCAGGAAAATGTCTGAAAACTATTGTCAGCAAACAAAGTTCATCAGTGCAGACACAAAATAAAGTTAAAGTTCCATTATTCAAAGCATGAATACATAATTACTGCTGCCTTCTCTGGTTCTGAGTTCGTTAAGATGTTTGATAAAACATAAAAGCTGCATCCTCCGGGATGAAGAGGAAACTCTTTAAGAGCCGGTATTTGTTTCGGTATGACTGTGTCTTTGTGCGCACGGTACATGGAATTAATTGTTGTTGAATTAATAATGATACTGTTAAGCGTTGTTGTTCTTGATCTGCTGTATGTCCACCATATTAGTTAGTGTGAAAGCTCACTGGGAGAAACAAAAGTCAAATCAAATTCCTTAAGTCTGTTAGCATGCTTTTGTCAAATAAAGCTGTTTCTGATGGACATAAAGTTATTGCCATGATGACAAGTAATTCCTCAGATGTGCTGTAAATACTCATGCGACTTATTCTGAAATGCATATGCTTTCAACCCATCACAGAAAGTCGAAACATGCAGTTTTACTGCGGACACCCATGATTAATGTTACTGATTCATTATCCAACCAAATATGATATAATGGTCTCAATCTCCTTACAGGTACAGAATAATGGACAAGAAGGTGTTTTAGTTATTGTCACAGCTGACATTTGCCCTTTTGTGTTATAATGTCCCCGCTTTACTCTCTTATACTTTGTGTGAGATGCGCAAAAATATGTTTTTTGAGGTCAAAAGGGAGTTTGACTAATTCTATTTGGGTCATTCTTGAGTTAAGGTTGATGTTTGTGCCAAATGTGAAATATGTTCAGACACCCTGACAACACTTTGCGTTTGGTTGCAGCCTTCACCCGAGCAGAGACAGAAAGCAAGTGCTGCTCTTCCACTAGATTTTTTCCAGGTGATAATAAAATGAATTACGATGTTGTTCCATAACAGCTGGAAGCCTGAGGTCCAGCTCTTCTATAGCTTTTGTTTTTTTGTTTTAATAGACACATCATAACTTGCGTAGCTGCAGTGTCAGCATTCATTTTTTTCATCCATGCCAAATATCTGCATCTTCAACATTTCAACAAATCCGTTCATTGAAATAACTCTTGTAGAGGTGTGTAATCTTTACAGAGTCCTCACTTCTTACCTTCTCTTCTTTCACATCTGTAAAGGAACCATTAATGCTGATTGATCTGTACAGATTTGAGAGCATTATGTCGTTTTCAGGGACACTCTTACCTATTTCAGTCACCCAAACTACAGTCTGCATGTATAACCACAGCACGGGTGAGTCTAAATTATCCAGCCTGCAGTCCAGACCCATCACCCAAAGTGGTGCATAATGAAACAAACCTTTTTTGTGGAGTTTTTTTTATATAGTTTGGAAAGTTCTTTTCAGAAGCCAGTATTTTCTCTTATATCCTTTCAGACATGTGTAACATGCTGGCTTTATAAACCATGAAGTCATAGATCTCCACGGTTCTCTCCTGAGGCTTCTTTCAGCTCTTTGGTTTATGGCTCATGATTAAGTAGCCCTCAGTATAACTCTCCAAAATGTCATCTCCTTCCTCTCGTGTGACCATAAACAGGCTTGGCTACTGATTGTGGTGGAAACATCTGGTGATTGTTCCAGCAGACTTAAGTGTTCAAAAAATAAATAGAACTTATGCCCTGTGACAAGACTCAAATTGTGGCATCAGTTTAACTGTAGTTACTGCACAGCACACTGGTCCAGGATTCCGATCATATGTGGTACAACAGCACAACATTTTCCACAGGTTTACCTTTCAAAGATTAAAAGCAGACCGACCTTCCAGAACCCAAAGGAAGACTCTGGCATCAGCTTTCTGCTTCTGTGGGTGCTCGGAACAACCAGCAACAGGCAGGTAAAACATTAACTTTTGTTCTGCAAGATAGAAGATACTGACACTGCTTCCTTATTAGTGGAAACAGTAGAAAGTGTGTGTCCAGATGTCGTACTAATGGAGAAGAGGAGTTTGGTTGTTACCCAGACGACACATAAATCAACATCTAAGGTGCTCGGACCAATCAGAGTGAGTGCACTACCAGCCAGAGCAAAAATACAGCTCTACCAGACATCCACCGTGATTCATCAGCTTCTGTCACTGTGATGAAAAACTGTCTTTAGGAGTTTAGGGTTTACCATCTCACCTTCATTTACTTCTTGTCCGACTTTTCTCAAATCTCTTTTTTGAAGAAGAATGCCACACTCTGGATTGATAGACTTTTTCTTTGGGGAGCTTCACATGAGATCTGTGTATTTGACGAAGACTTTCGTTCTTCTTCCTTTCTAAGGCCTATTATCTCTCCTCTGCTTTTTGAGCATCAGTATTTTGTATCCTTTCTGGTGCTGCCGGAGGTTGATGGCGAGGTTTCAGTTAGTTCAGGTCAAAGTGAGCTGGACAGCACTTTTGGTTCTGGCCCACTTCACATACCTGCTGCTAGGGGCGACCATCTTCCAGATACTGGAGCGAGAGGCTGAGAGCAACAACAGGAATCACTTCCAACTGGAGAAGCTGAATTTCTTGGCAAACTACACCTGCCTAGATGGACCTGACCTGGAGAAGTTTGTCAAGGTTTTCCTTTAATTCATTCATCACTGTAAAGTTTAAGGTTTCTCTAATATTTTATTGTTCTACATTTTTTTTTGTTCAAAATAGTAGCCGATGCTTAAATGCGTGACCATTTTCATCGTATTGATGACTGACAATAGGCCCCACTTTTATTGGAACACAGCAGATTAATTAATGTTTAGTGGAAACTGAAATTCAGTTTTATTATTCAGCTGGGTAGACGGCGAAAAAAAGGTATCGCAGTAATTCACCTGATAAAATCAATGTGTGTCATTTTAAAAAGAAAAGTGTCAAAGTAATAACTCATTTTCTGAAGTGACATAAATAGGTTAACGTTTTGTAAAGCTATGTTTGACCTAATTTTAACAAGTGAATGTGTGTGTGTGTGTGTGTGTGTGTGTGTGTGTGTGTGTGTGTGTGTGTGTGTGTGTGTGTGTGTGTGTGTGTGTGTGTGTGTGTCTGCAGGTGATTTTAGATGCTTGGGAAAAGGGAGTGAACCCCTCGGGAAACTCGACAAACCCCAGTAACTGGGATTTTGGCAGCTCGTTCTTTTTTGCAGGCACAGTTGTCACAACTATAGGTGAGCGTTCGGGATTCGACATAAATCATTTCAGCTCTCCAGCTTGGGAAGCACGTGCTGCTATAATATCTGCACCCTGTCTGATTCACAGGATATGGTAACCTTTCCCCAAGCACTGTGTCGGGTCAAGTGTTTTGTGTGTTTTACGCACTGTGTGGGATTCCGCTGAACCTGGCTTTTCTAAAACAGCTGGGCAAGTGTCTCACCATCCACCTGGGTCGACTAGAGAGGGGGATGGTAGCATTTGTTCCTCACAAGGTATTAATGCATTTCCAATTGTTGTATAGTGTAGATTTCATATTTTTAAGCACCTGGATTGTGATCTGACCAGTTCCTCTTTCCTAGCGAGCGGTTGAAGCTCTGGCGGTGAGTTCATTCTTCATCACTGGCAGCGTGCTGCTTCTGGTCATCCCTCCTCTGCTGTTCAGTTACGTGGAAGGGTGGACATACGGCGAAGGCTTCTACTTCGCCTTCATTACCCTCAGCACCATTGGTTTTGGAGATTACGTCGTGGGTGAGTAGAGACAGCAAACAATCACTAATGTGGTGGAAAGGCCAAAGTGTTCACACCTGTCAAACTAAAATGAATTCTTCTTGCTGCACTTTACAAGTCTGTGGGCCATGGGTTGAGACACACTCACTCAAAATGTTCTAACATGTTTTATCTTTGAAGGGACCGACCCAGGCAAGGAGTATATCTCTCTGTACCGCAGCCTTGCAGGCATTTGGATCATATTTGCGCTTGCTTGGCTTGCTCTTATCCTCAATATGGGAGCCAAAATAATGGAGAATGTAGTTGTCCTGACACATCCAGGCTTTAAGAAGCAGGAGGAGGAGGAGGAGGTGTCCTCCAGTAAACTAGAAGACGTATCTAAGATATGACAATGGACTACAGATAATCTGCCAGTTATAGGCTTGCTAGAATACACTGAATTTTGGGTGATGGTTTTCTGTACTTGTATTACAATAATAAATATGTAGCAGCTATCTGCTTGTTAGCTGAAACAGTTTTTGTATGAATGTATATTCGTTCCGTGATGCTTCTAACGGGAAAACAGTTTGTTTTTTGTTTTACTTTCTACCTCAGTTAAGCCAAAGCCTCCAATCAGGTGTTGCATCAGCTGTTTGTTTTTTTCATTCTGCAAAAAGCTATACCAGCTAAAGGCTGCTATGACTTGGGCTTTTGTGTACTTTTGATTATGCTCTTTTATTTCCCACCTTCATGATCAGATTGCCAAATATAAATATCAGATCAGAGTTGTTATATCCTTTGTATAGTGTCACATTTGTGTATTTTGTGTGTTTATGGGTCCACATGTGTGTTTGTATGCTGATGGGAAACTGCAGTGAATTGAGCATGGAGATCTATCTTAAACAAACATATTAATCAAGATGGTGATGTGAGCTGGAAAAAGGAGGATTTCTCTCATCTGTCACAATTTTTTTTTTTTTAGTTTGTATGAAAATTAAATCAAATACAACTGAAATTGTATTAAAGTCTTATGTGTGCTATGTGTGTGGGATTGTTTTGACTTTTTTCACTACATCCACATTTTAATGTTCATTTTGGTCAGAAATACACACATTCGACCTTTCCCATACTCGACGCTTACAGTCCCACCTGTGCTGCCGTCACACCCTCAACTTATTTTGCTTCTTTAGATTTGCATGTCAGACCAATGAAGTGATTGAAACAAAAGCACACAAGGAGGTTAATTTGCCTGCAATGCCAGAGGAGAACCACGTAAGCCTCCACTCATCTCTGTGCCCGACTGCAGAGGCTGAGACACTGATCACCAAAACTTCAGACTAAAAGGCCAGGATGGGAATAAAGGAAATGCTTCAGTTGGCCCGAATTCCGTCCATTCTCATGCTTGGCGTGGTTTACGTGGCTTATGTACTGATCGGCGGGGTTATTTTCTGGAAGTTGGAAGGAGATCTTGGGAAGAAGGATATCAGCAAAGTACTGCTGAACAAGAAGAGGCTGCTTACGTCATACACCTGTCTGACCCAGGAAAGCCTGGAGGATGTGGCTCAGGTGAGGCACACAAGTACAATTATTGCTAATTATTTTCCTTGAGGAATAGGTTTTAACCCAAAAACAAGCAACTTCAAGCTCGAGATGCAAACTCACTGATGGTTTTCCACTGAAGTGGTAAATGGAGTGGTAAATGGGCCCATGAGCTGTATTTTGCTCATGTTTATGGTAGATGTATAGTAATGGTAGTAAAAATTTAATCTTTTTATTTTTTTATGAAAATGGCCAGAAAGGTAAGAATGCATCAGATTTCTTAACCAAATAAAACATTATCATACATTGTGTCTTTGAAGCATGAAAACAGTAATATGATGCAGGCAACACAGCTGTAAGGTGGCTCATTGCACTCTGAGTGAACTTACTACTTACACTTACACTCTACTATATCTGTGTAATTGTTTTGTGTCGGTCAACCTGTGGGTTCCTCGACACACTTGTTTACCGCAGTATCATCATCTTTAGCACAACCTTTTGCATAACCATATTTTTAACTTGACGGACTAAAGTGTAGAATATTCAAAGCGTACTTCCAAGGATCGCTGCTGCTGTCCATCATGCAAAGTTATGTTTTTACTATCTGGTTAATAGGTGTAAATATATATCATCACTGATACATTTTGGAAAAAGCCTCGAATTAAAAACATTTTGTATTTGAATTTCAAAGCTATTTTTTGTAAAAATCTACATGGGTCATATTTACTCAGCAGTTCTGTGTCTCTATCTTCATCCCCATAAATAACTGAATTAATCAACATCAGCTGTGGGGCAAAAGTTCAACAGATGGCAGAACTGCACCTTTCAATGATCTACAGTGATCATTCCTATCTGATATCTAATCCAAGCAACAAGGGAGCGCATTCAATAACTGAAGAGAACAAAATGACATGTTATAAAATCTCTGAATCTTACTGGTGTTGATGTGACTAAGACTCAACTCCTTCCATGCAAATAGCTTCTCCAACCTTTCAAAACTGCACCCTCTGCTTTGCCTACATGTGACCTGATTAATACAACAACAAAGATCTGCATCTCTTCTTTGGAAACTGATAAGCTTCATTCAAACCTTGAAATCCACTCCAGTAAAACCCTCATTATGCTGTATAACGTCAGAGCTTGAAACAATAATCATAAACCATCAAATAGTTAAAAGTTCTGCAGGGTAATGCAAGAAAGAAGTGCTTTGATTTGCAACCTGAGGTTGTGTGGCTGCCTCACTACACACGTAAGATCTAAGAATTAAAACTACTCCCCTGCCTCGTTTCTCGTAAAATCACCCGTTTGTGATTGTTAAACAATACATTACTAATTAACTTAAAAGACCACAGGACTGTTATCTACGGTATTTCTTGCGTGTAATCTCTCACAGTGGTGCTGACGGTCCTGAGAGGGTATTTTCCTGGGTCATGCTGACAGCTGTAATATTTTGACCCAATTAACTTCAGGGTGCTCCAATGACCCTGAAAGGTGTAGATCACTGTGTACAGGTGTTCCATAAGTCCATGTGATATAATAGCTCTTTGGAAAAATACATCTTTATGAAAAAATTACTGAACATTTGGAATTTTCTTTGCTTTCTTTCAGGTCGTTCAAGATGCATCAAAGGTGGGTCTGAGTTTGAAAGGCAACAACACCTCCGACGGCTTCTGGAAATTCACCAGCTCAGCTGTGTTCGCTGCTACTGTGGTCACAACTATAGGTCAGACATCATAAGCCGAATTTCTTAAACAAGATAATCCGTTTTCATGATTTTGATATTCTATTTAAAACAGGTATTTATAAAACATTAGTTTGATATTGAGGTAATCCTATTTTAAACAGAATCTATGTAGTAGATTATTTTGTTGCTGATGACATACAATTATAACAGTTTGGATGATGTTTTCAAAATCTTTAGTGTCATTAACAATTATCAACTGTTATATTATATAGGGCTCCAAAACACTGAACTCTACAAAGCCTCTGACTTTATCATCTTTAATATCTCATATCGACAAAATGTTTGTGACTACACAAGGCCTATTGGGGGCAGCCATGATGGGATGTTTCACTGAGAAAGATGGAAGTGTTGTTGCAGGCAGAAGAAGAGTAAAAAACAGAGCCTACAAAGCCTATAATTATAAGCTGTATTGGAAAAATTCTTGACCTGTGCGCAGCAGACTCTTGAGCGGGACATGCAGAGAAAATTCAAAGCTCAAATAAAATGAATTGGAGTGAATTGGAGTTTGGGTGAGCGCACTCTGAGCTTTTCAATGATGTGAGAGGGATCCATAAGGCTTACAGCAGTAAGAGTCACACTGAGTGAAAGAAGATAAAAATGCTTACATTTAAATGTATAACTTCAATATGTTTAAAAGAACTTGTATGCATGAGGATATAAAACAAAATATTTCTGAATATCTTACAGAGTCAAAGTTAGGGTGCGTAACATCACTGCATTAAAGGAAAAAAGGAAAACTGACCTGTTTTAACTTTTTGAATTTTATTTCTACTGCAAAGTGCCTGAGCTACAGGGATGCATAGAGGACTGTGTTTTCACACTTGTTTAGCCAAAATCATATTGTTCTCTATGGGGAAATTTTGGCAACATCTGTAAACACAGAACAATGAATCACTACCAAAAATCATAGCACACCACTACTAAAACAAGCCTTTTGTTTACATGTTTTTTAAAAATGTTGGACACCTGATTACCTGATGCTCAGCATGAGTATTCCTTTTGCTCTTTGGACTCTTTGGACAAACCTGCAGAATCATCTTGCAGAAAGTTAGCTTCTCACTTTTGGTGCGTTGCTAATCTGAACTGCTTTATATGAGGAGAACAAGGCAGGTGCCATTTATTTAAGTTAATCTGAGAGTCATAAACATTTGGTTTGAAGAATTACAAACGTGATTCTCTGAACCTGCCTAACCTGTGTTTCTGTATGCTCATTATTTTTAAATCAAACTAAAACACACCATTGTAAATGATAGAAAGACTAACTTCATAAATATATCTGGGAACATGAAGTGAGGCCGGAGATGATTAAAAAAAACCTGTTTTTAATCATGTCCCATAATCACACGTCTGTAAGGTAAATACACTTTACCGCCAAAGAAATTCCAGGTTAAATTTTCTCAGATCAAAAAACTACCCAATGCAATGGAATGTTTTAGTCCAATGACACAACAATAATCTAAAAACTGTTTTTAATGTATGTTAAAAAAAGAAAAAAGATCTGCTGGCCATAGGATGACTTTCTGATGATATCAGAATCTGATCTGGTGTTTTAGATAATCTTTATCTTCAACAAACAGTGTCATAAAAATGAAACAATAGACCTTTCTATTAGTTTGTAATGGGACATTATCATTTATAATGTGTATGAATGAGATATGAAATGATAAATAGATCAGAATGTACTTCCTTAAATGAAAAACACAAATAGATAAATTAATTAATTACACTGTTATTTATTCAGAGGATAGTTTTAGAATATAGTGTTCAATATCATCTTCACTACTGTCAATGATGGAAAAAAAATTATAGAATAGAAAAAAAGTGACACCCCTGAGTAAAGTTCCCTTCATGATGACAGGCAGTAATGTAATTCATGAATATGATTTATTCTTTGAGCGTACTGTGAAGTAGTTGTTGTTAAAGTGAAGCAACCCACTTTAGGTGGTAAGTGAACAAATGAACTTAAAAAACATTTGACAGATAACTATTTGAAATGTTAAATGTGTGTTAAATTATATGTATACTCATCATCATGCAGTCCTGAAGAGATGTGAGATGTTCACAGTTTATAGTTTTGCAGGTTATGGGAACTTGAGTCCCAGCTCTACAGCTGGTCAGATCTTCTGTGTGTTCTTTGCACTATTTGGTATCCCTCTCAACATGGTGGTGCTCAACAGAGTGGGAAAGTACATGCTCGTTCTGGAGAGAAGCATCTCTGACTTTCTTGAAGGAAAGAGCGGTCGCAAGGTAAGCGTACAACCTCGGACAAGTATCTGAGTATCAATCCAGTGGGAAATTTTTTTTCATTTTTCACCTTTTCCCTTTCACTCCCTACAGAAATGTACACGCTTCTTTGTCCACCTGGTGTCTTACATCTGTGGATCAGTTCTCTTCTTCGTTGTGCCCATGCTTGTGTTCCAGCAGCAGGAGGGCTGGACCTTCTCCCAAGCCATCTACTACTGCTTTATCACCCTCAGCACCATTGGTTTTGGAGATTTTGTGGCAGGTGAAGCAAAGCCGGCACCTTAAACATTATTCTTGCGTTTATTTCAACTTAAAACTGAATTTTATTCAGTATAAACCTAACACTTTGATATGCCTCTCAGACAGTAATCCAGACAAAGAATATCCTGACTGGTACAGTGTCCTCATGGCTTCGTGGATCTTCTTTGGCCTGGCCTGGCTAGCGCTGCTCATCAATCACTCCATTGACATCGTTGAGCGGCTCAACAACCACTTCAAGCAGCTGTGGTATGGCGAGAAGCCAGAGGAAGAGTCCGGCAGTAGAGAAGACAGCAACCCTAACACCCAGGTGGAGGAGGAAGATGAGATCAAAAAGCCTCAAATAACTCAGTAATCTACAAAACAAGGTGAAGCTTTCACCCAGTTGACCTAGTTACAGAATCAGTAGCCGTAAGATTAGGATTTGGAAAACATGGTAAGTCATGGCAGGCTCTAATCACGTGTGTGTTATCAGGCTGTAAAGTCTGAATCATTAATTGTTAAATGAAATGCTGCAGAGCAAAGGTTTGTCATGTTTGATACAGAAGTGGCCAAAGACGTGAATCAATAAATAATTATTTCAAGGCCACATTTTATTACAGTCAGCGCACCGCATACAATTTGTTTGCATGTCATAGTTCATTTGTGCGCATGAGATAAGAGCGTAAATACAGAGCTTCGACTCGTCTGATTAAAGATGTGAATGAAAAAACTAAAACATGTGAACAAATAGTATTTTGTGTAATCAGTGTAGTAAAATACTGCTACAAAATATTAACTTTTTGTTTGTTTGTTTGTTTGTTTGGCAGCATGCAGCATCTACATCTTATACCGTAAATGATGTTTGCCAAACCGTAAACAAGCGACGACCCGTGTGTGGGTGTTTTCTGCAGTTGTCTGTCTTTATCCTGCAGGGGTTTAGTGTCTGAGACACAATAATTTAAAGAAACATGTAAAATGATTTGCTTTCAAGTTGAAGTTTCCTGTTTACCATGATTTGTTAGAAAAATGTACATTAAAAGCATCCGAATCAGATATCTATTATCTTAAGGTGGAGTTAACCACGTAAGTAATGCAAGTTAATATACTGTAAATTGACTAATTATCTTGGGCAAAGACCACAGATGTGTATTTATGTTGGATACATAATTTAAATTTAATTCTAAATCATTTTAATTGTCAGAAGTACTCTTAACTCCAGGGGCATGATGTGCAAAACCAACCCAGTCTTACCAAAAACATGTTAGAGATATCATACTTTCAAAATGTTGTAGTGTCACAATCCAGAGTTTAAAGTTAGAAGATGGGAAATGCATCCCTTTGTAGTTCTTTTGTTTAGGGCAGCGTCAATGTCACATATCCAGATCTGCAACCAGCTAGTATTAAAATGGGTAACCCATAACAATATGTATGTTTGTAGAAAAGTGTACGGGCTGTGAAAAACATTGTGCACATTGAGTATCCAACCGGCAAGCTCTCTCTTAAATGTCCAAAGATTAATGCCGCCCATGTGTGAAGAAAATTTCTTCATTCCTCATTCTAAGGCGTTTTTTGGCTAACTCAACACTTTTGTGCTCTTACATCACACAGAAAGCATCAACGTCATAACGTGCCAAGACATTTACCATAAAGTCATCAAGTCGCACCACTAGCACCGCATCTGGGTAGGAAAACTAATCAGGAAAATGTAGTAACTGTACATTCTGTTGGAAGACTGGGTTGGCAAAATAAAACGACGAAAAAACACAAACAAAATTTCAGAAAACAAAAACTCTTCAGAAAATGCCCTTCAAAAATACTTCAATATGCCAGAAAACACACACAAAAAAAAAGATGACTCTTTCAGAAAACAATACTTCATATAACAACATGAAATAATGTACATCTGATATACGCTGGTGTTTTTCACTTTGTTGAGGAGTTTACTGAACCTGTGCTACTGAAACTGTGAAAGATGACTTTCAATTTCACCGCATTTTATTTTAAATGTGTCACGTTTTGTCCAGTCCTTCTGTGTTTTGCACCTCAGGGCCATCACTCTTATATCTAAATCATTCAAATACTGTTGATTATGATGACAAGAAAACAGAGGAATCAATGCAATTAGACAGCAGCAAAATGCTCCTCTATTTGCTTTTTATTGTATATTATTGAAAAACTTTGAATTTTTCCATTATGTTTATATCATATATACAAGTAAGTTAGCTGTTTAGTTTCACTTTTGTCATTGATACCCCTGTAGAGTATTTAATTGATAAGTTCTTCTTTGTGCACCTTGTTTGTACTGCAATCTCTGTCCACTAGGTGGTGGTATTGTGCCAACAGAAGCGGAATTACACCATGCATATTGAATCATTCAAACTAATCCTACTGGTAACATCTCTACAGTCAATAGTTATACCAAATATGAATACATCTGAATGCATTCCTTAGCAGTTAAGTCATTTATTTCTGATGCAAGTTTTGATATTTCTTACATCATTAAATAAAAATGCACATTTGCAGATTCATTCTGTGGTTGTTCTTTTGCACACACAGAAACAATCAGAGGTGCAAACGCTTCTTAAGGCTTATATATCACAGGCTTATATATCACTGCAGAGGAGTGAATGACAAACACAGACGACAAGCAGCAGGAATGGAAAAATGAGAACTTGTTGGACAGATGGACAGCAAGAAATATAAATTCAGTTGGTGGAAAAAAGGGGGAAACTATTTGAGGGGAAGTGCAAAATTCCAGAGAGCAGAAGAAGGCAGTAAAGAAATGTTCTTACTCTGTGGGGTTAGTGGAAATACTGGAGGGAAAATAGAGTGAGAGTGACAGGACTGTGACTGTCGTCCAACATAATACCACATACCTGTTTGACCACGGTTCAATGAGGACTGAGAATGCGAGAGAGGACTCTGTCTGATCAGCTGCTTTTGCATGCGTGAAATCCAAAAGGAAACAAAACAATGGACTAGATTAAAAGGATATCTCTAAAAGTTCAGATGTTCAGCAAAGTCTCTTCTAGCACTTATGTGGATGTCACTCTGACACATACCACTCACCTAAACATTGAAGAAGACCATGAACAAACAAACATAACCTCAACCAGAATTGGTACTCTTTGTTATTGCTTAACAGTGGGGTGTTATTTGTGTGGCTGACTGGTGTGTATGAAAGAGAAACAGGAATGCAACACATATTCATATAATCAACAACTAATTACGGTTACTGTTCAGCAAGTTCTTTTACAACTGATCAACAGATAACTGCAAATGACCAACTAAAGTGTGATAATGTCTTGTGAGAATCACAGTACACCCTTTTTCAATTCTAAGGTTTTATGTATCAGGACAAAATAAAAACACCTTCACCAGGTCTTAAAATGTTGGTGAAAAACTAATTCCACCCCATGATTCAACAGCTTGTAGAACCACCTTTAGCTGTAATAACTTATATAGTGATGTTCCGGATCATTGTCCTGTTGATGACCCAGTTTCAGTTTCCACTTTAACATTTAACATGCTAACTGAGGCCTGTGGAGTCTGAGATGTAGCTCTTGGGTTTCTGCAGTTTCTCTGAGCACTGCACGGTCTGACCTTGGGGTGAACTTGCTGGGATGTCCACTCCTGGGAAGATTGACAGCTGTACTGAATGTTTTCCACTTGTTTTCCAAAAATATTTCTCTGGGTAGAATGACAGACTGCAACTAAAATGATCTTATAGCCCTTCCCCGATTGTTGACCAGCAACAATTGATTCTCTAAGATCATTGCTGATGTATTTCCTCCTTGGCATCATGTCAATACACACCTGAATGCTGCAGACCAGCAAACTGACAAATGGAGCAACGCGATAGTTCTGGCAGACCACGTAGTCAACACGCCCTTTGCCTATTGGCTGACGCCGACCCAACCCCTATGGCTGTCCACGAACCAACTGCGCTTATAATCAGCTGCTGCTCGCAATTGGATGCTGGCATTTGGGGCGCTTCATTTAAACTTGGTTGCTGTCACTGCTCTTTTTGCTTTCTGCTTGCAAAACGTAGCTCCGATCAGCATACGCGCCGATGCTGGTATTATTATTGCTGCTGCTGCTTACCCTGTCGTCCGGCATGGATCCCCGCTGCTGGCGGAGTCGGAGAGTCTGCCGGAAGACTCGGAAGATCCGGCTGAGATGGACGCCGTGGAGGACACCGAACCTTCCCAAGTCCAGCGAGCCAAGACGCGACACCGGGCGGGCTGTCCACAGCGCGCCGCGGGCAGAGTCGAGGTAGGCCGGCATGAGACCCGCGCCACGCAGCTACAGTCACGCAAAATCATGTGAAATAGGTGTAAAATAGCCGTGTGTCTAACCGCGGCAGCCCTGCCACCTACAGGAGCCCGCCGCGGTTGGACACACGGCTATTTTACACCTATTTCACATGATTTTGCGTGACTGTAGCTGCGTGGCGCGGGTCTTATGCCGGCGCATTTGGATTACAAGCCATCCTCCTAATTGGTCCGTTTGGGTCCTCGCGGTGATGCTTCTAAAGCCTGATTCTTACTCGGCACAAACGCGCAACTGTTCTGGCTCGAGAACCATTAATGACGTCATCGAAAGCGCCAGCCCCTTCACAGTTCCTTCAGCTCATAAGCGCAGTTTGCGCCGAGTATGCGTCACATTTGCAGTTCTCTCCAGACCAGCGGGCGTCACTGTTGAGGAAACAAGCTGAAAAGCATACGAAGAAAGTATACACAATGCCACCTGTGGTGTCACGTCAGCAGAGGCTGGCACATCTGATGCGGAATGAATTTACTCTGGGTGTAGAACTGTATATGTATCTCAGAGCTAAGCGGCTGCGGCAAAAACAGAAGAGAAGGTGGAATGTTCGTCCTTTGCAACAAGACGAACTTTGTCAAACGTTGTCCCAGTGTAACTTCATAGACGTGTCGTACAGATGTTTGTAGAGGCGCACCCTCTCGGTCACCGCGGTCTCTGCAGTGTTAATTTTTTTCTTTTTCTTGGTCAGCTGTTTCCAGTTGAGCGCGCGTGAAGTCAGAAAAAAAGTTGTGTGCGCGCCCTTGCGCTGCGCGAGGATTTTCTAGCTTGCGACGGGGGGCGTGGCGGAATTTTGGGTCACGTGACCGTTTGCGCCATTTGCGACCTTGGATGTTGCTCTGCTTTGCTTGGATGTTGCTCTGCTTGGATGTTGCTCTGCTTGGATGTTGCTTTGCTTGGATGTTGCTCTGCTTGGATGTTGCTCTGCTTGGATGTTGCTCTGCTTGGATGTTGCTCTGCTTTGCTTGGATCTTGCTCTGCTTTGCTTGGATCTTGCTCTGCTTTGCTCGGATCTTGCTCTGCTTTGCCCTGCCACAAAGAGCTGTCGCTGCTGTGGAGACCGACTATATATTTTATGGTGTACCTAAGTGGTTGAGTTCAATGCTTGCCCCAATTAAATACTCACATCACATTTCAGTCTGTGTTAATGTAGGCCTACGGCAGTTCCACCTTTTAACGTCAAGCTTAGTCGCGGTTTAATAATTATTTTTGTAATACTACTACTATTAATCATAATGGTGACACACATTTGGTAGCTAATATTTCGTGGGGGGGTAGGACACCCTGGTTCCAACTAATCCAATTGGCTGGTATGCGTTCCGGTATGGTCTGTTCTAGGGGGTTTGTTGCCTTTACAGCAAATGAAAGGCACTCCACCTGAGTATGCTGCTGTTCCCTGTCTTGGCTTCCATGGAGCTCATGGAAGAGTCGGGAACTTCCTCCGAACAGAACCATACCGCCAAACACAAATTGTATGCATTCAGAATAAGCTTCTGAAATTTATCTCTGTTTCTCGTCTCGTTTTGACGAGAGTGGTTCTGACAGAAATGGAGCACCGCGATAGTTCTGGCAGACCACGTAGTCAACGCGCCCTTTGCCAATTGGCTGACGCCGACCCAACCCTTATGGCCAGCTGCACTCAATGGGTAATCAGCTGCTGCTCGCAATTGGATGCTGGCATTTGGGGCACTTCATTTAAACTTGGTTTGCTGTCACTGCTCTTTTTGCTTTCTGCTTGCACCCACCACCTCCCCTGCTCCACCGACTTCTCAATGCCAAACAATGTCATACTGTTGTTCATTGTTGCTTGCTCTGTTCTAGGGGGTTTGTTGCCTTTACAGCAAATGGAAGGCACTCCACCTGAGGATGCTGCTGTTCTCTGTCTTGGCTTCCATGGAGTTCATGGAAAAGTCGGGAACTTCCTCTGAACAGAGCCATAACGCCAAACACAAATTGTATGCATTCAGAATAAGCTTCTGAAATTTATCTCTGTTTCTCGTCTCGTTTTGACAAGAGTGATTCTGACAGAAAACCTGTTTTTATAGATGTGCTCACTCTGATGATGCTCAGTTAATCAGGTGCATGTGATTTGCGGCATCTGACTACTACTTACTCTCTTAATTCCCATGTAAACAGTAAGGCTGTACTTTTTCATGCACTCCTTCTGCATTTTGTCTTAGTTTTTGCTCCATAAATAATGAGACAGTGTAATATATCATGTGTTATTGTGCATTTGAGGTTGTATTTACTTAATTTCAAGATCTGGTAAGGACCTTGTGATTTATTTTTTTTTTGTTCTGTTACATAATACAAACTTAGAAATTAGAGTAAAAGTGTATTTTTGTTTTGTTTTTATTTTTAAATTATTATATTATTTTATACTTCTGCAACCAGAGTTACAAATCCTGTGAGAATTAGTAAAAGCAGAGTCAGTAATTACTAATTAGTATATATCTGAAAATGTTGCATGGATCTACAGGTTATGAAAGCTAATCAACATGTAGTTTTCAACCAACACAACAAGCCAAAAGTCACACGCACTATTAACTTTCTGGAATATTTGAAGAATGCAGGTGTGTCATCTGGTGTGTCTTTCAATAAATTGTCTGCATGACCAACTGTGCCGCTGGACACTTTCACAGAACAACTTAGTGTCTTAAGGTATAACAGTGCCTGGAATTTTGAATAATTGAAACACTAAAAGTAAATGGTTTTCTAAAACTTATGTAACCTGACCTGTCAATGCTCGTTAAAATCTTTATTTCTGAGCCTCTGCAGCAGATAAGGGTTATGAAATAAAAGAAAACCTTTGATGCCTTCACATCACATAAAACTTTGAATGGAGCCATACAACGTGATAAGCACATACTCATAGAGCAATAAGGGCAAGTTTCATTACCTAACACAAACAAGAGCAACAGGCAGTCCACCATCATATGGTGTCCTTGAAACATTTCTGGTGTGGCCTGTTTACTCTCCAATCTTCAATGCTAATTCAATAGTCAGCATTGAATGCTAATGATTCTAAAAAAAACACTGAGCAATTTTTTTTTTAACTACTAATTATTTGCTCTCAGTGGGGCAGATAAAGTACTATGGTGTCAGGATCTGGAAATGTCTGCTTGTTGTGGTGTTTTTGCCTGCTGCTTTCTTCTGCTTCCGACAGGTGGCGTCGGTATCTGGTGGTGCTTCTACAGGTGTTCTGCATCAGGAGCTCATTAAGTGGGAGCATAAAGGGAGTCGGCTGCCAGCACCCCTTTGTCAGAGTGTTACACAAGTTGGTACGAGTGTTACCTCCTGGCTCCTTCATGCTCATAGCTCATGCTACCTCGTCTTGTTCCTATTGGATTTATGCTCATGCTTATTGTCTGGTTCTTAAGAAGATACTCACGTACCTTGTTTTGTTCCCAGGATTACCTGCTATCCAGTTACCAGGTTCCAAGCTCCACGATTCAAGTTTACTGCGTTTATGTCAAGTTCTGGTCGAACTCCACGCTGGCAGCTCCTCTGATCGCTCCCACTGAGACCGAACCCTGCTTACCCTCCAACATACCAGACTACCGCTTCCACGCCACCTACGTTCGGATTCAGCCACTAACAAGCAGTACGGCTCAAGATCTGGCTCACCTCTCTCTGGCAAGGAACCACAAGATCAATAAGTAAGCTACACTGAAATTGACTGCAGATATTACTCTCTAAAGACTCAAGTCACTAACCTCATCTGTCTCTGTCCAGTGGATGTGCCGGCTCCCGGGTTCCCGATCCAGTTCCTCGTCAGTTTAACAGTTTTCATAAGAATAAAGACTTACCTCGTTCTCCTGAGTGTGTTCTGCATGTGGGCTAGACACCTGGCTGAAAACATGACATATGGTAACACTTTACAGTGAATCGAGGACATTTGCCTTCTTGTTGTCATTTTCTTTGATTTGTTCAGGGTCAGTTCTTTGAAATTCCGATTTCCAATTTTTCATTGAATGCAGATTCAGTGTGCAGGGCCAAAATCCACCATTACAAAAAAATTATATTAGCATCACTGAAAACGTACACGCATTAGTCTGTAAAAACTTAAACTAAGCACAGTGGAATTAAATGACAGTGAAGCCCAGGATTTATGGAGATAATATGTGTCGGATGGGTTACGACGCCTGTGTTTTGGCTGTTGAATCAGTATTCCTTTCTCCAGTGCAGCATTTTCCCAACCAGATCAACACATGACTTGCAACAAGATGCTGCCTAAGAGGGATCAGCACCCTCTCTATGGTCGAAATGCAGCGGCAGGGAAATGTAAGTATTTGAGAAATGGTGAGTTTTAGTGTGTGTGCTCTCACATTATACTTCAAGGGTTATTTATTACATTTTGTGTTAGATTTGCATGGTTGTGAAAAGCAGTGCACAGCTTTCAAAAGAGCAAACTCCCCTGAACAGAAGACGGTTGGAGTTTAGTTGCTCCTTCCGCCCACCTAAAACCAGCTGCTACGAACACAGTTGTAAAGACATCCTTTAAAAGAGTTCATAAAGTTGGTACTCTAGCCCTAGTTTTTTACCAAAACTTGTCAAATATTTCATTCAGACCAGGAAACTGTTTCATCTTATGAAAACCTGCAAAATTATTTGCAGCAACCTTAAGTCTCTAAATCATCAGGATTCACCAGTAATCAGCCATGTCATAGCATGGGCTAAAACAACAGGCAGTGATTGTGCATTGTACTGAATTCCAAATGTTGTTCTTCATGACCTCATCATGTTTGTGGCCTTCATAAAGTTCCTTATCTTACAAACTGCTGCCAAGAATTTCTTGTTTTGTGCAACATTTACAACGTAGAGAGCTCTGGCGGCATGCAAGAAGTGGCATGTTTCTCTCTGCAGAAACAGCTAATACTCGTTAAACTAGCTGACACAGCACTGTGGAGATCTTACTTTTTTTTTTTTAATTGACAAAAAAGAGCATAGTCTCAGGAATCCGAATTCAACTGAGAGCTTGAAGACATTTCTAAACTTTTATACTTTATATTCAACCCAAACTGCTGAATATGACACAGCAAAAAGGAAGAATTATGACTTTGTGGTTACTCTCAGTAAATTTAGAATATTTTGACTGAGACCATATCAAAGCCTTGTAAGCAGCACCCAGTGTCATCATATTTTTGTGGTTATCATTGACAAGCAGAACATGCCCTTGCTCTGTGCAAACTGGGGAATAAAAACAGCACGACTTAGATAACTGTGGACAAGAAAGCTAAACTAGGACTGCAATTAAAAATATTATTGCTGTAAACGACTAATGCTTTGGAGATAAGTGTTACATTTCAAGTGATAAAAACTGTAATGAATGCTGAAGGAAGTACAGTGCTTCCCGGACAGATTTTACACCCACATGTAAAAAAGAAAGTACACCCTCTTTAAATCCAAAGGAAACAAAAAATACACAAACACCTCATACCAACTGTCAAGCACGGTGGTGGAGGGGGGATGATTTGGGCTTGTTCTGCAGCCACAGGACCTGAACACCTACAGTCATTGAGTCCACCATGAACTCCTCTGTATACCAAAGTATTCTAGAGTCAAATGTGAGGCCATCTGTGAGGCCAAGCTTGGCTGAAACTGGCTCATCAACAGGACAAAGATCCCAAACACAGCAGCAGATCTACAGCAGAATGTGTGAAAAAGAAAAGAATCAAGGTGTTCCAATGGTCCAGTCAAAGTCCAGACTGTACTGAACTGTACATACACAAATGCCACAAAGCTCAAGGAATTAAAGCAACATTATAACGAAATCCTCCACTACAATGTGAGGGACTGATAACGTTTTACAGAAAGAGATTACCTCAAGTCAGTGCTGCTAAAGGTGGTTCTACAGGCTGTTGAATAATGGGGTGTACTTAGTTTTTCGCACACTGCTTCTGCATTTTTTTCATTGCTCATCAGAGGTTCACACCTCACACCAGATGATTTTTTTTTTTACATTCTGATATGTAAAACCTTTGTTTCACTTCATTTTTCACATCGCTGTAAAACGGTAGCTCTTTGTGTCTTTCACTTCCAGTATTTGTCACTGTTATGTTTGCGTTATGCGTGTCCCTCTCCATCACACTCATTGGATCTCAACCCAAAGTTCTGAGCCAATGAGAAGACAACATGAACATTCTGCCTCTAAAGTCATGTATATTTCTTTTTGCCTCCTCCCCCTCCTCTTCACCCAGATCTGTCCTTCTGTGACACAGACACTGCTCTGTGTTAACCTTTCTCATCCTCCCCCATCCCCCACTCCCTGCGTAATCTCTGTTTATGTGCATTTTTGAACCTGACAGAATGACCAGCCTTCTTGTTTAGTTTCCCCTTACGAGGCACCAACTGCACTTCACACAAATCCCAACAATTACTGTAGTTCGGTGAGTGACAGACTTGTGCTGAGTTGACAGCTTATGCTGCCGCGAAGATGAAGCTAAAGAGGAACGAGGGCTTCTCGTGACTTGAACGAGACTGCCTCACAGTCCTCTGTTGGGTCTCGTGCAGCTGTGATACTCAATTGTTTGTGTGCTAATTCACTGAATATTCAGACCGGCGTTAACATGACTGTGAGGGTTGCCACCTCTTTCACTATGGTCTTCACATAGATATGCAAATGATTCCATCATGAACATATGAGAACAGGACATCTGGCATCAGAAAACGATCATTTGCCAGCCACATAAACACAGAAGCAGCAAGGTCACAAAGTGTAACAACAGAGCAGACAGATGATGATCCCAGACCGAGGTGACCTGCACAAAGCACTGCAAAAGTTCTCCACTCTAACTACTCATTAACAGCACCTGTGTCAAAACATGTCTGTATGTATGTGTGAGGTCAAAGCTACCCATGCCAACAGAAAAGGTGAAGTATGTTGTTGTGTATAGTATGTGTTGTTAATTCAGTAGAAGTAGAAGACAGAAATATCCTCTCTGCGTCGTAAAGCATGTTTGACAGTTTGAGGTTTTAGTCATTTTGCAAAAAGCTTAGCACACCTTTCCTTTGAAGGCTCACTTGGTTTTCTTGGCAGAAGCATTCAAGCTTGACCACATCCATTCAAATAAGCTCTGTAGCGTTCAGGTTTAGATTCTGTTTTCTTGGTGGCAAAGAAATAAGATTAACTCATTCCAACTTCTTAATCTTGGATTGTTTTTATTTTTATCAGTTTGATGCAAGTTTTCTATCAAAAAGGATATTTGAATACATCACTTATTGACATATATGACCTATTTTGTGAGATTTTTATCAACTGACATTCTATAAACCAGAGACTTTAATCATAAATCAAGAGGAGTTTAGTCAGTGATTAGTAGCCTCTGCCAAAGTTGAGTGAAAATTTGTTGAATTTGTGATTTTTTTTTTTTTTTAATTTGTCATTAAAAGTTTAGTATTTCTGAGGTGGACCAAGCCCCAATTCTGGGAAAGTTTTTAAGCAAAAAACACAAACTTTTTCTGTAATCCTACTAATAAACTGGCAGACAAACTAAACATTAACCTCCTTGGCAGGGATAAAAATGACAGAAAAAGCAGAACATGTTGGGTATAATCTTTTGTTTAGTCACTGTTTTGGATTAATTGAACTTCATTCGGAATATGCCACAAAATGAAAATCTAAGACATCAGAATCTTTAACCTCTGAAAGTGCATTGCGGAATACTCTGAGTACACTTTAGGGTATATTAAATCTCACTATACATTAAGTCAACACTACAAAATAGTGAGGGATTTTAAACATGGGATCATTAATATCTACTAAAAGATATAGACCATTTTTAGTCTTGTGACTCACAAACAGCACAACATCAAAGCTGACCTAAACTTGACCTGCGAAGCAACAGCCACAAATTTCAAAATTTTTCTTGAGCTAAAACAGTGGTCAGTTTACACACTCCCTGATAAGCCACACTACCACAAAGGTTACTACTCACCTACTCCAGCACAGACACACTAATGACTTTGTGGGTTTAGGGTGTCTGAGTTTGGATTTGTCTCAGAGGACCTATGAGTCTGTTTGCATGCCTGTGTCTGACTAACTGGAGAGTGCAGAATAGATTACACAACACTCATAAGCAGAAGTTCAATCATAGTGAAACCACAGTTGAGAAGTCCAGAAAAGCACAGAAGTATGATAAGTCTCTTAAATTACAAGTTTATGCACTTAATTTGAAGAAAATTGAATAAGAAATACCTCATTCATCTCAAAGGGAAACTATGATGTTGCAGTAATTTCTTAACCCTTGTGCGGTCTTAACATTCTGTTTACTCCCCTTGTCCTATGGTTAAAAAATGACCCGCCCTACCAAAGCCCCAAAATAAAGCAACTTAATTGAATTTTAAATCAAAAATCTATTTTGTATGATGAAACCACCTGTAATTTATCTATTCAACTCAATTCAATACATTTTTCTCATGTATTTGTTGTCACACAATACAAAAAGACAATCAACAGTTTTCAGGATTACACTTTTTTTTTTTTTTTTTACCACAAACCAACTGTCAGTTGGACCAACAGTTTTCTTGTTTTCTCAGTTTTCTTGTACATAATAAAGGTTTATTATTGCTATTATATAAATGTGAAGTAATTACTTCTGAATTAATTATATTGAAAGGGAAAAAAACTGAACTTTTTTCTGGTGTTTAAATGTTTTTATAATTCACGGATCCAAAATGACCCATAAGACAATCTTTGTACTCTAGTGGTGTACAGCCCACATGGAAACATAAACAAAGATAAAGTATGACTTTTTCTAATGATGGGGTCCCTTTAGGAAAAGTCATAAAATTTCAAGTTGGAAAAAGATAGTTTAATGTATTTAGTGCTGCCTGCTTTGTCCAGATGGCAGTAAAGCAGGTACATGATGGGCATCTTCAACACCAACCCAAGGACAATAAGCAAACTGTGGTGGGTCCTCAAAGGTGTTCGTTGTCTTCAAAGGTGAGCTCGTCTCTCCAGAGATTCATGATGTAGGAAGTTGATAGTTAATGCAATTACAGAGCTGTGAAGAGCAAAGATGCGTTAACATGTCCACACAATGAATAACTGTAACTGTTCTCAGGCTTGTAAACTTGTGACTGTTGTCATATGAGGCTGTAATAAAAACCTTGATGTGTTTACAACTTACAGTAATGGTGACTGTTGAATGAAAGCTTTGAATGTATTTTCCAGCCCTTTATAAAGAACATGGAAAACGTATTCTTAGGAATAGAAAGTCAGGTTTTTAAGCATTTCTTAAAAATAAGAGGAGAATATTCTACTTGATCCATTTGGACATACAGTCATGTGTTACTCAGTCGTAAATTTCCACATTTTTCTTGTGGTGAATCAGTGGTCAGTTCTATTCCCACGCTACCCTCCTACTCCATGCACCACAGATATATGAAAAAGAAAGTCAACACTCTTTTTATTCAAAGATTTAACATATAAATCATATAGGATATAAATCATCAAGTTTAAAATTAGTTTATAGTTTATAAGGTTAGTTTATAACGTTAGAGGAAAAAACAACATTTTATGTATTAAACAATATAATTATTTACTGAACAAAAACTAAGACTTAATGCTGTGGCAGTATGTGGAAAAGTTCACCGTGTGATTCAGCAACTCACAGATCCAACTTTAGCAGCAATTTGCTGCTCTGTTTGGGATCATTTTCCTGTTGATGACCCAGTTTCAGCCAAGGTGCCCAGGTCCTGTGGCTGCAAAACAAGCCCAAACCATAAGCCCTCCACCACCGTGCTTGACAGTTGGAACGAGGTGTTTGTGATGATATGCTGTGTTTAGTTTTCTCCAAACATGCTGCTGTGCATCATGACCAAACATCTCCACTTTGGTCTCGTCTTGTGATTTGTTCAGAATGAAGCTTAACAAACCTAAGCTGTGCTGCCATGTTCTTTTTAGAGATAAGAGGCTTTGTCCTGCAGCCCTTCCAAACAAGCCACACTTGTTCTTTTTCTAATTGTACTGTCATGAACTTTAACATTAAACATGCTAACTGAGGCCTGTGGAGTCTGAGATGTAGCTCTTGTTTTTTTTTGCAGTTTTTTTCTGAGCATTGTCTGACCTTGGGGTGAACTTGCTGGGATGTCCACTCCTGGACATCCCAGCAAGTGGAAATAAAAGTTTTCCACTTGTGAATAATCTTTCTCTCTGTAGAATGATGGACTCCACATAGTTTGGAAATGACTTTATAACCCTTCCCAGATTGATGGGCAGCAACAGTTGCTTCTCTAAGACCATTGCTGATGTCTTTCCTCCTTGACATTGTGTTAACACACACCTGAATGCTCCAGACCTGCTTTGATGGAAGTGCTCATACTTCATGATGATCAGTTGACCGAGCGATTTGATTTGCAGCACATACCTTCTGCTTACACTCACATACTGGTATAAACCAGAGGATCTTTTATTACTGTCTAATTACAAACTAATGATGTGATATTGCTATTAGGTGATAAACTCAATGCAACCCGGAGATAATCCTCGGACTTCTGATAAAGACATTAACTTTGAACTGGGACTTCAGCACCTCTCGTACATTGGAAACACTAATCTTTGTTTGTTGATCTCGTAAGGGTAATGATGAATCATTAGAGATTGCAGTACCAGCCAATGGTATGCCTTTTATTATTCCAATTGCTATTCCTCTCTGGCTTATACTCTCACTACAGCATAGACAAGCCCGTGCAATAGGGCAAGTGTTCAGTCAGTAGCTCCACTTTCCTGTTTCAGCCTTCACCAGCCAGCATTTTCCAGGAAATTCTTCAGAAATAACTACAAATTTCAAATTAAATGCATTTATGAAATGACCTGATATTCAAATAACACTGCAGCAGAAAAAGCAGTTTGGTGTTCTCATTGCTACATTACCCTATGACCACTCATATTCTGATATGTAATCACAACTCTTGTCCTTCAGCTGAGTAGTTTAGAGCATTGTGACGTGTTCTGTGAATCTAAATCCAGGACTACTCCAGGACTACTCCTTTAGATCCACATCCGGTCCTCGAGGGCCACTGTCCTGCAGATTTTAGATGTTTCCCTGCTTCAACACACCTGATTAATATCAGTACATTGTCAGCAGGCTGCTGCAGAACTTAACAATCTTTTGAAGAGATCCATTTCATCTGAATCAGGTACGTTGAAGCAGGGAGACACCGAAAACCTGCAGGACAGCGGCCCTCGAGGACCGAATTTGGACATCCCTGCTTTAGATGAACGTCTGCCTCATGCTGATACTAACTACTGTACAATGTCTTTGTTATAAATAAAATCTAATGGCCGTAAAATTAGTTGAAGTGTTATTCTTCCTACTTCAGTGAAAGGGGGCTCATGAACTTCCCCCGCCCAAATCTATGGCCACCAGCTGCTGACATCCCTCTGTTTACCCCGACTGTATTTCCACGAGGTTTTTTACCACATCTAAAATGTGGGTAATTCGACCATCAACGTTTAGTGAGTCTCGAGGAAAGAAAGCCAAATAATACATGGTCACATCCAAGTGAAAGTATGAGTAATATTTTCATTTTCTATCACATTCTACATCATTAAAAATGCACTGCTCACCACCGACTTGGCGATGGACTCATGTGATTCTCCCATCCTGCTGCTCTCACAGCTCCCCTGAGTCACTTGGTATGGGTCGAGAGGCACAGCTCTTCCCATTGCCTTGCTTTTACCATTGTCTTTACCGAGGTTGTGCTACCTTCTTCTCTAACTTGGTTCTTCCATTTTTTAACGGGTAATGTAGGTAGGTCAGGAATAATTTGAGTATGACCAATTCAATTTTAAAAATGTTTTTGTGTTAATAGGAATCCACCTCCCATAGATCTTAGATTAGATCATAGATTAACTATTTGACTATCCATTTACATTGGCGCACAATGTATTCACACAGTCTAATGTAATCATGTACAGTCATGTGAAAAAATTAGGACACCCCATTAAAGAGTCAGCTCTTTATTAAGAAATGTTCACATATCAATGTCCAAAATTGTTTTTATTTATTTCTCAAAAAGAAAGTTATTTAATTGCAACTAAACAACCAAAATTAACATCGTTTTACTTAAAAATGCATATTATAATGGAGGAAAAAGTTAGGACACCCTACCCTCTAATAACTAGTGTTGCCCCCTTTGGCTGAAATAACTTCAGTGAGACGCTTCTTGTAGCCACCTACCAATCTCTGACATCGATCTGAAGAAAGTTTGCCCCACTCCTCAATGCAGAATTCTTTCAGCTGTGAGATGTTTGAGGGGCGTCTGGCATGGACAGCTCGTTTTAAATCACTCCACAGCATCTCAATTGGATTAAGATCTGGACTTTGACTTGGCCATTCCAGGACTCTCCACTTCTTAGTTTTTAGCCAGTCCTTGGTGGATTTACTGGTATGTTTTGGGTCATTGTCATGTTGCAGGGTCCAGTCCCGCTTCAGCTTTAATTTTTTTACAGATGGTTTCACATGTTCCTCAAGCACCCTCTGATACACAGCAGAATTCATGGTGGATTCTATGATGGTGAGCTGGCCAGGTCCCGCTGCAGCAAAGCATCCCCAAACCATGACACTTCCACCTCCATGCTTCACAGTTGGTATGAGGTTCTTTTCTTGGAATGCTGTATTTGGTTTACGCCAGACATGTCTTGTTTTCTGGTGTCCAAATAATTCAACTTTGGACTCATCTGTCCAAAGAACATTATTCCAGAAGTCCTGGTCTTTGTCTGCATTCTCTCTGGCAAACTTTAGTCTGGCCTTAATGTTTTTCTTAGAGAGCAAAGGTTTCCTCCTTGCACACCTCCCATGAAAATTAAACTTGTGTAGTCTCTTTCTGATAGTTGAGTCATGCACTTTCACATCAACAGTAGCTAAAGCCTGCTGTAGGTTCTTTGATGAAATTTTAGGATTTTTCATGACTTCTTTTAGCATCTTACGGTCTGCTCTGGGGGTGAACTTGCTTGGACAGCCAGACCTGGGCATGGTCACAGTTGTTTTGAATGTCCTCCACTTGTAAACAATTTTCCGGATGGTGGAATGACTGATGTTAAAATCTTTGGAGATAGTTTTAAATCCCTTTCCAGACTCATAAGCAGCCACAATCTTCTTTCTGAAGGCGTCAGGCAGCTCTTTGGATCTCACCATGGTGCTCACTCTTACTTCAACAGTCAGGGACACACCAAACTAAATTTCTGAGGTTTAAATAGGGTAAGCCTCATTCAACATGCTGGGTAATGATGTTCTGATCATGTGCACCTGATATGATACACCTGTGTGTGATCTTAACTATTTTAAGTGGCCCAATAAATAGGGGTGTCCTAATTTATTCCTCACCAGAAATTGCATTCTTTTTTAATTACATTTTACATAAAGTTGTAAAAAGGCGTTTCTTAATTTTTAATTGTTTAGTTATATTACTTGGATATCTCAGTACTGTTAAATTTAATATTAAATATCCACATGTCCAAATATGTTAAAGAATATACAGGTTTTCATAGGGTGTCCTAATTTTTTCACATGACTGTACAATGGTCCTGACAAAGAAGTTTCCTTTAGTTGAAAAACTGCAGCCAGTCAAGTGAGGAATGCTAACTTGTGTCTGAGGTTGCCGTCTGAGTCATCTTGGGAGCTGCATAACTACTAACTATCTGTAGGAACTGCTGTTGAATCCAAATTGTCAGTGGCATCTACGAAGCCTATCAGCATTTGTTTCATGTGTTCCCATCCGCTTGTATGGGAACACATGAAAACGGTCACTCAAAGATACACATAATGAAGAGCAAATTAACTGACTGATTACGCAGGTTTCCTTTCCTGCAAGAAGCTTGGAAAAAAAACACAGCGCCAACATAAAACAATGGAACAAGGAAACAGTTTTTCAGATGGTCAAATCACTGCACATACCTACACATGCTAAGAATATCTATTTACAAAGGGTTGGTGTGATGGCCAAAACCATGGCCACACTCTAAAGTCAGCAACTCTCTTATGCAGTATTCTTTTACACATCACTTTAGTTCCAATAAAATGTTTATTGTTTGGGTTAAATACATTTGTTCTATTTGTAAGCGCGCACATTTAGTTACTTATGTATTCTTTCTCAACCTGTGGTTTCTGTTTGTTTAATTCTGTTTCTTTTACTGGTATTTACCTGTTGTTCTGTGGGAGTTGCCTGACAAGAGTTGAGCATGCGAACACTGATTGGACTGAACCACCAGTTCCTGCTGGAGGGGGGGAGGAGATTTTGAGTTCTTTAGTTAAATAAGTTTCCTATTTTAGTGATTTTTGTATTTAAATTGTAAGACTTTTGCTCTTATTTTTGGGTGGTTAGTTTATTTACTAAGGTGGCTGTAATGTGGTATTTGTTGTAGCTAGTGATTGTATTTTGTTTAGTTACCCCTAATGTGTGCGTTACTGGTCTGATCAGCCAGCATTTACCCTTGTGTGTCATTTCTTTGTTAGGTCAGTTATGTTTTGGTTGTACAGCTACTTTGTTCACATTTTTGCCTGAGTTCAGTTTTGTTTCTTTGACCTCTTTTATGAGCTCAGTATTTTGTAGTTGATTTTTGGGTTAAATAAAAAAATATATATTTTCTAATAATTTTCCTGTGTCTTCTCTTGGTTTGACGTGGTCCCTCACAGTTGGCATACACTGCTTTTCAACAAACAGGAAGAACACACTACAAAGAAGCTTTTCAGTAATTGAGAAAAAATATTTTTGTGATTTAGATATCATGCATAATCATTCAAATGAAAGAGTGTTTTCTTGGCTTAAAGGCTGTTTGTCACTATAGTAACAATAATGTAAAACTGTATGGTAAGTTGTGGTAAGCTCAGTAGCTCAGTGTGAGCAGCTAAACTTCACCTGCATTTTCTTTCAGACAGCTAAGCGAGACTTGTCAGCATGTGGAACATTCCTGAACATCACTGATGCTTTAATGTTTTCAGTGTAAACAACATATTCTTGTGATTTAAAAAAAAACAGCTAAGATAGCACCTGATGAAACTGATGCCTTTGCCTGGAAATTCACAGTTGGTTCCCTGTTATTTATTCATAGAAGATCCTCTACCATTCTACTGCTTTTCGTATTTAAAAGAGCGTTTAACTTTTGCTGAAATGTATTGTGACTAAAATAAAAAACAATGACACATTGCCTTGCATGACGGAAAAGGCAGTTATGTTACAAAGACTGTTCAGGGCAAATTTAAACTGATAATGACTTTGGTTACTACATAAAACAATGTAACATTTGTCAGGAAATATAAGCGACACCATTTTAAATTTAAAGTTCCAGTCTTCCAAGATATCGCTTTAGCTCATTCCCTCTTTTCAGACTGTTCATCACTAAATTAAACATGTGTTAGTGAATTCTCTTCTGGTATTGTGTTATCAGATGTGGCTCTTCCCGTTGTCTTATCTAGACTGCCAGAAATTACGGAAGTCCCCCCTTCATCCCTAAGGGCTTTTCACTGCGGACCACAACGATTGCCCACTGAAGCTCTGTAATACCTCGTATGTTATCTCTGCAACATCTGCCGATGTATGGCCTGCATACGCTGACAGCCCACAGGGATTAATAGGGCAACATTTACAAAAGGCTCAAGGCATTAAGTTGAATTAATGGAAAAACGTCTTCACCTCAAAATGAGTGGGCTGCATTGTTTCTCCCCACTTTATTGCAGCATATGGAAATTCACAACTCATATTCATTAGTCCAGATAGCAAAGATTGTTTGGACCTTATACTCCCCACATCTGCAGTTTCCTTAAGTTCCAACTTTGCCTTGAATGGCAGCATTGATTCAGGGTGATAGTGGTTGTCTTTACTTCAACCACGCATTAACCAGACATGGCCCAAATCTGCACTTTCTTTGAATTTTTGGACAATGCATGACCCTCAAAACAGCTAACACAAGCTGAGTTAGATCCATTACATGTTCTTTGGGTCATATCTGGCCCTTATGACACTTGTGAGGGCCATAACTGAGCCATAGGAGCCAAAAGTAGCCCAGATAAGCTCAAAATGGGTATCTTGGAAATGGGTTCAAATTGAGTCATATGGAAAACTTCATTAAACCACGTGGAAGTTTTTTCTTTCTTTCAGAGGAGCCATTTTTAAAGCACATGTAAGCACGTTTTTACATTAATACTGACTTGGCAACTTTACAGAAAGGCAGAGTGACATATCGAGGGCATCTTTCTTATCTGGTGTGAATGAGGAGGGTCGGTTTTTCAAGTTTATACTTGAAGAAGGCTTGTTACAACAGACTGTGTGAATATGTAGAGCTTGTTTAACACACAGAGTTATTTCGCATCTCTTCTCTGATCTCTATCACCGGCAGAACTGCCTGCCTCTGAAACAGCACACAGCTGAGTCAGCCGTTTTGAAAAGTGCATGCTTTTGCATGACTTCATGAGCATTTATTATCAGTTAATATGCTACCCTGCATACTGGTACAGAAGAGTTGCAAGCTATGTGAAATCCTTATTTTCTCTATCACCAACAGATAAAAAGACACTTATATCTTAACACAGAGAAATATGAAACAAACAGCTGCATACACTCCCTCCACACTCCTAGGGTCAATTGAAAATCACCAATCAACTTGGTTTTGGACAATGGGAGGAAGCCGGAGTTCCCGGAGAAAGCCCATGTGTACACAGAGAGAACATGCAAACTCCGCACAGGAAGGCCCCAGCTGGGAATTGAACCAGGAACCTTCTTCTTCTTCTGCAAGGCGACAGTGCTATCCAGCACACCAGAGTGTGGCCCTGCTCCACATTTCAGCATTAATCATGTTTCCACTGGTCAGCTTGCTATCCATGAAATAATTCAGTAAATAATCATCTTTAACGGAGCAATTTTTCATTTTTACACTCAATATGTGGCATAAAATCTCTTAGACTATAGACAGCTGGTTATGGTATGTTCTGTTTTAATTCTGACGTTAGAATCTTGCGATCTAAGAAGAAAACAAAATATATCAACCGAAAACATCTCCCAAAGTTGAACTTCAGCCCAGCTTTATGGTAAGTTGATATATCCTTCTGGTTTCAGCTACAGTCAAATGCAAACATGAGTTATTCTGGTCTAACTGGACAAGAAATCAGTGGATTCCGAATTCATTAAGTTGAACTTACAATGAATACCAGTTTGACATCTTGAAGGCCGTCACCCAGGATCAGATCCATGATATAGTTGAGAGATGAGTGTTTCTACAACTAATCTAAACCCAAAGATCATGTGGCACTATCAGTCATATTTTTTGTATGACTGTTTCATGTGTCAAAGAGTGGACAGAAATCGATGAAATGGGATGGGGATCTTCAGCTATGAACAATGAAGGACAGGAGTGTGAAGTGGGACGAGCAGTGGCTCTAGCAGATTCCCTCTCCTCATGTTCGCAGTAATGTCTCTTCTTCAAGTTTGCTTCTTCAAGTCAAGTTTGCTTGATACATCTAAATGCAGCTGAAAGCCTAACACCTAGTTTACACACAGCTTTGTCCGCAATGAGAGTCAACCAGCAGTCCATTAATCCTTAGTAGGTTCCTATGAGAATCTCTCTGACCACTAATATCTGAATCATCTCCTTCCATGTTTCTCAAGTTTGTTAAGAAATTTAACTTTTGAATAGGGTTTTTGGAAAGACCTGCTGTGTGCCAGGAAGTTGGTAAATGAACTAGCTCACAGGCTCGTAAACTACTCGCTTGACAATAGATAGTGGATCACCACTTCTTCAAGAAATTTTAACAAGTGAAAAGTTAAAAGCCATATTTAGCTAATTGTAATACTGAATTTTGCCAACTTAAATGTCTTTTAAGAATCGGTGTGTGGATGTGAGCTCTCTGAATATATGGCTGCGGAGAAGTTTTCTTCCATCCATAATTTTTTTTCAGTTCAAAATCCTCCTTCTCACACACAAAGCCCTCCATAATCAGGCCCCGTCCTACCTCACTGACTTGCTCCATCGTCACAATCCATCCCGCAGCCTCCGTTCATCTGATGCTAACCTCCTCACTTCACCATTAAAAACCAAGCACCGAACCTGGGGCAACCGAGCCTTCTCTGCAGCTGCCCCCTCCCTCTGGAACTCTCTCCAAACACATCCGAGATAGTACTGACTTGTCCACCTTCAAATCTCTGACAAAAACACACCTTTTTTAAAATTGCTTTTAATGTTTAACCTCAGTCTAATGTGTTTTTAGTGTACTATCTTATATTGTTTTGCTGATTTTCTTTTGTTTTTATGTAAAGTGTCTTTGAGTATTTAGAAATGCGCTTTTAAATAAAATGTATTATTATTATTATTATTATTATTATCATTATTATTATAATGCAGTGTGTCTTTTCACAGAACAACGGGAAACATAAAAGTTGTGTGGAAACAAGAATTAAGGTAAAGTAGCTCTTTTTGTGATGATGTATTTTATTGTGCTGTTTTTTAATTGTGCTATTTCTACTTTAATTGTGAAGGAACTAATGAGGAAGCCTAAACAGCCTGCAGAGCCCAGAAACATGACTGCAGAATTTTGAGCACACAAATTTACTGCTTTGAGGCTGACCTAAATATATCAATAAAGAACATTCTTGTGTGTAAATTGTAAAACTGTGCTGTCGTGTTAATGTAGGTCTCCTCTGCTCTGGGATATGCAACAGAAAAAATTTAAACCTGTGCGATTCTGCAGGTTGTGTAATTTTCTTGGCAGGTTAAAACAACAAGTTAACACTTGCATTTCACAAACTGCACAGAGCTGTAACTATGCAGACAGTTCAGTTTAGTTTTCACCACTTCCTGTCAACATAAGCAGTGCATCGATTTTGCATTGATATCTTACAGCTGCACACAGAAAAAAGCAACACATTACAGGAACAATTCTTCATGTCTAGATATAAACAGTTTATATTTCCCTTGTACTTGCTGGAACATACAACAAATGCCCATGCATGCTAAAAAAAAAAACAAGCCAAGTGCAAGAAGTATGTCAGGAATCAATTATCTTATTGTCTTTAGTCTCCCTTGCAGATCTTGTGACAACAATGATTTTTTCCATTTCTCACGCCTGTTACAAACTAAGCAAATACTGTGCTCTGGTTTAACGAGGATAAACCATATCATCTCTGTCTTGGGATCTGTTGGCCTTCTTGAACACAAATCAATAATCCTGTTTGATCTTTGCTTGTCCCAGCGTCCACAAAGAAAACAGAACGCATCACTTGAGCAAACATTTAAACACGTAAAGGTAACCCTGTTGTAACGCTTAGTTGCACATCCATCTGCAACGAGTCATGAGTCTTTTATGTCTTCCCCTACCCGAACCAGGGTTTGCATCCCCACCCCGCTGTGACTGGTGTGCAGTTGGTGAGAGGCTGGTTGGTTATCGCACTTACTCTAGCACTAGTTTTGCTCTTAGCTGTTTGGTATTGGAAGGAAATGCACTTATGATTTCTTGTGACCTGAAGTTCTTTTGCCTACCGATGTTGAACGCACTTATTGTAAGTCGCTTTGGTTAAAAGCGTCTGCAAAATGACCGTAATGTAATGAGTTCAGCTCCGGTTTGCATGTGGGTGGATAAAAAGTCTTTTAAAACAGCTGACTTAAGGCCACTCATGATTCTTGGCAAGTCAAACAGGTTCAGGGGAATTTCTTGAGGGGCCGCCATGGCATTTACAGTAGTCTCTATCTGTGATGGAATTTTTTTAAATGTTACAAGGGCGTAATTTTGGGTAGGGACGCTAGGGTCAGGTCCCTACTAATATTCAGCCCCCTAGCCTACTGTGTAATCACGACCAATACAACCGCTGTCCTCCATTATTATGGCACATAAAGGGTTAAGGGCCGTGTATACTCTCGCAGCAGTGTGTCGCAGTGAGCTTGTCGCAAACATGACGCAGTTATTTTTGATTTATGCCCAATTTTGAAGCGCTGTCTGCGCTATGTTAATTCCACGCCACAACGCAAGCTAGGATTGTGGGTGTGGTGGGTAGCGTGTTTCTCTGCCGGTTACGGAGGTCATTCAACAACAATGGCGACTGGACGAATGCACACTTTGATTGAGATGCAGCTGATCGATCTAGAAATAGAAGAAATATTGCTACTACTGGAGCTGGCAGAGAGGCGAAAGAATCGTCACGGTTAGCACGGTTAGCGTCACCATTAGCCGGTTAGCAAACCGGAAATACGCATAGTGTAGAGCAGATGTAGAGTTGACCAATCAGAGGCCTCCTTTCTCTCCTCCCTGCGACGATATCTGCGGCACTGTCTGCGGTCAGTTACACTTTGAATTTTGGGGAGGTGCACCAGAGTGTCTGTTAGGCCTACATGCTGTAGTTATGAGTTTCAATGTTCTTTAGAGATGGGATTTATGGCTCTTTTGGGGGATCCGGCTCTTTATGGCTCGTTCCTTTCAAAGAGCCGTTCAAAAAACCGGCTCGTTTGTCTCTTTTTTTTTTTTTTTTTTTTTAGTTTAGGCTTATAATCAATTTCCGCCATGCCAGAGTTTTAATCTCTGAATTATCATTTTTACTGTAACTATTACAGCCTAAAGTAAATTGCATGTATTTGTGTGTCAGAGGCTATTTGTTCAAAAGGAGTCAGGTAAAGTTCTTGATCTTGATCTAAATTGGCTGTATTATGCACTGTTTCACCACAACAACCCCAAACATCCTTTATAATAGAATAAAGTTGAGAACTCTCTGAAGTTGCCTCCTTGACTTTCATTGAGTTACATTGCATAACACTTAGCTGATTTTTTTTTTATCCAAAGCGACTTATAAGAACACATTATAATGTTGGGTTAGTTGTTTTGCTTAAGGTCACTCCAGTCATGGATGCGGGTGTAAACAGAGGTAGCCTAATTGTGGGATTTGAGCCTGCAACCCTGTGATTTAAAGACTAACTCCCTAAACATTAGGATGGCTCGTTAACATATAGCATTTGCATGCCATTAACTTATGATTGGTAATGCAAAAAAAAACTGTCGCGGAGCACTTTTTGTCCCCACCAATGTCAAAATCAAAGTTACTCCCTTGAAATGTTAAAAATGCAGCTTCGAAAGTGAGGACTTCACATGACTTTGAAATACTGACCCAGTGGAATCACATGGGTCATTTCATGCCGACCTTTGCAGCTCAGGTCAGGGACTTTCTTTATTAAAAAAAAACTTCTATTCAGCTAGGCTCTCTTAGCTAATATGAACACTTTTGTGCAATTTTTTTCTAAATCTCACCAGTTGCTTTTTTACTGGAAAGGACTGAAGCTTGTCCTGAACGTCGATGTAACCCTGCAGATAACCTGAAACCAAACAGGAGCTGCTAAATGTTTTACAACAATCAAATTGCAAATGATAAATACAACCTCAATTCCTAAAAAAAATTGGGGTGTCTGGTTAAATGTTAACGATAATACCAGGTGTCAATGATTAACAAATCTCATAAAGCAATATTTTATCCGAATTAGAACAATAAAACAAAAATATCTCAAATACTGAAAGTGAGATATTTTACTTTTTCAAGGAAGTATGAGCTCATCTTAAATGTGATGTTGGGACAAGTTGGGACAGGACAGCAAAAAGCTGAAAGAAAAAAAGTATCAGCTATTAAAAACATGTTGCAACTAATTAGTTAATCGGCAACAGGTCAGTAACATGATTGAATATATTAAAAAAGTTTTGAGAAGCAGAGTCTCTCAGGAAAAAAGATGGGCAGAGGCAAACTGCAAATAATGTGTCCACAAATTGTGGCACAATTGCAAAATATTGGGCCTCATGCAAGAAAATTTTCGTATTTTTATTCTAAATTTCTCTTACTTTTTTCATAAGAAGGTCTCGTACAAACACGCCACGTCAGATTCAACAAACGCTCTTATCTTCGGAAAAAGTGTGTAAACGACCTGCGTAAATAATTAATCCCACGTGTGCGTATATAATTGCACGTGCACGAGGATAGTAGATTTGCATACTCCACGCCCAAAATCATACCATATAAGGCTGTGCTTCCTCGCTCTTCTGCAAGGAAGTGTCGAGTTTTGAGTCATGAAAACGGCATCAAGGTGCAGAAATAACAACTTTACGGGCTCTGAGATTGAAGTTCTGCTTTCAGAGATCCAAAAAGGAAAATTTGTCATTTTTAGCAGTGGAATTACGGGACCTGCTGAAGCGAAGAAATGGGAAGCAATTACGAGTGCTGTTAATACCATGTCACCGAAATAAAAAAGAAATGGTTTTAATATGAAAATGGCTTTTAAAAAAAACGTCTCGCCCTGGGGAGGCGATCGATGACTGCAGCTAAAGCCGTGCAATCAGTTGTTGCCTCATCATGATGGCACTTCGATGGGGCGGTTAATGGGGGGGAGGGGAGGGGAGGGTCTTCTGGCACCACACCTTCTGGTCTGCCTGGGCTGGTTCAGGTGGAGACCCTCCTTCATGGCAATGTTGCGCAAACCTGACATGCCTTCTCTGGGCTATAGAGCAGGAGACACACCTACCTGGCCTTCAGCTCAGTGCGCTCCATAACAGAGGCACGGGTGCTTTGATGCGTATATGTGTCTCGTGCTCCAATTATGATTTGCAGTCCAGCCACGGGATGAAAGTCCCTCTTAATTTGTACTTGTGAGACAGCGGTGTATGGGAATTTGATGTACCATGGGTGATAAACTGAGAGATTTGATGACCAAGTGGAGCGCACGACTCATAGAGGACTGGGACACCCCCGATCTGCCTCCAACCTCCCTCTGAAAGGTGCAGTGGCCAAAAATCCAAGGGTGGTGAGGACCTGGACGCGTGGTGGAATTCGGCTTGATCGGCGTGTTTTTCTCTGGAGTCGTGGCTCTAGCAAGCTGCATATATGCAGCAGCACAGTCCTTAGCAATCTAAATCGCGATGTCGGCCATTCGTCTGTCTCCACACGGTCTCTTCCAAGAGCCTGACGCGCTAAGGCATCCAAAAGTAGCAGGACAGCCGCTGGTTACGCTTCCCATTGACCTTGTTATATATAGGCTACAGACTCAAATCAACCTTCGATTAGTGCATAATTTAAGTCAAACAGAATAATGTCAGCATAATAATGAGGTATAATGTATATTTATTTATGTTTGCTTCAAAGTAATTAAATATACAATCCATTAGTCAAGCAAACTTGATTGGAATAACAGCGGACTATTTTACGAAACTCCTACGACAGGTCTGGATCACTCGTAAATTCTGTTCGTACCTGAAAGAAAACGTAAAATACGAAAAGATTGGTGAATGCGCAAATTCTCTTAAATCACTCGTACGGACGATTTAAGAACAAATATGTGCGTACGAACGGTTCTTGCATGAGACCCAATGTTCCTCAGTTCCTCACCAAATAGAAGACTATTCAGTTGTAGTAAATCAGTATCTTTACTTTTTTTGTCAACAAATTTTTATTCTGTGTAGAATTCACATTTCTGTCATATTTGAAGAATCGACTGCAACAAGCTAACATAACTGGCTTTGGACGTGTTGGTGAGGCTTAAAAACAATCTTAAAAATATCAAAATTCCCAATCAAAGGCCTAAGATAGGATTCTGTCAGAATAAGCTGGAAAATGTGTTCAATGGAAGTTCCATAACAAAACTTTCTATATGTTGTGTTAACATGGGAAAGCTTTTTATTCATATCCCTGTATGTATGGTTATCTATGTTTACAGTTTTTTCTAATCATGTGTCACCTGCTGTGTCTAATTTCTCATAATCTCTGCCAAAAGACTTACCAGCAGACAATGTTGAGAGACATGGATTAAGTTGGATGTCACAACCTCCTGATCTCCATTGAAGTGCTGCAAGTAGCATCTAAGTTTCTCAAAAACCGGGATTAAACCTAATGCAGGATAAGATGTTTACATGTATAACACATAATCAGGAATCATATGTGCATATAAACACAGCCTATTGATTTTTTATTTTATCATAAACTCACTTGTGAGAATGAAAAGAAAACAGAATATTGTGTTATTTACTCATAACATTCTCTTATAAAGGCTCATTTTTCACTCTTCTTGATTTTAATATCAATCATTGTCATGTCAAGCAAAGTCATTTTTCAGTCATTTCATTTCAGGGAAGTCTGAGGTGTTAATGAAGGTTCTGTGACATTACTTCAGTCAAAACACCACAGAAATACAGTACCATATGTATATGTATATTTATATATGGATAGTATATTTGGATATGATAAAAAAAACAAGAGGGTTGATCGTTTAAAAAGGAAAAAAAAGACAAAAACAGAATGAACATAATAGATGTCACTATGAAAGTTGTGGATGCAAGGAATTGTGGGATAGCATTATCTCCTCTCTCTCTTAAAGGATGGTCCAGTGTTTTCTGTACCAAAGGAGATAAAAAAGGAAACACTAAAGCTTCTTTTCCTAAAAATCAGAATGTTCAGGCAATTTCTATTACGCCTGATATTTAAAGCCTGATGTTCTTTCAGGTCATTTCACTCAGTTAGGGAACCTTTCAAAACAGAAATGTGTATTTAACCAGACCCTTCGGATCCTCTAGTTGGGATATAAAACATTAAAAAAAAGTACTGTTAAAGCTGCAGTCTGCAACTCTTTTTCAAGCATAATGCCTGGAACTGTCCGGGGATTCTGAAAGTAGTACATTAAATACCCCAATACAAAAAAAATGAGTTCTCTAGGTCCCCTATATGTCCCGCTAGGTCCCTCCAAAGCCAGCAGGTTTGTTTACAAAATTGCAGACCGGACCGGTAAAAGGTAACCAATCAGGTTAGGAGCTGGGCTCTGCTGCCTGTCAATCACCGATTGTGCACGCGCGATACAAGGTAGGCTCGTCCCCACGCTTATTTATCTAGACTATTGAACTTCATTACGGGCTAGTCTACTTACTGTGTCTTCCATGATCGCAAATGACAGGTGAGTTGATGAATGAGGAGTCGTGTACGCGCATCTGGCGTGCACGAGTTCTCATGTGTTTTGATGGGGCGGGACAGGAAGTTGAATAACTTTTTATTTTTCGGTTAAAAAATAAGCATTTCTTGCATTTTGCGACTACGGAGGTCACCGTTTTCAACTTCAAGCGTTCTGATAGATCATGTAAACTCTTAAAATGCCAAAAATTAGGACTTTACGTATGACAACAACAAATCCTGCAGACTGCAGCTTTAATTCTGCTGATGAAAATTCAACCGCAAAGCAAAAAAAGCTAAAGAAAAAAGGTTCAACTTGTCACTTCTCATGTAGCTACAGCAAGTGGTGAATGAAATGAAATTGAAGGTGTCCAACAGATAGCTGGCTTGAACTGAATTGTTGCAAACCAGTTGTATAAAAACAAGACGAAACTGGACTGGGAGGAGATGAAGATAAAGATAAGATAAAGAGGGTGGGTAACTTTAGCCTCAACTGAAACTGTGATGCATTTGCCTAGCGATTCTGAACTCCTCTGACTGAATGACACATTTTCAAACCTGAACAAAGTGAAAGGGTTGTTTCATGTTGGAGTTTTTGAGTTGGCTGTCACTTGAGAGAGACAAATACATTCTCTCAGGCGAGAAAAACATGTCCCCTTTTAACCAACTCTGTCGCATATTAATCCGTTTCCATACTCTTTAGAGGAAAGAGGAGGTGTTCAAAATAAATGTGTGGGTCCGTGTACCTGCAGCCAAACAAAAGAGCACACAGAGGGTGATTCCACGCCCTCAGTTCTGGGCGGTTCTGCGCGGCTCCTCACAGCCACTCCCCTCCGCCACTCACTACATTAAAACCCAGTTCTTCTCCGGACGCGCACGTGGAAAGATCATTTACAGTGGGTGCCGTAACAAACGCGCTCATCCCGGCACTACTTTTCAAACTGTAATGTCTCGAGCCCGATGCTGTCAGCAGCTGCACGTCCCACAGTTTTTGCTGAGCCCTCGCGCGACAGGAGAAACTGTTTGTAGTCTAAATTTAAAGACTTGCAGAGCGTCGGGTTTTGTTATCTGCCCCCTCCTCTGTCTCCCCTATCCCGCGCTCTCCAAGTTGAGTCATTGCACAGAAGTATGGTAGATAAAGGCCCTTTGCTGACTTCTGCCATTATCTTTTACCTCTCAATTGGGGCAGCGATATTTCAAGTCCTGGAGGAGCCCAATTGGAAGCAGGCTGCAAAGCAGTACAGAGAGCAGAAGGATCAAATACTTGCGGACTATCCTTGTCTCTCGAAAGATGATCTGGACAGAATATTAGAGGTATGTTCTTAAATTGAACACTTTCTCTTTTGGGTATTAGACTTGTATCTTTGCATAACTGCTGCTGGCTTATCTCAGTCCACACGAGGATAATTAAAAAGATGAATGTTTAAATTTATGAAGCAGTTTCCACCCTCTTCAAAGGGGTGACACATGACGAGCCTCAGCTGGTTTGTAAAGCTTTCCTGGAACTAAACAATACGCCTGAGCCATGAGATGCTGTCAGTCCATGGTTCATCCTTGTGGGTCAACACATTTACAACTCCAAAAGTTGTTGAGGGTTCTTATCTCTTAGTCTCTGTTGCTAACGGGGGTAATTTATTTATTACCTGCTGCTTTCAGCTTTTTATTGCAAATTTCACAGACTCTCTGTCTGAGACATTTATTACTTTTGCAGGTGTGGCGGGCCAGTCTGTAACCCAAGCCTTGAAAAGCATCATCAAGTGGTGTTTTCTGCGCCAGCTTCTTGTCAGAATAGCAGTTTCAGTAATAAAAGCGGTGCCAATGACCTCTGTGGGTTTACTGTGGGCACTGAATGAGCACATAGTAAGTCAATAGTCCTGTGATTTCAGGGGGTTTTAGCCCCCATGACATGTTGTTTGTTTTTTCTTTGAAATGGCAGAGCTCTTTTAAGTTCCTTCTTTGCATTTGTCGGAATGATTTGAGTACATAAAAATATGATTTTAATGTCTCACCAAAGACGAGTGCAGATTGGTGTCTTTTAATGACAGATGAATCTCTGTGCACAAATAACATCACATTGTGATTTTATATCTGCTGAAGCAGGACATTGGGTAATATTAAAGTGCACATTTCTGCATTTACAAGTATGATCAGTGACATGTCTCAACCTGTGCCCCTTTTAGGCCTCTGTATTGGGGAGATTTATTATCCCCCCTGTGCTTCCATCTGCCTCTCCTCTTTGTGTTTGGGGGACTGAAAGGGATATGCCCGTGAACCTCCCCCCATTCACAGCACCTCTCTGTAACAGCAAAATCTCAGCAGTAGCCAAATCTGCTTTTGAATGAAGCTTTTTTTTTTTGGAGGGGTGGGGTTTGGGTGTAATAATCTGGTTTAGAGATTTTGGAAATTTCCTTTCTGACGTTACTTCCATATGCCAGCTGAGACAGCAACTTTTTTTTTTTTTTTTAACTCTAAAAGGCATGTGAAACTGAAGCATTTCCTTCTCCTGTCTTGTCCTTTGAGGACAAAGACAGCACAAAGCCATTTGGGTGGTTTGAAGGCACTTTCTAAAGATCATATCAAGTTGCATCTTAGAAATCTAACCCTTTCCACCGCCACACAGTTGGTTGGTTGTCCTGTTTGGACAAACCATTGCAGTTGTCCTTTTTTGCCAAAACACCTGCTGCAAAGGCGCTGGGGTTGCTTTCCTTAAAGCTGCAGTCTGCAACTCTTTTTCAAGCATAATGCCTGGAACTGTCCGGGGATTCTGAAAGTAGTACATTAAATACCCCAATACAAAAAAAAGGAGTTCTCTAGGTCCCCTATACGTCCCGCTAGGTCCCTCCAAAGCCAGCAGGTTTGTTTACAAAATTGCAGACCGGACCGGTAAAAGGTAACCAATCAGGTTTACGAGCTGGGCTCTGCTGCCTGTCAATCACCGATTGTGCACGCGCGATACAAGGTAGGCTCGTCGCCACGCTTATTTATCTAGACTATTGAACTTCATTACGGGCTTGTCTACTTACTGTGTCTTCCATGATCGCAAATGACTGGTGAGTTGATGAATGAGGAGTCGTGTGGGCGCATCTGGTATGCACGTAGACGTGCACGAGTTCTCATGTGTTTTGAAGGGGCGGGACAGGAAGTTGAATAACTTTTTATTTTTCGGTTAAAAAATAAGCATTTCTTGCATTTTGCGACTACGGAGGTCACCGTTTTCAACTTCAAGCGTTCTGATAGATCATGTAAACTCTTAAAATGCCAAAAAGTAGGACTTTACGTATGACAACAACAAATCTTGCAGACTGCAGCTTTAAACTGAGACTCGGGTTGCCTCTATGTGTAAGGGCGTAATTTTGGGTAGGGACGCTACGGTCACGTCCCTACCAATATTCAGCCCCCTACTGCAGGGTCTCCGCGGATCCTTAAAAAGTATTAAAAAGTCTTAAATAAAAAATACTTTTTTTAAGGTCTTAAAATGTCTTAAATTTCGCCGATATTCGAAGAGTGGCATTAAATTGCATCTGGGCGAAATTAAAGAAAGATATGTCTGGAGAGACGATTTTCTATCGCTCTGTGCACAATATGGCGACCGCTGACGTTTTGTGTGTGCGCCAGTACTTCCGGTGAAAACTTCCGTTGATTTGACAGCTAGCGCGTCAGGTTAGGGCCAGTGGCCGTAAACAAAGGTTAACTTATAGCCGAGAAGAAAGATGATAATATAACGTAGCTAAAAAGACTAGCTTTCTTCTGTAGCCTAATGTTTACCTATTTAGCAAGCCTAGCAGCCTAGATGCTAATGCTAGCCGCAGTAACGTTACCAAACATACCTGACGTCAAGGTGTTGGCTGAGCAGGGGCAAGAGTATGGGGCTGGCAGAGTTAACTTCATAATGGGTGAGTGCAGGTTTCATTCACTTGTTTTCATTCTTTCACAGGATTGATTCACTTCATTGGTTTATCCGATTGCTGGCCGCCGAGCCATTATGTGTCTGGGTTTGTGTGGGTTACTGATCATGGTTGTTAGCAGTCGATAGATTGTATGATGTGTGTGAGAGTGTGTATTTTTTCTATGGTTAGGCTACGTGCCATTGACTGTATGAGCGGTCTGTGCTCGTTTTTATTTATTTGATTAGATTGGAGATACTTTATTAATCCCGAAGGAAATTTGATTTTGTCGTGTGGTTTATGCTGCAAAGTCACTGTCCATATATGGACAGCTGACTATTGCATAAACCAGTCTGTGCTTCACGTGAGTTGTCCAAAGTTCTGGTTTAAGTTAACTTGGGTAGTAAAATCGTTTTGCTAGTTGTAAAAGCACAGTAGACATAACTTGAAAATTAGGTTCAATTATAGATTTATTTTGCTCAGAGCCTCAGACAAACAGACAGACAAATGGCAGCGAAAACACGCTCCTTCGCAGAGGTGTGACAATTGAGCATGATTGTCCTGTAGTGTGTGGTGTTCCCTTGTGCGTTCAAATCTTATGCGATCATGTTGACACACTGATTCAGTATCACTGAAGCACACATTTCACACTGGACTTTTTTTCAACACCGAACAGCCTAGAGTGTAGTTTTTATATATATATTTGCCGTGGTAATGGTCTTAATTTTTATTCTTAGAGGTCTTAAAAAGGTCTTAAAAGTCATTAAATTTGTTGATTAAAAAATGTGCAGATACCCTGCATTATATGAGTTACATTGCATAACACTTAGCTGACTTTTTTTTTTATCCAAAGCGACTTATAAGAACACATTATTGGTTACATGTAACCAATAATGAGACTGCAGTCTCTGGAGAATTGTTGGGTTAGTTGTTTTGCTCAAGGTCACTCCAGGTGTAAACAGAGGTAGCCTAATCGTGGGATTTGAGCTTGCAACCCTGTGATTTAAAGACCAACTCCCTAAAAATTAGGATGGCTCGTTAACATATAGCATCTGCATGCCATTAACTTATGATTGGTAATGCAAAAAAAAAAAAAACTGCACTTTTATGTCCCCACCAATGTCAAAATCAAAGTTACTCCCTTGTCTATGTGTGTCAGAAGCAGAGATTATTTTAGATTTCCATTATGGAAACTTTGCTCAGCTCGTTAACAATTAAAACAAGTGAAGGCGACACGCTTGTAAAAGTCAGTCCTCTCTTGTTTTTATTAACAAGGAGTTTACTATTAACTACGGGATCCTTGAAGTGGTCACAGTTTAAAGATTGGATTTTATGGCCCATCAGCTTTGACCCGAGTAAAGATGTAATAAAGTTACATAAGGGTGGGGCTGGGTAGGGGCGTTATCTCTCAATACTTTGAGCGATGTTTTGGAGCACCAGCAAGTTCTGTCGCCTGGACGCACACAGGACGACGCATTGGGAGGTTTACAGCCCGACACACTTCTGCAAACCACTGCACACTCGATCGGATTCCTGTACGTGTATATAACCTATAATAAGAGTGTGTGTTTTCATTGATCCCTCTGAGTTTTGCACCAGCTCTGCAAGAACCATCAGACATCACTGGGCTTCCTCACATTTGGTCTTTTTATTCTTGTGCCACTGCAGCCCCGAAAAACAAGCACAGACGTGTAATGTAGAAAATATTCATGTTACGTGACGAGAAAAAGGCATTCCAACATGTTCACTTTCAACCTAATGTTTAATGTTTCTCTAAAGTTTATAAAAGCTTTGGTTTTTGCATGACACCACACACAGAACATGATAGTGATATGACAAACAATTTTGCGTTTGGTGCCCAAATTTATCATAAATAGCTGGTTTTCCTGTGGAGGGAAAGAGGGGAAAAAAAAATAAAAGCAGCTTTCAGGATGAAGCGTTACCTGTCTTGAACACTTTAAACTGCAGCCTGTTTCTTCCTCATTTTGCAGACGAGCTGCAGTGGATTATTCAATTTAACTTTGTGGCTGCTAAAGTGAGTTTCCCACAAAGCTCGAGGATCAGGTTTGTGTGGTTCGTTTTTTTTTTTTGTTTGTTTTTTTTAGACAGCTCAACACACGTGTGTCACATGCTCAGTGAAACTAGTTTTGGGAAAAGTACAAAAGAATAAAGTGGGGCTGTTTTTGTTTTTTTGGTTCTTTGTCATGTGACCTGGCTGCTGTTTGGAATTGCTTGAAAGAGCTGAGTCTTCCTTCCCCTTTTGGAAAGTGAAATGAAAACATGACACTGACAGCTTGAAAGACAGAAATACATTTTGATCGGTGGTTTTTAGGAATATTTATCAATTACTACAACTTTCAAGTTGATCAGCTGTAAGAATTCAGCAATCCTCAGATCTGTGAACCCTCAAGAGGCTCAAACCAAACTTCATCTGAGTTTGATTAATGTAAATGTCAATCAACTTGAAAAGAAATTTGAGAATAAAGAAGAATACCATGTGTGGTGTCATTAAAACAAGTCTCACAGCCGAATGCAATATTAACAGCCTCGTTTAAAGCAGTGTAACAGTCACTGCTTAACAGATGTGTGATAGAAGAATCCTTTCACTTTTACTGCATGCTCCTTTTATGTTGTCAAGTAAAGAGAAAGCTGAACTAAATTGTTCTCTTAATTTGTGAATTAAGAGAACACAGTGCCCACACTTTGTTAGTCTTGCAGACAGATCTCACCATTGTTTGCAACTTATCCTCCTCTGTTAGAAATGGATACAAAATGACATGGAAGAGCTCGAGTGTGACTTAACTGTTTGCAACTTGGTAAATCTTGTTTGCAAGCAGCTGTTGCTGTGCCATGCTGGAAGTGGAAAAATACCAAGGCACTGGAGCGGCGTGTTGAGCCACCAGCTGTCCTGATAACTGTTAGTTTGTCATTGTGGTTTTTACTGTTTTATCAGTTATCAGAGTATGGCAGAGACGGTCTGTTCAATCTGCAGTATTATTCTAACTTTCACAAACAGTGGTGCACATCGTGTTTAGTCATGTGTGATATGCTGCATTTCAATGGCCCTATATTGTTATCCGAAAGTAATACAAGTCATTTTGTACAAGCAGTTTGTTATGGCAGACTTATGTAAAGGATTGTGAAGAGCTTTTAACATATTCAAATAACCCCCCCCCCCCTGCCCTCATTTTCCTTTTTTTCCCCTTGTATTTTGTCGAAATGTCTTTTTGTTTAAAATCACTTTGAGAGATTTTCCATTCAAAAGTCTCCACCAAGATTTTTTTTTTTTGGAACCCTTTCCAGATATTTACAAAATGAACCCATCTTGAATGCCTTTAAATATCAGTAGAACATCCATGTTTCGGCAGCTGCGCTCTTTTTCGTATACTTGTCCTGTGGTCAGGCACTTGAAGAAGCCAGTTAAGCACCTTCTTGCTGAGCTGCTTTGGTCTCTCTTTGACTCCATGATTATCCTGTGCGTCTTGCCTTGTGTTCAGGTGGCCATGAGTTGACCTGTGGCTGGCCTTGTAACCTTTTTATGCATGTTTTGCATTCTTCTTCGAGCCTCTCGCATGTTACCCCATGCTAGTTTGTGTAGCTGAAACGAAATTTTAAAATAACCAATAGATTTAAAGAAATGTGCACTTTAACCGATGTGTCACTTCATGTCCACTATTTGAAGGGCCTACCTTAGGAGGATGACCTCATTGTATTCATGTATTCTCTCAGCTTTTTTAAAAAAAAAAAAAAATTAAATTCAATCTGGCAGACAGACTGTTAACTAGATCAAATACCCGTTATTAAGCTAGAATAAAGTGCAGAGCTTAACACACACACACACACACAGGCCACAGACATGACGCACAAATGTAAAACATCTGTTTTCTACAAAGCAAACAAACCTCAGACACCTCCAACTTGTGGAGTAAAATTTCATTCTGGTCCCAGCAGAGCAGTCCATAAATCACTGATTGTTTTGTCATTTTAACTTTTTAACATTAACACATGCGTTCTCTTCTTTTTAAGTTGCCCAGCTGTGTTATCATAAACACCAAAAACCAAAGTTAAGCTTGACTCAATCGGCTCAGCCTGCTTCAGGGAGTTTTTTTTTTCTTTTTTTTTTTAACTAAAATTGGAACATTCTGAGACCTTGATCGCCTAACTGTTTTAAACTTGTTTCCTGTGTGTGAGGTTCGACTTGTTCTAAACTACCTGATTGTAATGGGAGCCCAGCATTCTCTATATTGAGTTTATTGTCATTCAGCAGGTTTTAGCAATTGTTTGATGTTAAAGTTCCCTGTAATCAGTGTTGCGTGAATTTCATTGTGCAAAATCCTTGAGCTTCATTTCTACATATGTTAAGCAAGACAATGGGTAATAGGTACAGTTATTTATTGAATTATGAGCCGAGATTAATTCAGTAATTAAGTCTAAAACAGAGTTTGTACATTTCTAACAACCTGAAAGTCAATATTTAGTATGACCACCTTTGTTACCCAAGCTTTCATGTAATTTCTTTAAGTAGTCTTCAGGAATAGTTCTCAAGGCTTCTTGAAAGACCTAAAAATATTGTCTTTGGTTGTTGGCTGCCTTTTGTTCTCTTCTCTGTCAAGATGATCCCACATTGCTTCAACAATGTTTAGCTAATAGCTCTTTGGGAATCACCTTGATTCAAAAATGCTACTTTGTCTGTCAAACTATGTTATCTTTGATCATTTTCATAGATTTAATTATAGAAATGGAAACCTGTATCTTTGTGACAGGCTGCTCGTAACAAAATTACTAGCACAGATGCAATTTAATATTGGTTCTTTATGAAGTTGTCTGTTCTGTACACAACACTGGTTCACCCCTTGAGTTAGGAGCCTGTTTTTGCTTGACATGTGGCTTAAAGGGACACTATGTAATAAATTAAGTCATTTATTAGCTCAAATCAACATATTCATTCATAAGTTAGTCCTCATTGGTGTAAAATGATCTCTGTCAAAAATCTCACTTATCCTCCTGAGTGAAGAATAACTTGTCTGTATCTACATAGAGCAGGTAAGCTCTATGGAGGCTGCCATGTCCTTCTGGTCTATGAAAAACGACGAAGTGCCGAGAGGGACATAAAGCACTTCGAATCGCGATTTCCCCACCAGGCCTACAAGCGGAAATGACGTCATTGTGACGTCATTTCCGCCAAATGGCTTATTACAGCCGCTAATGCTAAATAGATTTTATTCCTTGGCACATATGTCTTTGTGTTCATTAGCTTTCTTTTTGTAAGTGTATCATCTTCTTCTTTTTATTATTATTCCTATGCTCCCCCTGGCTATCTTCTTTTTGGCGTTATGCTCACATTTGTAAACTGTTATTTTGTTGATTTACTAATAAAGTTTAAAAAAAAAAATGCTAAATAGATTTTATCTCGTAAATTATCCCACTAATAATGCATTGATTGTTACCAAACTTCTGCCGTAGTATACATAGGCTCTTAACTCACAAAACGAGGCATTAGAAAGTTTGTAAGTTTACTGGGAGTTTATTTACCGCTGCTAATGCTCCTATTGCTAACGCTGCTAATGCTAATGCTGCGTCGACGTCACTTCCGGTAACTCCCGGAATATGACTAATTGCATTGCTTGCACACCAAAGGAGATGTTATGTTATCTGACATGTTATCTGTCATCTGTATTTATAGTGTTGTTGTATGTGTGTTATGTAATCCTTTGTACTGTGTGTCTTGATTTCTTTTTGTTTGTATGGACCTTGAGTCTGAAGCTATAGCTTCTTGAATCTTGACACATTCCGCTTGCCGTAGTTCAAGAAGTTGCAGCGCACATTTGAAAACGTGAGGCGCTAGAGAGCAAATTCATTCAACTTTGCAAAATAAAATTGCACCACTAGATGGGGGAAGAAATTACATAATGTCCCTTTAACAAACAAAAAAACACATTCCTCTAAAAATGATCAGGCACAAGGATTGATCTGAAAATGAGTGGAAAAAGCAGCCAATGTCCAAAGAAAAACTTTGAAAGACCTTCAGAAAGCTTGGAGAACTTGCCCAAGACCACTTTAAAAATTACAATAAAGTCTGTCTGCTTGTAAACAAAATAGAAAGAAATGAGGACAGGAGCAGACTATTGAAGTTGTCCCTCTTTAATTTCCAGTCATGGTTTGAACACAAGCTTGGTCATCCCTGTTGTTGTCTTAAGGTCCTTATTGGTTCAACGAAAGAACTTTGTTTTTTTTCAGAAGACAAAAGAATGGCCTCCCCTCGTTTGGTAATTACAGAGTAGAACTGTCACAGACCTATCATTATTAAAGAACCAAGCATCTTCCAGTACTTTTAGGCTTATGTGAATTTTGCCAATGCCTGCAGATTCCCTCCCCTTCCAGCACACTGGGAGAAAGACTGTGGGGTAGCGTATCGTCTCGGCACACATGGCCGGGTGTTTGCTTATTCCCAAGATGTGGAATTCAGTTTTTGTTGAGGCTGCTCAAGGACATGTGCGGTTGGAAATGATTGATTAAGCCTTCTTGTCCTTTGAATTTTAACGCGAAAACACCACTGGAGCTGATATGTCATGCACGATGTGGCTAAGGATGACTCTCTCTATCAGTAAATCTACATAAGGGTGGAAAATAAAATCTAATTATATTTTAAATAAGGAAGAAATTGAAAAAATGTACAAAAGTGTCACAATTTCCAATCAGTTATGCTTCGATTATATCAGCTAAGATCAAATCATGATATTATCTTAAGTGTATTAAGATGATATAATTATTTCATATACCGATAAACCTGATGCCTTGCCCACTGCGGTTGGAAGTCACATTTCTCCTGCATCCCTTGGAGCTTTAAATGTGCTTCACAGGTCAAAAGAATAAACTTGTAACAACAGAGAATAACCACTGGGGATTATTTGTATGTACTTTGTGGAAAAGTTAAACTGCAATTTACAGAGCTGTAAAACTGCCCAGCATGATATCGCACCAGTTTGCTTCCAACTATGGTAAATTGTTTGTCAATTGTTTTGGCCTTCCAAGCTGAAAGCAGGTATATTGCCAACAATCGCAGTGAAACCGGATATACTTTGGTCAATAAATTGATCACCCTCTCATTCTTGTACACCAGGACTAGGAGAGTTATCCAATTAATAGTCTTGTCAAGCTAAAGCTGTAGCCCAACTAAAATGTGCAAATAAACATACTTGGCATTATGTATATGGAGTGAAACTCTGCATTCAGCACAAAGAAGCGCGAGCATTTCAGAACCACCTTGTCTTTTTTGATGCATGCATCATCATAAAATCACTGTTTAGAGATGTAGCACTTGCCTTCCTGTTTCTCTTACAAAATAAGCATTGGTCGGTACAATAAAGCCCCCGGGTTGAAGGCAAATCTCCAGAGTGCCTGGTTGTCGTTTCAGCTCATCAGTAACTGATGATACCATCAACATATCACAGGAAGGAAGCGATGAAAGAAATGAAGCTTATACATGACAAACTTCCTGCCTTCCTTGTCCTTAGCTCGTTGGACCCCTATTTAAAAAAAAAATGTTTTCTAATCAGAATTGTTATCTGGCAGCAATCACCTGTTGTTCCATGTTTATCTCTCTGAGGTAAATTCCAGCAGCTTCTCAGTCATAGTTTTTCTTTCTTTGTCCTCAGACGGTGTCAGATGCTGCAGGCCAAGGCGTCACTATAACAGGCAGTAAGACGTTCAACAACTGGAACTGGCCAAATGCTGTCATCTTTGCTGCCACAGTTATCACCACTATTGGTAAGTGCTTGGGGTGACTGATCACATATTTATGTATGGTTCCACGTGCTTGACTTTCTTAATTGAATAATTACATTCAATGTACTAATTCTTAAAGGATATGGGAACATTGCCCCAAAAACCTCATCCGGCAGAGTATTTTGCATCTTCTATGGGTTATTTGGAGTGCCGTTATGTCTCACCTGGATCAGTGAGCTGGGGAAGTTCTTCGGCGGCAGAGCCAAGCACCTGGGCCAGTTTTTAACGAGAAAAGGATTTTCACTGGTGGGTCGATGCGTCTTTTTTTTTCTACATTTCTAGTGACATCTTCTGTTTACCCGAATTAACATCTTTTTTTCCCCTTTTCTTTTCCAGAGAAAAGCTCAGTTTACCTGCACAGCCATCTTTCTCCTCTGGGGAGTGCTGGTCCATTTACTCCTTCCACCTTTTGTGTTTATGTCTCAGGAGGGTTGGTCATATATCGAAGGACTGTACTTCTCGTTTGTCACATTGACCACAATTGGTTTTGGGGACTTAGTAGCAGGTAAGCTGAGAAATTAACCCTTTCATTTTATTTAATTAAGCCTGTAGTTAAGTGTGAATAAAAGGCCAGTCTTGATATCCTTGAAAATATAAAATGTCATAAAATGTCCTATTCCTGCAGGTGTGGAACCAAATAAAGAGTATCCAACTCTGTATCGTTACTTTGTGGAGGTTTGGATCTATTTGGGGTTGGCCTGGCTGTCTTTGTTCTTCAACTGGAAAGTGCGGATGGTAATCGAAGCCCATAAGGCATTAAAGAAACGTCGCAAGCTGCGCAAGCTTTCTCTTGAGGAGCTGCGGCACTACAAGGAGTCTCACAAAGCGTCCCTTCGTTTGCCCCCTACTCCCAATGATGTCAACATTTTCGGCTTCTTGTCCAAGAAGCAGGAGGGCTACAATGACTTGATAAAGCAGATCGGCAACAAAAAAGATAAAGACAATGGCGACGCCAACAAAAAATCCAAAGAAATCGGTCGATCTAAGAGTTGCAATGATGCTCCCATGTTTAATGGTCACACCATCCTCAGCCTGGACCGCTCACCACGCCAAAAGAGACGCTATAGCTTCAGTGACCGTGTCACGGTTGCCTTTTCAAAGTCCAAGAACTACCTGCTGGGTTCAGACAATGGTTTACTGCTAACTGAGGACCAAGTAGAGGGCGAGGTGGACCTGGACCAGAACCAAATGTACGAGAACCAACTCGACAAGGATGTCGACCTTGAGAACGGAGGAGTGGGAGATCATGGAACAGGCGGTCGGAGGCCATGGGACTCTAAAGAGTACCATCCTCTTACAATCCAAAATGCTAACATTACTTTTGTTGAGGAAAACTTTCTCAGCAATAACTTGGAGGATTTGGAGGAGGACGATGATGATGATGATGATTATGATGGTGGTGGTGGTGGTGGTGGTGGTGATGATGATGATTCTAAAGCAAAACTCTCCATTACTACATGTGATGAAAACATTGAAACAAACTCTAAGGAGGATCAGAGTTCCGAATCTGAAGGGTCTGTTTTCACTAGTGACAGTTCAGAGCACAACCACTCCTATGAAAAACTTGTAGAGGAATATGCAAAGGAAGACAATACAGAATCTTGAGCCATTAGGGCTGATCACTGTAAAGTCAGCACATCTCCCTGGTCTTCTGGTGTTGACTTGGTTGGTATTGAAGTATGTCTATTCTAACATGAACCATTTGAAAGGATATCAAAGGTCTCATAGCACTTTGAGGGTCTGTAAAGCTAAGATCAAATTCAAATCAATGATCTGTGAAAAACCTTGACTCATTTTAAGAGTTGAGTTTTCTCTAAAATCTCGATCAAATGATGTCCTAGTTTATGGACAACAGAGCATCCCCATGAGTATTGAACTTATGTCTTTCTTTTTTTATACAGTTTGAACAACTAAATCCCAAAATATTTTATTATGTCCAAACCTACAACTGTTATCCAGAATTTTTTTTTTCTTTTCTCTTTCTACACATAGGCTGAAATTCTATGTGAAAATGTGTTTGATTTCCCATAATTTCAATTTCTATTCACCATATTGGTGTTTTAATATTTATTAAAACGGTGAACATAGTAGCTTTTGTTCGATTGCTACATGGGTTTCAATAGCTCCCATTGCACAATTCAGTCAAATGAGGACATATTGAAGTCCACTCCAGTGCAGACTGTCCTTCTATAACCTGAGCCGGACATTTTGTCTTAAAGAAATGAAGGGGTTATGGTCCAATTCTCCAGTTGTTTCCATTGGTATTTCATTTGTTTTGTTAAACCTTTTATCTCGTTGTGTCTAAGATTGCTGTTTATATTCTGAGCAACAGAACTGTGACTACAAAAGAGATAATCAGTGATGCCTTTTTTTTTTTTTTTTCAACATCTGAGCTCTCAAACCCACTTGGAGTTAAAGTAATTATTAACAGAGACACTGCTAACTGAGTTGGGGTTTTCTAAACACACCTGTGCGTCTTTTCTGATCTCAGGAAACACCTCTCAGAACACACTCAAACACATTTGAACTGTTTGTTTTTCTCCCGTCTGCATATCAGTTGACAGGTGTGCAAATTTAGCCCCTTTTTCAGTGCTTGAGGGGGACGAAGCTTTCACAGCAACAACATGCCCACTTTCTGTCTCTAACACTCTTTCACTTGATTGTATTTGCCATGTAAATACTGGCTCAGAGCCCATCAATAGCCACAAACACAGCTGTACTCAGGACATGTAGCCTTGTGACTCATGTTTGCCTGTGGGGGGCTCGCACCAGCACGAATGACTGAAATGCCGCTGATGACAGGTAGCCAAGGTCAACTTGCGGCAGATCAATACTGTCTTGACGTATGGTATTTGTGCACCTAGCTGTTGTGCAGTGCCTCCCTCATGTTTCATGTGAACATGAAACCAAATTCTCAAACTTCCAGTGCTTTTAAGTTTCACCTATGAAAGTGCTCACGGATTTATTGCTAATCCACTGCCTTTTGCACACAATAATTTGCACACAAATTTGAAATAGTGTTACTTTGGATGGTAAAATTGCAGTGAAACAGTGTCCCAAAGAGCTTCCTAAAGTCAAATTCATTGAAGTTGAGCAACCAACGATAAAGTATCTGTCGGGTCTTTTTTTTTTTTTTGTCTTGTGTGAACACAAAATGCACATCCTGACCTGAAATTACTGCCTTAGAAGTGAGTGTTGTGTGATTAGCCTTAAATACACTGCAAAGCAGAGGTAGCACAACACAGTGTAACATTTGAATGTATTTTGCAGCAACTCACTGAAAACTTTCATCACAGGGTCACATCTCTCATGTCTGTGGACAGTTCTCTCTTATTTTCACTGGTTCTTCATGATGTTAGTGCAGCATTGTTATGCAACCAAGGTACTTTGTGTCAACTGAATTTCAAGTTGGTGTGAGAATTATTAACTCTGAACAGGTTAAACAGGTTGTCTGAAGTTTTCCTCTTCATGTTGCTCCATTGTGTGAAAACTCCAATATAGGTGTCTGTGTAGTTTTTACTTGTGTTTTTTATGATTAAGTTATTCATGTTTGTAAGTTTGTATATGAATTCCAGCAAAACTGTATATTTCCTGTAAAATAAACATTGAAATAGCAAATAATAAAGCCATTTGTTCTTTGTTTTTATTACATAAACGACCTTCAGTTAAATTTGAGCTGCGGAAACTACAAATTATTCAGTGCTACTGATATAATTATAGCTTTTTCTACTGCAGCTTCACTATTTTTACACTCTCATCCCAAATCTTAACCCAGTCTTATGTGTAATAGAGATGTGTGTCCATGTAAGAAATTGTAAGAGCAACACATTTGAAGGCTGTGGTTTTGTGTACGATTTCTTTCCAGTGTTAATAAAAAGAAGTGAAAGAACTAATAATAATTCATAGAAAATGACAAGTAAATAAATGACAAAGTCATTTAACCCTCTGGGGTCTAAGGCCTTTTCAGAGACTTTGAGGCAGTTGTCACCACCTTGACATTTTCAAGTATTTCAACTAACTGTAAACACGTATGCAAAAGTGACATAAATGGTTGTATTCGGAAAAGCCTAACAAAAAATAATATGAGAGTGAAGTGAATGTAATACAAACAAGTTTTATTTAAATTGAGGGGAAACTGTACAAAAAAAACAAGTTTTAGAGGTCTTCAAACAGTACAAGAAAACACACTATAAATATATCTAGCCAAGACTTTTGAAGGTTGAACCTTGTAAACAAAAGTGTTGGCTGCATAAAAGTAAAAAGTGCAGTCAGAAATGTTTTTTTGTTTTCACACAAAATGTAAAAAAGTAATTGTAACTCAAGGCAGTGTCTCTGTTAGTTGAATACAAATTAGATGGGTGTGTAACACCCCTGATTGCCCCCACCCCCCTGTCACTCTCCATGTGATAATTGTCTGTCAGTGGCAGGACATTGCTGCCTTCCCCCACATGCTGGCTAAGGCTGCGGCTACACGGAAACGTTTTTCACTGTAAACGATACTTTTTCTTATCGTTTCGCTGTCGCGGCCACACGGAGCCGGCGTTCCCACTACCCCAAAACGATAGTTTTTGAAAACGGGTTCCAGAGTGGGAAAGTTTGAAAACGGCCTCGTTTCGTTTCCATTGTTACAGCTAAAACGTTTTTGCGTCAGTCACACGTTGACGCTGGGAGCCAATTTTAACACTTCTCTATTGTCTCACAGCGTGGCGTGACACAGTGGCGTGTGTACTGTATCGTTTCATCGTTTTCGTCTGGACAGCAGCGCGTTTCCGTGTGGTCGCAAGAATTTTCGTACCCGTTTTCAAAAAAAACCTCGTTTCGTTTTCGTGTAGCCGTAGCCTAAATGGGGCGTGTTCTCACCTGTGAATAGCAACTCAATCACCTGGTACTTTACATGTGAATAGCGATAGGTGTGGCCTAGGAAGCTGCTGCAGTCTGAGACTACAGAAAATCCAAAGATTTCTGTTTACTCTCTTTAAAAAGGGCCAGCTATATAATTTATTTTACAATATATATATTTGAAAACTAGAAGTTTCAAGGTTTTTAATGGTGTCACTTACATGTTTCAATGACAAAAACTCACAGAGTTACAGATGTGTTTTTGGAGATGTGTCAAAAATGCCCACCGGTGGGCTTTAGAGCCCAGAGTGTTAAAAGAATCAGTATGTAATGAAAATAGAATAAAAATACAAATTATTAGAGTGAATAAATACATGGGTAAAAAATTAAGAAATGTAGAACTAAATTAATAAAATTAAGAAATGTCAAAGTAAACAAAGATTAAACATTTTTGTATTTTGAAAATATTCATTGTCATAATCATTAATTTATTTAGCAAGTCATTCATGTATGTTTTATTCATTTCTTATCATGGCAGTTTCAGTCTTCCACAGATTGCAATGTAGTTTTCAAAAACGGATTATAAATGTATGCTTGATTTTGTTGATTAAAATTAACTGAATTCCCTCCAAATGTATTAAAAAAAACACTCAACAATGTTCAAGCTTTGCTACACAAATATGGTTTAGGTAAATTGATTGATAAAACTGTCCAGAAATGTTTCCTCTGGAGACTCATCTCCATATCAGCTGATAAGAGAGGTCTTCAATATTTTTGCTGCAATTTCTGCCTGTGCAGTTTGAAAACAGCAGCTGCCCATTTGTTTGTTAATTATTAGAATTATGATTTTAATTAAACAGATTCAAGTGGATTATAACTAATTAAATGATGGTCTGATTGTGTTGGATAATATCTTTAAAATGCTTTAGGATGACTTTAGTTGTGAAATGGCACTACTAATTAAATAGAATTGAACTGAAATAAATTCTTCATTCAAGCTCATCACAAATGAGCAGTTTAGAGTTGGGTTAGCAATATAGTCCTAATATGGCTAACATACCGTGTAATCCTGCTATTTCCTTTTTAAATTGTTGCAGCACAGCCAAGGGGTGTGCTTTTAGGTTTTGCTTTTGCTGTATGAAAAAGTCTTAACTTACGATAAGATAAGATGGTTCTGGAAAAATGGAGGGCAGCAAACACCCCCAAACCATTGCTGATACTCTTCCATGCTTCACTGTGGGTATCCACACTGAAGACACATGCTTTCATCCAGCTGATCACTGATTCAGTCACTTCTTCTGGGGTTTAAGATTAATTTTATCTTGAAAAACTCTTCCATGCAAGCCTGCTATCTGAAACCATCTCCAGACTGCTGATGCAGACAGCGCAGTCATGCATGTGTCATTAAGTAGAGCTGTCAGTTGTGGAACAGTTAAATGACTGTCACACAGAGTAGACAAACCCAACCTCTGAAAGGGAAATAACTTCAAGTCCTTTCCTTGAATGAGATGACTTTTTGAAATTTTCATGTTTTGAATAATACTGCAAGATGCTAAATTTGATTGAGAATGCAACGTTGAGGTAATTTCGTAACTTTTGAGAAATTGTTATTTTCACTGGGTTTGTCTTCAAGAGTCAATTGCTCAGTTATCTCAGCATAACAGAGCTTGTTTCCTTGCTGTAACAGGTGGATCTTTTTCATTATCTCCAGCACAAGGAAGGACTGAGCACTGTCTCACTGCTGAAATGTCTGCAATGTCAGACCTTGATTAGGTATACAGGTAGCATTAAGATATATATACAGATGAAAGCTGCATTTTTCTAATAATGTGACTTGTTATCCTTGTTATCCGGCGTCCAAGGCAAAGTTTCCCAGGTAACCCAGACCCAGAATCAGATGACCATTCCCTTACCCTAGTCCCTTTGCCCCGGGCTAATTCCAGGAAAATAGGGGTGTGGGAATACCTCTCTCTCACCTCTCCTGCTCCCTGAGGGTGTGTGTGTGAGGGTGTTTAAAATGTCTGACTGTGTGATAAGGGGGGGGGGGGGGGGGGGGGGTGCAGCAGAGCTACCCCCACTGCAAGTATTTATGGTTTATCTAAAATTAGGATTTAGATATTCAGATCAGTATTTCTGTCCATCAAAAATCACATTATCTTCAGCCAGAATGAAAATAAATATCTATCATAATGACTAAGAAAGTGAGGATGACAGTAAGAGAAATCTGCCTTTATGGTATGGGGTGATGTGTTCATTGCAGGCTGGACTCATGTTGTTTTTGCACAACATTGTGTTAAAGGTCACACTTTTGCTTTTTTTCATTCTTTTCATATACAATGTCAAATATCTAAATGACACCCTCAGTTGGAAAAATATCTCCGGTATGTTTTGTCTTGTGTGTGAAATGCTGATTTATCATTTTTAGATATCTACTGCAAACATATTGCACTGCTTTTACAGACTGGTGGTTGGTAGAGAGCCTTCACCCTTACAAATATGAACTCATGATGATTACTGATGAAGGTTGCAGAGCCAAACTAAAGACAGGGCTCAGGATGAAAATGTGCTGAGTCTGGTGGAAACCAGCATGTCTCCTGTTACTGTGGGATTCCAGACACAACATCAATCAACCATCTTTCAGTTCTTCATTTGCTCACTCTGATGTATGACCAAGTATGTATAGAAAAAAATACTATAGAAATAGGAACCATTGTTGTATAAAACCCTGAAATCAACTAATTGTTTTTACATAGTATTGTTTTATTATCGTTATTGTTCTTTTTTCACTAGCAGACAGGAGAGAGACACGACTATCTATGAAGGAAAGACAGCATTGACACACTCAAATTCCAACGGCAGTTCCATTGTTTAAAATCAATTTTAATGGATAAAACAAAAGACAAAAAAAATTAACTGGGTTTTATTGTTAATGAAGTCAGATGATTTTGTTACGACTCACCTATTTGTGGCAATTCAAGCATTCCTAACTTTTTTTGTTGGTTGAAGTTCCATTATACAACACACGCTTGCAAGTGAAGTAATCTCCAGAGCAGACAGCTTTTCTCTTTCTACAAACTTCATATTTTCTGGTCATAAGCTTCAATTTTTTAAAATCCAGGGAAGCTCCGTGTCCACATGCATGAATCTCTCTGAAGAAAATATTTCATTGCATGTAATATGTGACCACTGGTCACATGATCACCACCACTCAGAACTGTCCATTTCAGCATGTTTTCATGACACTGCGTATAAATAGTACTCCGTTCTGGCAAATTTTGTAAGTCATTTATATGACTTTGAATTTATTTATGTTTTTCAAGACAGAGACAAAGGTTTGTAACTTGTACATATGTTTGATATCTTCATATTTAAATGTGTGAAAAGGGGCGGCCGGTGAAGTGGTGGGTTAAGCAGCCCCCCCATGTACAGAGGCTACAGTCCTCGCTGCAACTGGCCCCGGTTCAACTCCCACACCGAGCGGTGTGAGCAATTCCTTGGGCAATTGTCTTTCCCATCTCTCTGCTTCCTGTCTCTCTTAAACTGTCCTAACATTAAAGGCATAAAAAGCCCCCAAAAAATACTTTAAAAAAAAAAATATGAAAAATAGCAAGTACATTTCAAATCTGTATGTCCAAATGTAGAAAGTAATTCTGTAATTAATGAAGTCTTAAAATGTGGGCATATCCTGCAGGAGCAAAGGCCTTTTGCATGCCTAACAGAATAAAGATAATCAGTTTGGCCAGCAAATGTTTTCCATGTGGAATAAAGTTTGGTTGCAAATACAGAGAGCTTGTCCCCATCTCTCCATGATTGGTTACTGATGACGTGAATCTGACTGGTTTGTCAAAATTGAAAATCTCTATTGGGTATTCAGTTTGCCATGTAAAAGGTGGGACTAAAGCTTTGTTTCTGTATAATCATCCCATATTTTTAGACTTGCAGAATTAATCCATACTAGAAGATTTGATTTATACTTATTCATTCTTTATTTATAATTACTCCTGACCTGACCTGACCAATATGAAAGGTGCTCGTGCAATTTTGCTGCTTGGCTCCCGACTTGGCTTTAAAGTTTAATTTCAGTCACTGTCCAACTAAACATTGCTGTTTCTTTCTATTCTCACCAGTCTTGTAGTGTCATTATACAGCAGACACCTCAGCTGGGCTATAACAATCCACCCAAGTTTGTGAATCTTTCACAGTAAAGCCCTGTCCTCCTTAAACCAGAGAGAGCACAAACAACAATAACAAAGGCAACCTGACAAAGGGCATAAATTGTGGCAACGGACAAAACCAAGACATACTTTTTGAGTATGATAGCTGTCTTTGAAAGACTGAATCAATTAAAAAAAAACTTACATGACAACTTTCTTTGAAGTAGTCAGAGTGTGTCATCCATTGTATGAGGGGAATGGATTATGCTTGTGTCATTTGTTTAGGAATTATTAGGAGCTGCTGGACATGCAGTCTGTGCCTAACTTCACACTGCAAATATGCAAGGGTGGCATGTTAGACTAGTCTCGTTATCAGAAGCACATGAACGAATGAATATCCCTTTCATCTTCTTTTTTTTCTCATTTTTATTTATTGATTTTTGTTACAATATTTAACATGATATGATAATAGTGCCGAACCGGACCGGGGGACAGAGAGAGAGGGAAAGCGAAGAAGAGAAAAAAAGAACAGAAACATGAAGAGACAAACATAAAAAACAATGAAAAATCCGACAACCAGCTGCTACACCTGTAAAAACAAAACTTAAGACGGTTCACGGCTTTTGTGGGGAATCCAACCTCAGAAGCACCAGGAGCACCTGTAAGCAGACAAGCAGAGAACAAACACACAAACAAAAAAAACACAAGCAGCAGCAATCTCATATGATACACAGGTGACCTTAAACCACAGGACAGCACAACAACTGCTTAGTGAGCATGGTACTGGGCTAATGAATGTGTGTGAGTGTGTGTGCATGAACATGCAATACACGTAGATGGTCCCACATAATAACCATGCTTAAATATCAGTGTATAGTGGCACCCCCCCCCCCCCCCCCCCCCAGCAATCAGAAGCAGGCCGAGAGGGCCCTCAGACCCAAGCCACCAACAGCCCCCAAGGAGCACAGAACCCGGGAAGCCCATCATAGGAACAACCACGCATCCCCCCAGAAGACAGCAGAGGAAGCTCCCAGACAGAGCCCCCACAAGCATCGGGCAGAGCCCCCTCGGCGACCAGAGGCGGCAGCCTACCAGCCCCGCCACCCAGACATGGTCCGCGCGCCACCAAAACCCCCCGGCAGGGGCCCCGCCCAACACCCAAGAGGGCCAGGCGCCCCAGACAGCCAACCACAGTGGGCCAGCGCCTGCCCCAGTGCCCCTGGGCAAGCGCCCCGGTAGTCAAGACGTGCCCACAGGTGGGTGAAGCAGGGAGAAGCAATGCCCCCCCCCCCCATCAGGAACAGCACAAGCAGGCCAGAGGACAGCAGGACCCAGACCCAGACCCAGTCACCCCATAAATCATATAAGAGAAAAAAAATGATAATAATAATAATTATAAATAAAAATAAAATAATAATAAAATGGGACCACCCTTTCATCTTCAAAATAATTGTAATTTAGAAGATTGTGTTAAAAGGAGGAGTGTTAAAAGTGATATGTGGTCTTGGAGTAACTCTCGGTGATGAAACTCAAAGAGATGATTTAGAGCGTAAGTTATCAGTTGGTCAGTTTAAAAAGGATGGTGTAACAGTAAATGTGCTTGTTTTAAAGCAGTTGAGGCCATCGTGCTCATTATGCAAACATCCGAGGTGGAGCCGGATCAGATAGTCTTATGTCGTCAGTTTCATGGCATTTTACTTTATACTTCTCACATTTTACCTTGTCAGCAATGATGATTTCTTAAGGTTGCAGAATCTTAAGAGTGAGATTAGATCAGGGTCATAGATCTTGAGATGCTCTCACTTCAGAGATAATAAGCCTCTTAGTTTGTGGACCTCTGTCCTGCTGATAGGACCAGAAAGGTTGCAGAAAAACTGCAATAAAAATGGTAAACTTTACAGTATTCTACAGAGACACAGATGGGTAACTTATTGTCATTTGACGTGTAGATGCTTCCATTGAGTTCAGGGAACAGTTTTATTTGTCATAAAAGGGCTAAGTGTGACCTTTGGATCTATGTTGCCATCTCCATTACAGCTATACAAAAGATTTCATAGTTACCGCACAGCAAATATATCAAGCGTTCAAATGCTTGCTGTGGAAATTAAATTATTTGAAAATAAACACAACTCTGAAAATGAAAAAGTAGGTCATGCAGAAAAAAAAAAATATCCACAATGACAAGATGAATCAAGAAGTGATTAGAAGCATGGTGGAATACTAACCCTCGGTGTGATGAGCTGCTGAAATTTGGCACAGTCATGTCGAATGACATAATTCAACCGGCAGCAGTTAGCCAAAGCTAACACATCATCTTACAGTGATGTGAGAATCGTGAAAAATGAAACGCAAAAGAAACACTTGGACATTTTTCTAATATTTGTTATCTACATTACATGAAACAGATCATTTACTTGTGACAAGTATTAGATGTGAGGGCAGATACTGGACAAACGATGATTTACAGAGTTTTCGCACTGTGGGAGAGATTGTCAGGGAACTGTTGACCCAGATGGTCCGATTATGTAAGCAGTCCCGAAACCAACCTAAAAATGGCAGTCACCATCTTTCACATCGGTCTACTTCCCTCAAAGTTTCTGTTCCCTCATGTAGAGTGTATTTGGAAGGAGATTACATTAAGGTGCTGTTCAAAAGTGGTTGGCAAACACTTGAAGTCAGAACATTCAGTCACATACTTGCTGTGTGTCATGCTATTCCTTTAAATATGATTTATTTCAGTACAACAGTATCAGTCTACATGGGTCCCTCCATATGACGTCAAATATCTATCTAAAATCTTGCAGAACAAAAACCAAGGTCTTTTAACTCAGTGTGTTACAATGTATCAATGCCATCTCTCTTTGTTTATCAACCGTGCGTCCATCCTGTGACGGAATGATGCCAGCTCCCTTTTTTGTCAACAAAGGAAGAGGGGGAACCAGATGGAGATTTGTTTCTGAGGCCCGTAAAACAGCAGACACAACAGCAGTTCAAAACGCAGCAGCCCAGGAGAAGGAAATGCAAAGAGACCTAGGACCTCCCTTACACCCAATTGTTTCCTGACTTTCTGTGTCCGGCCTTCCGGACCGGAAACATTTGGCACCCCCCAGGGGTGAGTTTGTATTTGTGCGATCATGTGTGCAGGCACTGTAGCCTACCGTCGCTTTTGTGTGTGCTTTTTCTGGATGTGAGAGCGAGGTGGGATCGTAAATGAAAACACAAAAAGTGAGCTGGCAGATTGCCAACTGCTTTTTTAAGAGCAGGTAGGAAAGGATGGGAAAGACCGACACGGAGCAGTGTTCAACAATGCCACATGCAGCTGGTGATGTTGACAACAAGCATTATGTTCTCAGGATGGAAAGTTGTAACTGTGACCTTTAACTTAACAAGACTCCATCAACATGATTCTCTGTGAGGTTATGAAAGTCCAAACTCAACTTGGAAACTGCTGCTTCAGTGTTTTAACATTCAAAACACTGACTAAGATCATTGGTAGTTAGAGCACTGATGTTGTAAACCAGGGGTCAAGAGTTTGGTCCATAGGTGATATTGTTGTTCAAGAGGAAGAGGAGTCACATGACAGTTGGAGGTTTTGTGGTTTGATCATCACCAGCTCCACATGTTGAGGTGTCCTTGGGAAAGACCCTGGCCCCTACATTGCCTCTGATGAGTCTACCAGTATGTGCCATAGAGGGAAAAAAAGGCCTGGAGCAATGTTTAGACTAAGAAATATCATATGAATGTCTATGTGAATGGGTGAAATGTGGCTTGTGGTGTAAAAGGCAGTATGGATGCAGTCCTTTTGGGTGACAGCAGATATAACATACTTCCTCCTTTTTGCTGTAGCTTCACTGAGCTTTACACAGACTTACAGCAGCCAGACAGGGGAACCATTTCCCCAATCTAGGCTTCTTTCTTATACGATTTTAAATCACAATGGAAAGACAAACGACTGTCATCTGATACAGTTCTCTAATTTCTTGAAAATAATCTTAAGGGTCATGATGCTTTGAGTCAAAATGTGCCTTTGGACGTGAAGAATGACAGAGCAGTGGTATCAGCACTTTCTACTTGGATTTACTCAACATCTGTTCAATGTGAAGTTTTACATTTTCACATAATACTGGATTTGAATGGATAGCACTGCATTTCATTTGTCATATTTTTGAGGGAAAACTCTGTGGTACTTTTTTCTGAGTGCTTTTCTTCTCTGACCTTCTGTCAGGCTGAATTCATGCTTGCACCCATTAAAGATGTTGTTTCAAGTTGCAGTTAATCTTTTATTCATGAAAGGGACGCATGAAAAATTAAAACAATGTCAATTATGTCCTTAATTTATTTGTTTTTTCTTTAAAATTAATGGGAAAAAAACTATAAAATGTAAAGATGTTTAATTAATTAATAATAATGGATACATATATCAAGATTTTAGATTTATTTCTGTGTTGGTATCTCATGTGCTGGGAGGATGAAGAGGACACAAAATCCAGTTAAAGCCTCTTGAAAAGCGTTGCTTTATCGCCCTCTAGTGGAATAAACTAACCTTACGCGTTTTTACACACCGCGAAGTCAAACTGTAGATTCAATTGTTTAATTTATTCACAGTTTCTCACAATAAATGTCACACAATGTCTTAGTATGGTGCTTAATATTTCATAAATTTAAAAAAAATGTTCTTTGTTTATTTTTGGGTTGTTGTTTGTTTTTTTTACCCGCTTCCTTAACCCGGAAGTACATCAATGTTATTATGCTAACGATGTGTCATCAACACTTAAGGGTGGAAGCTGCATATTCTTTGCAAAATAACTCTTCCAGACAGTTATTAATATTTATTTAAGGGGCCGCACAGCGTAGTTATAAGGTATTGTTTTTGTAGATAAGCTGTCATAAAGTTAACAGAAAGGTAGGTCGGGAAAACAGACTGAAGCTGCGCTGTTCTTCTTCACAACTGGACTGTTAGCAAGAAGGCTAACTGGCTGGTTCCTCGCATTCTTGGTTCCTCGCGGGACAAGAGAGTGATGTCCTGCAGCTTGTTGGAGTTTTGTAGGCTCCAAGAGCTCAAAACGGTCCGGGACTTCTTGTTCCAGAGCCAGAAAACTGAACCGGTTGAGGAGAAGAACAAACCAGGTAAAGTTGCCGATGTCATAGAGTCGAAGATGATGGACGTGTCTCTCCGTTTAACTGTTATTTTAACTTACAGCAGTCCAGTTAGCCTCCTCTGGAAGTATCTACACCCAGTTATACAAAGCTGTAGCTAACCGCAAGACCGTAGCTAACTGTTATAGCAAGGTGGCTAAATGTTTCAACAGCACTCTTTTTGTCAGTCATATGGAGGATGTTTGGTCATCTCAATCTTTCAGCACAGTGACACAACCCTAAAAACTGTGCTATGATATGATATGATAATTGATCACAATAAATAGGATTGGGTTCTGCTTTGTCATTTAACCAGGGCTCGCTCAGTCATCTTGAAGTTGTTTCCCTGTAGAAAAACCTTCTTCTCCCTTTCCTCCCTTGTCTTCTGTCTTGTGTCTTTTATGGTTTGCAAGGCTGACCTTCTGATTCGAGCTTTAAAGAAACAATATGTGAGGTTTTTCATGACACCATGTTTGAAACACAAGCCTAGAACATACAAATCCATTACTGGACCTGTTACTTTTTTACTATCCACTGTTGTTTCTCTCTCACACTTGGAGGGTAAAAGGTGAGGTGAGTGGTGTCAGTTGGTTATAAACTGCAGCTTCACCATTTGATATCCCTAAATCAGCTATGTAGCTCTTTCAGAAATGTGAATAATCTTTCAGAGGTGGCTTGTCATATTAAAACACTTAACCCAGAACTTCCTTAATGATTATCCTTTTGTATTCTGTAACGTGTTAGAAATCAAGACTTCAACTTGGAAAGATTTTATCTAAACTTCTGCACATTTATCTTCACCTGACCTCACAAACTAAACCAATTATTTGACCGAATCCTGTTTTCTTTCCCAACAGATAATGAGTTGACTTGGGACACCTCCGACTGGGAATCAGCGTGGGACAATGGTGACAGCAAAGAGGAGGAATCTGCTTCTCCCACATCGGTCAGTTTTCTTTTCTTTTTTTGTATTTACATGCTCATGGTCAACTGAAGCACAGAGGAATGAGATTAAACTTAAAGGGAAAATGTCAGGGTTCCACAAAAACAACTCCTAAATAACGCAACTATTTATTATTAACTTGAGGGACAGAATGTGCAGTGATCAGGAGCTGCTGATAATTTGCAGATCTTAAAATTCTATCCTGCTGATTCTCCTGCAGGTGGAGGAGGAGACTGGTGGGCAGAGTAAACCCTGGCTGCAGGACTGTGTTGTGTCCTTGTCACCCTGCTCCGACCTGCTAGTGGTGGCTCGTGACCAGAAGGCGGTTTTTCTCTCAGGTCAGATATTCAAACACACACACACAATGCTCGATGTCCCTGTGCAGTTACGCGTTTATTTTAACGTTTATTGACTCCTCCAGCAAAGTGGCGCACAGATGACAGTGGCAGAGAGGAGATGACTCTGGCTGTGTCTTGGAGTGGAACTCTGAGCACTGAAGACGGGTAAGAAAATTACTATTTTCTAAAACAAATACAAGGGAGGATGATGCCCAAAATAACACAGTTGACACTTAAATACTATATATCAAATACAGTGAACAAAAAAAAGCTTAAATCGCATCAAAATTTGATTTGGTGACATTCGGTTTTTCCCTTAAGACGGGGCAGTTGTCAGATATGCAGCATGCTGGTTAATTGGTTAATAAGTTAAAAAAATCTGCAACTACTTGCATGCAAATGCAAATGCACACAACACATAGATAACGATGCTTCAAAACCTCAAAGCGAGCGCGTATGCAGAACCTTGTAAGACCTAAATGAGGTTGTGCATGACCTCTATACATGTTTGTGATGTTAACAGTGTTATTTTTCAGTGTATTCTACTTAAATGCTTTTTAACAGCATAAATGTACAAAACAACCCAGATGAAACACAGGTTTGTGAGTGTGAACACGTTTAGAAAATGTGTTTTTGTTTTCAGAGAGTGTGTCGGCAGTGCGATTTGTATCCCTCTGGCAAGCCAAAAGAGGTAAGCAGCGCTTGTGTTTTAAGTTCAGGTGATGTCTTTGGAAGTACAAAATGTCTGTGTGTATGTATAGATGCCATTATGTGTTTTATTTTTTGGTGTGTAGGAGCTCCACCGGGCGCCCTGACTGGACATGTGTAGTTGTGGGTTTCACATCTGGTTATGTCCGCTTCTACACAGAGGTACCTTTTATATTAGTATATGTACCATTGTACTATATATATGTACTCAATCAGTCATTTTGGCCTCCAAATAGGCAAGACCGTATTTGCTGTAACATTAGCTATGTTTACATCTGCAAATATTTCTTCAAACTAATTGAAATAATTCAATTCAATTCAGTTTTATTTGTATAACACCAAATCGCCACTAATGTCTGAAAAGATCTGAAAAGTTGAGTATTTCCTAGTCTGCAGAAAAATATTAATTTTCCCAACCTAATTCTCAACTGGAGATCATATTTATAGAATTCTCTTGCCGTCTATAAAAAGGAAGAGAATGAAATTAAATGGAACACCGTAGAAATATTTAGTCAGATGCTCGACAATCCCCAAACATTCACGCCCGAATAGAAAATAATTTGGATTGAGCCTGATCCGACCGAGGTGTTTTCATGAGGCATTTTTATTCTGAGTCGTCTTTTACTCTGATTAAAAGTGGTCCATGCAAACACAGCTGTTGATTGTGTCTCATCAGAGTGGGGTTCTGCTCTTGGCCCAGCTGCTGCACGAGGACCCTGTGTTGAGGCTCAAATGTCGCACTTACGAGATCCCTCGTCATCCTGGAGTAACAGAGCAGGTAACGCAAAACTTTTTGTGTTCACATTAAAGAACCTATAATATGTCCATTTCCATATTCATCATTTATCTTTAGAGTGTACTTCTAGAGGTTGATGTCGTCTGTTGTTTAGAAACGCTTTATTTTCCTCATACTCCGATCATATGCCGGTGAGGGTCTGAAACCCTAACCCTGAAATGTTCAGTTCTGCTCTTAGCTATTTACTTATTGAAGTAAGCTGCTCATTCGTTGTTTGGGGCCTGCTAAAGTATCCTCTTGGCAGTCGTGGCCTAGTGGTTAGGGAGGTGGACTTAATATCAGAGGGTTGCAAGTTCAAATCCCACCATTACCTCTCCCTACACCTCTATCCATGGCTGAAGTGCCCTTGAGCAAGGCACCTAACCCCACATTGCTCCAGGGGCTGTAACCAATACCCTGTATCTAAATAGCTGTAAGTCGCTTTGGATAAAAAGCGTCAGCTAAGTGTAATGTAAAATCCAAAAATTATGCAAATGTATTTTCTAAGCACTTTTCACACACGACATGCATGACATTAGTGGCTGCACTTACGTTAAAGTGATGGCGTTAAGTCACTCAGACATTTGCCACTTACCCTTCATTCAGACATGCCTGTGAAAGGGATGGAAATAGCCTCATTGCATGTGCAATATTTATGGGATTAAACGGTAAATAAACTTAGATGTGATATTCTTTATAGTTCACTTCACAGTTTTCTCGCAACATGTCAGATCGCCACAACAGTTCATATTAGCGTATCGGTTCTTGTGTATCAGGATGGTAAAGCACTGCAGTGGTGTATGAAAGCAACTGAAAACATCACTTTTCTACACATTAAAGCGTATTTAACAATCAGTGTTATACCGTGGTGGTTTATTTGTGTAGCAGTACCACTGTAGTTGTTACCAACTCACTGGAAAATGTGATCTTTTGCTTCTGAGTTACAGTTTGAAACAAATCGTTTCTGTGCTGCTGATTATTGTGGGTTAAACTGAAGAAGAAGACCGCTGTTTTTTTGACCCAGTCAGAAAGCTGTAAAAAGACGTTTAAGAAAAGCATCAGGGGTGGCTTTCACAAATAACACCGACACATTCAGTTGCCAACAAATGAGATTTTATTAAGTTAGGGGAGAAAAACCTGGACTACAAATGAGGCGTTTCAGAGAGCTTATCATACTAAAGGAAAAGTGAAATATAATGTGATTCATTTGTGACCTGTGGAGCACACGTGTATGAAAAATAATGATTGTACTAAACTCAACTTCTGCTCTCCATCTTGTTGCAAAGCTTTCAACTGGATCCCAGTTCCCTGTTTCTCAGCAAATCGTTGATAATCAGTTTTCTTCTTCTGCAGCACGAGGAGCTAAGCATCCTGTACCCTGCCGCTCTGGTCACCATAGATGGCTTCAGTCTCTTTCAATCTTTGCGTGCCTGCAGGAACCAGGTTGCAAGAGGTACTGCTGCTGGGACGTGCGTGTCTGTGTCGACAAGCCCCAGTGGGATATATGTGCCTATTAGCAGAGGAGCGTTACAGTTATCTGATAAAGTGCTGTGGGTTAACAGAAGCTGTGTTTTTTTACTTGCTGGCTCGATGGGATAGTGTTTGCTACAAGACATTCAGGTACCATGGAGATAAACACGCACTGTACCCCAACCACCCACACATGCACAACATTGAAAAGCCTTTTTAGCTTGACTAAAGCAGCTTTCTAGAGCATTTAGGAGTGATCTGAGCTTGTGACCTCTTGTAACATCTTTGTCCAGATATACATGCACAGGAGCAAAATTGAGTTATTGAACAAAGTATGTCAGATGGCGTGATTTCTCTGTGTGAGAAAATGTTCAGGACATTCTGCCATTCCTAACTTTCTCTGTGGGAGATCATCATACATGTAAGCGCAGCTGAATTCTCTGCACAGATGTGGTTATAAAATCATGATTTTTATAGAGCATTTTACAGAGCGACAGTCTTGAAATGCTTTAAGCAACCTTGTGTTCATACATAATCCGAATGGTACGATGTATGAACTCACTGTTTCATAACATTTCAGTTGGACTGTTAAGTGTAGATACATATGAAAAAGAACAAGACAGCATCACAATCAGTTGGATGGACAAGAGAAGGCATCAACATGCAGTTTGGTTTAGATTTAACTGGGAACAGCCTTCTTAGAAAGTCACCTGTCAAGAAGCAAAGTCGTAAGTTCAACCACACTGGCAACACACTCTGCTTAATCTAATGTTGTGGAGACATTTCCAACACCTTCTCAGACGCTGGCAGTGCAGGAAAACTCAAGAACAGCAGAACATTTGGCGTGCTTTGCTCTTAGCTTAAGCATTTTAGAGATGGAGTTAAAACTCAAGCAATTAGATTACGGCGGTGGACTGGGCAGCTGGTTATCATGATGTGTAAGAAGGCGAATGTGTTCATCAACTAGGGTAGATGCTTATCTCTTCTTGACATCGCTAGGTGGGGTAACGTGCAGCTTCATCTGACCTGTCTTTTAATATGTCCCCTTTAACGAAAAGTGTTGTGATTTTATGATTTTACAATGTCTGTCAACCACCCCAGGCAAAGAATTGAATTGCAGTGTTCTCATACAGTTATTGAATCTCTTATCATTAAATCCTCTTCTTTGCTTGCAGCTGCAGCAGCAGGCAGTGATGTGGTCCCGCCTCCTCCTCTGGCCTACAAGAAGTGGGGCCTGCAGGAAATGGACACCATCGTGGACCACAGCAGTGTGGGTAAGAGACATGCTGTGAGATAATGATTGATGTTCAAACTTAATGTTTGTCTTTACATTCTACGGCTACATAAAGATACAGCCTTTTTCACTCTGGCAAAAACAAATACAACATTTATTTCAAGACTAAGTCCTCATTATGTTTGTAACCAGGAAAATGTGCACATCAGGCTCATACTGAGAGGTGATTGACTCGATTCTTACATCCTCTGATTTTAGGCATTATGACGCTGTGTGTGTTCGATCAGATGAAGAATGCATCTATCCTGGGTGGGTTTCATGCTTCGGTCAAGGGCAGCCCCCCTGCCATGAGTCAGTATGTGACTGTAGGAGCTGGACCTTACACAGGCTTTTACTATGCTGTAGAGGTGAGTCTGTGAGGCTCTCTATTTCCCCAAATAAAGAACAGTGTGGTTACATATTTGTTGTTGAGCTTCATGTCTAATGTGCCAGCTGACATTACCCACACAGAACAGTGTTTCACGGTAAATTCGCTCTTCCTGTCCTTAGGGAAGCTCCCAGCCTCTCCTGTCCCACGTGGCTCTGGCTGTGGCCAGCAAACTCACCTCAGCCCTCTTCAGTGCTGCCAGGTTTGGTTGTGTGGATGTTCACGTGTGGCAATATGTGTGTGATTAAGTAATTAATCTTTAAGCAGCTTTATTTGTGTAGTGCATTGATTAAAAGAAAAATTGTGTTGTGCACACTTGTGCACACTCAGTACCTGTCAGACCAACATTGGAGGAAGCTCTGCTGGGAGTATAGCCTGACTGATTTCATCACTGCTACATTGAGATACTTGGTCTTATTTTTCCTCAAGTTGCCTCGCATTATCTTTGTCATGTAACTTTTCTTGTGTCCTCCTATTCTTCATCTTATCTTTGCAACAAAACATCCCACATTTCTTTATATTTTGCTTCCAAGCACCCAGACCTTTTGTAGTCATTGAAATGTTCTTGAGCAATAGTTTTGCAGACTTTCTGAAGGTCTTTCTGAGTTTTTCTAATTTTTAATGATTTTCTTGTGACAGACTGCTATTAACAAAATGCCTAAGTCTTTTTTTCATTGTTTTGCACACAGTGGGTGGTTGGGATGGAACAAGAACAAGAACGAAGAGGAAGCGTCTCAGAAACAGAAGCCCAAAGTGGAGCCCTCAACCCCCTTAGGGATCAGGTAACTCTCATGATGCCTCGAGGCAAAAGCAGTGTCAAGTTTGCTTTTGTCCCTCCATCTTCCTTAAACTTGACTTCTTTCTTCAAGATTTGGTCTCCCAGATTCTCGGCGTCATGGCGAATCTATATGTCTGTCTCCATGCAACACGCTGGCTGGAGTGACGGATGACTTTGGCCGAGTAACGCTGCTGGACTTGGCCAGGGGCTTTGCCATCCGGATGTGGAAAGGTGAGGGGAAAAAACAGAGAGATGAACAACTGCAACTGAGGATATGAAACTTCTGTAAATTGATCTTTTTTTTTTCAAGAGTTAAATAAGAAATTTAGCACGAGTTAAAGTTTCTTATATCCATCTTCAACCACCTTTTTTTCCTCAAGTTTTGACTCATATTTTAGTGGAAAACTGAAAAGTTTCAAAGTATTTGTGTGGTCCAAAAGCACAGATGGGTGAACCATCATATACTGCCTAGCAAACACTCAAAAGTTCAGTACAGTTTTGAAACGTCTTGAAATCATATCGATTTCTTGCAATTAGTCTAAAATGTGCTTATTGAATATATGTATATATTCTGTATGTGCATCATTAATTTAACTTTGTTTTAGGTTACAGAGATGCCCAGCTGGGTTGGCTGCAGGTTAAAGAGGAACGTGGTGATCGGGAGTTCTCGCCGTCTGCTTCCCTCCCCAGACGCCACGCGCTGTTCCTCATCATCTATGCCCCCCGCAGGGGGATCCTGGAGGTGTGGGCCATGCAGCGGGGCCCTCGAGTCGGTGCTTTTACTGTGGGCAAACACTGCAGGTATACACAATGAAGTGAAGTTAGTTTCACTAATGAAGAGTTGCCTTTAAGACAAAATGTCACATGCTACATGCAAACAAGCAATCTGGAGGGTGATAAACAATAAAAATTGTGTCATATATTTGATGCGTGTGTGTGCGTGATCTTCCAGGTTGCTTTATGCTGGCTACCGTCTGATGGGAGTGAACAGTGTGACCAGCCAGGGCTGGCAGCTACACACGCAGCAGGTGTGTCTGCTGGATCCCACCACAGGAGCCCTGAGAACAGTGAACATCCCCTTCCACCTCGCACTCAGGTCAGTGCACATACGCCAAAAAGAAAAGACACTGTGGATCAAACTTCTTCCACATTTTTTCACACATGGAATAATGAATCAATCTATTTAAGCAATGGCATTCTCATTAATTTACCTTTAAAGAAAGTATAAAACATTTTGTGCAGTGATAGCTTGTTGATTTTTGGGGGAATGACTAATTCTGCCCGAAATCCACACTAATGACATCTTGTCGTGTCTCCGTTTCAGTGACAAAAAGAGCGAACGGGCCAAAGACATGCATCTCGTTAAGAGAATCACAGCTCTACTGAAGAGCAGAGACATCGATCCTGGTAAGGGATCAGAGGAAGAGCTATAATACCTCTCTGTGATGCGTAATTCTTCAATCCGTTTCATTCATTTGTGTCTTTTCAGATACTTTAGAGAACGAAGCAAAATGCGCTTTGCTGGACATCAAACATCCTGCCATCAAGAAGCAGGTTTGAAACTATTATGGTACTAATGCTCCAATTAAAAGTTGTGCACAGTGTAATCAGTAGGTCAACTTCTAACCCGAGTTTCTGCATTTCCTTTTAGGCATTGGAATCTCTGCTTTCAAATAAGAACACTCCTCTCTCTTGTCTTACTAACATCATAAGTGCCTTAAATGACACTTTAAAAGAACAAGGTATCCTTTTTTTAGTATTCTTGATTTTATATTTTTGTTAGATTAGGTACAGCGAGTCAAATTAAAACTTTATCCATTGCTAAATTATTTATTAAAATGTTTTCCTCCCATTTTTTTTCCTTCTTTACAGCTGCTGATGAATTGGATGCTTCATTACTCCAGCTCTGTTCTTCACAGCTGAAATTGCTTCAGCTCTACACCGACATGCAGCAGCTGCAGTTTGCTGCAGACCCTGAGATCTCCTCTGAAAATGTGCATAAAGGCAGACAAACACAAACAATGTCTTTTTGATGTATCACCTAAAATCCAAATAATGCTGCTAGAGTATGATGCCTTTGAACTCCAATTCATGTTCCATCCCCACCCTGCAGGACTCCCTTGAAGGCCTAGAGGAGGAACTGTCCCGGGTTGGGCCGGTCTTGCAACGCTACTCACAGCTCACCTCAAAGCCCAGTGTTTCTTTTGCCCAGGACTCACCCGACTCACCTCTGCCTGTCCAGGCTTTTCTCTCACAGATGGAGTGTACAGAGGACGGCGAGGTGAAGGTGATTCGCAAGTCTGAAACCGAATGGAACCAACTTGGTGAGGCAACATATATTTTCACAACCCTAAAAGATGCAGTACCATTTAAAGGAGAAGTTCACTATTCAAAACCTTGAGTCCCAGTTCCATCTTGTTTATCAAGAATAAGAAATGAGGAGACCATTTTCACAACAATAGCTCATTTCTATCCATTTTGGCTGTTTTCGCTGGTCCATCCTGCTGCTACAGACAGGGTTCCATTGGGCACTCTGTTCAATGTCCTTAAAACAATACTAATGTTAATTTTAAAGAAAAGGTCAACTCACCGGGTGGTTCGTGGATGTTCCTGTGTGTCCCAAAAAAAATTGCGTTGCGAAATAAAAGTTATTTCTTGCTTTATTTAGCATTTTGTAATCCAATTGTATTCCGTTTGGAAGACTTTTCACTTTCACTGTCAGATCTCTGCGCCAGGGTGCGTTCTGGAGCTTCCAGCGGTCACTCGCTCATCCAATCCGCTCTCCAGCACCCTCCTCGGACTCATGCTCTGCCAAAGTCGGCCTCACATCTTCCAGAGAACCACCCTGGAGCTTCCAGCGGTCACTCGCTCATCCAATCCGCTCCCCAGCACCCTCCTCGGAGGCTAGAGCCTCAGACTCAAATATAGAGCGGATGTTTACGTGCGTCGTGATTTAGCATGAAAAATAGTTCCTGAACAGCAAATAACACAGATTACACGGATGGAAAACCATAAAATGTGCCCACATTTTTTTTTTTTAATACCACTAACCACCCGGTGAGTTGAACTTTTCTTTAAAATTAACATTAGTATTGTTTTAAGGACATTGAACAGAGTGCCCAATGGAACCCTGTCTGTAGCAGCAGGATGGACCAGCGAAAACAGCCAAAATGGATAGAAATGAGCTATTGTTGTGAAAATGGTCTCCTCATTTCTTATTCTTGATAAACAAGCTGGAACTGGGACTCAAGGTCTTAAAAAGTGAACTTCTCCTTTCAGAAATTCAAACTCCATTTAAAGCATTTTTCTGAATATCATTATATTGGAAATAATTTAAAGAGTTGGGCTGTCATTTATAAGACTAATCGACAGTCCAGCTGAAGGAGACACCAAACAACTGCCACAGCTGCAAAATTCTTCTTTTTACACTGGAAAAAATCTAAATCTTACCAAGCAATTAGTAAGTAATAACTCATTGAGTACACTTGATATAAGATACAATTGCCTAACAAGTACCATTTCAGTTCCATTGGCAGATTTTTTTTGCTTATTTCAAGCAAAAGCGTCTTGTATTTGTTGTTTTTTTCCTTAATTTTGGAGGGGCATTTTTTCCAGTGTACATTATTACATGGTTGTAAAGCACTCAAACATTACATTAGTTACAGGCTTTCATTTGTTTTAGAAATGTGTCGACTTTACAGATGGAAAGAAAAATACATCTGATGAATCAAGCTCAACTTGTTATGAAATAAGTAGCCAACTTTGCAAAAAATCATGACTGACATGCAGATAAGGTCAACTCCGGCCTATCCATCCATTATCTTCCGCTGGTCCGGGGATCGGGTCGCGGAGGCAGCAGCCTAAGCAGAGAAACCCAGACGTCCCTGTCCCCGGCCACTTCCTCCAGCTCTTCTGGGGGGACCCCGAGGCGTTCCCAGGCCAGCCGAGAAACATAGTCTCTCCAACGTGTCCTGGGTCTTCCCCGGGGCCTCCTCCCAGTGGGACGGGCCCGGAACACCTCACCAGGGAGGCGTCCAGGAGGCATCCTAACCAGATGCCCGAGCCACCTCATCTGACCCGGATGACCGAGCTTCTCACCCTATCTCTAAGGGAGAGCCCAGACACCCTGCGGAGGAAACTCATTTCGGCCGCTTGTATTCGCGATCTCGTTCTTTCGGTCACTACCCACAGCTCGTGACCATAGGTGAGGGTAGGAACATAGATTGACCGGTAAATCGAGAGCTTCGCCTTCTGGCTCAGCTCCTTCTTCACCACGACGGGCCGGTGCAGAGCCCGCATCACTGCAGACGCCGCACCGATCCGTCTGTCAATCTCCTGTTCCATTCGTCCCTCACTCGTGAACAAGACCCCGAGATACTTGAACTCCTCCACTTGGGGAAGGATCTCATTCCCGACCCGGAGAGGGCATTCCACCCTTTTCCGGCCGAAGACCATGGTCTCGGATTTGGAGGTGCTGATTTTCATCCCAGCCGCTTCACACTGGCCAGCCGTTCCCAACAGACCCTCACAATACGTTTGGGCCTGCCAGGTCTGACCGGCTTCCTCCCCCGCCAGCGGAGCCAACTCACCACCAGGTGGTGATCAGTTGACAGCTCCGCCCCTCTCTTCACCCGAGTGTCCAGGACATACGGCCGCAAGTCCGACGATACAACCACAAAGTCGATCATCGAGCTGCGGCCTAGGGTGTCCTGGTGCCAGGTGCACATATGGACACCCTAATGCCTGAACATGGTGTTCGTTATGGACAGTCTGTGACGAGCACAGAAGTCCAACAACAAAACACCACTCTGATTCAGATCGGGGGGGCCGTTCCTCCCAATCACGCCCCTCCAGGTCTCACTGTCATTCCCCACGTGAGCATTGAAGTCTCCCAGCAGGACGAGGGAGTCTCCCGGAGGAGCACTCTCCAGTGCCTCCTCCAGAGACTCCAAAAAGGGTGGGTACTCTGAACTGCCGTTCGGCGCATAAGCACAAACAACAGTCAGGACCCGTCCCCCCACCCTAAGGCGGAGGGAGGCTACCCTCTCGTCTACCGGGGTAAACCCCAATGTACAGGCGCACAGCCGGGGGGCAATAAGTATGCCCACACCTGCTCTACGCCTCTCACCGCGGGCAACTCCAGAGTGGAAGAGAGTCCAACCCCTCTCGAGGAGGCTGGTTCCGGAGCCCAAGCCATGCGTCGAGGTGAGTCCGACTATATCTAGCCGGAACAGCTCAGCCTCGCGCACCAGCTCAGGCTCCTTCTCCAGCAGAGAGGTGATGTTCCACGTCCCAAGAGCCAGCTTCAGTAGCCGAGGATCAGACCGCCAAGGTCCCTGCCTTCGGCTGCCGCCCAGCTCTCACTGCACCCTACCCCCATGGCCCCTCCCACGGGTGGTGAGCCTGTCGGAAGAGGGACCCGTGTCTTTTCTTCGGGCTGTGCCCGACCGAGCCCCATGGGCACAGACCCGGCCACGGGCACAGACTCCGGCCTAGTTGTGGCTAAATATGGGATTATTGCTGGAAGAAGAGTGTCCAAGGCTGTTAAATAGGATGAAGTTGACAGTTTTGCTCTAAAGATAATTATGGCATTAATTAAATATAAATTAAAGTTATTTCTCCTTTATCTAACACGATCACACAATAGGGGTAGAAACAATGATATGTTAATTACACTGTGGAAGAGCTGGGACGATTCTATCCCTTTATCAGCATTTAAAATCCATTTAAATTCGTTAGAAAATATCCACAGAAATACGATATTGTGTGTCCCCAGTCCGATCGTATTTTCAAAAGATGTCTCTGCCCTTTGGCACGTCGATATCTTTTTAGAAAAAGTCCAAAACCTCATCAATCAGGCATTGAAATGTTTTTTTTTTTTCTGTGAATCATGAAGTTTTTTTTGGAGAGCCAAATTCCAAACTGAGGTCTTTATACTTGTCTGTTCTTTGCAGGAAACTTTATGTTCTGGGGTTGTCTGTGCGGCAGAAGCCCTCTCCATAAAGTCTGTGACACTCTACAACAGGCTGGCATCAGTCCACAGCAGCTGCTGGTAAGATAAGAAACAAGAGACTTACTGAAATGGGATGAAATTAGGTGTTTTGCCACTGAAGGCGTTCCAGAAATGAAATAATAACTAAACTCATGCTATGAAGATGTTGATTTGTTGTAGTTATGAATGACACTTCCTTTGATTTTTCTTGGATTGACTTGCTCCTATCTTACCTTTCTGTCAGTCTTTGTTGCTGGGTGTGTGGCTGCAAAGGGAAAAGGAGGTTCTACAGAAACCAGCTGAAACTGTTAGACACTTACACACACTACTTGTCGCCCTTAGCAACATGAAAGGTGTGTATAGTTTTTTCACTTTGTGTTAACTTTTGTTCTTGCGTGTCTGTTTGGTGTGGGTGCACGTACGGTTTTGGCCCAGAAAGGAAAAGATGAGACTACCTCTTCATCTTCTCAGGTGCAGTGGAGGAGTCGTGGGACCCACAGTCCATCTCCCCCTGGTGGCAGCAGGTCCGCTGTACCTGCATCCAGTCCCACAATGCTGCTGCTGCTTTACTGGCTGCACTGGTTGCTCACCGTGCCACCAAGGCTAGCATCACAAGCCGAGCTGACAGCAAGGTAGAGAAACTTAAGCGCATTTGTTGATATCCTAACTGGAAAACATTACAAGATTATCAGCCTTTGAAGGCAAACGATCGGGCTTGGTTTGTTTTGTGTGTGTGTTTGACAGTTTCAATCTGAGTGGGAGGCGGTGTCAATGGAGCTGGAGCAGTGGCTGGTGTGCGTTCGCCAGCTGGAGGATGTATTGGTGCTTCAGACCCTCATGTTGGTGCCTTCTCCTCATGGAACAGCAGGTGGCGCTGCAGCTCAATGCTCCATAAAAGCACTTCTTGAGGGAGGAACAGGTGGGGTGGAAAGAAGAATCCTCTGGAGAATTTTATGCTTTCTGTTTTTTCCTCCCTGCAGTCACCAAACCCTACAGAGCTTTGTCATTATCCGCAGTCACAAGCTGGTTGGGAGCATCAAACAGATTATTGTTTACATTATTTTCCTTTTTACATTTGTCTGTTAAGGCGGCATTGCGGACAGTGTCTCCAAATGGGTGTTCAGGCAAAACATGGTGCCTGAGCGGCTGAAGGAAATCCTCCACCCGAAAGAAAATGATGATTCAGAGGACAAACAGGAGCTGAGAGACGGAAGAAGTGAGGAGAAGGAGGAGAACCAAAATGACACGGACCAGACAGGTGATGACGAAGAAATATTAACAGCTCTGGCAACCTTCATATAATATAACTCTCTAACTATCACTTTGAAGAGCTTCACCTGTCAATCTTGTTAATGGATTATAAAGCATTCCTTGACTTTAATGTCCGTGACACTGTTCCTTATGCTCCCCAGAGCTGTTGGTGGCAGTCTGTCAGCGGTTCCCACACTCCCTCTCACCTGACCTGCTCTTTGCCCACTGCTGCTGGGAATACGTGGTGCAGTGGAACAAAGACTCAGAGGTGCACATGCACACAAGAATTGCCTGCATTTGAGCTATAATTTGATAGAAAATGTCAGTTTTTCCAAATGGATTTAAAAAAACAACAACAAATGAGACAAAAATGATTTACTCCAATCAGCCACAAAAACTTTAATCACAGACTGATGTAATTGCAACTTTCTGCTGGAAAACCTCACATCCTGGCATTTACATGATTACCACCTGTACGTGTTGTCCAACCAATGGGAGCAGCCTCTCTGAATAGGATGGCCCTCCACATAACAAAAACCAAATGTGAAGTCGCACCTGTTTCTCTTCACAGGAGGGGCGATACTTGTCCTGGGCTGTGGAGCATCTGAAGCTGGTCTCCAGTCCTCATATTCAACTAGGTTTGCAGCCTTTTTCCATATTTCTGTTTTGCATTTCTTCTAATGAATGATTATTAATGATAAACATACATCAGTGTGGGAGTACTATAATACTGGCAGTTGTATCGGTAACCTCACTTTATGAATCAATACCTCATGGAAGTGACAGTTATTAGTTCTAATTGGAGTTTATGACATTCTTTCAGGTATTTCCTCGATGATGTGGAGTACGTTCATCGTCAAGCGTTTCTCAGCAGCTGCCTTCCTTATGGAGAAGGTAAAACATGCACATGCTGTGAGCTTCGTCTGCAACAGGGCTGGATCGTTTGTAAGATGCCTGACGTCAAATTTATACACTTCATTTTTAGGTGGGGAAAGCACCCAAAGATCGCTTGTGTCGACGGGTAAGTTGGACTCATTCTTCAATTTTAATGGATCATCCCATGTTAAAATGCAGAACATCATAAAGATGAAATGTTTGTGTTAAGATGCATAAGAAAAGAATGGTGCATGTGTGCCCAGGATGTCGGGATGGGAGACAAAGCCATGACGTCTTTCCTGGGCTGCTGCGTGCAGCTGCTGCAGATCCTCATGGAGGTGACTGGGTTATTGGTTAACAATCAGAGCCCTTTGTCTTTTATACCTTTCTATGTAAGTAAAGACTGCAGAGCAAAGCATGGAGAATGGCCAGTGCTTGGCACAAAAAGGATGAGGGTACTGAGCACTCATATTGAATGTGATTTTTGGGCTTGATCCTGAGAATCCACATGAAGGTGTGTTGGTTTTGTTGCCTTTTGCTGTGCTTTGATGTGTTGATTTGAAAAGTACTACCACTTATATTCTGCAAACTAACAGCTAATCTCTTTGGAATAATCACCACTCATTATTATTATTATTACTATGATTACTAAAGGACTTTTATCACTGCAGGTGGACTCTGCCATGGATGAGGTTCCTGCTCCGGAGCTGTCTGTCGAGGAGGCGTGGGGTGGAGCCGACGGCCCTGCATCCATAGCTGAACTTGCCCTGGAGCAAAGAGGTGTCCACTACCCACTGGTCCAACACCACTGCCTTTTAGCTACCATTCTGCATGCTACCATGAACTTCAGCGTCAAAGCTAAACCACTCAGCCTCTTTGATAGCAAGGTGAGCTAACAGACTCCTGCTCAAAGAAAACTAGAATCCCCACTTTTGGGAGATGTTCATTCAGCTCCTTTTTTTTTTTTTTCAAACAAAAAGCTGAATGAACATCCTCCAAGAGTGATGATTCCATATATTCTGACAGAGGTTGTGCAAGCACATTGCCAGCTAACATACGTGTGTGTGTGTTGTAGGGTAAGAATGCTTTCTTTAGAGATCTGACAACCATCCAGCTGATGCCCAGTGGAGACATGGACCCCGGCTTGGTCTCACTGCGACAAGAGGTGAGGTGTGGAATAAAATGCAGAAGAAGACGATGCTCCAGATCTGTCTCTTCACCTCTTCTTCCCTCTTTGGTCTCAGTTCCTCCTCCGGGTGCTGACAGGCTGGGTGCAGGCCATAGATGATCCTTCCAGTTCAGCCTCCACTCCCCTGCCTTCTACTGGACCTAAGGCTGACTGGTGGCCCTCCCTGTGTCTGGAGCTGGGCTCCCTGCTGCAGGTCAACCCAGACATCCTGCGGCGGCACCTGGTTTGTGAGCTCTACAACCAAGGCCTTGACCCGCGTGCTGAACAGGTACGGGACAGCGCTTTCAGAGTCACAAAGAGTATTTTGTTGTGGATTGCAGCACCGGATATGGCAAAAAAATAGGATGAACCATTTTCTTGATCACAACTTGTTGTCCTGCATTCTAGATGATGTTGGAGGTGGAAGACAAGGATGTGCTGGGCTCCCAGCTCTTGGTGCTGACGGGTCAGAGGCTCAGTTACTCACTGCTCCACAGCCAGAGCCAGACACAGGCTTCCATGGAGCTGCTGGCTCGCCTGCCCCCCACCCTCTGTACATGGCTGAAGGCGATGGTAGGATACACTGCACTGACTGATGTTACCTATGGGAGCCTATGTATTTTAAAAACTTTTCAGTGAATAACTAATAACTATGGATTAATTCAAAAGCTCATGCGAAAACACACCTGTGTGTTTAATGATGTGTGTAATATGGCTTATTTTGTGTGCTGCAGGACCCCAGCGAGCTGAGGTGCCCCCTGGTCCCTCTGCCTCAGACCAGCCGCCTGGTGAGCCGTCTGATTGAAATACTGCCAGAAAACCACGCTCAGTACAGCCTGGCCCTGCACCTTCTGGAAGCTGTGGAGGTCCTCACCACTGAAGACTGATGTGGAGGAGACTGATGCAGGCAAAGGGATTCTTCATAGACTTTGTAGAGAGACCGTCTCTCTGTGTAAAAGAGTCACTCTGCAAACTAAAGATAAAAAGGCTTTTCAATTATCACGGGGGGTCCTGTCATTCAGATCATGCTAATTTTGATTAGAAGCCAGTGTTAAATAGTGGCTTTTAACCTTTTTTTTTTTTTTTAATCCATCATATTTTTGTGCATGTAAATTAAACTGTATTGAATATTTCTGTTATTAAAGAGTATTGTCAGGATATATTTGATGGTTATGGAGCAGTGGCGTATGCTTCACTTAACCCTTGTTTTGACTTTAAAATCAGATGTCCTGCCAAGTCACAGTTATATCGGTTATTTCTCCTTCGTACACATAAAAGATGTATCATAAATGAATAAGGAGCTTAGTTTCTATTTATACAGGACTGTACTAGCTGTGCCTGTACACCTTCTATTCTGTAGCTCTAAGTCCAGCTGCTCCCCCTGGGCCCAAATGCAGAATAAAGAGGTTTCTCAAAAGCTTTGTTGTGTTGATGCAGCTTCACTTTCCTTACACTCAGACCATAGAGATAAAGTTCCATTTATTTATAATCCAGAGTCAGCTCCTCCATAAACTCTTTAATTTATTGAGGAAGTTTACAAGGAACATAATTTATACAAAGAAGATGTTTGAGAACCCTCCTCATCTAAGTTTCTGGAGAAGAAATTGTCTACTGAGGTCACATAGTGACACACATCGTCGTGACTTATTCTGCCATAAACATTTAAAAAGAAAAACAAAAGCCCTGTGACCCACATCTCCTCTAGACTCAAAAATAAATCACGGTCTTCCTTCTCAGCTATATTTTCAGTAAACAACCTCTCCTGTGCAGGATTTGATTGCGGCTTTGGACATTTTGATTCCGCAGTTCACACCTACCACTGAGGAAACGTGAGTGCATAAAACAGCTGAAGTTATGGATGCTTTATCTGTTACCAGGCCATTCTCTTTTGAAGCAAACCCTGTGGGGAGCTGTGGATTCACGCTTGCGACGGCCGGTCCAGTGAGTGACGGTTTCCACTGGGAGTGTAAAACCTTCGTGCCTGCTCAGCCATCAAGGGTAACTTCTTGATGAGGACGATGCGTGCTGGTTTCCATGGTGACGGGCCTCTCAGTGAGCCTGCGAGACGATGTTCTGACAGCGGGGGCACAGGCAGTCTGCAGATTTCGCAGTGTAGCGGCGACACCGCGGGCAACGGGCGGCAGAAGTGGGTGCCACGGCTATACTGTAGCCACTGTCCTCACGGATAAAACCACCTAACACACACATAAACACACAAAATGATTTTCACAAATTCACAAACTAATAAATACCTTAAGACAGACCATTTATGTATTTAGTTTAGCAATATCTGGTTATCTTTGCTGAACTTGTATGAGATTAAATAACATAATGATGCAGAATTTAACAAAGCTACACAAAAAGACTGAGTGAGCGCGGTGGAGTAGAGGAAAACTCTTGGCGTATACAGCAGTTTCCTAACTGTAAATGTCCACTGTAAGACGGGCGTATTAACGATATAACAGCTCCCTTTTCCTCACCTTCCAGGTTGATGAGGAAGGTACCGCGGTTCACCTGGGCATCTGGGGGCAGGTCACGAGGCAGCTCGCTCACCAGGCTGACCCGAGCCGCCATCATCAGCTCAGCCAGCTGGGAGGTGGTGGAGGAGGGCTCCTCCTGCAGAGACTGAAAGAGAAGAGGAGGGTGGGTGCGAGTAAACGGGCCCATTGCTGCCGTAGCTAACATGACCTGATGAATCCTTAACCCTGGTCCCTGCAGAACTTCTATACCTGCGAGGTGTCCTGCAGAGCGTTAAAGTTTATTTTCAAACATTTTCACTGGTGCCTAAAATGTGTCATTCTGGTCAAATTTGGTATGTTTTTTTTTCTTGACAATGAATTTTTTGTGAAACACTCATCAATATTATTATGACAGGAGAATAATATGGAGAAACGTTTTGGGAAACACTGAACGTAGAATATTTACAGAAATATACAGAATATATATTTACAAGTTAATGTACTGAACCCAATGTAGTTTACAGGAATCTATAAATACCATATGAGGATTTGTTGTGAGCAGGTTTCTTAAAGGTGGGGGATGAGATCTTGGAAGAACGGTTTCTGCAAGCTATACTTTTGAAAATACACAATCTTGCCTCTCCCTTCAACCCACCCCTCGAAACCACGCCTTCAAAACACATGAACGAGTCACGAGTCTGTGAACGCGCAGGGGGAGGGGTGAGGGGGGCTGACGGTTGATTGGCGTGTCAGAATCCAATAGAAGTAACTCTCATCATTACTTCTATTGGTCAGACATTTCCTCTTGCTACACCCTCTACAATGGACTAAAAGATTTCGTTTTTTTTCCAAACATTCTATTTTAGTGGGTGCAATGGGGTTGTGAGGAGGTTTTCAGACAATATGATAAAAAAATGCTCGAGAAAACATCTCATACCCCACCTTTAACTAAAGTATGAAAATTAATTTATTTTTAATAGAATCTCGGGGTGTTAACTATGTAACAGTGAAACGTATCACTACCTTAGAAGAACATCATTAAATCAGCAACATATTAACTTGGAAGACATTTTTAACCCATTTACATGCATGTATACATTTTCTCATTGGTCCTATAATCTTATTCAACTCTGGAACTTATCAAATCAAATTTATTTGTATTCAAAGTGCTTCACATGAAATAAAAGCATTGCAGCAGGGAGTGGAGGAAGCATTAAAAATACATAAAGGCATATAAAGAGAAACAAATAAAATAATTTAAAAACAAGCAACAGTCCAGATAAATTAAAGATAGCGTGCAGATTTCTCGCATAGACACATGAGAAAAGAAATGTTTTTAACCTGGATTTAAAAATGTCTCTATTTGGTGAAAGTTTAATCTCCACTGGCAGTTTGTTCCACTTGTTTGCAGCATAACAGCTAAATGCTGCCTCTCCATGTTTAGTCTGGACTCTGGACTGAAGGGCAACTTATCATACAAATGTGCTCACATTTGGTCATTTTAAAAAGAAACGTCCACCACCTCCGTTTGCGTTGAATCATTCGACTTACCTCCATGAGCTCAAACAGAAGGCCGGGTTCGATGGCAATAGTGAGGTCATACTGTGCTGCATTTTTGCCAGGAATTGAAGACAGGAAGGAGTCCCTGATTGCACAAGCCCCTTCCACAGCCTCCTCCAATCCTGGTTGCCGCCACACAGAGCTACTTTTGATCCATCCACTTTTGAACAGCGTCTCCCCTTCTGTGGACAGTTTGTGAATTCTCTTGTTAGCAAGCAACCATGTAATACGCACGCAGATTGTGTTGTTGCAAAGCTAAGTGGAGCGACTACACAAACCAACAGACACGTACCGTCACGTCCTGGTGCATGGAGGTAGACCTCTTCAGCTAGATGTGGCAGGATGGGAGCAATGGAGCGGGTCACGCCATCCAGAATCTCTTCTAAAGCGGTCTGACATGATCTTCTACCCAACGAGTCCTCAGGATCACAGTACAACCTGTTTGAAGGGCACGTCAGTAACAGACGGAGGCAAGCAGGGTAAATCCAAAACTTTAAATATGTTGTGATCACGCTGAGGAGAAGCTGCACCTGTCCTTGATGATGCTGAAGTAAAAACTGGAGAGGTCTCTGGTGATGAAGGCTTGGAGGACACGGATGGCCCTGCCGCCATCAAACTCACTGTAGGCGTCCGTAACCTGCACACAGACCCTCGTTTCAGTCAGCAACAGGAAAGGTTTGAACATGGGATGAGAGTCCACCTTCAACACACCTTCATGCTGTACTCGCGGAGCAGGTGCAACATGTACTGATCAATGTAGTGCATCTGTTTGGGGTCCACAGCTTGAACACGAGGGTCGAAGCCCTGCAGGTTGCCGAGCAGGAACCTGAGAGTGTTCCTCAGCTGGAAGATAAAGACAGGAAACGGCGTGATCGGGAGGGGGAGTGACATGCAGCTGGGTACCTTTCACAAACACGCAGAAGCTGTATCTAGTCGGCTTCAGTACCTTGCTGATGCTGTCTTGGGCCGAGTTGAGGGCATTGGACCCGATTTGGATTTCAGAGAAGATGTTTGATTCTGCCACCCACCAACGAAGCACATCTGCCCCGTACGCTGGTGCATCCTGACAAAGACAAGACGTGAGAGAAAGCAAGTCTGCTTTTTTACGTCAGTTTGAGCTTTATTTGTTATATAGAATGACTGAAGCACCACAATAAATAATAAATAAAAAAATAATATAAAGAGGAACAGAAAATAATCCTTTTAATTGATTGTCATTCATTTGTTCACTTTCTGCACAAAAGTCTTGAGCCACCCATATTTTCTTTATATTTGTGTCAGGACTATAAAATATGTCCTAAAAAATTAAAAAAAAAAAAAAAAACGGCAAAGACCCGACACAAGACCTGAGACATGCATCGGGACCTTCAGTTGTATCTAATGTACTGTACGTATTTATTCTTTGCCTGTAAACGACAGTTTTCTCTTCTAGCTTTCATCAATTTCAGTAACTTGTCATCCCAGTGCGCTTTAGGAGTAAAACTAGCAAAATCCCAGCAGACTTTCTCCAAAGCCTCCTCTCAGCTTCTCTTCTTCTGATCTCACCTTTCCTCCGTTGATCACTTCATCAGGATCCACGACATTTCCCAGAGACTTGGACATCTTTTCCCCCTTCTCACTGACTGCAAAGCCATGGACCACCAGAGACCTGAAACACGTTACACTGATTTGGCAGACGCTTTTGTCTGGAGAAATAAAGTCAAATGATGTAAGAAGAATGTAAATGTAAATGTAAATGTACCAAAGTGCTTTACAGACAATCCTTACGGTGTACCAAAGTGCTTTACAGCAGGTAATAAATAAAGAGAAGAATAAGTAAAATAAAATAAAATCAATAAACAGTGAAAGCAATAAAATACAACAAAATTGAATATGATAAAATAAGATAAAAGTGTCATCATACTACTGGGTATTAAATGCAATCCTAAATAAGTAGGTTTTTAGCCTAGATTTGAAGAGGCCCAGGTCAGAAATAAGACGCAGCATGACGGGGAGCTTATTCCAGAGCCCGGGGGCAGCGACAGAAAAGGCTCGATCACCCCAGTGTTTGTATTCTGACCTGGGCACTTCCAGCAAAAATTGATTTGTTTGCGGACTGTTAAAAGCTCAGATAAATATGATGGGGCGAGGCCGTTAAGAGCTTTAAAAACAAACGTTAAAAGTTTAAAATCAATTCTATAAAGGACAGGAAGCCAATGGAGGGAGTTAAGAACAGGATAAGAACAGAACCATGAAGAGCTAAACATGATCAAAACTAATGTGCAGCAAATTAATGAATGGTCAGCATCAGCTCTGTTTCACAATGTAAATCATCAAAGACCACAGGAAGCAGATGGGACACTCACTTGTAAGGTGCCTTGTTCCTGACGGCTACACTGGTGAGTAGTGATGACTGAAACCAGCCTCCAAGCTGGTCCTTTCCTTCCACATATGCATCTGCTCTGGAGTCTGACTCTGCAGGGGAGTGGGGGGGGGGGGTTTAGGAGATGGTGAGTAAACATTCAGTGACATGAGAAAGGAGGCAAACGAAAAGGTTAGTGCGTGTCCCAGTAAAAAGATGCGCCTGGAAGAAGACAGGAGACGCCAGCTATTGTTAGTCTGAAAAACAACCCATGAACACTGCTCAAGACAACCGAGTCTCAGAACACAGAAAAGCTTTGGAACCATTCCTATTCAGGATGCTTAGAAACTCCACACGGACAGCAGCTGTCTGTCTGTCACACATCTCCAGCCTTCATCAATCCACAGAGAAGAGTGACAGAAAAAAAGCAGAGTCTGGGCCCATCCAGCCAAAGTGTTTTCCAAAAGCAGGTGCTCTGCGGAAATCCTGCATGCAAAGGCGAGAAAGAGGCAAACAGAAGGAAAAGGGGCTCATGCTGGACACCGAGGAGAGACTTTTTAATGTCCTGCTTCCGTGTTTGGTAACAGTGTGTAAAGGCAAAAAGAAGAAGCAACGGGATAAACAGCCTGAGTGTCGCCCCCTGCAGGTGAATGTTCCAACGACCTGTGACCAGAGGTTTGCGTAGTGCAGTTGGAAGCCAGCTGAGACGTGACTCAGGCTCCTCAGAGTCTCCCTCCATCTCCTCTGGAAGTTACAAAACATCAAGACACAGAGAGTGATGAAACAAGTCGAGCCAGAAAAAGCACATCGATGCAACATGAACTTTAGAACTTTAACAAAACCTGGCCCCCGACACGACAGATACCACAAACCATTTCTGGAGCCAAAAATCAAAACGTGAAAACATAAAACAGCAAATGTGGCGTGAGCAAATGACAGAGGGGGATTTCTCAGAGCTTTTACATTACATTACATTACGGTCATTTTGCAGACGCTTTTAACCAAAGCGACTTACAATAAGTGCGTTCAACATCGGTAGGCAAAAGAACTTCAGGTCACAAGAAATCATAAGTGCATTTCCTTCCAGTACCAAACAGCTAAGAGCAAAACTAGTGCTAGAGTAAGTGCGATAACCAACCAGCCTCTCACCAACTGCACACCAGTCACAGCGGGGTGGGGATGCAAACCCTGGTTCGGGTAGGGGAAGAAATAAAAGAGGTAAGAAAAGCAGGAATGGGATGCAAACCCTGGTTCGGGTAGGGGTAGGGTACATTTACAAAACAAATGTACTCCGTCTCAAATGTGTAAATCAAAACAGGATGAGCTATATATAAAATAAAGCTGCACATCCTTTGAGCAGAGAAAGGTGATGCAAAGAAGTTGCATGAAAGAGTGCAGGAGGCAGTTTAGACCAACCTAAAACGTGTCCTGGGTAATCCGATAACTAGTGGGACACTGTCTTATAACCACTCTGGACCCTGTTTGTGACTCGACTTCATGAGAACAGTACAGGGTTTATCACAGAAAACCTGTCGAACACTTTCTTGCAGCACTCACATCTTGATTGGAGATACCTTGTTGCTCTTTGCAATAAGATTTTTTTAAATCTTCACACATCTCCATTCAAAGAAGCTTCTCAGTTTCAGGAGATCAGTATGTTTCAGGCACAAAGCATCAAATGACATGTAAATTTATCCCCATTATGTGAGCACTTTCCAACCTTAATTTGGAAGCAAAGAAAACTCGGCCAACTACAAAAGCTGTTGGGCATCTTTGATGCTTTCTGACTAAGCAGCGTTCTAAAACTTGCTCACATAACCCAACTATTACGTTTTTCTAGCTTTTTAACCTTTATCCAGACGGTCAAAACTTCTCCAGGCAGAAGTCGAAAGATCCTCAGAGTCCTGTCAATCCATCATCATTTGCAAGACAAAGTGGAAGCTTTGAACTCGAGGTGTCTGCTGAGGGAATTTCACCCCTCACTTTTCTTTAGGGCAGACTGTGTTGTAAGCAGTTACGGTCACGGCTCCAACTCACTGATGGGGTGTTGAAAACACCTTATCCAGGGTCCAAGGTATGCTGAGGCTGCCGTTTCCTAATCCAGGACTGCAACCAGCCAACTGCTGATTTAGCTAATGACACCTTACAAAGCAGCTTTCTAGTTGTGGTGGACTACATCAGGTACTGCAAAGTAGCTTTCTCTGCAATCAATCTAATGACGGCAGACTTGATTAAAGACATTTAAAAGCTTGCATTCTGGGAGCTTTTTCTCTGTAAACAACCTTGAGGATCTGAGCAGGGACCGAAGCCTTAAAAAGCAACATCAACACACTACTGTACAATATCAGATTATGGCTTTCAGAATGGAAACTGGAACATACATAACATGTGGAGAAAATGTGTACTAAAGGACAAATACTATGATAAAAATGATCTTTTTATGCTTGAGAACATATATTTAGTGTTTTCGTCACTCTTAACTAAAAAAAAAAAAACTAAAAAAAAACTCTGAATATAACCCAGGTACTTTGTTTGGGTCCGGTTTGGTAAGAACATTTCTTATTCAGTGAGCCAGTCATATGTGCAGGGTACTGTTACATCACAGTATAAGCGCAGAATGGAATCATCCAACCCTAACCCCATCCAACTTCAGACTGATGCCGCATTCTTTATACCAACCGAAAAAATTGGGAAGTCAGAACTTTTTGTTTTTCATTAACAACAAAATTCTCACCAGTAGTTATAAAAGAAAAAAAACTTAAGAAACAAATAATGCTCTATTAGTACTTGGTTAACTGTTTAATTTGAGTCAGATGTTACATTTACTTCAGAAGTTACCTTTAGGTCTTACTTATATTTAAAAAAAGAACAGGCTTGATTAACCTTAACCAAGCCCCTATCTAGTTGTGGATTAGAGTGGAGTTACGTAGCGAACTGCACCCCCCACAACCAGCTAATATAAACAGAGTTGTGAAGGCAAGGTTGGGAAGGGAGCTGTTGTACTCCCTCTCTGTGGCATTTTGACCAAAGCATGCCACAGTCTTTTCTTTAAGACCTCAAGATATAGTGTCCACTTGTGCATAAAAAAAAAAAAAAAAGAATATGTATCCTTTAATGTTCATAATCCAAATTCACAAGATCTCACAAATGCAGCTTACTACAAAATAACAACAGGCGCTGATGTAGACACTCTGACCCTGGACTCCATCATGATGTTGTAATGACCAGTCATTCAAAAACTGAAACATGGATTATGATGTGAAGCACCCTAAAATACAAAACATTGTGTCCTTAACAATAATTACTCAGTCATTACTATGTCAGTGTGACTGAATGAGTGCTTTGTACTCTTTTAACGGAAGACATCCATCTTCTCACTGAGCTTCCGTTTTGATTTCAACAAGCTGTAATAGTTTTGTGTCTGTATTAAATATGGCATATAATTACCATTACTGCCTCTGAGGTACTTCTTGCTACAGTAGAAGTCCCCAGAGCCACAGTTTACCATGATAGGATGAACAGTAAGTTTATTTACCAGCCAAGATGTTGCATCTGTCTATAGGAATTGCAGAACTGCAGACGTACCTTCAAGTACAGCTGCCCACGATGCTCCACTGTCAAACCAGATGTCCAGGACATCCTCTCCGCGAACATAGTCACTCACTGGACCTGCTTTACTCTGGGAAAAAAAAAAAAGTCACATTAGAACGGTTCTTAGCCTAAATGCTTAAAGCCGCACTAAGCAGCTGCTGGCTGGGCATTCATTTCATGGACATTAAAGAGTATAACTTTGGTTCAGCCCGACTCACATTTGCACGGCTGATCATAACAAGATGTTTTGAAAGCTCTGACCTTTGGGGAACAGCTAAAAAGTACAACACAGACAATACTACTGTAGCCTTGCTATGTAGTACCAATTGCTCCACAAAGCAGTTTATTTTGCACACGGTCCTCAATATCCCCACGAGATGAGATGATCGGAACAACCGGCCTCAGAAACTTAGAATATAGTCAACATCAATGCTTCTTAGAGTTCAAACAGCTGACACATCAATTTTTTAGATCGCAAATACAAGATTCAGAAATGTACTCACCTTCTTAATCACCTCTGGTGGCAGCAAAGTCTCAATGGGAAGCTCCCACCAACAGTCACTGCCCTTTTCTTTGAAGAGCTTTGCTATGTGGGACACCGTATTTCTGCACACAACAGACACACGGTCATTGTCTAAAGTTTGTCTGTTACAGCTCGATAAAAAATGGAACGTGTGTGGATTGGTGGCTTTGGGTCCAAACGTAAAACGTCCAAACGTGGCGTCAGCTCACTTGTTGATGAGAGGCTCTCCAGTATCTTTGTGGTAGAAGACAGGGATCGGGACCCCCCAGGTTCGCTGTCTGGAGATGCACCAGTAGGTCCGTCTGTCCAGCATGGCCATCAGGCTGCCCCGCGCCGACTCAGGCAGAATACGCACCTTCTGCAGCGCCTCCTGCAGACACACACACACGTAGACACTCCATTGTTCCTTGCAGATGAACCACAAATGTAAAGTATCACTGAGACGTAATCCCACAGAACAAAACAAACTTCTTTCTGTGCATCGCAGACAAACCACAACAGTAAGTCAGGTTTACCTTGGCTTTGTCTTTGAGCGAAGCCGTGTTGATGAACCACTGTTTGCTTGGTCGGATCACAACAGGCTTCTTTGTTCGCCAGTCGTATGGGTAGCTGTGGACACACGGCTCTTCCAGCACCAGAGCCCCGCTCTCCTTCAGCATGGAAATCACTAACATAAGCAGCAAAGTAGGATCCATAAGACCATAGATGATGGAAAGAATAAAAAACAGACGCAGATATAGCACAAACCCGCAGCCAGTGATCCATTAATGTCAGATCATCTACCTTTGTCAGTGCCTTCTGTCATCACAGACAGGTTCTGAAGCTCAGGTCCGGCTAACTCCGTGAACTTGCCATCTTCATCCACCATGCACTCCTTTAACCAAAGAAAAACACACATACCATCATCTTGATTTGTTCTTTGGGTTTTTGAATTTTATGGCCTTAAAACATTTTTAATGACACAAAAGAGTTTCATCTATTAGAACAAGCCAACTCCAACATGGAGCAGTAAAGGGGACCCGTGAGAGAGTAGGCCACCGATCTGACTGATGATGAGCCTGCAGCGCAAAATGTACAAAAGCCCACTAATGCAGTAGCTTGCTGGGTCTGCATGCATGTTTAAAAAAAAAAAACAGGCATGTTAGGTTAATTGGCTTCTCTAAATTGTCTCGAGGAGTGAGTGTGAGCGTGCATGGTTGTTTGTCTCATTTGTCTCTATGAGGCTGCGGTAATAGCTGGCTGTTAAATGAGTACAAATGAGTTTCCTTGTAATTGTTATTTGGTAACAGATGATGCTTCCTCACTCGTGTGCTGTCCAATGCTGAACCATAAAATTTATTTTTATTTTTTTTAAAGAAATGCAAAAAGTTCTGCAAACGCCCCGGCCTTCCTTACGGTTGAACACGTCAGCAACGTATGTGTTGAGACTGCAGTAAACGACTCAGCAGGCACCATACAAACGAGCTGCTTTTCTTGATTCCTGACAGGTTTGCTTTTTAAAGACCAGAACATACCACTGACAGTTTAAACTGTGAAGCCACACTGTAATCGTCCATGCCGTGAGCTGGCGCCGTGTGGACCAATCCGGTTCCTTTTCCCATCGTCACATGATTGGCCGGCAATAACGGGACTTCCTTGTCAGGAATTGTGGGATGTTTACAGATCCCGCCTTCAAGTTGGGAACCTTTTGAAGAAGAAGAGAAAAATGTGTCCATTCCTGATATGAAGTATCTGAGCAGTGCAGTAATTGATACAATTATTTGATACATTTTATATAATTTATATAATTTCATATATATATTTATTTATTTATTTTATTTAGTCATTTATTTTTATTATTATTATTAGTTGGTAGTAGTATTTTTATTAGAATTTGTATTATTATTGTTGTTTTTAATATACAATCATTGTAAATATTAATAATATTTTGAGCTACTTGACTAATTTGAATTTCCCCCATTGGGGGATGAATAAATTATTTTTTTGTTCTATTCTAATCATATAGAAGTATATTACTGGCCCTACACACACTTTTAAAACAGAGCTCAATTAAATGAGCGATAATCCCACAATGAAAATCATGTTTTTAAAAGCTCTCTGATGCTTTCTTCTTTTTTTCCCTCTAAATCTGTTTATTCAGATCTAATGATGTGCAGAACAAAAGAGACACAAGCGTGTGAGGGTCACCTGTGAAGGAGCCTACACTCTGCAGCTCGGTGCCCAGCAGTGCTGCCAGGCTAGCTGTGCGCTCAGTCGCTACCAACAGCAGCTGAGAATTGTCTGCCCTCTTTACCAGAGAGTACCTGCAAACCAGAAAGAGGCCAGTTACTTAAAGAAAAATCACCACATACTGCAATGGTACCACAAGTTAATCATTATTCATGGGTTCGGATGCATCTTGTCCTGTAATAACACTATATTCAGCCTTAGTCTGACTCAGCCTAAGGAATGTAGCTAACAAGAGAAATTACACCATAACTGTTTGTTTTAAATGTTTTAAAATTTAGCTGTCTGAAAGCAGAGAGCTTAACAAATTAACTATGATCTTATTTCATCAGTTAGTGGTTCAGATTCTTACTGGGCGTTTGGCATGTAGCACACTGCCTGGTTAGCAGGGATGGTCCACGGCTGGGTGGTCCACACCAACACAGAGACACTGTCAAGACCTACGGAGGCACACGTGCACCCACACACAGTCAGGTGATTCACCACTGGGACAGATTTAAATCCTTTCAAGAAGTTTTTAACCACCTGTATGTGTGCGTTTGAATTACCTTCTTCTGAGGCGATCTTTGGCGGCAGCTTGATTAGAGGAAACGTGGCATAGATGGCTCTGCTCACATGTTCGGGGTTGTACTCCAACTCTGCCTCAGCCAGGGCTGTTCTGTAAGGACACAAAGACTGGTTGTAGCTTTAAAAGAAGACATTAAAGATGGGCCAGTGTGTTAATGCAGTACCTGGATGAAGGTGACCAGAAGACAGGCTTGTAGTCCTGGTAAATGAAACCCTGCAGAGCAACACAGAAGGATAACAATTGTGAAACCTTCCATTCAGAGTTCAATTATCTTTGTTTCAGTCCCTCTCTGTTGTTGTTACAGTACCACCAGCTTGTTTTACACGAACTATTAATATTACCATCGAGGTTAAATGCCCATTTAGCATCAAGAAATCTTGAAGAACACATCTCTGCCCACCTTGCTGTGCATCTCCTGAAAGACTTTCAGCTGAGCTGCCTCAAAGGTCCCATCAAATGTGTAGTAGCACTGCTCCCAGTCGGCCATCACCCCCCAGCGTTGGAATGCAGCCTTCTGCCGACCTATTGCCTTTTCTGCAAACTCCCGAGCTAAATAAGATAAAAAAACAAAAAACATTATAGCAGCAACAAATCCACGCGCTAATCAGGCAACCATTTGTACATCCTCACCTTTCTGTCTAATCTGCAGCGGACTGAGGCCACTGGTGCCCAGTTCTCCCAGAGCCTTCAGCTCGATGGGCAGGCCGTGGCAGTCCCAGCCTGGGATGTAGTGGACCTGCCGCCCCCTTAGCAGCTCAAAACGGTTACGAATATCTTTCAGGATCTGAAATGAATCATTACTTTGTTACCATGAGCTTTTATAACCTCCAAAAGTTCAAACATGTGACACAAGTAAAAACTAATAAACTAGTAAAAATAATAAATTACCTTATTGAGTGCATGTCCAACGTGTGGGTCTCCATTGGCATATGGGGGTCCATCATGAAGGCAAAACTCTTTCTTAGCCTTCCTCTCTCTCTGCCATGAGTATAAATCTGCAAACCCACTCTCCTGCAGAATCAGTGAGCAAGATGACAAAAAACAAGCATTAATAGGGAGTTTATAGTCAAACCCCTTCATTCAATTCTAAGATTTTATGTATCAGGACATATTTCGACCCACCTGCTGTATTTGGAGTTCTCGGTCCAGAAGTTTCTGTCCGGTCAGTTTCATGGGGAACTCAGTCCGGGGAAGGAGCACCGTGTCTCGGTACAGAGCCTTAGCGGAGCCAGCCTCCGCGGGCTGAGCGCTGCCCTCTGCCGAGCCGACACCATGACAGCGGCTGGAACTGAAGGAGACAGCACGGTGGACGAGGAGGCCGCCTCCCCGGTGTGACCTCTGTCCCCATCTCGCCAGCGTCTGGCTCACTGCTGAAACCCGGAACAGCAGCATGGAGAGGCGACGGAGCTCCGCGGACAAATGAAAGCACAAAACCAGAAAGTGGAGCCTTTATTTCTGCGTTGTTCCAGCGTACTCGTCTGGTGTTGTCATGTTCTGCCCTCCTGGTTGTGAAGCTTGTTTCTTCCGGAACAAATTACAGAGAGGACAACTACGGAAAGCCAGTGAGGTCATGTTTGCTCCATTTTAGGCGTATGTGGAGAATACTATTTATCTACCTTTCAGAAAACACTTTGTTAATATGCAGAATAGTTAAATATGTTACCCAAATGATGTGGTTGAAGGTTTGATAGAACAACACTATTTCCAATTATTTTTATTATTATAAAACTAAATATTCAGCCAGGATATCGTCATTTTTGTCACCTCTTAGTGGTTAAATGGGGTAAAACATTATGAAAAGTCACGAAAAAAGTACTAAATTCATCCCATTAGGATATTCAAAATAGGGAAATGAGCTAAACAAATAAAGAGAAACAAAGGGAGTAATGTTATTCCTAAGTAAAACGAAAGCCCTTTAAAGAGCAAAACTCAATTATCAATAATGATCAGCAATATATTAAACACTACGTCACAGTAAGTCAATGTTTTTACTCAGACAGTATTTTTTGCTCATTATTAAACTGTTAAGTATCAGTACTCAATTCATTTAATTTTTATTTATATAGCGCCAAATACAACAAATGCGCGGCGGCACTGGCACTGTAACACCATTCATAGGATATCTGTTGGAACAGGGAAACACGAGTTAATGACCACAATAATATCACATATACATAAAGAGAGTAAAGTGAGGAAAGGTGTGACAGATGAGGCCCCCCAGCAGTCTAGGCCTATAGCAGCTTAACCATGGGATGTTTCAGGATTACCTGAGCCATCCCTATTCAAGGTAAACACAAGAAACTTGTGCTAACGAAAAAATAAATAAATAAAGGACCAGACTCAGTGAGTAATTCCCTATACTCCCTATATAGATCTGCTCCTCACACCACAACAACCCTCTTTTTACAGCCACAAGCTACCTCAGCCTCTCACCAACCGCACACCAGTCACAGCGGGGTGGGGATGCAAACCCTGGTTCGGGTAGGGGGAGAAATAAAAGAGGTAAGATAGCCGGGAATGGGATGCAAACCCTGGTTCGGGTAGGGGGTAATGAAAGTATAGAAGATGCCAGAGGTAGAGGCAGGACAAGACACACTAGCAGATACAGCAGACAAATTCACCTAAACAGTCCTATATTCACTAAAAATACCAGCAAAAACAAAGCCATACAACTCACTCTCACCAACTGCACACCAGTCACAGCAGGGTGGGGATGCAAACCCTGGTTCGGGTAGGGGGAGAAATAAAAGAGGTAAGATAGCCGGGAATGGGATTCAAACCCTGGTTCGGGTAGGGGGTAATGAAAGTATAGAGGGTGCCAGAGGTGGAGGCAGAACAAGACACACTAGCAGATTCAGCAGACCTAACTATAAGCTTTATAAAAAAGGAAAGTTTTAAGCCTGGTCTTAAAAGTGGAAAGGGTGTCTGCTTCCCGGACATTTACTGGCAGCTTATTCCACAATAGAGGAGCCTGATAACTGAAGGCTCTGCCTCCCATTCTACTTTTAGAAACTCTGGGAACCTCAAGTAAACCTCGTGGTCATAGATGAGGATGTACAATAAAAATGAGAATGACTTTTTTTTTTCACAAAGGTATTCCATTCCATACAAACAGTACACGTTTACATTTTACATTTTTTTGCATTATACTTTACACCATCACAGCTGCTTAGATATCCACTTCAACTTATCCTACACAAATAAATAAGACTAAATACACACATGAATAAATAAAGAAAAACACAAAAAGAGGGTAAAAATGATGTAGGTAAATGAATAAACAAAGTAAATGAAAGTAATAATTACAACTAAAGCACACCTCTCTTATTGCATTAATAAACACATTACAGGGTTCCATCTCTTTATAAATATGGGTCTTCGTAACCTTATTGCATATGTAATTCGCTCCATCTCATACGATTCCCATACTTTTTTAAGCCATACATTACATGTTGGTGGTTCTGGCTTTAACCATCTTATTGTGATACACTTAATAGCAGCTCCCAAGAGTATTTGTAAGTATTTCTAATGAAATCTTTTGATTTTTTCAACAGATTTGAACACTGAGGATAAATGACTCGCTGTGTGTTCTCACTTTATCGGTGTTTTTCAGACGGGCCTGAATGCAGCAGGTCGGCAGCAGGTGTAGTGTGTTGGCTGATGACGTCAGTCCTACTATAAAAACTCAGAGCTGCGTCTCTTCCCTGCATTCGCTTCTTCTTCATTCTCTACAAGAGTTAACCGAAGTCCTGCAGACACACCACCGTCAAGATGAACAAGCTGTGCATCCTGTTCCTCGCAGTTTTTCTTCTTCTGGCTCTCCAGTTCACATCACAGGTGCGTCTTTGCCTTTGATTCGCTTTTATCCGTTTTCAACATTAACTTTTTTTGATAGTAAGGCATTGATCTCGTAGTTGTGGGTTCTTTTTGGTCAGAATGTTTTCAGATATTTAAGTGTAATTCCCTCAGAAACAAAATTTAGACTCTACTCTCCCTCTTTATTCCCGTTAGAACATTAGAATTACATTGTGGCTTTAAATGGAGCAGGTTTGTTGACCCAATTGAGTTGACGTTTATACCCAAGAAACTTGTGCCGGAGGAACTCTGAAATGTTTTCTAATTGTGGGCCACTCTAACTGGTATGTGTGTTTTTTGGCAGCTGGCCAGTGCGGAGTCCATTAACGGCACGAACAGCAGCTCGTGCTCCTGGAGTGCCGCCACCCTCACCTTGCTGATCCCCCTGGCTTCGGCAGCCTCTCTCCTCTTCGACTGGTCTCTGTAACTGGACTGGTGCTGTCGGCACAGCTGGAGTGTCGATGCAACATGGCCTGGAGGAGGGGGGGATCTCTCCATAAAACATATTTGGACTTGGTGGTGGGGTGAAAATGAATTCGGCGCGCACACATCCCGGAGCTCAGCGTTTGAAACTCGCCCAGTTTTGACTGCTGGGGCCTTTTTTTTTTTTTTTTTTTTTTTTTTTTTTTCCACCGGATGAATATTAGTCGTAAAATTAAAAATCACTTTGTGAAATCCTCTAGTGTAGGATGTTTTTGTAAGGTACTGTGTGATGTGACACTTCAATTATTTAACATCGAAGCTTTACGCGATTGGAAAGCTATTGTACAAATTTTGGGTGATTTTTAGACTTGTTAATTTTGAAAAATAAAGCTATAAGTGACCAAGTTTGTCGTGACGTTTTTGTAATTTTTTTTTTTTTTTTTTTTCCTTTCCCTAAACTTGCAACTTTCCTCTAAGTGACGCAGGGGTGTCCACACCCGGTCCTCGAGGGCCGCTGTCCTGCAGGTTTAAGCTGTTTCCCTGCTTCAGCACACTTGATTCAATTCTATGCATCATTAGCCGGCTTGTGCAGAAATTGACAATCTTTTGGCGCGCTCCATTTTTTCTCAAGCGGAGAAATGTCTAAAACCTGCAGGACAGTGGCCCTCGAGGACCGAATTTGGCCCGCCCTGCTGTCAAGGAAGGGTTGACCTACTCTAAATTGAGTGAGACTCATTTCGATACAAGAAAATTAAACTTTAAACGGGCATCCCATTTGCCTTTTTTGGTTTAGGTCTGAATTCAGTGAAACTACTTTGGGGAGGAAAAAGGCGGCACCTTTTATTCAAGCAGTGGTGAGTAACTTTGCAACTGCAGGGGAAATGGTTTAACTCTTTTGACTCAAACTGAATGACTCGGTTTATACTAGTTTACATTTTAAATCTTTCAGTTCAAATTTTTTTTTTTTTTTTTTTTTTTTTTTTTGCAGGTCAACCTCAGTTTAAAACCAGGAAAAGACAATCGACTTATGTTTGCTTTAACCAGATGTTAAAGTATTGCTTGGCAAAGTTAATCTTTGCATTTGTGGAAGTGGAAAGTTGATCTGCCACCTTCAAATGTAAAACGTATGAGGCTCAATCCTGTAGTCTTAGGCCTGTCACTGTGCAGGTTGCAGTTTACACAAGTGTAATGTTGAAACTAAACTGCCAAACAGGAACTTTTCTGATGAAATGGGAGGGGGGTGTTCATCTGTAGGGTCTCTTAAACCACATCCAGCAGTAGCTTCCGTTTTCTCATCTCAGGCCTTGTCCACACGTAGCCGGGTATTTTTAAAACCGAATGTTTCCCCCCCTCCGTTTATAAAAAAAATCTGTATCCACATTACCTCGTTCGAAAAAAAACACCTTCCACACATAACCGAACATCTGCGTACTCCGTTTATGCAGCTGCGTGTAGACAGAGAACCGGAGTTTTGCGTTTTCGAACGTCACAATATGTGCCAAAACAACAAATCTGCGCTATTACTGCCTTGATTTTACACGCCCAAGTCGTACTCCTCACTCCTGTCGCTGTCGGAATTATTACGTCCTCATATCGAGGGGCAGTCATGCGATCACCTGTCAGTGTGCTCAAAAAAGTTGCATGCACACTTTATTATTTAGCTGACGAGGGCAGATTGCGCAAAACAGCAAATGCATTTGGGTTGTCAAGACAGGTGAAAACGCAGATGTTCGGTTATGTGTGGAAGGTGTTTTTTTCGAAAACGAGGTAATGTGGATACAAATTATTTTATAAACGGAGGGGGGGAAACATTCGGTTTTAAAAATACCCGGCTACGTGTGTACATAGCCTTTGCCCGGAGTTTTTAAAAACATTCGTTTACGATGCGTTTTTATGCGTTTTCATGTGGATGACAGGTCCAAACGTATAATATATTCGTTTTAGCAGATACCCGGCTACGTGTGGATGGGGCCCAAGATTAATTAAAAAGAACCACTTCAACAATTGACAGAGGGAGTGAATAATTGGGCCGGTGAGCCCTTCCTCCACCATCTGGTGCGGGGGCTTTGCCATCAAAGGGCCTCTCTCGGAACGACTCCTGGAATTCACCCGTTTTTGCTCCCCACTCCTGATCTGTGTGGGAATAGCACCCCACTCTGATCACACAACAAAGGTGCTTTTGTCCAGCACGTCTTATCTGCTGGATTCAGATCAGGACCTTTGCTCCGTGATCCTAACTTTCTATCCTCACTACTTCATCAAGAACCGCAGCTTCTACGTCATGAATATGTTTTTTGACCAAAGTTGTTCATCTTCGATCTCTGTCTCCTCCCCTGCAGTCTCTACAAAGCAAAAGAAGGCACATTCCTGCAGTGCAGCCATGAAACTCGAGTGTGTTCAGGTGATCAAGTGAAGAGTTGTGCTTAGGTTGACCATCAGAGTGTGACCACTTAAGGCACCACCTCATCCTCCTCCCCTTTGGCCACTCCACCAACTCCCACCAACCACCTGGAACACAAGGAAAAAACGGAGTTCAGGTTAGCTTGTTGGTTTGGAAAGGTGGGGGGTAGACGTACACATGGGAGGTGAGAAACACCACAGAGCTATGCAGTCCCCTTACTTGCTCTGTTCCACTCCTCTGAAAAGTAATCTGCATTTCAAACCAGTTGCTGACGTTGCTTTGAATCTTCGTAATTTTACATGAATACTTCATGCTTTCAGAACCCGTGTTGGCCCTTAAAACTTTTCAGAATTCATTCCTTTGAGTCACAGGGAAAGTTTAAAAACTCAGTTTGTAACTCAACCAGTCAGTGAAAGGTTGGTGCTGAAACCAGATATCACTTCCAGTATTTTTTTGAGGTTTTCCTGCATTGTTCCACATTTGCCATAGCTTCTAAAGGAAGTGACACAGTGAAGTCAGTATAAGCACGATATGATAGCAATGAATATGAATGCATACTGTTTGAGGGAAGTGTCGCAGATATATTGCATCCCTATAATACATTTGCTTCATCACTTTGGCTCAGACTGAAACATGTCAACTATTGCTATGAAATAGGCACATTTCAGATTAAACATCTGAAATAATGATTGGATTTCTGCAGCCACAGAGCCCTGATATGAGTCACAACATTATGAATATAGGTTTTGAGTTGCTTCAGTCTGCTAATGTGAACGGAACTTTTGAGACCGAGGATGAATCCCAATGATTCCATGAGAAGTTAATTGGGAAAGGTTTCCACAGCCTGGCTTCACAAAAACTTAGTAAAATTATCATGACTTCTGTAAACTTCATTACACCATGGAGGTACTTGGTATGTTAAAAATATATGCGGTACCACAGAGAGCCATATATATCAGTGTTGGTTTGTTTTACATTACTTGCACTGGTGACACAGTTTGTCTCAGTGACACAGAATAGATTTTATTTGGTTTTAACCGAGCCCTCAAAGTTCACAGGGAGGTTGATGGTTCATGAACAACTACTTGATTAATGTGCTGTGACTTGAAAATAATGAGAGCTGTTTAATATTATTAATATTGACTGTTTAATATTGAGCTAGCCATGGATAATTTGCCTCATTCCAACCAAGTGTTGGTTAAAGCTAACTGATAATAAGTTTTGGGAGAAGTCAGACCTGATTGAGGCTGCAGGACCTTGGAAGGGTCAGTCTTGTGATGTATGGTACCAGTAGGTTCAGAGAAAACATAGGACATGTCAACATGGCACCAGTATGTCTGGACTCTCCTTAGAGAAACCATATGAAGAAAATAACACCTAAAGACGGACGTGTTGTTTTTCAGGTACCGTATTAGAGTATAAATAGGACCTGGTTTCTTTGGTCTTACGTCTGATACATACGAGCTGTATGACCCTGTGTACACAGTATTAAAGAATATTCTCACTTAAGACTCTTTCTTCCAGTCTCATTGATTCCAGCCTCATCTACTTTGACTCTTGGTCCTGATGACAACAGAACAGCTGCTGAGGAAACCCTCCTTACACTAACCAAGCAGCTGGCTAGATGGAGTGCTTTGCACTGCTGAACTGAATTTAAAACTTTTAAACTGATAAACTTTTTTCTAAAGGTAGCAGAGGCGGCAACCAGTCAAATGGCCTTACTAACCATGTTTCTGATCTTGTGACTAATTGTTGCTACAATTTCAAGCATCAGGCCTGCCCACCACTGAGCATTAAAGCATCAAGTCCATTTGAGTTCTGCCTCACACCTTGATCCCTATTGAAAAAAGGGCACCATAAGTGCAAAATGGAAGGATACGGCCAAATGGTACAGCTAAGGGGAAGAATCGGAATGGGCCTCATGTAGAAGTCTTGTCTGCAAACATTCCACCCGGTTATCTCTTTGGACTTCCCACATTTGATCAAGACAAAGCATGTTTTCAGCATGATGAATAAAGTCACATGTCCAGCATTATCTTAGAAAATTCATGGCCCACCATGACAAAACAGCTCATTCAGTCAATGCTGGCATTGTTTCCATGGTGTCACCAATGTAATGCATTGTTAAAGAGGTCATGCTTGTTTCACATATTTGTGGAGATCAAGTTGCTTAACGTTTACTTACAAAAAACAAACGCCGACATGAGATGTGTTGCCCCCCCTCTACTTTTTATCTGCATTCTCAGTTTGTGCACACAAATTGTGATTGGAAAGGGATACATTTCCAAAACCTTGTGAACAAGAAAGTGCATTTTCCATCAAATGGTGTATGACCTGTCATGTCATTTTAACAAAAATGATCCCAATCTGCTCCAAAAGCGAAAGGGTCCTTTCCTTGTGCCTAGGGTCAATTTAGAGTTGCATCTAATTGTGAAGCCTTTTTTATTTTTTTATAGTGTTAGGTTACCAAATATGATCATAGTGCACGTAAGTATTAGTTTAAAACTTGGCATAACTCAGCATGGTGTGCAATGTCTCTTTTGAAAATTTGAGGAAACTGGACAAGTGGAGGACAAAAGAAGAAGTGTCAGGCCTAAAAAAAAAAAATATTTACAGTAGATGAACAGTATCTGAAAGTGATGTCATTAAGAAAGAGGAAAAGGAAGTCCAGCAAAGACCTGAGAGATGCATCTGGGATCATCTTGACAGAGAACAGAACAAAAGGCAGCCAACATCCAAAGAAGAGCTTTGGGATGTCTTTGAAGAAACCAAGAGAACTGTTCACTGTTCCTGCAATATATAAAGAAATGCGGGGTGGATTACGCCTTTACGACAAACTCTTTGGTGTCATTCTCCTCGCCTGTTAGCATGCACTGCAATGCACACCAGCTGTTCTGTAGAGCTATTCAGCTATGATTTCCTCACTGAATTCACATATTCACTCATCTACAGTATTCAGTTGTAATTCAATTGTATAACAAATAATGCAACATTAGTAGATAGTAAGTAAGTGTATAATAAAGTGTGTAATTTGAACTGTGATAATACATTGTCCTACTTTATATAGGTTGTAATTTTTTTTATGATCTGTGCCTTTAGAAGCATCTCAGCACCTAGTTGATTTAGTGCAACAGTAAAAACTACTTGGGTGTGAAACCCAAAAAAAAAAACATTAGGGAAGCTCAGTGTGTTTTATCACCACATCCTGTAGACAGTTTGAAAGCATGACAACTACCATGATGACAGCACGCTCCTCAAAACGTCATAGTAATTATAATTTTGGACCAATTTGGACATTTCCAGAATAAAATATACCTCTCTCTCCTAAGTCTTGAGCACAGGCAGTTTATGCTGTTTTCCAGTTTCTGTCTTTCTGCCTGAACAATGAAGCCCCCCCACCCCCCATCCGAATTAACTTTACCCCATTTCCAGTCTTGGTTTATCTCTGGGGACTTTCAGTGAAACGCTTCAGATCCCGTGACCACATCCTCTCCTGTGGCGGTTTTTGACATCTGCATGATGAACAACTATAAAATCCTTTTTCAGGCTCGCGTAAGAGACATGGTGTACCGTTGATAAAGCCAATATATATCTAACTGACGGTAAGTACACCAGGGAAATCATCTAATATGGAAACCGTACTGTGTCAACCATCTCAAAACTGCAATTTCCCATTGTGTTAAATACATTTAAATAATGTTTGTTAATGTTAGATTTTTGACTGCCAGAGCTCAAAAGCCCCACCCTCCGAACATGATTTATTATGCTCAGCCATGATGCTGACAGCTTTTCTCACTAAATGCTTGAAAAAAAAAACATAAGAGCATATTACCAATCACTTTAAGAAGTCTTTAGGTATTGTTACGCAGAGCTTATATTGCATATATTTAAAAATGTTGCGTTCTCAGTGTTGTTGGAAAAGCAAGACAGAGAATAGCACTCAGGTTACTTTTTGTTGTTGTACCAGTGTAGTGTCTGACACTTTACAGAGGTTCAGAAGGGCATCAGGTTCAGTCTGTCCAGACAGGAGATGAATAATGGTCAAACATAAACATCTTTATTTCTTCTCTTTCCTGTAATGTATACCTAGAAAATACAAGTTGCTTTCTATCGTCTCCTCTGCACTGCGAAGGCATTCTAGTTGCTAAACCAGAATATTATTCTTATTTTAGTGTAATATCCTTCAGTATGTACAGACACTTGTGATCCAAAATAAGAGCTAAGAATAAGTCAAATGGCCAGTTTTTCTATAACTGTCAAGAAGAAAGGCTGGAAAAGGGCGGGAAGAGAGCAGGGATAAAGGCGGGGAGGAGGCTGGGGGTAAACTGACCAAACTGACCGTCTAGTTAAGTCTAAATCAAACCCACAAGAAATCTGAAAGATACCGGTGACTAGTCTCTTTTAAAAACTTATTCAATAGTACATTTCTGTTTTACAAATAGTCCTATTTCTTTTCTTAAATGTAACTTTACATAAACGTACAGATAGATTTTTACCAATGTTGTAATCTTCCCAAAAATGGGAAGATTGTTTAATAAAACTAGATTATTACTGAAGTAGGATAAGATAATAGATCATTTAGTCAAACAAGTCAAAATCTAAATAAAATACTTATGCCCAAACGATCAGTCCCATCCTTATCTAACTTGGGAACTACTGCCAATTTAGACTGTTCAATTATCCATTCATCAATGTTATGGAGAAATTTGAATGTTTGTCCTAACTACATCCTGGTTTAAGGTACCTCATTTTGCCAGATGCCAGGTATTTTGCAAAAATATAGCTAGCTTTTCAATTCAAATCAATGTCCAGCTAAATGATTCGCATGTTGTTTTCATGTTGACAAAATTCCACATGCAAAAGTATTTATTTTAGACCTGTATTAACAAGGACTGACATTGACGTTGTTTTCAAAGAAAACTGATGCTTATCACGTCTCACATGCACATCTTTTTACAGTCTGGCAAAAATGTTGCCAGACTGTAAAAGAAAGAATTTGATATGATGTACGAGTATAAATAGGGCTTGGATGATTTTTACTTATACATTACACAGACTCCTATTTATTTTAAATAGGATTGTAGCTTTTGGGTACAGAACAGAATTAGCAAAATGAGGATCCTCTTATGTGTAGCTAGAATTACCGCCTTGCAGTTGTATGCCTTTGCTGACCAATCAAATGAAAGTTTTCATCCATGTCATTTCAGACTCACACTATATGAAATGTTACTTAGTGGCTCAGAATGGGAGGTTGGCAATAAATGGGTAGGCCCATTGTGTTCCTTTGAGAAAGTGTGCAAAGTAATTGTTTTTTTTAATTCAGTGGGCTTTTTACTGCACTATATGCAGGGTAAAACCTTTACACAGTCCTATGTAATGCTTTTTTAGTCAAAGGTATCATACAGAAATGTACTTTTTGAAAATGTACCCAATGCTTTTGAGGAGTTCATGAATAATACATAATCAAGGCTTCTGAAAATGAAATGTTACGTCCATTTACACTGTCACAAATTTAGTTTATCGTGCTAGAATTGAGTAATTAGCACTTCTACGAGTGAGGTAGATGTAAAGGTCCACATTTGAGCATGTATTTGGTCCAAAAACCAGGTGTTCCCCTAAAAAACATGCATGACAAATTTCTCTCTGGGGAAAATAAAGTTTAATTCATAAATCCACAGTAGTTAAGGAACCGTACAGCAAAGCTACACGAGACCTTTTTCTTTTGTGAACCACCACTTCAATCGAGTTTATGTTACAGATATCCTGAAAATATAACCTGCAAAGTGGCCTGTGTCCATTTTAAAGCTCTGGTCACCTGCTTGAATTATTGTTTTTCACGACGCGTCAGTTTTCATTGAGAAAACCTTGTAAAGAAACAGCTGGATCAAACTGCAGCATCAGTGGGAATCTTTTGAAAAGTTGTTGAGGAAATTTCAATTTGGCAAGATTCAGCCGATCGTTTTATAAAAACAGTTTGTTTTAAAAAATTTGGACTAATTCATGAATTCGTTGAGCTTAAACTAAATAATTCAATCAGCAGATTTCACTGTGTGTAATAGTAGAAAATTTGGGGAACAAATTAGAACAAAATTCTGTATGTACAATGAAGCAATGAAGTGGCTAAGGCTTGTTTCCCCCTTAAATAATTGCACATTCCGCATATTTTTAGGGAGTTTCTGTAACTGCAATAATACAGAAACTAAACAGTAAGTTTATGCATGGACACCCCCGTAAAAATGAGAATAAATATCCCATTGAAAAAAATTAATAATCCCAATTTGCATATATTTAACAACTTTAAGACAATACAACAGGATGTGCAGCACCATGTCCTTTCACATACAATTTATTGCATGTTGTACATTATTGTGTTTTCTGCCTGTTGTACATTAGGAATCTCTCCACTAAGGAGTCTTAATACTACTGTACAATTTCTGATGGAGATTATCCCACAAAAATGTCCAATAAGGGCATCTTACAGGCCTATTATACTATTTATCCACAGTAGTCTTTATACAGCTGAAGTCTGCTCCCTTTTGGCCATTCCTGTGTCATTTCTGCTGTCCTGAGAGTCACGGTCACTGATGGAGGGAAACCCAACCCTCTGCTCTATCCACCGGGCAACACTGAGCAGCTTCTTGTCTTCCAGGGCTGGGCCGATGAGCTGTAGGCCAATGGGAAGGCCCCTTCTCGACAATGCAGTTGGCACAGTCACAGCAGGCAGACCTGCGGTGGGAAAAAAGAAAGTTGAAAGTGAGTCAATGGAAAAAGGAGTGATTAGGATGACAAAGCTAGTTAGAGGTCAGTTTGGTGAAAGATAAAATGTCAGAGAACACTTAAGCAAGTCCAAACACACTGCTTTGAGTCACTGGGAATGACTTTATCTTTGTAGTTATGATGTGTTGACTGGTCAATGAAATCTGGCTTCAGAGATAAACAAAAAAGAGACCTGCTTGTGTCACAAATAGTTATTTCCCTTTTTTAATCTCGGCATGATGCATCTGATTCAATGGGCCTTTATTACATGCTGGAAAATAAGAAGTATTAGCTTGACTGAATCTGTTTTGGATGAAAGGTTTCCAGTTAGACGTGTTGCTGTCTATAGTGTAAAATATTGAAGGTTTTGAATCCTCCCACACTTCCTGCTCATGCTGCCACAGGTTCAGTCTGAACGGCTTTGTTTTCCTCTGTACCTGCCATGTTGGCAGGCTGTGTGAACACGTCTTCCTGTGCGCTGCGCGTACGATTGTCTTCTTGTGTGAAGCTGCTGTAACAGGCCGCATCTGTCAGTGTGGCAGGCGTCAACAGCACATCAACATCTGAGCTGAACACCTGCTTGAAATCATCCGCGATTAGCCGGCGGACTCTCTGTGCCTTGACAATGTAGTGCTGGTAGTTCCTGTAAAAATAAGTGTGAGGATGTCAGCCGTTAGTTCTTGCTGTTAGGCTGGCTTGCACTGGCCCTTCATAATGCTACTCTCTCAGTAAAGGGTGATGACAACAGGAAACTGAGAGCAGAGAAAAGATCAAAGTGATGAAGCTGCATGCTGGTCTCAGGTTAGCTAAGAAGCTGTCTTACTGTTTAAGCAGGAAGTAGCTCCCAGACAGTATCCTCCCTCTTACTACATCGTTGAAGCCCTCGTGTCGCGTCGAAGCGTACATGACTTCTGTTGAGCTATCCATCCCGCTCCTGTGGCCTGATAGAAGTGTGAACAAAAGCAATACCCTTTAAAACTGTCCTGTGCCACACTATCGACCAAGATAATTGGGTATAACCCCATGTGAGCAAGGGCAGCCTTTGTAAGAAGTTCCAAACCATAAAGTTAACACGCTGCAGCTCGGATCATACCGTATTCCAGCCCGTCAAAACGAGCCATGTTAGATGCCACTTCCCCATGACACAGGACGTGGTAACATACGATGGAGTGCTGGGTATGGGGGAGGGAAACTTGCTCCACCCGAGCTCCTGCTTGCTCAAACAAGTCGGCAACTCGGCTCCACTGTGCTAGAGTCTCCTCAGACAGCCCCGGTGCATGGTATTCCTTATGAAGGGAGGCAGGACGAGCACATTTACAAACTGATGGGATCATTCAGATATTCACATATACAAATCTAATGCTGCACATGGAATTTGGCTTGATAGTGTTAATACTTCAATAATTCAATAATTAATGGGAAAAACATACATCTACTCTAAACATCATATAATACTAATAGTCACCATCACTTTTTACTCTCACAGGGGCATGGTATTCCTTATGAAGAGAGGCAGGAAGCCAAGACGCTAATAATCAATTAACTCTTTACTTCTCTCTAAAAGTGAAATAATTAGGAGTTGTGCCCTTCAGCCAATTAGCTTCAGAGATAGATTTGATGACAAATGCAGACGCAAGACATGAGAGAGATGAAAGAGCCTCAGAGAAATGATCCTTTAGTGCTATAAGAGGCTTAAACGTTCATTCTTCCACATGTTAGAAGCTTGCTGTTGTTCCAAAGTGGACAAGAAAATCCATGTAAAAAAATACCACACAGGTACCAGCTGCAGCCATCCAGTCCTGAACATTTATTTTATGTATGAAATTGTGGATTTGTCTTTTTCTGTTACTTATTTTTTATTAATATAAATATGAACTTTATGAATATGGGGTATGAATGATTATTGGTACTAACGCCACCACCTTGTTGCTGGATTCAAACAATTTGCAACATCACAACATAAAATCGTAACATGAGAACACAAGAAGCTTTACTGTATATCGACTCATTTAGAAAATACACACAGACAAAAATAATGCTGGAAAAAGCCACTGGACCTGAGACTTTGGAGGCGGAGGCAGACTAAGGGAGAAGAGGGAGATGATGATTCATCTTGCTCAGAGATACCCACAACCTCACATCCCTATTGCTCCTGTACAAACTGCTGAAAAAATGACCCCCACTGGAGAAGTTACACAGGACAATTGTGGGGAGTTTGGAATATCCTGAGGACTGGAATTCTTGCCAGATATTTTTAGTTTCAGTTGTTTGATTTCGATGGAAGAAAACAAAGATAATGGTCTGTAGGTTGTGCATCACTGCAGCCGAGAGGGAATCCATCTTCCCAGGCACCTACTTACCTATTTATAGCCAAAACATAATGCTAGTTTTAGCCTTAAGAGTTCATATTATACTGTTTGGGTTTCCCCTCTTGCTTCAGTGCTTCAATGTTTTTGAAATATATTTTTATGCACATAAGAGGCCAATGTCTAGACCAGAGGGAGTTATTCTCACTCCTACAGGACATTATGGCTGACCTGCCTGAAATGTCTCCCTTTCTTTACTTGGTGACATTACAATGAAACACTAATGCATACATAATGCTGGGTGGTCATTTTGGCTCACCTCACTCAAAGAATGAGCAGCTGTCTTGCACAGTGCTGTTTTTAACCCATCAGAGCAGAACTGGTGTTTTGAGAGCTCATTTAAAGAGAGTAAATGCTGAGATTATCTATGAACTCACCTTAGGGATGCCTACACAGATGTTTCTGACATCAAAGTCTTCAGGAAGCTCTGTTAGTGAGGAGGGGGCAGGAACTGTGGTTGAGTCTCTAATATCAAGGCCTTGGAGGACACCTGTTTGACATATCAACACGGTCTCAGGTTACGAGCATTATGTGAAGCCAGTCACATTCACAGCGACATGTAACAGCTATTCTGATTACGGTATTAAAAACTCATGCTGTTGCACGGAGAACGTAAGGATGAGGTTTTTTTTTACAGAAATTGAGTTTACATTCAGAAAATCTCCCGAAAATTGATTGCGTGGATCCCGGAGGTTGATTTCAGAAAGAAATTCTCTGATTTGAAATTACGTGAGAATGAGAATTTCTTTTTCAAAATGACTGTTCCATCAAACATGATGTCGCGCAAGTCTATAAAATCCATGCTGCACAGTTTAGGTTAGGTTTCACAACATGTCGTCCAATTTTTTCTCACCTAAGACGATGGCTGCGTCATTGACACTGCGAGTCATTATTCCAGGGACATCCATGGAGTTAACCAAAGGAATGAGACCATGTCTGGACAGCAGACCATAAGTGGGCTTTAGGGCCACTACCCCACACAATGCTCCTGGGTTACGGGTTGAGCCACCTGTGTCTGAACCCAAAGCCCTGCAAGGTAGTTACCAAAACGGTAAATGTTCATTAGTAAAAAAAAAACTGTTTGAAATTCTCTCAGTGTTTTTACTTAGTTTCTTGAAGAAGTTTGTGCTCCCTCACAGGTAGCTGGTGAGTGAGGCCACAGCTGCGGCACTTCCTCCTGAACTTCCTCCTGTGACGACCCAGTCAGAGTCTGGTGCCGCTCCCGACTGCGTTCTGTAGGGACCAGCGTAGCTCCACGGGTTCTTTACTGGACCGAAAGCCCCATCAGTGCTGCCCGAACTGAGAGCAAAACAAACATAAGGCCCTTTTTGACTGATGCTCATCAAAGGCGCATCGGTTTCTGTGTCCTGTAGGCTTGACTCGATATTAGAGTTGCAAACTTGATACTGAAACTTGGAAAATTTTCTATAACATTTTAGATACCACAGAAGGCAAACATGACCAAAAATGCTTTGTAGCATTCTTTGCATACGGGCTTATCTGCTGTACATCCTAAGCCCTTCTCTTGCTGCCTGCCTGGCACACAAAATACTCCCAAACGTTACTTTTTTCACTAAAGCTAGTTGTTGAAGTTAGTTTTAAGGTGGTGACACCAGCCAGCTGAGTGTTGTGAATATCAAAATGTGTTCATGTCCTCAGCTGCCTGTGAGGGAAGGGGCTGTGTGAAGTAATGCCTTACGTGGATGAGGCTAAGATGGTATTGTTGGTGAAGATACAGTTCAATACGACTTTTTAGTATTGATTATCATTCAAGTGTTTTGGAAAAACCTTAGGGCCCTGTGTGTAAGTACAGAGGTGGAATGGAAGGTGATGCTTGCCTGATATGGCTCTGCGCCACCGATTGAGGTAATCACAGAGCTTAATTAGGATGAATATATTTAGATAGAGGCATTTTAGTGTAGCATATTACCAAAGGGCCCTGTTATAGACTGGCAACCTGTCCAATGACAGCTGGGATAGGCTCCAGCCCCCCGCGACCCTGAGTGGGATTAATCGGGTATAGAAAATGGATGGATGGATGGATATTATCAAAGGAGAACAGCGGGGGCTTAATGAGGAAGTCTTTTTTGTAATTGTTGTGAAAATTGCTTTAGTCACACATGAAAATCCACTCTAATTGATTTTTTTTGTATATTTACAAAGTTGTTCTTCTGTAATAAAGCAAACTCATGTACTAACAGTGATTTGCAAGCAACAAGCTGTTGCCAAAATATATTTATAACATCAGCTTTACCCCATTGCAAACTCATCCATGTTGGTCTTCCCCATCAGAACGGCCCCTTGGTCAAGGAGCTTCTGTACCACTGTAGCATTGAAAGGTGGAGTGTAGTCTGTGGCAAATGAAGAATTAGGTTAACATTAATGTTCATGGAAATATCAATCAATGGCCTAATCTCAATCCCTTCTCCTGCAGGGGTAAATTGCTTGTTTTCTTGTAAGGGATCAAGGAGTATTATTCATCAAGCCATCCAAATGCTACTCCAACATCCTGGCTGAGGGGTTAAATGACTACTACTTCATGATCTTTAAAAGAAAAGAAGCACATTGTCTTTGCAAATCAGAGGAGTAGGACCAAGAAGTGGGACCAAGGGTCAAAATAACAGTTTGAAACAGACCTTTAAGCATCCTGGAGGCACATGTGGTTTTGATATTCTCAGTGCAGAAGTTGTCCTTGACGGCAAAAGGGATTCCATCGAGGGGACCTTTGGGGACACCTGATGGAAGACAAGTTCAAACAGTTCTAACACTTGTGACTCCACACAGAGCCAATCCAGATACAAACTCATGTGACCACACCTTCCAGCAGCCTGGTTTCTGACTCCTGAGCTTGCTTCAGCGACAGCTCCTCTGTCACAGTGATGTAAGCATTAAGATGCTGGGTTTTCTTGATGCGATTCAGACACTTCCTACAAAGCTCCGTTGGGGAGATTCTTCCCTCTCTGAACGCCACAGACACCTGGAGATAAAAGAGTCTTTATCAGAGCTGGGAGAGGTTTGTTTCAGCATCTATCCATTTATGGCCGTGATAGGATGAGAGTACTTGGGCACAAACACAGTACTTTCACTTAGATTATATAATTAATCTGGCATTTAAGGACATGTTTCACATAATAATATTGTCTGGTATATAATATATTCCATAAGTATGTCTGAATGGGTCATTCTGAGTCACTTTAATCCTAATGCTAGTTTTCTTTTACTTGAGATTTAAAAAAATAGATAGTAGATTTTGCAGCTTTTTTTGCCAACACACAAAGCAGTACAACTAAGGAATCATTATATATTTTCCTTGAAATATATCGATAATAAACTGTTATGAGGTAAATTTAACGTGTATTTTAATACAAAGGGAATCGACAGGAGAAAATCTAAAGTTAAACTGAAATGGCTAACTCCTCGTACTAAAAGCAGTTGTACTAACCTCTTTTAATGTCAGGTTGAGCATGCTTGCTCTGTAAGAAGTAACCTTTCTGATTAACAACCTTAGCACAGTGTGCTACACTAGAACGCTGCCATCTTTCCCCGAATGACAACATCTAAAAGCGACGTCTGTGATTGGACAGCTCCTGAAGAAACAACGATGTGATTGGTGGAGGCGCTCAGCCGGAGAAAAGTCACTGGTCGAGGAAGCGGCATGTCACGGAGGAAAAGGACCTTGTTTTGAAATGATTGAAAACGTTGGAATTATTCTTAGATGTGTGTATATAAGAAGATAATTTATACAGTCAGGAGTAATTCGTGGCTTAAAATGAGCTATAAATAGTGGTTTATCTGACTGCACTCGCCGATTCACAGTCGAACAATTCAATTTTCGGCTCCTGAGAGTGAAAATGAGTTATTCTAGATATTTGGTGCACAGAAGGTTGCTGCTTCACCTTCGTAAATGCCCCAGTGTGAACACGTCCACTTCTCGGCTTGACAGCCAGAAAAGACTGATCAGTACCTCCAACAGATGCAGGACTGTCATGCCCGCCTGGGTTATTGATAGATACGGAAACAACGACGTGCTTCGGTTCACAAGAAACGCTGGGTTTCCTGTGATTCACTACCCCAATGAGGTTATTATTAAGGTGTTTGCGGCTGGACTCAACCCAATTGATGTCAGCATGAGAGGTAGGTGTTAGTTTAAAGCTGCAACGTAGCTTAATAGGTCATTAAAGTGAGAAAAACCTCAGATATCTATCAAAGAATGGAATATATCATATATGCAGCACGATTAGATGCATAGATCTCAAAATGTTTAAATTTCAATTTCATTTTTTTTTCTTCTCTAATTTTCTTGTAAAAGCTGTAATCAGGTGCTTTCTCCCCATTAGGTGGCTATGGCGCAGCGACATTGTCTATGAGGAGAGACCCTCTGAACATCACGCAGTCAGGCAGCGAGTTCCCCCTCATTCTGGGAAGGGACGTGTCTGGGGTCATCATGGAGTGTGGTCTAGATGTGAAGCACTTCAGAGAAAGGGATGAGGTAAAGAAAACAAGCAGCAGGAGCAAAATGATTCATGTATGAGTGTTAAATATGTTGTCATGCGTGTGCTATAAACACAAACATCTGGCTGCAGCAACAGTGAAGTGAAAACAACACGAGGCAGAAGAATATTTCCGACACACTGCGAAGTGGTGAAAGCACAAAGCCTGCGCTGATAAATTGTGGTTTCTTGTGCCACACGATGATGGCGTAACCAGTGTTTGGCTGGAGTGATGTTGCCATGTCAACGGTGCAAAGAGGTGATGGTGTCATAGTGCAGGAGTGTTTTCTTGGCTATGTAACGAACAACAACACCACAGTGTATGTAAGCAACTTGAATGATATAGTTAGCACTTTTCTGGCAACAGCATGCGCTTTGTCATGATGGTCCTTCGCCCAAGATTATGTGCCGTCACCTCAGCCTGGATAGAAAAATGACATTGGTCTTCTCTCTACCTCAGATCAGATGAGCCATGCAGCTCTTCAAGCTCTTGCAGCCCCCAGTTGGATTCTGTTGAGGCTTAGGCCAGAAATAAGCCTTCTGATCACTTCAGCCTCCTTTTTCACATACTTGTGAAAAATGTTATCAGCCTGTTCCACCAGAGGGGCACACCATTAAAACCAGGCATTTTTTTTTTGCAGATCGTCACATTTTCAGCCTTGTCCCTCGTGAACAAAGATTTCTTCAGAGTCTACCTTTTTTAATGATATTATATACCAATGAATGAAATTCCACGATGGCGGATACAAGCGGCTGAAATAGGTGTCCTTCAGAGGGTGGCTGGGCTCAGCCTTAGAGATGGAGTGAGGAGCTTGGTCGTACGGGGGGAATTCAGAATAAAGCCGCTGCTCCTCCGCATCGAAAAGAGTCAGCTGAGATGGTCCGGGCATCTGGTTAGGTTACCTTCTGATCGCCTCCATTCGGAGGTTTTCTGGGCATGTCCTACTGGGAGGAGGCCCCCGGGGAGACCCAGGACTCGCTGGAGGGATTATATTTCCCTTCTGGAGGAGCTGGAGAGTGTCGCTGGGGAGAGGGATGTCAATTAGAAAAACAACAAACAGAGTTTCTACAGTTTCAATGAGCTGAAAAGTCAGTACAGGGTATGACACAGCCTGAACCCTCATAGACAAGCTTTCTTGTCATTTCTTTTAAGCGGTTTTCAGTAATTGTGTTCCAGGCTTCTTGAAGAACATTCTAAAGCTCTTCTTTGGATGTTTGACTTGAAACTAAGATTTAGTCACAATCTAAAGACAAAGTTTAGCTGCTTAACTTTTTTTTTTACCGTCCACAGAAAACCAAGATGATATTTTTAATGTCAGTTTACTGCTGTAAAGTTGTCATCACACATGTGATTTGAATAGTACTTAGCCTCGAGTGACTTTGACATGTCAGTGTGAAAGCCGACTATGTTTAGACGTGTTTTACCTTTCATGACGGCAAATTCTGCTTGTTTTACACCACATGCTTGTTTTACACCTCAAGCTATATTCACACAGCACTAGAGCTCTCTTAGAGTGAGCTAACTGTGCAGAAATATAGACGTAAAGCTTGTGATCTCTGTAAATGACTGTTGTGTCGGTTTGTGTCTCTTCAAGGTGTGGGCAGCAATCCCGCCGTGGAAGCAGGGCAGCTTGGCTGAGTTTGTAGTGCTGAGTGCCAATGAGGTAATGCTCTGCAGATGGATGTCTACACAGATGTTTAGCGCTCTTTCATGTTGTGTGAATGCCTCAGATCTAGTTTATTTATGTCTGTCTGCCATTTCTCAATTTCCCTATTTTTGTTGAGGTTTATTTCCATGACGCAGTAGATTGGCGTAATCATCAGTATGTCGAGATTAAAAGGAGGTCTGTGTGTGTCTGCTTCTCACCGAAACACACAGACCATCTTCTTTAAAATGGTTATTCAAACTTCTTCAATCTGGTATTCATCTTCCTTTTCATAATGACCCAGGAAGCGTTCATCTAACTGCTGTTATTTTTGATGTGTGTTGAGCTCAGATATCTCACAAACCAAAGGCACTGAGTCACATAGAGGCAGCAGCCATTCCTTATGTGGCAACCACTGCCTGGTCAGCGCTGGTTAACACAGGTGGACTCAGTAAGGACAAATGTGCCAACAAACGGTGAGGAAACATGGACACACACTGTTGTGCACACACAAAGCTAATGAATCCCTATCCATTCCAGAGAAGCTCTCTGTCTTTGATCTGATTAAGTCTTTAAATGAGCCTCTGGGCGATGTGCAGCCTCTGGGCGATGTGCAGCCTCTGGGCAGCCTCTGGGCGGTGTGCAGCCTCTGGGCGGTGTGCAGCCTCTGGGCGATGTGCAGCCTCTGGGCAGAGTTAGTTTCATACTGGCGATGTGCAGCCTCTGGGCAGAGTTAGTTTCATACTGGGACAGCAGCCAGCTCTGGGCGGTGTGCAGCCTCTGGGCGGTGTGCAGCCTCTGGGCGATGTGCAGCCTCTGGGCGGTGTGCAGCCTCTGGGCGACGTGCAGCCTCTGTGCTCCTTGACACTCGTGAACCTGACACAGTAAAGCTCAGAGTGTTCTGAACGTGAATCCTAACTATGAAAATTGCAGAAATAGTATAGTAAATACACATAATTGTACATGTCTCTGCTTCCTTTCTGCAGGATTTTGATCCTCGGAGGATCCGGGGGAGTGGGAACATTTGTAATACAGGTATGCATGAAAGGGTGAATAATGATCCCCAAGCTGTTTATTTGATTTATTATGATCACATATTTCTGCTGCATCGCTTCACATGTGCCAGCAGCAGCTGTGTCTAATCTTTCATATATTTTCTCTTATTAGTCAGATTGGCATGTAAAACTTTCTTCATATTTTGAACCAGCCTTCCAAGTGCATGGCCTCCCTCTGCTGTGTATGCACTGATGCATGAAACAGACAATGAAATTCTGACTGGACAACAGGCAGAAAATATTAATATACAATTCAAGACCGAGTGAAGACATGCTATTATGTTGATATTGACATACATTACATCACCTAATTGAATACTCATTTGTAGGAGTGTAGATTCCAACAGGGCTGTCTTGGCCTCCTCCATTTGACACAGAGCCTCGCACAGTCCCTCTCCTCACAACAGTTAACACTGAGCTGGCTGCTGTCCCAGTATGAAACTAACTCAACATTGTTTTTACTGTGTAAGAGGTTCAAACTGTGACCACTTTAGTTAATGCATGCCCATTATCTCCTTTAGATGTTTGAAGTTTGCTGACTTGACCATACATTTTCATCATTAGTCAGTCGATGAAGCACAACAGCTTGATACATAAACTTTTAAAAGCAGGAATCAACTAATTAGTCAGCAGAAGACACTGAGATGGCAATAGAAAACAATGCATACCAACACATTGTAAAGCCAGAGCTGCAGAGCTGCTCTGCTGTCAGGAAGTCAATATCTGAATTAAGAAACAACAAGAGTTTTTAGGTCACTGGAAGTGACACTGATGTGTCAGCCACTAAACTCAACACATTGTTTTTTTTATTTCCACTTAACACCATTGAGATAACCCTACACAAATAACAAACCTCTAGTTTATATTGATCCCTCTGTATTAAAAGATAATTTAGCTTGAGGATATTTTTCTTAAAGAACAACTTTATTCTGTTACATTTTCCCTTTAAAATTAAACTGAAGTTTGGTCATTTCTGTAAATTTTCCATTTGCAACCAAATCATTTATTTATCAGTAATGTTGGAAAGATAAAAAACAAACATGGAAAATGGTATAGAGCATCACGTAAATGCTGACAGTTTGGGAAAAACATTGAGTGTGTTAGCTTTAAAGAGACTAGAAACAAGAATGTGGTTCCAGAATAGCTCTCAAATTAATTTGCGTTAGACATGTTTTAGAAAAAGTTTACTGAGATTTAAGGAGCACATCAGACATAAAAAAAGATGCTTCCTCAAACACCCAAGAAGAACAGGAAATATTAAGTCTGTAACGTTTGATCTCATTAATTTAGGATTTTATGTGTTTTCCTGCTTACAATAACAAACACGTGAGCGTAGTGAGGAGACACCTGATACAAGTGACACCTTATCAGAACGGAGGTGCTCATATCTGAGGATTGAACTTGTGTCCAGATGCTGAAGGGGTGGGGCGGCCATGTGACCGTCACCTGCTCCCAGAATGCCGAGCGGTTTGTACAGGGACTTGGAGCTGACCACGTGGTGGACTACACAGCTGGACCTGTTGAAGAACCACTCAGCAAGCTGGAGAAGTAAGAAGATCCCACACACAAGCAGAGAGCTCACTGCTGTTGCATTAGGCTCGTTACTGTGAGCAAGCTGAGACCTCCAATTCTTTAACAAAGTTAACTGCACATTTTCTTTTCTTTTATATCCACTCACTCCACTCATCTGTCTCTGCTTGTATCTGTTGTACCCTCAAGGTTTGACTTGATCCTGGATAATGTAGGAGGGGACACAGAGCGTTGGGCGCTGGGCCTGCTTAAGCCTTGGTGTGGAGCCAAGTACGTCACCCTTGTAACCCCCTTCATGCAGAACACTGACACGCTGGGTGTAGCGGACGGCATGATGCAGACTGCAGCTACAGTGGCCACCAAAGCCCTCAAGGTAATCCCATCACTATGTCACGGATGCACTTTGATTACACACGTTATTGAAATGTAGGACTTTACTGAAGTCGTGATGTCACTTTACCCTGAACTGAGTCAAATGCAACAGGATGTGATTGCATTGTCTGGTTTGCAGAGATATTAATGGAATGAGAACTCTACACAATGTCAAAGTTCACCTGTGCATTTACTGTAGAGGTAATGACTGCCATCCCTATCAGCAATTATTGTGGAAATGTGCTTGTTTTCTTACGGCAGTCTTTAATATGTTTCATTGGACACGCACCAGACTAAAGTTCCAGCATCACCTCCTTGTCCAGTGCAGATTTTGTCATTGGATATCAATTTCATCCAATCATCCAATCATCCACTGTCCATGGATACTTCTCTTTGGCCCATTGTAACCTTGTCTTCTGAGATATCAATGATGGTTTATGTTTGGTTTTCTTGATGGAAATCCTTCAGCTGGTTTCATATAGTTCAGTCATAAACATTGACTCACGTTTTTCATCATTATGTTGAACATTTTTATTTTCAGGTATCTTGCTTTAACTTTTCTTTCCTGACCCTTTTAATAACTTCCCGTATGCTTCCTTTTTACAACCTTCCCATTTTGTTTGTACTTGCTCCAAATGTTGAACACATGTGAACCCATTGCACGCTGCCGCATTTACTTTTTATCATCATGGACTTTTTCACTTCTCTCTCTGCAACTTTCTGCAATATATTGAAAATGCTTGTTTTGAGGAGAGGCTTTAAAAAAATCTATTAAGGTTCTAAATTCAAGGAACAGCAGGTGGTGTTAAACTTCAGGTGAGAAATTCTCAGAAATTTTCCAGAAATTTCTAGAAGGCAAAAAGGTGTCTGACAGTTCACAGTTACAGTCACTGTCATGCTGCAACAATGCAATTTGTCATGAGATGCTAGATTTGGCTGCATACTTCCTGGGCAGCAGCAAATGCAAAGTCAAAGGCAGGCTGGGAAACATGCAAAGAAAAAAAGAGGACAAACAAAAATATGTTTGGTAATCTGGTTTGAAGATCAGATAGCAAACTGAGAGATCCCCCTCAGTCATGAAGCTGTTTGTTGCCAAAGCATTTGGCAACTGTCCTGTCACTAAGGCTGCGGTGTTATTTTTGCCAACAGTGCCAGATTTCCTGAACTAACGATGTCATTAATTTAGGTAAATCACGCAAATCATGACAAAATATAGCTCCATTTACCACAGATGTACACACTGAAGAAAGTGCAATGCTCTTAGTTTGCCCTAAAAAAATATTTTGTCCAATTTTTTTTTTGTGGTGAACCTCGTGCAGAGCAGAGTTTGCATACCTGTTTGCATCTGTTACCACCTTCTCTTCTCGATCACACCGCACTATCCACAGCAAGGACTTGTGCAAGCGTGAGTTGCTGCTCTTTGCATTGAGTTGATATGTGCAGCAAGAATTATCTGAAGAAAAATCATTGGTGACATAGAATAGTCTAAATCAGTAAATTTAATCACTGCTATGCAACAAGACTGTATATATATCAGTGCTTGGTAGATGAGTACAGATGATGTACTGTGCAGGTTTAATCTTCCTGTCGTAGCCTTTTTAAATTTCTTTAGGAATTACATTTAAATCTGAGCTTAATTAACTCTGATGGAGATGTATAATGGCTGTGTTAGGTTCTATGTGGAGCCTCAGATCACCAGCTCCTCTGGTGCAGACAGACCTGGGAATCTTTGTCTACTTTTTCTGCAAAAGAAACAGTCAACAGCTTGGTTGTGTTGAGTGGTTAGTTGTTCTCTGGAACCAGCTTTAATAGTCATTTCATCGTCATTGTGTGTAATCTAACAGTTCATGTTGGTGTACTCTGTAAACTTCACTGTAGGGCTCTTTTTGTGTACTTTTTTTAATGTTTGTGAGGAAGAACACAAAAAAGCGAGCTAACTGAATCAAAAAGTTAAAAGACTTCCTGCTAACACCTCAGTCATAGCAACCACAACCTGCCACGAACCCTCAGTGGATCATTTTTGAGCAATTTCTTTTGTAGTTTTTCAGGATTCTAACTTGTTTTAAAGCAATCAAGTTTTAATTCTATTGATAACCCATAAATCACATGGATCCCCTAAACAGGGGGAAGACTCGTAACAACTAAAAGGTCCTGTTGGTCTTTTCATTAGATTTACTTGTGATTTTACATTGCAAATTTCTTTCATTTCTCTTATGATGAACTAAACCTAAACCTCGTGTGTGTGAGAGAAATGTGTCTGTTAACCCGGGACGGCCCCTAAGAAGCCAGTCATTTTTCTTAATTGTGAAGCGATGTGTTAAAACTGAGGGGTTTGCCCCTGAGGTTTACTAAATGACACAAAGCAGACTTATTGTGTCTGAATCTGTGTGTGTGCGTGCATACACTGAGGGTCTTCAATTCCTTTCCACTTTATAAAGAAACTTTCCATTGTCTTTCTTTAAGAAGAAAGGGTTGCATATAGGATTGTGCGTCGCGTAGAGTAACGTCTGTTTACAAAGAAATGGCCATGTGGCCCATATGCTTGGCTAAAAATCCTGTGAACCCCCAATAGATTTGTCAATCTCTTTTTTTTTTCTCTTTTTTTTTTAACTTGGTCACACCTTGTGCCTTTAAAAACAAGGTGATGTGCGCTCCCACAGCAAAGATTGATGCATAACAGTATTGTTTGCCATCATCTCCCACGCTATTTCTATAATCAGGCCTACAAATTGTGACTAATTGTTAGGACTGATGCGTCTGTAATAATTCTTTTCACTCGCTCAAACACAGTTTCAATGCCGATGACTGGAAGTTGTGAAAGAGTTTTCTCACCCGTTGGGCGTCACTGCAGTTGATGGAGAGATCTATTTATTGCAGACTAATTGCACTTATGAGAGAAAGGGGTGGCATTACAACCAAGAAGCAAAATTGATGCCTCACATTTCCTCACACAAACACTGCAAATATTCAGTAGGAGCAAAACTGGAGCGCAGACTTCTGGTGTGGCTGTCACGGTGCCCTCATTTCCAAATAGGATTGGAGGAAACGTGTTTGGTTACTCCTTAACACCAAAACAAAATCCCTACGGTGTCTACATGCACACACTCATAAGGTCAAACTGAAGAAAAGAATGAGTGGCCTCATTTCTCCTTCTGTCTGGATGGAAATGGAAATGGCTGCCTTCTCCACAGTCACATGACACACATTAGATTCTGGGTATAGACTGGTTAATTAAAAGTCCCAGAACTATATTCCCATCACTCGTCACTTCTTAGCCTAAGCAAACTAAAGATCACTTAGATTTCATCTGTTTCTAGTGATTTGCTTTAAAGCTGCTAAAAAAAAAAAAAACTGTTTACATACATACAACCATTCTCTGGAAAGCCAAACCTATATTACTTTACATTGTAGCTGTTTTACTTGTGAAATTACATTTAAGATGGGATCCATCATGCTCCCAGCTGCACATTTGCAGCTAAAACACAAAAGTTTGCACCAATCAGCATCCTGCATGGCTTTTACGGGTGTGGCGTGACGATGGACAACAGTGGCTGTTGATCATCTACACGAACAAGATAATTAGAAGCTATGCTAATGGTACGAAATGATACAGACAGGGTTTAACTATTAAGGTCACACAATGTCACAGGATACACAGTGTTTTTTTTTTTTCATCCTATCACACACGTTCACACACCGATGGACGCATCAGAGGCAACGTGGGGTTTAGTGTCTTGGCTTAGGACATTTCCACATGTGGTCCAGGGATTTCAGGACTCAAACCACCGACCTTCCAACATATACTTTTTTATTTTGTCTTTTATTTACGTAGCATCTGGGACAGACTACGTATGGATGTGAATGCATGAAAAGATGAATAGAATGAATGAAATGATCTGAGGCAACCAAACAAAATGAATCCAATATTTTGTTGGGATATTATGGGGCAAAAAATGTGACACGTACAGGACAAAACTTCTCAGATGGAGATCTAGTTTCTGAGCAGTCTACTCTTCTTCAAAGTCTAATTTTGTTTCATCGATCTGATTAGTTGTTTGGTTGTGATGACATAAAGGGTCGATTCCTCCAATCATCTGCTAAGTTTTTAAATCTTTTTCTTAAATGCATGTATGTAACAAGCCATGTAGCGTGCTAGGCCGACCTAAGAAGTCAAATATTGATTGATATAGAATCCTCAACCTTTTATTTATATGGAAAAGAGAATCTTCAGTTTTACTCTTCATGCATTTTCTGTCTTCTTGTTTGTTTTCTGCAGCATCTCATCAAAGGAGTTCACTACCGTTGGGGATTCTTTGTACCGAGCGGTCCTGCGCTGGATGAAGTAAGAGACATGGTGGATGCAGGACAGGTATGACGCTAGATCCAGCCTCTCTAAACTGTCCGGCGACTGCGAGTGAGGACGCACTGGCATATGTTTCCTTATATGTTAATTAATGTGCGCACACAGTATTTTAATCAAATTAATGAATGAAGAAAAATATTTGGACTCAATCCTTTTCAGTCTACGTCACTTGAGAATGTTCCTACTTTAAAATGCAGGTTGCAGGTTATGTGGAAATGTCAGAATGTAAACCGTACTGACTGAGGTTTTTAACCTACAAGTTGCATTCATTCATTCATTTATTCATTTTCCATACCCACTTCTTCCTATTTAGGATGGTGAGGGGCTGGCGAGAGGTTGCCAGTTTATCTCAGGGCCAACACGAAGACAAACAACTATGCATGTTCATGCTCATTCGTGCGGTCAATTTAGAATTACCCTAACATGCATGTTTTTGGACTGCAGAAAGAAGCTAGTCCGTCTCACTCAATTCATCTATCCATCCCAATCCAATTCAGTTTAATCCAATCTCAATCAAATTAAAGGTTCATCATTTTATTTTAAGGATAAATGTAAATACATTTGAAGTCTTTTGATGTTAAAAAACACATGATTTCCCTCACTGTACTTTGCGTTTCACACTTGTCTCTGAAATGCTCAGTTTGTAGCTGCAGTGTCTTTAAGGTCCACTTACTGAAATGACAGGTCTGCTGTGATTGGTCAGCTGTCTGATCCAAGCGTGAGACAGCTTCCCATATTCATTTGGGGTGTCCAAAACAAGATGCTCTATGCAGGGATTATGCTAATGGTTTCCAAGGCGATGACATAAGGAAGCTAAATGAGGCATATCAAGCAGCTCAGGAGCAACGACATCTTTGGGCTTTATAATTTTGGCAATATTTTCCAGTTACAAAAACTGTAACAGACTGAGGGAAATAAGAAGAGCCAAAAAGCATAATATTACCTCTTTAACCTATTAAGACCTGTTACAACAGATGCAGTTTCCATATCTAGAGGGCAACAAGTAGGGAAGTAGGTTTCTTGTCTTACAAGAAAATATCTTGCATAACAGGCAGTTGACACTATGACCATATGACAGCTGTAACGTAACTTCTGTTATTAAAGGATATTACATCAGCTGCCTTCCTTCCTAAGTGATATTGATGCTCATAGAAGACATGTGTGACCTCTGCTCTAAACTTTTTCTTTCTGCTTCCTGTCAGATCCAGGCCGTGGTGGAGGAGACCTTCCGCTTTTCACAGGTTCCTCAGGCCTTTGAGAAGGTGGAGAAAGGTCATGCTCGAGGGAAGACTGTAGTCCAGATCAGCCAAGACGGGGAATAATTTACTGCACTGACTCTTAAAGAGTAGGCTCAATTAACAATGACAACAAACTGATTGAAAATAAGTGGGAAGCTGCTGGCAAAGTAAGGTAGATTAAACATGGTTACTCCACCTGTTGCCTCTGCAGTGTGTGGCTTTTCTCCTTTTTTGCTGCTGAAAATGTATGCACACAATGTAAGCAACACAGATGCAATCGTTTGCTTTCCGTTGTTTGGCAATTTGGCTGGATGAAAATAAAAAAAGGTTTCATAAAAGGAAGTTCAGTGTCAGTTTATCACACCTTTAGTTTAGAACATGATGAAGGCACTTTAACCTGAACAGAATGTTGTATTTTCATCTTGCTCCACCTTGGAAAAACAAGTGTAATGCTGCATCCAGTACTTACAGAAAGTGTTTCACATTTTAAACATCACTCACTGCTCTTTCTCCAGTTACAAATGTGCGCCTGCCCACTACTGAACCAGCACAGAGGCAGGTCACATGTGAGTGATCGAGCTTTGAACTAATATCGTTTGATACAATGTCAGCTAACGATAGATTTGATAACCTCCGGTGGCTGCAGCCTCTGTTTGGTTTCACATATCCAACATCTTAGAACAAGCTTGACTGGATACAGTTTGATTTTGATTTGTATTTGACCGCAGGCAGTATGAACCCAAGATATTTATTATATTGCCTCGTCATTTTCATTTAATTTCCATTTCAGGGCTGCAGCTCATTCCAAAAAATGTTGGGATGGAGGCCTTTTAAGGCTAGTAAAGAGGTTAAAAAAAAAAGTTAGAATTTTAAATTAGATAAGTTTAAATAGGTCGTTAACAGGTGATTGTAATCATGATTTGGTGTAAAAGTCTTTAAGGAGCAAAGATGGGCAGGTGATCTCCAGATGGTCAAAAAATGTGTGAGGAAATCATTTAACTGATTAAAAGCAATGTTCCTTAAAGAAAGATTGGAAGGGATTTGCATTTTTCTCCCTCTACAGTGCCGAATTTTGTCAAACCGTTCAAGGAATTTGGAGGATTTTCACTGTGTAAAGGACGAGGGAGCAAGCCTAAGCTGGACACCTGTGATCTCTGATCTCTCAGATGGCTCTGCATCAAGACCCATCATTCATCAATAGCTGATACAACCACATGACAGCGGACTAATGTGGGAGACCAAGCACTACGGTACAGAGTTCCATTCACAAATGCCACGTCAGACTTTCCTGTGCAGAAAAGAAGCCTTATGTTAACTTTGTCGAGAGGCGTCATTGACTTCTCTGGGCTCTGAGATGGGTCATCACACTGTGGAAATGTGTCATGGTAAAGGAATCCATGTTCCACATCCCCTTTGAATGAATGGAGTCTTTATTGGTTTAACCTTGGTCTTTATTGTGTTCATTGCTTTTGTGTGGTTTGTATTTGCCTTGTGTTAAATATTGACAAAATCTTAAAAGAAAAATCTCTGATGATGTTATATACTTTGGCAAAGTTGTCTGGTCCTCGAGCTGAAAAACTACCCTAAACCCAAAAAGTTGGGGATAGTTTTGGATCATGGCAGCATAAAACCGATATATTCTCTTTTTATCTGACCATGTAATTAATAAGATACATTTAGCAAGAAGTGGCGTCCTGTTTGGTCCGTTTCCATGGACACCTTGCCATGTAGTGTCCGGTGGACGGTCTGTCTAAAAGGGTTGTTACCCGAAGCTGACCTTTATGGTCATCCTTGCACCTCAGATTATCCTCTAAAAAGAGGAAGACATTAAGTTTACAGAGGACAACGTCGGGCATCCAGCAAATACAACTTGGAATTCAACACCACTGGACAGAAGATAATAATAAAGTTCAACCTCAAATAAAGCTTACCAGAGAAATATTAACATTTTTGACACTCCCAGAAAGATTAGTGCCCTGAACTACATCTGAAATCCACCTAAGCAATTATTTACAGGAGTGGAAGCCTCCAACCTTAAAGATCAAAACCCCAGAGGAGATGTGGAAAAACTTGTATCATATACTTGTATCAAATATCAGAACCATTTGGGTCATATGTAATAATATAATAAGACTTGATGAATAATGAAGTTGTAGCCATGACGGAAGACACTGCTTTAAATGTAGATGTTGCTGTAAAGAAGCTAAGAATTTTAAACCATGGATGCGTCCATATATTTGAAAGCAAAGAAGATCTAAGCAATTTGTAAAGATAGTCAAAAGTGCCCAAAGATGCTTTTTTTTTCAGGTTATATCACATAATCTGACCTATTTGGACACATTTCTGTCATCTTGAACTTCGTTCAATGTTATGAATGGGCACCGGGTTGATTGGCATGTCAGTAAGCAACGTGCCGATTGGCTATTCATGCAGCCGTCAAAACGTGGTCAAAATTCGTACTTGTAACTTGAGTTTTGTAAACTTGTAACTTAAGGCTCGCACTTGAACGTGGGAAATTTGTGTGTCCGTCGGATTTAGTTTTGCACATGCACAAAATATTCCCACAGATACAAATATGTTTTACACATACACAAACAATTTTTGGGACTCCAAAACTTTGTTACACATGCCAAACTATTTTTACAACTTCATCATTGTGCAAGTGCAAAATCTTTCTGACCCTTATTTGATCCCATACAGATGCTTCCAGCTGCAGCTCTCACCAGCACCGAAGCACGAGAACACAGCAGTGAAAATCACAGTTTTATTTGAATGTACAACAGTTTTCTTAAATATGTACACTCTGTGGGGCAGCATCGTTATTGCAGCTCTGTTTTTAAAATTAGAATCAATCTGTACATTTGATGCTTCTGTACAACCAAAAGCAGTGAATCGCATTTTGTGTTAAAACCCCTAAAAAGTTCTAAAAAGATAACAAAACTTTACAACAGATCATTTTCAGCAACAAAAGAAATCATCTTTGGAGTGTAGGCATGACAGACTTCTTTCGGTAGTAGTGGAAACATTGTGTACATTTGTATTTTCTAACATGAACATCTGCAAACAGAACATGTAATAAAGTACTGTAAGGTAAGGTAAGGTAAGGACAGGTACGCAGCATTGAAACAGGGCAGAGTTTCCACTACTTGCACTGAAAACATGGAGTCTTTGGAGTGTCTGAAGTGGCTAAAACAAGGCAACATGTTATGTAAAAGAAAATGTTATTGCATCATACGCTCCGAGGGATGTTTCTAGGCTGGTTTTTGGTTATGAAACAGTAAACAGATGCCCTCCTAAAAAATAGTAAACAACTTAAAACATCCACGAAAGAGAACCTCTCTGTGGCGTGGCCAATCTCGTCCTCGCTGAAACAACCCAGGCAACTTATTGAAAGTGGCGCTCTCTTCAGTCTGATTAATGACATAGCTGTCTTCATCAGGGAATCCTATCAGAGGGTCAATCTTCGGGAGAAAACCAAGCAGGAAGAGACAAGACACAGGCGCCTCAGCCCAATTGGTGAGACACGATGGTGGGCAAAGCATGAAGCTCTGAAGAAAATCTTAGGGCATTTTGGGAAGCCAGAGGATGGGCTCTTCAGAACTGTGAAGGCGGCCACAGACTCATTTGTTAAATGGGCAAATGAGAAACTGGAGGAGAGGGAGGAAAACACAGATGTGGAGGTGGAGGCTGCACTGCCTGAGAAGAGGGCCAAAAAAAGAAAGCGCATGGCTGGAGAGATGGCAGACGATGAGCTCCCACTGGAGGCTGGCAAGTTGTACGAGGTGAAGGTGCACAACCCCATCCTGGACGTGGCTATAGAGGCAATACACAGGCGATTCCTCACACATGGCACCCTAATTGCTGACTTGGCATGGCTGGAGCCCAGGAGGTTTGATCAGGTCAGAGCTTTTACTCTTCCGGGCGATGCACTTAAAAATCTTAGCATGTGTCTCCTAAAATTTGACTCCAGGGCTACAGCCAATAATCTACAGTCGAAACTGAAAAGTTTTGCCGCACAGTGGGACAGGCTGAAGGAGTCCCATGTGGATGAATACCATAAGACGCTGATTTGAAACACTCATAGTGGATCAGATTAAATTAAACTCTGTCCTCGCACAAAGTACATTGCAAAGAAAACATAAGGCAGTATCTACCTTTAGTGCACATGAGATCTTATATTAGAATCACTGTAATCTAGAATTAAAACATATTAGATTTGAGCACGCATTTACTGTGTCACTGTCTTAGAACGTTTTTGTAGAGTAGAAATACATTACTATGATCACCTGTGTTATTTTTCTCACATTTCTATCTTTCTTCTGTATTTTCATCTTTTGAAGGTTCCCATGTTTAAGGAGTGCTGGGTGTTGCTGCTGAGAAAAGGCAGGATGGGACAGCATCAGCATCTCTCTCACTTGTTGGTTTGTTTGTGTGTGTGTGTGTGTGTGTGTGTGTGTGTGTGTGTGTGTGTGTGTGTCTCAGGGTCCATTTGAAAGCTCTCATTGGTCTACATGCTGCATGTAAGTTACCAATTCCTTTTGCATTTTAATGTTTGTTTTATTGATATTCATATTCTTAATATATAATTGTGTATTTCCTTTTTTTTCTATTTATTTTATACAAAGTAATTATTGACTCATAAAGATAAATGTTGAAGTTCTATTGTTATGTGTATCATCCCTTTTTATTTTGTATTCTAAATTAAATGGATGAAAAAAAATCCTATTCTTTCCAAGTCCTGGCATAATTTCACATACCTAACATTTCATTTTGAATTAAGAGTCATTCTCTAAGTTGATTAGCAACACAAATTGGTAATAAAAGAAATCCTTGATGTTACTTGTAGCTTGTAGTGAGAGAAACAACTGTCTCAATCTGGTGGCCTTTTTGTGTATTGCAATTTCAGAAGTTCAGCCTTTGTATCCAGTCATTGGTACAGAAAAAAAAAAAGCACGCTGTAACAGCGCACTTAATTTTTTCCCCTTCAATACCTGGTGGTGGCCTGGTCTTGGTTAAAAATGCCCAGCCTGAAAAATTTCCCCAGTCCAGCCCTGGGCGTGGGCTCCACAGTGGAGCTGCATCACAGGCCTCAGTCTCCTGACGGAGCAGCATCCTCAGGCTGTGAGGCCTGTCATCATAGGATCTCCACAGTCCACCTCTGACTCAGTTTGCTTTCATCGAAGGTGTTGAGGATCACCTGGTTCTTGTCATACTGAAGACCACCTGGCAGACAAACACAGGTCCCATGTTAAAGTTGACTGTCACCAGATGATTGTGCTTTTCTAAATGCAGCCCAGTTCAGCAAACAGAACCTGGTGCTTTCAGATCTGCTCTGGGTTGCGAGTCGAAAGGGAGAGGGTATTTCCTGATCGTAGTGGTTGGTTGTTACAGAAAACTAAATACTGAAAACTAACACTGTATGACACCAAACTGACATTTGTGAGCGCTTTCCTGCGGCTGCCAATTTTCACTGCTGCGCATCCTTAATACACCAGGAGATGGAGCTGTTGGGTTCGGGTGGAATCTTATTCCCTGACTGGAGCTATACTGCACGAGGTAAAACCTGAGTCTGGTCGCTTTGAGTGAAATAATCTGGAAGTTTCTCAGTGGCAGCCATGACAGGAACTGGTGGAAACCTCTAAGGAAAGAAGCTTCTCTGCTTCCTTTTGTATGTCTATGACCGAGGGAAACACTGGCGAGGACCTCGCTCTGTATCTAATCTTTTAAGTATTTAAAGAGCTATTTGTAGTCCATCTTTGGAAGAGTTGTAGTTTTACAACAGCAGACGCAAATCTCACACCTTTGTTAGTGTCTGCTCCTTAAGAAAATCTAGTAAAGTGTTCAGGATAAGAGGTATTAACTATGGACTGTACCCCCAAGACTCAACAAAAACATGGCTGAATTCAAGACAGAGTTTTCTGACCTTTGACTTCCAGGACGAGACCAGGGTTGAGGTTACAGCGCACTAAACCATCTAGGGTGATGTTCCACAACCGGTTATCTTTGCCTCGCTCTGGGGAAACGCAAAGCCGGCTGCCCGCCATCACCACATTGCCCGCCGTCTCCAGGAAACAGTCCTCCACCAGCTGGGGGCAGAAAGGACATGATAGATGGAGATTAAGACAGAATGCAGCAGAACAGCAGATAGTGATTTACGACACGGCTGCAGGATTTCTATTAAAAGAAAGAGCAGCACCTTAAGAAAAGCATCCCAAGCACTCATTTCTTGGCTCATTGACAAACTTCTTACAGGTTTTTCACAACAGTCTGACCACAAAGTTATTACATTTCCAGGCAGACAGTCAAACAGGAAGAGTTGCTTTTTATTCAAAAGATAAAAAATGTTTTGATGATACTGTGAAAAACTCTTGATCCACCCAGGAAAACCGTAAATAGGTGCAGCTGTTTATTGTAACATGTGCAAAGATAAATGTAAATACAGCATATAAGCTGTAAGGTGTTTGAGTACCTTGCAGGTTATTTGTCCGTTCCGATAGAGCCAGACGTGCTCTACCCCTCCCGTGTCCTCCATGGCCTGAACCCTCATCAGCTTGACATCATCTATCGTTCCTGTCAGAGACATCATACATCCGCTCTCCCTGTTCCGTAGACGGAAGTACATCTGTTTCTGTTGGAGGAAGACGTCCAAAATAACATGGTTAGATTTGTCTCATGAGCACACATCCAGTGATGTATAAGAAAATAGCATCACTTCAACTACACAGACAATTATTCTTTAATTCAATATTTTTAGTGTTTAATTTGGGATTTAGTGTAAGAATACAGTAGCCCCAAAATGGCAAATTTCACTCGGGGGGATTCAGCAAACTTCCACTAGGATCATAAAATGCTACAGATGTATTGGTATTTGATTCATGAAAAACATTTAGTACAATTTCTTTTAACTCTAAAGAAGATGAACCACATGCATAAAAACTCCATTGTCATCATTGTATTTGTTACTGTTACATAATGCTAATTCCTGATTGGAATATCTCTCCTTACACACCTGCATTAACGGTCGGAGGGATCCTATTTGCTGCCAGCCGCTTAACTTGCACAAATCGCCCACGTCACTTGGTTGGAGAAGCAGCTGCCGACCTCTGTAGTTAATGTCCTCATATATCACCCACCTGCAGAAAACAATGGCAGTGTTTTGGTGTTTTGTGATAAATTCAGGGTTCAAACACATTTTCCATTTCACAACTGCACACCTTTTCAGACAAAGAATTTCAATTTTTTTCTTTTTACCATTTTGAAAAAATATCTTTATATGTCATTATGTGGTCAAATGTTTACCAGAAGATCGTAGTATGAGTCAGTGCAGCTCATAGCTATTAATTACCACCAAACTAACGCACAACATTTTATTCATTAATAAATAAACATTTTATTATTCAAGCTGAAATGCCGAAACAGTGAGCAACGCTGAAAATAAACAACATCTCTACCCGGAAGAAGTAAAGTATATTGAGCAGATAATGTTGAGTTCTTCTTTAGCCATATTTCTTTGCAAATGATAACCATGCATTTTTTAACTTTGGTGCAGCTGTTCATTTGTTTATTTGTTCACAACTGAGCTGATTCAACAACATCAAGCTCACTCTGACCCGTCCTCACAGTGGTGGGACTTTGCCATCTGCAAATATGCCAAAAGTGTTCTTCTTAATGACCAGCAGGGAGCAAAACCTCTGGCTGCAAAAAGAATTCCAATTGTAGTCTATGAAAAAATAACCGTCTTTCTTGACTTGTTATCTTAATAAACATTTTACAAACTAGTTTAAGGTCTTCTTCAATACAACATGATGTTGATTTTGTAAAACCCTTATCTCATTTTGAGTTAAATAGACGATTTAGGCTGCGCTATAACTAAAGTCATGGTAGCTGCATCCACGCAGTTGCAGTACTATTCCTTCTGAAATTTATGTCAGCTGCACTGAAAATTTCCATGTTTACACATTTAAACGGTCTACAATCGTTTTCATCAGCTCATTCCGATTATCAGTATGATTGTTTTAGAATCTTGTGGATTATTGCACGAAAAGACCATCAATATTAAAATTCTGAGTTTGAAATTAGAGTTGTTTCGACATATTGTTTCTCTTACATCTTCACATCAGAGACATTGCTGTTAATGACGGCACGTCTGGTTCTAAAAGCTCATTTAAATGAGTCCATGTCAGAACTTCTGTGGGAACATGAAACTTTTCTGTGGCAGAATGTTTGGTTAAAGGGTAAAGATCTTAGCTGAACATTTTCTGTTATTAAAGGTTGCTACTTTAATATTTTACAAATAAACACTAGAGCTATGTAACACTATGTAACGTTCTTTAAAAAAATAAAATAAAATTTATGAGCTTTTTGTGTTTTTACATGTAAGTAAGTAAATAAGACTGTTACATACATTCCTCCCTCCACCACCAGGGAGCGTACGTGTGCATCCATGCCTGCCTGCAGCAGGTTTATGGCTCCACAAGTCAGCACCATCCTGCGACCTCTGCAGCCCACTTTACTGAACAAGATGATGGAGGGCAGAGAGAACTCCTGCAGCACATAGAAAAAGAGGTCAGTTCAAATGCATCGTGAGTGAAAAATCAGCTTTTTGAACAGTGTGTACAGATTTCCACTCACTCCCATAGAAAATACTCACATGTCCAGTAATCTGCATGGATCGAATGTTAGAGTCTGAGGACAGGAGGCCCATGGCCTCTGTGTTGGGGTACTCTCCCTGCTCCAGGACATACATGTTCTCTGTGAACTGGCATCCCTCATACGCCACCCAGCTGACACACAAGGACAAACACTAATGTTGTCAAATTGCTCTCCACTGTAGCCACTGAATCTTTACTTCTCACACTTAAATGGAAATTTCATAAAAGGACTTTTAAAATTGAGTTTTTACGGGAAATGTTGAATCCCCAGACAATGCTAAAAATATGCCTTCAGTTTAAAAAATGTAAAGGTCTGATGGATAAAATGCAGTAGCATCTCGTAGCCCAAATTGCAACCGACAGAATATCCCAAAATTACTGTGGCAGCAAAAAACATAAAAATTCTCTGGTTCACTTGTTCGATGGCTGTTTGGTGGCAGTTCAGTGATGCTTACCTGCCTGCCAGCACCTTACAGGACTGGGGTGCGAAGTTGTCATCCAGGGCTGCTGCGCTATCTTCCAGAGCCACAAGCGTTCCCTGGAAATCTGGTTCAGAGTAGAGCTGGACCTGTAACACATCCAAACAGCCTCAGCAACTCCACCAGAACACACAACATCTCCAAATTACTTCCATTTACTATAAAGTTGTGAATGAAGAGATACCTTAAACTTTGTTGTACCCATCAGCATGTCCTACAGAACAAACAGGAGGGAGATATTAGGAAAACCTATTCAAAATAGCCCTTGTGAAAAATCCCACCAGTTAAAACCAGCATTCTTACATGGAAGACAGGCTGTATGGACAAGATCTTGGAGTTCTGTGCTCCCCAGTCCTCTGGGTTGGGATAAATGCCTTTCTCCAGCACGTAGAGCTCTCCGCTGAACCCAGGCTGTTCAAACGCCACCCATCTGCAATATACACAAAGACAACATCCTAAAATTCTAAATTTAAGACGGGCAGGCAGGATTCACACGTATGTGTTTCAGGCGTCAACAGTCTCACTTTTCTTTCACTTTAAATGGGATGATGTCTTGCATTGCCAAATTGAAGTCTGGGTCTGTTGCTTTGCTTTGCTTAATGTAGCTTGCACTTAGTGAGTTAAGCATAGCTCTAAGTTTTAAGGTGACGTTGTAGGCAGCAGCCAGTCAAAGTGCCTAACTAATCGCATATCTGATCTTTAAGCAAACAATAGTATGTTACATAAAGATGGCCAACATTTAAGCAAATACATCCAGCTCAAACGTGCAACTGGCAAACAACCTTTGTAGAGAACAATCTGGTAAGTTCAGTGGAAGTATTTCTATTCATTTTAGCTGAAACTGTCATAATGTTCTAAAAGAAACACGTAAGACTGTGGAAGATCAGATTCCTGATTTTAGTCATTGTTCTACTTTTTTAAATAATTCCATAACTTCACAAACTAAATCATGGCCTCCATTTTGCTGAAAAATCTACAAGCGACATGAAATGTGCAGTATGTCTTCGATTCCCATTCTTTTAATATCAGCCGCATAAATCGCTGCCTTCAAGGGACGGAAAGATTCTTAATCTTTTGTCAAACCTGGCAGATTAATTACACATATGGATTAGTCTCACTGGCTTATTCATATTTCATCCTCTGAGGCTGCATGTGTGAGCACCTGTGTGAGGGTGTGTGCTTGTGTGAACAGTGACATAACTCTTAGTCATGCCTGTAACATGAGACACACGCCCAAAAGGTACAGAGGCGTAACATTCTTTTCCTCCTACACTCCTCCTACAAAGAGTTTAAATATATTTCTTATTTTCTTAACAGGAACTGTTTGACTTACACTCCTTCAGTGACATTGACTGACTGGGTTTTGGGGCTGTGGCCGATGTCCTCCATGTTGGGAACAGGACCCAACAAGTCCACGTTGACCCCTCGCTCATTTAAGTTCGGCTCACTGAACAGTTTAATGTGGGGGGACTGGAAGTCCTAGGGAAAGTAAGAACACAACAAAATAATGATTAAAAAAAAAGAAAGGCATGCGCTTTAACTTCAGAGAAAGTCTAGTCTTAGGGATCTTATACACATCTAGAGGAGCAAGAACCAGCAGTGCCAAAAAAACACACACACACATCACAAAAACCACATCCAACTACCAGCTCACACGTTCCATCTTTACCTGCGCAATAGGATATAACGCTGAAGAGGGCAATAGTCTATTCATGGTGTTCCATAAGGGAAACCAGAAGACCACGTAGATAGATCAAAAGTAAACAAAGAATTCTTCTGCTTTTTATATCATCATTGTTTTTCGCTCACTGTAGAAGTTTGTATGTAGTTTGAGGACATGGTTATTAAGAGCACTGGTGTGGGAGAGGCTTTTATGACGCTTGACCTTTTGGTTGTGCAAACAGATAGGAAGACGAGCAGCCAATCAGAGTGATCCGTTTCGCTGACAGACCTGACACAGATTCAACATGCTGAGTTGGCTGAAAAAGCTTGGTGGGTCCAACGGTGCAGATGGTGTGTGACACAGTGAAAATACCAGAGAGGTAGACGGCCGACTGTAATAATACATGGTTAGATTTTCAGTTCTAACGGTTTGCATTAAAAAAACAAAAACAGAGTCAAAGAAAGACATTTATATCATTCTAGAAATAACGTATCTGATAAGTTCTACATATCTAACTTAGCAAGACAAAAGACATGGGAAAGGGAGGGATATTTGTCCACTCAAGCCTGGAATGCACCTTTCTGCTTGCTGAAGTGGTTTAAGCAACCAATGAGAAGTGAGGTGGCTGGAACTGTCAGCCCGTACAGTACACCAAAAGGGTCATAAATATGTGTAATTACACCTTGTTAACGCTTAAAAATATGACTTGCACTTTTCATGCAAACAACATGTTGAGCGTTTTTGGCACTCTTGTCTTTGTAGTGTGTGCAGGTATAGCTATTTTTGTCCAGACACTAGCTTCTTTTACACATACATTCTACATTATGGACGAAAAGAGACGTCCTCATTAACCCACCCCTGTTCCCTCTCATAATTAACACTTGCCAAACTGAAGTGGCTCAGCATCACATCGCTCTATCCTTACATCCATCGAGCTGACGTTCTGCGATGCCAGCTTGATGGATGTAAGCACACTCGAGGCATGACCATTCCTCCTCTGTTACTACCTTCCTTTCTGGCTCAGAGGCGTATCAGTAGTGGATCAACTTCGATCCCCTATTCCGCCTCTTTACTTTCGCACATGACATGTCTCAGCTTGAAAAGGCATGTGGTGGAAGAGGTTAAGCCTGGTTTATAGTCGGTAACGCAAGACGCAACGCAAGCCCTTGCGCGGTTGCAAGCCCCCCCTTGCGTGCTTGCGTGTGTCACCTCAATTTTCTAAACTTCACGCAAGACGCAAGCGCAAGCCACTGGCTGTGTTTGAAACCGCCTACTACTTGATCGATCTGACAGTATGCAGAGCGTTTACACACAGTGCACTTCACTCCTGCCCGAGCCGAAATCAGCCGGCCTGAAAAGCTGATTTCCCTTAAGCTATAGGCTAAACTCTGTAAATATATAACTTTAGCAACATTTGAAACATTTTCAGGCGAGAAAGTAGTCGTTTAGACCCCCAAGGTGTTGAAAATCTGACAAAATACCGGCTATTTACAAGGAGAAGAAGAAGAAGCATGAATCTATGGAAGAGAGACTTGCCAAACAGCTCCTGGCGGTGAATTTCCTTTCATCGTAGTAGGCTTGTCATTGAAAAAACCTACTACTCCACCTACTGTCCTGGCGGTGAATCGCCACGCAGCACACGCAACCGCCGACAAGCAAAATGAAGTATAAACGTCTCGAGCCATTAACATACGCGCAAGACGCAAGCGCAAGGGCAGTTAAAAGAAGTATAACTCAGCCTTTACTGGTGATGGGAAGATATCCAGCTGGAGGCCTTTTAACGCTGCTGGTTCTTGACATTGGTTTTGGTGTATAAGAGCCCTATATTTCTCTTCATCAAAAGAAACAAAGCCAGTACAGTAGAGAAAATCAGAAAATTTAAACATTTTTTCAGGCAATACTTACTGCAAATACAGGCCGCAGCGACAGAAGCCCGCTTTCAGATCCTCCCCAGTCACTGTATTGAGGATATTCTCCTTCCTCCAGGATGTACTGCTGGCCCTCAAAGTCTGCTTCCTGATAGCCTACCCAGCTATACAGGTCAAAGAAAAAAAAAAAAAACATGTCAAGAAACTGTTTTAAACCCTCTAATAATTTTGAGTTCCCGTCTCCTTTTAATTGCCTTACAAAATCAAAAATGACTGACTGGTTTGTTACGGTGCTAATAACACTTACAGACCACCGATTATCTTCATAGACCCCACTGCACACAGTGTCTTCTTTTTCATATCAGGTTTGTCTGTTTCTTCTTCTTCTTCCCGCTCTAACAAGTTGTAGACATCACTGTCCACCTCTAAACACTCTCCATCAAAGTTGGGCTTCTCAAACACGACGGCCTGAAAAAGAGAAAGGGAGGAATCCCTTAGTTCTATGCTGAGTTGAATGTGTGAAGTGTGTATGACTTAGTGCTAATGTCTGCCTTTTTTGGCCCATTCCTGTCCAAAATGAAGGATGTCTTTCATTCCACATATTCACGTGAAAAGTACATTATACCATGACATACCATCTCTCTTCTGGTTACTATCTCCAACTTGACCACTAGATGTCAGTAAATGTTACACACTGTTCCTTTTAACATTCTTATGTCTCGCATTGGATACAGATGCTTTAATTTGGCCCAACAACCACAAAAAAGGGGTTTTGTTGGTATTTCTAAATTTAAAAAAATATTTGAGAGTTTTCTTTTTCCTATAAAATCATTAAAAACACAGATGACTCATTATCCACTTTGTGAAGTTGACAAATTTAGCATCTAATAAAATTATTTTCTTGGAAATTTGAAAAGTCCGCAGACCTAATGTAAGGCTGTAGGATCAGGCCACTGAAGCAAACAAATCAGGGCCACTAGGATTTATAGAAGGGGGCACGGTCTCCAATAGTTTTGTTTTTACAAAGTATAGAGGACAAAACTACAGCAAGTGAGGAATTGTAGGAGCATCCATGCAGAAACAAGTCTGGCATCAACCTCTGGCCAGTAACAAGCCGGAACTGGCCTGAATTAATCGTAACCATTTTGGGTCTTATGACACTCACCATTGTTGTAAGCGTATTTCACCAGGTTGAAAGGAGAGGTCCTGAACATTCAGACTCAATTTTCAAGCAGAAATCACTGTTGAAATCCCAAGACTCTCATGCCAGGTATAGATTTTCAACTTCCAGAAAAGTCATTGTGTGACTTATATATCACTGCTTTTGTGTTTTCAGATGATTTAATGAAAAAAATTCTACATGGATTCCCAAATTTATCCTTTCTCTTAACATCCATGAACAAATTGCAACATTTCCCAACCCTCCGAATCTGGGCCAAGCCAACAACATAATGAATCACATCAGGCAAACATGCCGAGGCTGAATGCTAGAGATTCCTGTTACCCACTGAATAGCAACTACCTTCAACTCTAAACAGGATTCCATATGACCTAGTTACAACAAATCTAACAAAGTTTGACACTTAACACGTATGTGCAGTTTAAGCAGGTATTGATTGATGCAACAGATTAAATTAAGTGCAGAACAAACCTTAATGTCAGTGGGATGCTCCACCCTTATTGCTCCCTGGAACAAAAAAAAACCCCACATTGTCAGACCAAAAACGACAGACAGAATGTGAGTATCATGCAAATATATAGTACATTTTACCATTCGGAGGGGTCTGAGAGAGCCGATGAAAGGCTCAGGGAAGCCCCAACTCTCCGGGCAGGGGTACTCCCCTACCTCCAGGACTCCAGTGAATCCTTCAAACCCTGGATCACTGTGCACCAGCCAGCTGAACACACACACACACACACACACACACACACACACACACACACACACACACACACACACACACACACACACACACACACACACACACACACACAGCATGACAAAGATGGGGACAAAAAAGAGGAAAGGAATAATAAGCAAGGTAACTGTTTTCTACAACTGGCCTTCACAATACTCTCCTGGTATAACTACATGACTTTCACTCTCTACACCGTGAGCCATTTAAAATAATGGAAGTCCTAACCATCAATAATCTGCAGCAGTTTAAACGAGCTCCAGCCTGCTGCTTGCATTCCTTCACAGACAGAACACAGATGTGACTAATACACCCTTTCCAAATAAGTTGCCACATATATTTTACATCTCTGAGCTTTTAAACTGCTAGATGAAGGCAGGTTTGCTACCAAAAAGGAAAATGACACATTTACATAATGTGAAAACTCATTTTTAAGCCGTTTTCACAAATACACGGTAGCCCTGACATTCTTTAAAGTGCTTTATACAACATTGCAAATATTTGGATCAGTTGCACTGGACTTTTTTGCAAAGTTTATTCAGCTCCATCTGTGGCATGAAGTTTGTAAAACCCACAAATGAGTCCATGTGTTAATAGATCAGATAATTCATGTCGATAACATGCTGCCTCTTTTACCATGTCAGACTATCAACTCAAACGACATCATCATGATGCAATTTCATAGACTCATCCACCATCCTTTCCTTTCATCTTGTCCTGCTTATTGTGTGCTCTAAAAAGCAGCCACCCTGGAGTCTTCCCAGCTGTGACAACACATCAAACTCAGAATCCCCTTCTGTGAAGTACATGTGTGATTGGGCAAGTACTTACAAAGTCTGCAACTAAATTCTCCTGAAATTTTCCAGTGTTCGTGAGCAAAAACAGCTCTACGAAGATCGCCTGTGTCATCTGAACTTACACTCCAGAGTGAACCTTGATGGAGCCAGTGGCCTGTGGGATCCCGAAGGAGCTGAGCTCTACAGTGTAGTCGCAGTACGAGGACATCCTCCCCAAACCATTTATCTCTGTGAACAGGTCAATTCGAGGTATGCTGTAGTCCTGTAAAACACAACACCAAAGCTGTATTTGAATTTCAAGTCTTTACATTTAAAATCTTCATTACAAATTTAAATGAATAATACATTTTTATTAAATACCTACAGATGATGATTTAATGCATGAGTAAATACAACATGTCCCATGAATACATGTTGCTTACTATTACCATAACTTCATATGATCAGTCAATAGTTTATACTCAACAGATATAAGATGTCACCTCATACAAGACTAATGAATTGATGCCATTGATGTTGTTATTGGGCTGTATTTTTATATTTATGCTTAATTTATTCATCTTATGACTGGTTTGCTTCATATTTAGGTGGAAACACGCAGTATGCTGCTTTCAGAGAGTCTGCAGATGTCTGAAAACAGAGTTCCCATCACCCCTGCATAGGATAAAGCAGATAAATGAATGAAATAGTTACATCTTACTGATATTAGACATTATTATAACAATGTGTATGTAAATAAATCAGGGATATCAAGCGAGTATAATTCTTAATTGTGCTGAATTTGTTGTCTCTGTGTAGTTAATCCCAATTCATTTCAAATGTACCTCCATTTTATAACCTGTTAACATTTGACCTACATTAAGGATTTTTAAATGTCGCCATGCTCCAAGCAAATACACTATTACTATCTGAAGCTTCCCCGATAAAAAGACTGCAAGAACTTGTTGAGTGTAATCAGAGATGAGGAGCACAACAAATAGTTGCAGAAGGAGATGATTATATTTCTCATTATCAGTTTCTAGATGGGCTAAAGTTCAATAACAACTGTTATATGAATGTTGTTTGCTGGGTTTAGTGTTACAGAAGGGTAAATAAAGAAAAGTAAAAGCGTAAAAGCAAGTTAGCAGCCACAAGGCAGACTTTAGTGGACACACTACTTTTAGGGGCCGCAGTTCCTGGAAACATTTCAATTCGCTACACTATCAGGCACCTGGAACAATGCCTTCAGTTTGTTGGAGGTTGACATGTTTTTCCACTGAGCCATGTCGTGTGCAGTGTGTTGCATGTCTTCGGGAAGGAGTGGTGGTGTTTTTGTTCTTGGCTGGAATGTGAATCCGGCAGCTCAATGTACAGAAAGAGTAAAGAGACATTTCCTCATCCTGACTTGGATACTCGCTGGCAAACAACACTGCGATAAAAGTGCTAACGTCAGCTGACATTGACACGAAATGACATGGATCTAACTGTATAATCAGCTGTATTAATGCTGATTATTTTTTCCTGGTGATAAAGTGAGACAGAGTGAGACTTTAACAAGACTAAAATATATGTGAATAATCCATTCGTTAATTGTGTATCATAGCTATGAATTATGCCATTCTTGCACCAAAAGTAGTGTGTACAAACATTTTCTTAATGCAGGGGTACGCCTCTCAAAACAAACAGATTAAAACCTTTCACACTGTGTGCAGTAGCACCACATGGCGGTACAGAGAATAAGCTTAAAGCTGTCTTAAAGATAAGTCGAAGGGAGTGATGCTGTCAGTTTCAGAGTTCCATTGCTGTTGGTAGACGTGTGTTTCTGTAAAGAAAATTTTATCCGCGTTTGCCATTACTGTAGCTCTGAATAAGCAATAAAAATAGAGTGTACACCTGGGTCATGGGTTCCTACTGAGGCAGCGCCGAGCTGGAGTCAATTAAAACCCATCAATAACCTATCCACTGCAGTCATTTGATGTGGTACTGAATGCAGATTGAACATTTTCCCACTGCACCAAAGAGCCTGAGGTTAGTGGGTGTTAGTGTGTTTTTTGAACAGTCTAAAATGACTTAATGATTTAGTGACATAATAATTTGTTACTGATGACCAACAGCAATTAGCATTAATTTATGCTTTAAAGTAACTATGTAACATTTCTACCTTAAAATAACAGCTTGAAAAAAATTGTGAGGCTAGAATGAGTTTTAATATTACGATTGGCCTGTCTCCTATGCCCTTCGGAGGTCTGAGTTGGAATAACTGCGTTATGTAACTTTGCTGGACCGGCCTGGTAGCTGAGCGGAAGTACTTCGACTTGCTTTCTGGCACACCTACCGCAAAAACAAATAGGCCCCTCTCACGCTCCCAGGTATAAGGCTAAGCTAGCGCAACATTGTCAGTACGATCATCATGGCAGAGGCACCGAAGAAACAGAAGAAGACGTTGACTGATGAAGCAAGGAAGAGAAAGAGAGAGGCCGACAAAGCAAGAGACCGGACTAGAATTGCTCTCGGAACAGCCTGTAGGGGGACGTCCATAATGGGCTTTTTGAGAAGTTACATTGTATTGCTTTAAATCCTCATGATTTATACAATTATTACTTAAGGATATGCTTTGCACCATTATCATAACGTGTTTCTAATTTTAAACACCACGCTGAGTCATAAATATCAGCTCAGAAGCTTTTTAGATGTAAAAAGAGGCAGCGAAACTTTAAGATGAAAAATTAGATCATAAATTTAATTCCAAGCCCTATTTATGAATCCCTCAGAGATCTTAGAGGGAAAGAAAAATAACATAACAGGAGAAGATAGCAACAGTTACGGTAAGAAAAATAATGTAAAGCAAAAACTAACTTACTTTTACTGCCAGTCGAAGAGAACCTATGACCATGGGTGCTGTTGGAACAGATTCATTCGGTTGGTTTAGTGTTTCTGGACTTCCCTCCTCCTCTGCCCACATGTTCACAATCTGCTCTGTGGGACCTTCCTCGAGGGCAATGATGCGGCCCTGAAAGCCTGGTTTCTCATAGAGGAGCCAGCTAAAAAAAAAAGGGACAGAATTTTTCTCCATCAACTTTTTTTTTTTCTCCCTAAAGCAAGTTACTGCATACAGTAGCTACAGGGAAAAATACTCTATTCCATCCACTAGATGCATGTTTGAAGAAATTTAGATATTCAATTAAAAAAATAGGACAGAATGGCCTATGACCAGTAAGAAGACCAGTACCATCCTCTGATGACTTTGACTGATATGACAGGAGACAGTTTAATATTGGTGGCATCTTCCACGTCACTGTAGACCTCAAACGCCTCACCGCCAAACTGAGCATGCTCATGTATGACAATCTACAACAAACAGAAATGTCAGTGGAATCTGTGACAGAAGCAAAGTGCTACAGCTATTCTTAATGTTATGATAAATGTGTGTGTCTAATCATACTTTCCCAGGTCTTCTGTGGAACCCTCGCACTGCAGGTATCTGTGAGACAGCATGACAAACATTTCAATGATTAACCTGAATGCACACTTATCACAGCCTCTAGTTCTTACGGTTCTGCCCTCTTGTGTGTTTTACTTTGATCAGTTACCAATCCTTTCATTCTTTAGTCTTTGACTGAAAGAAATGAAAGATTCTTGTACATTCTTGTACTTCAGGCGTAAAATGTAGTGCATGCTGCATTGCATAAACCAAAAGTTTGTTTGCATAGGATTCTTTTATTTGCCTGCTGATACAAATATCTTATCAGGATGTGGTAAACATGCTTTTCATGAGCCGAACTTTGAAAAGATTTCCTGTGAAGAATTCCACAGTGAGGACATGTTCGTTTTTCTTGTCCTTGCTTGCAAATGATTCATGACTTGGCTGCAACAGCATGACATAAAACAAAACAGGATACAAACCAGGACACGTATCACCATGGAGATTAACTATATAAATACGAATGCTTTTTATATATGGTTTGCATGAAAAACCCATTAAAAAAAACATCTCTACAAACTTACAGTACATTTACAGCTTTTAGTAAACGCCTAAGTGAAATATAGAAGCTTATAATTCAAGATGGAATGCCTACCTTAGTTTTGGTAGAAAGTCCATTTTGAGAGGTCTGCTGGCTGTAGTTTGTGGATGAAGGCGGTCCTGGTGGGCCCTTCAGGCCCACATGTACAGCTGGTAGATCTGCCGCTGACGCCTTGTCCATAACACCAGAATTCAGGTTGGTTTTAGTTGGTTGCAAAGAGCCCTGAGAGGTATCTGACTCAGTTTTGTTCTTCAGGAGGTATTTCTCTAAATGATCTGGCAGCTTTATCTCAGAGAATGTGGGCAGAGGAGGAGAGGAGGGGCTAAGTGCTGACTCACTTACTGTGCCTAATCCACCTCCCATAACTGGGCTTTGATCTGTGACTTTCGCGCTCCCATTATCAGTTGTGACAGCAGGCTGAGGAGAGTCAATAACTTCCAGCTGTCCAAGTGAAGACATGTTTTCCTGTTGTTTAGATGGGAGTGTCACATCTGAGGCAGAGGTAGCTTCCTCTCTGGTCTTCCTGGAAGACCGAGAAGAGCTCAGCAAGCCGGAGAGGATGGACATCCTTCCAAGCCTTGAGGTCACCTTCCCAGGCTGATTGTTTTGTCCGTTTTCTTTTCCGGCTTTAGTTTGGGTCTCCTCTTTGACCCCATCTTCTCCTCCATCCTCATTTAGGCTTTTCATTTTCTGTGTTGAGGTATTGTCTTGAGAACCTTCTTCCAGGTTTCGACCTTCCCTATTGGCCGCTTTTTGTTTAATCACCTGAGCTGGTGAAAGATCCGTAAAGATTCGGCCATTTTTTCTGAGGCCAAACTGAAATTCACCAGGATCAAATGTTCGCTCAAAACGGTCCTCTTTGATAGCTGGCATGGCAAAAGGTGGAGATAGGTACTTTTTACGGACGTGCCTCTTAAGAGGTATTGAAAAGGGGATTCCACCCTCTTTAATGCTCCTAATAAAATCATTAACGTCATCAGCCTCAAAGAATTCATCCACGCTGGCTGATGAATTTATTCTTCTTCTGCGGTCCTTTCTCGGTTTATGGGGATCCTCCACATCTAACCAGGTAGATGGAGACTCTCTCTTTAGCTGGAGACTTGAGGGTGGAGTGGATGATTTCATTGGAGCAGAAAGAGACAAACTGCCATCAACTGTGGGCTTTGGAGGCGGTTTTTCTTCCGTTGAACTCTGTGGTCCCGGTTTGAAATGACCCCCTGCAGCAAAAGACCCAGCTGACTCACCTTTTGGGGGTTTTTCTTGACCGTCTCCATCATTCTTCTGAGCTTCAGGGCTAATGGGGAGTTCAACTATACCAGTAGAGAAGGTTTCTTTTTGGTCTGCGTCACCTGTTGTGCTTGATACATTTTGTACCAAAATGCTTTCCAATTCTTGCTTGACATCTACCTTTGGTTGTTTGAGCTGCTGATCCTTTGTCACCGTATTTCCAACTTCAACATCTTTTATCAGGCTTTTTTGCTGTTGTTTTGTTTCTATCTTCATAGCTGTCTTTTCAGATGTGGAACCTACTTTTGCATCATTTATTCCTTTCTCTTGAACTTTACTTGCGACAGTCTTTGGATCCTGTTCTTGTTTGGCATCAGGTGCTGTGGAATGGGTCTCTCTTTCTGGCGTCCTAATTTCTGAAACCTTATCCTTGGCAGTGGTAATCCTTTTGTCCTTTTTGGTGTTAATTTCAGCTTTGCCAGCTACAATATCATCAACTGAACTCTCTACTGATGAGTCTTTGATTTCAGCGTTCTCTTTGACTCCCTCAGCACTCTGACTTATGGTGGTTGTAACTTTTAGCTCTTGAAGTTGGCTTTCTGTTGGCTCCCCTCGGAATTCTGTTGTCACCGTCTTTATTTTCTGTTTCAGGTCAGGAAGTTCAGATTCCTGGTCTGGTTTCATTAGGTCGGCATCTTGTTCTCTAACAGTTATGGGCTTCTGGACCTGTTGGTTTCTAACTTCACTCTGAGAATCTGCAGCTGCTTCCTCATTCACTAAACTCTCAAGTGATGAGTCCTTGACTTCAGTCCTTTCTTTGGTACCTTCAGTGTGAGTGCTTACAGTGTTTGCATATTGAGTTTCATCCATCTTGTCTTGACCTCCAACCAAAATGGATGTCTGGTCCTGCAGAACTTCAGTAGTTGTATTTGCAGTTGCCGTCCCACTTCCCAAATTTTCCTCTGATGAATCCTTTGTTTGAGTACCATCTTTAGCTTCATCAGCACTATGACCTATAGTGCTGGTAACTTTGAGTTCCTCGACTTGGCTTTCTGTTGCCCCTTGTGAAGCTTCTGTTCTCACTGTCTCTGGTCTCTCTTTTAAGCCAGATTGTGGATGTGTGGATTCTGTGGATGCATAGTTCTCTGGTATTGTAATGTTCTCATCCTGATCACCAACAGCTATGGCACTCTGCTCTTTAGTGCTTAAAGTATTTCGCTCTTGAGTGGTATCCATTTGTAAAATATGTCTCTCCGATATCTTCTCTGGGGGTTTAAGGTTCTCAAGTTCCTTTTCTAGGTTAACATTTGGAAATCCGGATTCTGCTTCTGTTATTTCATTGTCCATACTTTGGTTCCTGGGTATTAAAACCTTCTCCTCTTTGTTGTCTTCTTCAGATTCAGCAGCCAACATTTTTGTGTTAATGGCTGTTTTCTCTGGAGTTGGTTTTTCCTTTACATCATCAGCACGTTTGTTATGTTTGTTGTCCATACTTTGGTTTCTGGGTTTTAACACCTTCTCCTTCTCTTTGTTGTCTTCTTCAGATTCAGCAGCCAATATTTTTGTGTCGATGGCTGTTTTCTCTGGAGTTGGTTTTTCCTTTACATCATCAGCACGTTTGTTATGTTTGTTGTCCATACTTTGGTTTCTGGGTATTAACACCTTCTCCTTCTCTTTGTTGTCTTCTTCAGATTTAGCAGCCAATATTTTTGTGTTAATGGCTGTTTTCTCTGGAGTTGGTTTTTCCTTTACATCATCAGCACGTTTGTTATGTTTGTTGTCCATACTTTGGTTTCTGGGTATTAACACCTTCTCCTTCTCTTTGTTGTCTTCTTCAGATTCAGCAGCCAATATTTTTGTGTCGATGGCTGTTTTCTCTGGAGTTGGTTTTTCCTTTACATCATCAGCACGTTTGTTATGTTTGTTGTCCATACTTTGGTTTCTGGGTATTAACACCTTCTCCTTCTCTTTGTTGTCTTCTTCAGATTCAGCAGCCAATATTTTTGTGTCGATGGCTGTTTTCTCTGGAGTTGGTTTTTCCTTTACATCATCAGCACGTTTGTTATGTTTGTTGTCCATACTTTGGTTTCTGGGTATTAACACCTTCTCCTTCTCTTTGTTGTCTTCTTCAGATTTAGCAGCCAATATTTTTGTGTTAATGGCTGTTTTCTCTGGAGTTGGTTTTTCCTTTACATCATCAGCACGTTTGTTATGTTTGTTGTCCATACTTTGGTTTCTGGGTATTAACACCTTCTCCTTCTCTTTGTTGTCTTCTTCAGATTTAGCAGCCAATATTTTTGTGTTAATGGCTGTTTTCTCTGGAGTTGGTTTTTCCTTTACATCATCAGCACGTTTGTTATGTTTGTTGTCCATACTTTGGTTTCTGGGTATTAACACCTTCTCCTTCTCTTTGTTGTCTTCTTCAGATTCAGCAGCCAATATTTTTGTGTCGATGGCTGTTTTCTCTGGAGTTGGTTTTTCCTTTACATCATCAGCATGTTTGTTATCCAGATTTCTGTTTGAATCCCTGACATCCCCATCTTTGGTCAGAAGCTGGTTGGTTTCCTGTTCATTTTTCTCTGTTGATGCCTTTATCTGCCGCTCTTCTTTCTCTGTATTCTTTTCTTCTAAAAGGATTTGTTGTTCTCTATCAGCCACACTGGCTGTAGTTTCATGAACTGCACTCCTTCCTTGCTCTGCCTCTGTCCTCTTCCCTTCCAGGACATTTGGAACTACTGTCTGTGGTTCCTCCTTGGCCTCAGGCTGCAAGCATTCCTCCTCTAATGACAGATGTGCTGGTTTCTCTGTGGCTTTCTCTGCATTATCCTCAATAGCTCTGTCTTTCAGCTCCTCTTCGCAACCGTTCTGTGAGTCAGTGCTTTTTACTGCTGCGTCATTAAGCATTTCATTTGGTTTCAAATCTTTCTCCCTTCTTTCAGATTCTCCTGCAGATAAAAGAGCCTCTTTGTCCAGCTGGTTTTCAACATTCTTCTGCAATTCACTGACAGTCACAGTCTCTGTTTCAACGTCCAAAGCCTCAGTTGGTGTCCCGCCAACCTCCTCTTTACTTTTCTCCTTTTCTACCACGTAATCCTTCGCCAAATCCACCCCAAGTGTGTGAGACAGTCTGTCGTTTTCATCTGTGGTTTGATCCTTCAAAAGCTCCTCTGAGTTGGCCAAGTTAGTGCTATCTGAGCCAGTGGCAAGAGGGTCTGAGTGGACAACTATTGGTTCAGGATTTTGGTCTTTTGAGGCCAATTCAGCAGGAAGACTTTTTCTGTTCTCTGCTGTAGAAGTGACTGTATCTATTCCTTTAAAGGAAATACTTCCAGGCATAATAGCTTCCTGATCAGAACGGATCCTTTTCTTACTGTGAATGTCTGCATTCAGCACTGCTTTGGTTGACATATCACTTACATCTCCATCAGCTGGTGTTGTGTCCGTGCTCAGAGCTGCAGTGTTTTTTTCCTTCTCTTGGATAAATTTGATGTCCGTGCTACTTGTTAATTTCTCTAAAGCGTCTTTGTCATTGACGGTGGGGGAATTCTTTGATGGTGACGGAGTTTCCTCTTTTTGTGTCGTGTTGTCACTCTGAACAAGAGACACATTTTCTGGTGGAATCTCAGTTTCTGTTTGTTTGGCCGTTTCAGCATTATTTAAATCTGGAACGTGTGTCTGAGATGGAGCTGCTTTGTAAACATCACTGCTTGGCTTTACCTCAGTTCCCAAGTCTTTAACTATTCCAACTTTTCTCTGAGCATCATCTGTAATGGTTGCATCGCAGTTTTGTAATGACTGGATTCTTGAAATCTCTCCAGCTGCAGTACTGGTTATGCTCGTCTCTAATATCATTGTCTCTTTTTCTTTCATTTTGGTGTCACATGCAATGATCTTTTTATCTGAGGCTTGCATGTTCTCCTCTGAAGCCTTGAACTCAAATACGAAAGCAGTTTCATTCTCCTCAGTTGGATCTGGTGTGAAAGTCTCTTTTGCTTTGACAGCTGTCTCTGTAAGTTTATTTGAATCCTCTGATTTAGTTGATTGTTGAAGATTTCTGGGTTTGACTTTGTTGAAGCTTCTCTGACCGCTTTGTTTTGGTGCTCCTCTTGTGGGAAGCTTGCTCCCAGACGAGGAGGTCTCAGCTGAATCCTTTACAGGCGATTTATGGTGTTGTTTGATGTTGTCATTTTGCTTGGCGAACCTTGACAAGACAGTTTTCTCTTGTTTGGTGGGAGGTGGAGAAAGACTGGTGGTTGGAGTATCACTCTCTTCATGGCTAATGCTTCTTTTAGAAAAGTGTTTGGATGGTTTCATTACTTGCATGCTTCCAGTGCCTGAAACACAAACAAACGCTGGTCTGTTCAACAGAGCTGGGAATGAAAGGCTGAAAAATTTACTTATATAACTAACTGTTATATCTCAACATTTATTCAAAAACCTTAACAAGGTGCTGACAACCTAAGAAGATTTCTTTGCTCAGAATAGTTTATGTAGAGATTAAACCAACAAGATATAAAGCGATAATTGTTGAGCTTTAAAACTGAAGATTAGTCGGTTCTGTTGTGTTTGGAACAATAAATAAATAAATAGGAAAAAAAGAAATAAAAAAAATGTTTGAGGCTTCATGTGTGACGTTACGGTCTGTAAATGTGTGGTTCCTTAAAGATAAAATGAGCTGTGCCCATCTTTAGTAGCCCTGACCATAGCATACTTGGTAAAAACACATTTGTCATATTTTGTAGACTTTAACAATCCAGGATCATCTTCTCCCAGTGACTGTCCTGAAATTAGCCACAACCAATCCAGAGTTGACCTGTATTGATTTTTGGCCTATATTTGATTTTTAAACCTTTTATCAGCCAATACCACCGACATATTGATATCATCATACCTGTTTAATCCTATGTAATATTAAAGTACTTCACGTTTTATGAAAACGAATACGAATACCTTTATCTGTCTCACAGTGGGGAAATTTTAATGTGCAGCAGCAGCAATAGATAAAAAAATAAAATAAAATACCAAAATAGTAAAGGAATTAAAATAACTCTATAAACACTATAAACAATAAAGGACATACATATATATATATATATATATATATATATATATATATTTATATATATATATATATATATATATATATATATATATACACTGTACATACACATATATATACAGTGTTTTAAATTGCACAGTTGGATATATATTTGGTTGATATATTGAACATTAAACTGTTCAGTAGGGAACATTAGTATCTCATCTCTTTTTTTGACCAGAAACACAATGTAGCGACAGGAGGCGGCGGATGCTTGGTTCGTAGGCTTCATGCAGGCAGACACCAAGTCATTGAGTCAGTTGTGTTGTAATTTTTACTGCAGTTATGTTTTGTGTGTATTTTTAATATCATGAATATCAGTTGTGCAACAGACTGGAACCAGTGGTGGTTAGTGAGGTTCAGCCAGCCTTCCTTCATCAATCTGATGTAAATATCAACGAAGATGAGTCCTCCGGAATTTATGAAGATTATCGCACAAGACTTTTTCTATATTTGTCAAATAATAAACACAATTATACCTGAGACAATAATTACAGTCTTAGACAACATGTTGTGCTCTTACCTCTCCTGGGACTTTCAGAGAGCAGGGTTGGTGTCTCACTTCCAGGTTTCTCCTCATCAGGAATCACTCCCTGTTGCTCATGACTCTGCTTCTGGGTTGTTTTAGCTGTATCTGAGTCTGTCTGACTGGACAAAACATTTTTATATTTGGGGCCACTTGTCTGAGTTATATCGTCGCTCTTTTTTGTTGGAGATGAAACGGGTAACCGACTCTTTGATGACAATGAGGCACTATTCTCCAGCTGCTGATGTTCAAGGCTTTCTGTGTCAGGAGGGTGTCCTGCCTTCGCACTTCTCTGCTCATTCTCCTTCTCCGTACCATTCACAAGGTTTTCAGACTCAAAGCCCTCATCTAACTTTCTCTTAATAAGCTTTGTCCCTGTCTTGTTGCTGGATTTTGTAGGAGAAATGTTCCCTGACACAGATTTCACACTTTTTGCTTCCTCAAAACTTGGTTTCCTGCCAACTTTGGTTGTAGCAGTTGGGGATTTCACAGATTCTTTTGGTCTTGGCTGTTTTTGCAGTTTGGGAGGGACTGCTGACCCTGAGGCATCGGGTACTGATATTTTATCAGATGTCACTGGTGATTTCACACCAGAATCTGATGGTGACCTTTTGGGAATTTTAGACTTTGAGCCTGTAGCACTTGAGGGACTGCTGGTGCTTTGATCTGTTAACCCTGGTAACATAGAAACTGATTTCTCGCTGCTGTGTTCCTTTTGTGTAGCATAAACACTGGAAGTTTCTGTTTTTATCCCCTCTGTAGAGCCCTTTGCCTTTGTCATCACATTCTTGCCTTTAGCTCCAGCAGCAGAGGATGGGGTCTTTGTTCCACTTGCTGTGGTATGCTGACTTTCTACTGCTCCTTTAACCCCTCGTTTAGATTGAGCAGCCTGGTTAGTTCCTTGACTTTTTCCCCCAGATTTTGACTTTGTTTTGTACATGTCTGAAACTGCAGAGGGATCAACAAATCCAGAGACATCAGAGTCTGTTTGCTCTTTGATTATGGGTTCAGGAGGGCTGGTGTCAAACTCTGTGGTCTCATTTCTTGTTGAAGATAGTTCAAGGTTGGCATATTTGACTTTGGCATCGCTGTTGTTTTGGAGGCTTGGCAGTCTGTCAGAGAGGAGACAGAGAGAGGGAGGCACAGGGTTATTTAACAGTTGCCTAAATGACAACACAGTTTGTTTTTCTGTAATGTTAGACTAGACCAAGTAGATTTATTGTCAGATATTCTTATAGAAAGATTTCCACTCATGACTAATATTTCATTTCAAATAAAAGGGAGATCTATAAGCAATAGTGTCCCTTACAGTGGTCCTGAAACTAAGGTATGAATAAGTTTGAGTACTGCTACGTGGCTGGACTTTACAAATGCAAATGTCACTGGCAGTGATGTAAATGACACCATTGGTCAGCGAGCAAAGATGAAGCGTTTTCCCATTGGCTGTTGCTATTCCTCATACACAGGCCTCTTCTTTTGTGAAGAAGTGAGGGGCAGCTCTCTGAAGCCGTGTTTCAACTAGTGTTCAGTGCATTAAAGTCACAAGATTTCTTTCAAAGAAACAACTGGTTGCTTCAGACTGTTCAGGAATCAACATTTTATTTCTATTTCACTACTACGGTGCTATGAATGAGGTATTTCTATCACTTTTTAACTTGCCCGACCACCACAGCTGTGTGTAAAATTGCATTTACAAATTCCATCTTTAAGTTCAGAGCCTCATCTGAAGTGTCCATCAGAAAGTCAGTTTCAGAGCGATTGAGCCAGGGTAGATTAAGTCATTTTTGGGTCAAGACATAATGCTTTATTTTTAACCTATTTCTAACTGAATATTAGCAATCACATTGATATAAGTACTCAAATCCTTTTTCATACCACACAATGAAAATTGCATGAAAGAAAAAAAACAACAACTATATTCAGGAGAAGTATTTATTCATTATAAATGTATATGTACTTAACCCTCTGGGGTCTGAACCATAATGATGTCATGTGACCTGATCACGCCTGCGTGATCATAGACCTCAGAGGGTTAACATTGTTTAGGCTTATAGAATTTTAGATCATTCAAAGCAGAGATTAGTTACTTAAGTAACAATTATTCTATAAATTGTCTTTATGCCATGAAAATAAATAAAGAGGATTAAACAGAATAAACAGCCAATCAGAGCTAGGACGAGACTCAAATCGGTGTCAGTAACTTCTATAGTTACCATGGTTACTAGCATGTGCTTGCAAGCAGCCTCCTCTGGAGGGAGGGTCTTTAAAGGTAGAGCTGAGGCACAGCAAATATGAAGGGGGAGGGGCATGCAAGCTGTATTCACTCAGTTTGACCATCTTTTCTTCTTCTTCAAGGTTAGAAACCTCCGTTCCAAATAAAGAAAATGCCTCGTATTTCATTTGTTATATTTTGTGTTTAGAGGTCACTGTTCTCAGCTCAAATTTTCAACTTTTTTGTGGAAGTTGCAGTTAAATGGTTTCACTTTACACCTATGAGGCAAATAAAGCTCTGCTAAATCTATACGTTTTTCTATTTAAGATAACAGCAAAAGGTCAGATAAGAGTGCCCTCAAAGTACCAGACTGATAGTCGGTGTTGATGTCACTTTATTGACTGAAACAAAGCCAACCTTGTGCGTGTGATTTTTGGACGGCATGCCAGCGTATTTGAATATGGTCTGAATATCCTCATTATAGATACTGTCTAACCCTGTGACCATAACTAGCCCAGCCGAATCTTGGATTTTTACCTGGTTCAGGCACAAGTCAGCAGCCTGAACTACACAACTGCTCAAACATATTCAGTGAGCTTATGTTTTACCTATTTTACCTTACTTTGCAACTAGAGCAGCATCTGTATAAACTGTGTGTCTCAAACCTTTCTTTCTATAAGCATACATCTAAGTGAATTCAAACAGAAAGGTGGAGGCAACAGTTGCTTGCTGCCTCTCAGGTTCAGTAAAGCCTAACTTATTCAGATAGTGAATACACACCAAAGGCAAACACAGGGGGGTGTCTCTTATTTCAATTGAATCTTGGGAAAATAATTAATAATCCTCACTTCCTCAATGCATCTCGACATTCATCACATAGTTAGTAAAAATCTAATTTTAGGTAAAGGTTAAACTTAATCTACAGAACTTTAGAAAACATAGTCAAGTATTAGACATACTCTACATGAATATTTCAGTGCCTCACTTCAGGCTAAGTCGATTGTTTTCAGAGTACAATGAAATATGGGAACTCAGAGCTCAGGTTGCATGCAGGCTTAACTCTCTTCAGCTCCCCTGCTTTCTGCTTCTCCAAAGAAGAAAGGGACACACGTAACCAACATAACCACGGAAAATCTAAATAGACTGATACTCACAGTTTCACCTCTGTTGTGTTTGAGGTCTTTGAAGTGGAATCTTCGCTGCATTCCTCTCCCACCAGTTCGTCGCCTTCCAAGCTCGTTTCTGAGCTAATAAACACCTTCTGGGCAAAAACCTTGTGCTTCGAAGGCAGATTCACAGTCTTGCGTGTCACACGATTTTCTCTCAATGTGCTTTTCTCCTGAAGGGAATCTTGTTTTGAGACTCCGCCAGTGTCAGGCTCGTCCGGCTGTGGTGAGATTGTCTGGAACTCCTCAGTCGTCGCTGCCAAGGAGATGGCTGACTCTGGCAAGCTGCCACCGGACAGCAAACTCTCTGATGGGAAAGTTGGGCTATCTTCAGCGTCCTGCGTCACTGTGTTGTACTCAGGTATTACAGTAACAGGTATAGCCAGCACGGGAGGCGAGTCTGCTCTCAAGCCCTGCTCTTCTTGTTTAATTGTATCCTTTCCTTTCTCCCCCTCCCTCTCCCTCTCCCCTTCCTCCTCCTCTCCCAGGTGTGTTTCCACCCATATAGCTTTGTGGAGTTGGACAGGAGAATCCCCTCCGGGTACTTGCTCATTCTCTGGTAAAGGGCTCTGTGTAGTGGCTGTAGTTTCCCCAGAGAGGCTGCTGGTGGATATCAGAGCTCTAGTCCTGACTTCTGAGCGTACCCTCTCTACATGTGAGTTTTCTTCTTGCTGAGCGGTGGCGGTTTGTGATGTGGATGAGCGAGAGCCTAAAGTTATTCCTCTAAGTGCAGTGCTGTGCCCCTTTTCCCCAACTTTCACAAAGGTTTTCTTTGAGGCTACGCTTATAGAGGTCAAGTTCGGAGACTTTGGGGTCTCAGCGGTCAAGGAAAGTGGGCTGTTAAGTGCCATCAGGGAGGTTGGGCTAGTTATGCCATCTTCATTGGAACTCAGGATCTTGTCTTCCAAGTTAACCTGCAGCCTCCTGCTAACTTCACCCACCACTGATTCTGCAAAGCCCAAATCTGAGCTTGAAATTGAATTTGGATGAATGGCAGGTGCAAGCTCCGCAGTAGTGGGTGTCGCTTTTCCAGAAGTCCTTTCACCATTAGCTGTGCTAACCCTGCACACAAGCACCTCCCTCACACTGCTCCTGCCGCTGCTGTCACTGTCTGCAAACGGGAGCTGTGCATCATCGTTCATCAGAGAGACCACGCTTGAGGCGCTGGGGGTGGAGCTTTGGCTGAGGGTGTCACCCTGCTCACCTCTGGGTCGGGACTCGCCGTAATGTCGCCCTGTTAGCTCGCCGTCTCTACGAGAAGGAGTGGGAGTCTTTAACCCATCCTCCTGTGGACACTGGGGCGAATGTGGAGAGGAAGGAGATGCAGGTGAACTTGAAATGGTATTAGTGTCTGAATGATGCCTGTCGCTGCCCCGCTTCTTGCGACTGTTGAAGAAGTTGCTGAGGCGACCAAACATTCCCTTTTTTTCCTCCGAATTCTGAAAGAGGACAAACAAGAAGCAAACGTAAAGATGAATAATGAGGTGAGAAAGGAAGTTGTCATCGCTTTTTTCTTTTTGCCAAAAAAAATAAGGAAAGAGAAAGAAAACTAAAGGTTATACTATGTGGCACACATGTGGCCTAAAGCTTTCCTACAGCTACAGCTGCAAGTCAAACCACTGTTGCAGTTGTTAAACCTCTCCAGGTTAGAAATTATTCTGGTAATGCATTATCAGTAGAAAGAAAGGGAAGATCTACAAGCATATCTCTGCTAATCTGCAGATAATGTGCATGTAAAATGTGCTGTTTGTTCACATTTCACTCATCTTCTTATCTTTCATTAGTGGCATTAAAATGTTGAAAGGGGCTAAACACAAAGCTCATTTAGCCATGTTTCTTACTGTGCTAAATCTTACAGAAACTCTGAAAATGTTATAATTATTTAAAAAGTTGTAACTATACATCACAAAGCCTCTTAATAAGGATGTAGAATTTGGAAGAATAATAATAAAAACGTAGCTTTTGATAGTTTGAAGCTAAACTTAAAGTAATGTGGGTATTTTCACACTGTACTCCACACCTTGTGCATCAAAGATATGAGAACTAAAGAAATGCCTCTGTGTATTATATAATACTGTTTAACAGCACCACACACTACATCCTCCAAAATTCACATGACCTCAGCAATAACCAAACATTACAACCTTTGTGTAGACAAGATTTACTGAAAGAGTTCTGTGTAAGCCTGAATTAGTTCTGACCAGGTGGACCTAATAAACTGCTAACTGAGGGTACATTTAAATCACATTTCAAGGATTTGGTAATAGGAATTGTGTGCACAACAGACAAAATAAAATCAATTCTAAACATGGAGCAAAAAAGAACAAAGCTCAAAGGAAATGCTTCTTTCAACACTTGATAAAACCGAATGGAAAGATCATTGTCTTAAGAAATGGATCAAATAAGATGTAAGGATCTTTTCTTGACATTTGTGTCTTTACACAACTTTACATTTTCAGGTTTCTTTTGTAATTACCGTATATATATTTTAATTTATTGAAAGAGTATGAAGCTGTAGGTACCAGTAACAAACGTGACAAAATAACTCAACAGTCATTAAGGATGAGCAAAGAAATACTGTTAAGAAGTGTGAAGACAAAGCATCTGTGACAGAATAAGAGGAGTTTAGGCTGACCCTCTGACCTTTTTGTCTTCTGTCAGTCTGACCCCTAGCTTGTTGTCAAATACAGAGCTTTTGGAAATTCATGGATCAGCAAATCAATAACGTCAAAGCTCTCTACCTAGAAAATAGCACAATATGTATGCTTCTCTGTATAACAAAAATACTCTATTGTTGACAAATACAACTCCTACTTGACATCTGAAATAGTTTGTAATTCCTACAACATTGGAGTCTTTTCTATCCAACGTAGGACTGGAGATTTCTGCCAATCTCAAAACGGGGTTCACATATTTTTTACATCAAAACTAGCTTGTTTAAAAGTTATTTTTTAAACCCTAGCACACTTGCTAGAAGAAGCCAGTTAAGTCCTTCCTGTTGCCAGGAGCAGTGTCTTTACCTTTGTTTTCTATAATGTCTGTGAAAAAGTTGGACAAATGATTTGCACCCCCAGTTGAATTGGGTAAAAATAGAATCTTTGGTCACTATCTGACTGCATCTGATTGACTCTTTGGCCTCCTCTTCTGAGCTTTAGAGTTTTAAACGTTGTTTTTGACCAATTGATGTCTTTAAATTACAAATAAGTGTTTACAAACTGTTTCTTCCATTAAAGGATAAAGTCTACTGCTGTTAAAAACTGGAAATGATTATCCCTGCTTATATTTCTTTTTGTTTTATTGACCGTGACGTGCATCTTCAGACGTACAAAACACTGCATGAGGGCTGATAACAAGCCTTAGGAAGCCAATAGGAAAGATGAGTTCAGTTTTATCACCTCTTCATATTAACCATTGGGGCTCTGCGTGGAGAAGCACCTCAGTTTCCTGTCACTGATTTAAAAGCAAAGGGACTGTCTCTTTCAGGCTGTCACACCTTGACTGTGGATCAAACTTCACTCGTTTCTGGAATGCGTCGACATTCCTGACTCTTAAAAAGCAGCTGAAGGTTCTTTTTAAATAGAGAAAATATCTTATTTATAAAGGTTCTTCATAACATTACAGTTATATATATCTTCAACTTCTGTGCTTTGGCATTGTTTCTGTTTTATTGTATCTTACCGTGAAGCTTATTGTGAGTTTTATCTGAGAAAGATACCTAAAAAAGCAGAAAATGAATAAAGCAAGCTGGACGAGGTGAATGCAGAGAACCTGCTGCCAATGACAACAAACTCATAAAACATCGAGCTGAATGACTAACTAGACAGATATAAAAACGTCTTTGACATGCGGCTCAAAGATCATTCATCACCACTTTTATCTGTACACCAACAGCAGTACAAGGAACTTCTTTAAGAACGAAAGGACTTAGATTGACAAAGAGAAGAACAGTCTCTGTTGTGTATGTTTATGTCAAACACTGAAGTAGAGTTCAGAGTGAGAAAACAGCACTGACTTAGAGATTCAAATACAAACCACATGACTGCATGAACTTTTTTACATCTAAGCCAAAACAACCTGACAGAGTGAAAAAAAAAAACCCTTGTCATAGGACACATCTTGCAAAACCTGGTTCAATGATGTCACAAAATAAAGAGCGCATGTTCGGACAAGAAGCATAAACCACAAAAGAAGAACAGACAGAGACAAAGTAAAAACAGTTTCATACCATCTTGACTTCCTGGACTCAAAGATGTTAAATTGTCTTTTCAGTCTTCTGTGTCTAAAACTTCTAAACTTATTGAACAATAGAAAATAAGTCGACTCGTCTGCTCGAGGCAAACTGGCAGGACTGACTGCATGCCCTTGTGAGTGTGTATAGTTGTGTGTTTCAGCTCTGAGCAAAGTGGCCGACTCGAGGGCATGGCCATTTGCATCACACGTATACTAAAAAATATACAAGCTAATAGACAGTTCACACGTTCACACTACAAACAAGAACAAAGGAATTCACAATCCAGTAAAAAAAGGCGGGGAGTGGATATGCCAGTTGAAGATAAATCCACCCTTCCTCATTCTAAAGCCGTGCGTATCAGCAGGTCATCAGTTATCTGCTGGGCTAAGGCTAAAGCAGAATTCTGTTTCTCTCAGTAGAAAGTCATTAAACTTATCATTTAGATATGAACTATAGAGTGAAATGTGCCACAGTGCAGTCTGCATTAAACGTAACCGTTCTGAGAGATAAACGTGACTTCATCCAAAATACTTTCCAAACGTTTATGTTGATACAAACTATTTTTGTGCAAAGTACATATTTCCACTGAGCGAACAGAGAGTAAAAACAGTCTGTGGCTTGTATTTTCCGAGTTCATATTTAGATAAAATGAAAAGAAGAAACTCAGTTGAAGAGCTTCACTTACAGCTAGTCTGGTTTTTTATTTAATACTGTACCTCCAGGTTGTCAAATCGTTCACAAATCCACCCTGATTGAAAAAGAAAAGAACATGAATGAAGTATCCGGTATCCTGGATAATGTTTGAGTCTGCCTGTAGTCCCTCTATGAAAAGCTACTACTGTGGTATTAGTCCTCCACCAAACATTCCCTTTGTATTTACCCACAGCAGTAACAAACGTCAGGTAGGTGGAGATATAGCGCCGCATTTGTAGTCCATTACACTGCACTTCCTCATTTGTCAAGACAAAGCTTTGCTTTATTGTCTGATATCAGCAGATAATAAAAAAGAAAAATAAAGAAGCTTTGATTTGAATCTTTATTGCAGTCAATCGTGTGTTTAAGATGAGTGCCAAAAACCAACCCAGCATAAACAAAGGTACAGCATTTTTCAAAGCTATAAACCTAAGAGAAGTAAACATCTTTCTTCATGTGTAGACACTAAATCTGGCATGCTTGAGTTCCTGAACATTCTACATTTGCAGCACATAAACAATGCATCTTTTCAAGTACTCCCATTAACACAAATAATACAAATGACTGGTTTGACAGGTTTGAGGCTATTGAAAAAAAGTCCACCGGAAGCAGAGAAACAGAGATAATTCCAGCTATTTTACCTATTGTTTACTTACTGGTCATCTAATTAAATAATAATAAACATCAAACTTTTATAGCCCTTTTTTGGACACTGAAAGACGCTTTACAAACAACACGTGCAAAGAAAAAAAAAGAAAAACATTAAAGGAAAGCCAGTTTGTACAGGTGGGTTTTGAGGAGTGATTTGACATTCTGTAATGAGTCTGAATTTCTGATGAGTTGTGGAAGTGAGTTCCAGAGGAGGGGGACAGCGACGGCCAAGGCCAAGGCTCGGGTCCCCCAAGGTTCGCAGTTTATGACCTGGTGGTCATTTAATTAGACCACCATCCTCGTCCCAGTATGCGTGAAAGGGAGCGGGATTGAGTTGTTGACCTAAGTATGTGTGATGCCAGGACGCTGTGGAATGTATGTGAAAGCATTCGAGACATTCTTCTGCTTCTAAATTTCCTAACACGTAAGTGCAGCTGAAATCATTGCACAGACATTGTTTTTAAGATAGGATTTCATCAGATGATGCTGCAGTTATAAAAGTATTAGCATTAGAACATAGCAACAGTTGCTTTAAGTGACTGCCAGTTGAGCCGTAGTCGTAACGGATTGTTTAGCCCTCCAAAACTGAAAAATATGTGAATCAGAGCAGCTTTACTGGGAACTCAGCCATATTAATATAATGTACACTTACACTTTACTGTTTTTACAAAATGATGCAATAATACGGAACTTTGGAGCATGTATCAGTCATTTTGACTCAGGTTGACGAATACATGCACAAGTGATTCAAACCTCAACCGCATTATCAGGATGCGTTAATGCATTTGACTGGTCTGACTAATATGTTCACAAGCATTTTAAAAGTGCGTTTTTGGTCAGACTTACACAATAAAAGGTAACTGAAATCCGATTGTTTGAATATTAGCAGTCAAGCACCTTGAGATAGTCAGTTTGTTGGCCCTAATGCATCACATTAAATCTCAAAGAAGGAGGAGTAACAAGATCACACTGGGATAAAAGCACCAGCCAAATTTCAAATCATGGCAAAATGAATAAATACTGACTTGAATATGAATTCACCGTCAGTTTAATCCAGCTGTTTTAATAAAGGTGACTAGAAACAATAATGACAATGCAAAATGATCACAGTCAGCTAATTCTGCAGGTAGCAGGGTAACTGAAACAATCCTTAAAAGCTCACTAAGACCCTTGTTTGAAGATAATGTTCAAACACATGCATCAAGAAGCCAATTATACGAGGCGACTGCTGTGGCCAAATATAATCAGCATGTAGAAGCAACAATCAGATTTGGAGTTTTCATTTGATATCACACATCAGGGGGAATTATTAGCCGCCATGTGGTTGCTTCAAAACTTGTTTTTGCACACACAAATGCACTAAAAATCTGTGACTCCTTCAGTTTGGATGCAGATCATTAAATAAGAACAATAACTGATAACAAACATGAAACTCACCTTGAAGAATTTAGAGGGTGACAAAGGGCTGCTCGGTGGAGTCATGTCTAGGCTGATCATGGAGGAGAACTCAGAGTGAGAGTTCAAGTCATTTTCCCCCTGGAAACTGCACTCTGTGGAAACACTCATCTGGTCATAGCTCCTGTTAGAGAGAGGCAGGAAACACACAGAGACAGAGGGAGAGAGGGGGTGGAGGATGTTATGTCATTGGCTTTTGTTTCTCCTCTCATTGTACAGCTTGTGTTTCCACACTTTTATGTTTCCTAACAAAAATTCTTTTCAGTTCATGATAGTTTTGAAATCTTGTATGTCAAGTAAATGACAAAAACAGATATATGACATAAAAACGTGACCATGAATGCAGGATTGCAGCATTTTAAACATAAGCTGCAGTTTGTTTTGTTGAAGAAGTTACATACAGGATGATGGGCTGTCCCCAGTTTGTAATAATCCCAAAAAGCAAACACAAACAGCAGCTTGCTACGGCTACACGAAAACGAAACGAGGTTTTTTTGAAAACGGGTACGAAAATTCTTGCGACCACACGGAAACGCGCTGCTGTAAAGACTCAGGTCCAGACGAAAACGATGAAACGATGCAGTACACACGCCACTGTGTCACGCCACGCTGAGACAATAGAGAAGTGTTAAAATTGGCTCACAGCGTCAACGTTTGACTGACGCAAAAACGTTTTAGCTGTAACAATGGAAACGAAACGAGGCCGTTTTCAAACTTTCCCACTCTGGAACCCGTTTTCAAAAACTATCGTTTTGGGGTAGTGGGAACGCCGGCTCCGTGTGGCCGCGACAGCGAAACGATAAGAAAAAGTATCGTTTACAGTGAAAAACGTTTTCGTGTAGCCGCAGCCTAAACATGCAGCTCAGTGTGCAACATGTTACTGTTGTTAGGTGCTGACAGCTCTAATTGTTATCAGCATTGATGTTTTCCTAACGCCTTAGCACTGAGCTGAAAAAACACACAGAGGGGACAGAAAATATGACACCTGAAGGACAACACTCACTCCCCAACGGCTGAGCAATTAGAGTACTGCAGAGGATTCTAGTAAACATGTGAGGCATTAGGAGGCGTTTCTATTTTGAGAAGGAGTAGTTTTTCTGATGGATCACACCCAGTTGGAAAACCCAACAGCTAAATTTAACAAAAGAGACGCTCACTTTGCATATATTATACCGTAATACAAATTGTGTAGTAATCGAGTTTCAACTGTCAATAATTGTAGTAGGTATGTCATTAATTTCCCAAAGTGCAAAAAATCCACACAAGCACTTGTTTTTACAGCAATATTACAATATAAAGAAGGTATATATGAAGAGGAAGAGGCTTGACAAAGACTTGAGTCATTAAAATGTCTGTGAAGCCACAGCTGCAATGTAAAAGCGTGCTGTTGGCACAATCATGACGATATGAATCTATGCAATACTGCGTTTTCTCACCAGGTGGCAGACTTTGACTGTTTTTTGAAGACTTCAGACGATCTGATTTCATATTTTGAAGCTTTTATATCTGCTAGATAGCAGCCTTAAAACAAAAATTTAGACAAACACCCAACTTTCTCACAGTAGCTGCTATAATGACAGACAAAATTTAGTAAAGTGTCCATTTGGGCACATTGGATATCCCAATCCTTACGCACTTTGAGACTGAATGGAGTTGTTGGTGAGAGCCTGCTGATATTCAAACACATTTACATTCTTTGTGCAGGCCACATCTCATCGGACATGATCATCTGTAGCTTTAAGTTTCCACCTGATGATCTTGTTTACATAATCTTATCTGATGTATATGTTTCGTGTTCATGAACCGTGAAGATGAATCATGAAGTTAAATTGTTTCTGTTAGTATTTTTAAACTAATTTAAAATCTGAGAACTTTATACGTATTAGTTTTTTGGTGAAACAACAAGAAGTAAGTTGTGGCCGCCTATCTTATTTTAAAAAGTTACTTTCACAGAGTTTCAGCCTTCATTTCCAGTCTTTTCCCCTGATATAATCTGTGCAAGCTTGAGTCCTCTGCTTGAGTCCTCTGTTCACGGCTTAGTCCCTCCCAGCTGCGAGGCAAGTGGAGGAGGTGAGGCCGACACATCAGGAGGGAGGAGTTGAAATATTAAAAGATATAGAAGTAACTAAATATAGAAGAATTTATATATAGTAGTACACTGCTGCTTCGTTGTTTGTAACATATACAATTCAATCTACAATGACCTGCGTTTCTAGGACTGATATCTTTCAAGGCGTGCTGAGATTAGTTTCTAGGTCACAGGCAGGAGGACAGAAAAGAGACAAAATAAGAAGGCGCAAATTAGAGAAATGAGCCTTTAGTCTATTTTTTCCACTGTGATTCCTCATTCATGTCACATGAATTCTATTACTCCTTAATGTCTCTTCATAGTCCACTGTTCCCTTGATTAGTCATTCTGTCTTTTTTTGTTTTTGTTTCTTTTAACTTCCAGTATCTGTCTGTGCTCCTCAGTCCTGTGTTTGTAGCTCCAGTCTGAGTTTATGTCTTTCCTCGAGCTTCCCTTTTCATTCAGCCATAACCCACTTCAGTTTTTAGGATAAAAGCTTTGGACTTTGTCAATACGCTGCAGCCTGGACTTTTATCAGCTTTAAAGTAAAGCTTTGTTTTTGTTTTTGTT